>NC_091288.1:113814181-114414181 GCF_032444005.1 Ranitomeya imitator | reverse complement strand
TCCTCCAGCTACTCAACTGCAGCTCATACAACTGCCCGGGCACATGCTGACATGCGGCAGATCACGGAAGAGGGGATCCTCGCCGAGATTGCCCAACTTCTTTGCGAGGGGGAAGTCCACCAAAGCAACAGGTAAAATGGTGCCTGCATCCCCTTCAGGCTCCTCACGCTCCTCTGAGGGCTCTGAGAGAGGTGCAGGCACAGAGGGGATTCATCAACACCACTCTGCCCCACTCATTAAGCAGGACATGCAGGAGTTTCTTTCCTCTTTGAGGGCTTCTTTAAAAGAGGACATGCATAATATGTTTAGAGAGCTGAAAGGAAAAATCTCAGCTCTGGGAGAGCGCACCTTTCACTTAAAGAATAAAGTGGCTTTCAATGCACTAGTCGACGAAAATGAAGCCTTAAAGGAAGAATTGGCTCGCGTCAGTGATAAAACATATGACTTGGTGTATAGATCGCACAGGAACAACGTTCAGGTGAGAGGGAACCCTGAGGAGGTCTTGGATAAGTATTTGCCTGCTTACCTGTATAACTTTTTAAAGGCTGTTCTCCCTGAAATTTCCATTAGAGACTTAATGGTTGATAGGGTCCATAGAATCTCCAAACCAAAACATGTGGATCAAGATCTGCCTAGAGACACTCTGGCAAGAATACACTTTTTTACCACCAAGGATGTATTCATGCAAAGAATGAGGAAAAATCCGACTCTGCCCCAGGAAATGCAATCCCTACTAGTTTTCCCAGACTTATCTGCAGTAACTCTAGCCAAGAGGCGTGAATACACACATGTATGCAAAGCTCTGCGTGATGTGGGCACCAAATATAGATGGGACTTTAACCCAGTAAAACTGTTGATTATGCATGAGGGGAGAATAATTGCTTGCTCTACCCCTAAACAAACTGAAGACAGACTTAAGGATTGGAATATCCCTTTTGCTCAGCGACAAGCGCCTACGGGGGAAAAGTTAGACCCAGAATAGTCTCAAATATTAGGTGGAAGACAGGAAGTCTGCTGGAGCTGGTGGAAGATTGTTTGGATTTGCATCCTGATCTCACTGTTCCTAGCAACCTTGGACTGTGGGCAACACTGCTGCGGATCTCTGTAGAGTTAGAAGAGCTCACAACCCCATTGCAGTAATTTTTTGCATTCTTTGGATGGTACTTGAGGATGTGCATATTTTTTTGTGCATCCAGTTGTTTGGATTATGTTTTGAGTACTGCTGTTTTTTCTATTTTTTCTATTTTTTCCTTTTTTATGACTCTTTTCTTTTTTCTTTTTCTTGACTATTATGCCTTCTAATGTGATGATTGACACTTGCATCTCTGTTCAGTTCATAAAGATATATAACTTATGGTTTTTCATTTATGCTGGAGACCTAATTAGCTGTTATGGTGAAGGGGCTTGGTGTGTTGGGGCCTGCTGCATTCATAGGAAGTTTGTTATTTAGACATGAGTACTCAGTTTATGTCCTCGAATGTTAGAGGCCTCAATTCACCTATGAAACGTTCCATGTTATGGAGGGAAGTTAAAAAATCATGTGCTGACGTCATATGCTTGCAAGAAACGCATTTATTGGAAGCTGATAATAGTAGACTCCACCATCCATAGTTCCGTCATAGTTTTTTTGCTAATAATGCAAGTAAAAAGGCAGGAGTTTGTATATTGATTAAAAACACTGTGACATTTAGAAATATAGAGATGTATGTGGATCCTACGGGCAGACTTTTAATCCTAGTCTGCTCCCTCATTGGTGAACTACATACACTGGTGGTGGTGTGTGCCCCTAATGAAGCCCAATGCACATCTGCTCGCAAGGTGTTTCATAAGATAACTGAATTAGCTAAAGGAGAAAAGATTATATGTGGAGACTTCAATGCCCCTATAGATGGAGAGATGGATTGCTCTAGTAAATTAACCCATTTTAGCTGACAGATTTATGGATTCTTATGGACAGAAAGAATATAAGATTGTACACCTTATTAATTGTTGATCCACCCTGGTGATTTATCTGGCATCATGTCCATGCAGTCTACTATATGTGAGGCTTATGTCCAGTGAGCTTTCTGTATATATATTGGAGCATATTAGGAACATTAAGAATGCAATGGCGATAAGTCTGAACGAGCATGATACCATAGTCAATACTGAAGCCCATTGCTAGCCATTTTAGCCTACATTGTACTCATCAGTGGCCAAAATTTTGAGTCACATGAACTGACCTGATTTTGGCTCACGTGGGTGCAACATTAAGGAAAGACTGGCCAAACTGAAAGCAAATGGATTACAGTATTAGGCCAGGGTCACACTTGCGAGTGTGATGTGAGAAACTCGCATGAGTCTCTCGCATCAATACCCGGCACTGCCGCTGGCACTTGGGACTACAGCGTGCGGCAGCTTGTATTTCCACAGTGACGGCGGCAGTGGCGGGTATTAATGCGAGAGACTCGTGCAAGTTTCTCGCATCACACTCGCAAGTGTGACCCCGGCCTTACAGACACGATCACCACAAGGCTTTAACGAGCAGCTGAGTTTCACCTGTTTTCTTTAAGCTTTTTTTGTTTTTCTTATTCATCTTCGTATTTTTTATTTTTGGTGGTCACATTTTCTATGTTATCACTTTCACAGGATGATTTGCACATCTATAATAATAATAATAATCTTTTTATTTATATAGCACCAACATATTCTGCAGCACTTTACAGTTTGCACACATTATCTTCACTGTCCCTGATGGGGCTCACAATCTAAATTCCCTCAGTATGTCTTTGGAATGTGGGAGGAAACCGAAGTACCCAGAGGAAACCCACGCAAACACGGAGAGAACATTTTAACTCCTTGCAGATATTGTCTTTTGTGGTATTTGAAACCAGGACCCCCAGTGCTGCAAGGCTGCAGTGCTAACCACTGAGCCACCGTGCTGTCCTCACCTACAATATATCTATACATTTTATTACAGTTCCATATCGGTTTAATATACTAATTTAACATCTACTCATTGGTGTGGGTTTTCTATCAAAAAATTGTATTGAATATCTTTCTCATGTATTAACATCAGAGTGAACTAATTTATGGATACATCTGCTTGATATTTACAGATGTTGTTGCATTCTGATTGTATCTAGCTTCTTTCTTAGGGTACGTGATCATGATTTGCCATTGCGTATTTATGCAGCATCAAACCCGTTGCGGCCAGAAGTTACAGCACAGTGGATGGGAATTCTAGAAACTCCATGCCCACTATGTGTGCATCTGTGCTTGAGGATTACCTGCGGACACTGACATTTGGCGTGTCTATGAAAACCGCAGCATGTTAACTTCTCTTGTGGAGACACTAGTGCAGCGCCCCAGGGTCCTAGTCGTGCAGTAATGTCATTCTTCCACCAGGGTGAGTGATATTACGCCTGAAGGCAATAAAGGAGATCTCTTTACCAGGTATCACAAACCACACAACAAACTTCACACTCCAGGCCACCAGGGGGAGCCATGTTTCTATTTATTAGGGCACTCCTCACAATTAGGTAAAACTGGTGGTCTGGACCAGAAGTTAGGCAGAAGCTGACTGGGCTTCACCCAGGCAGCACCTGTCAGGCAGACAGAGAGGGAGGAAGAACATCTAATAGCTGCTGACAGAGGGGGTCCCTGACAGGGGTGGGATCCTGTCAGAGGCCTAGACAGAAGAACACGGAGCTGCACTTGCTTACCAATGGGGCAGCATCCAAAGGAAGAGACATTGAAGGGAATTGCTTTGCTGAAAGTGAGAAACAAAGTAATAGCAAAAGGAGAGGAAACCAGAAGGAGTTTTGCCCTGTAAAAGGCTGCTTCCTTTCTGAGGCGCAGAAGCCGGTAGCCGGAACACCGAGGGAGTCATTGTCTCCAAGCCTGGCTCCAGAGACCGGCAGGACAGCTAGTTCCAAAATAGGTGCTCGACCTTATACCCAGGAGGCACGGTGGCAACTGTGGGGACCAGGGTAGTGTCCCTGTAAAAAGCCTCAGGCCATCAGTCATACGGGTTTGTCCTATCCTTACCATCAGGGGGACAGAGAAAAAGACATAACATCTAGAACACCAACATCAGTTGTGAGGACCTTACCGAGTTGCACAGCAGGGAGGTACTACAACACTCAGGCGCTAGAGGAAGGCTACTGATTTCCACCTGGATAAGGGGACTCTGGATTTCTCTTCAGACCGACCGGGCTCTGCCTGCCCTGTGATCTGGTGCTCTGGTGGATGCTGAACCTTCAGTAAAAAGGTAAAGAGACTGCACCCTTGCGTCCTCGTTCTTCACTGCGCCTCACACCATCAATCATCTACACTTCAGGAAGCCCTGGGGATATACTTCACCTGTGGGAAGGTATACCATCTATCTGCCATAACATCACCCCAGCTGACCCCTAAGCAGCGTCAGTCACCCTGACTGAATACCACAGGTGGCGTCACGAACATTTCCCCTTTAAAGGCCTACTCCCCTTTTATCAACGAACGTCCCTAGGGCCACGGACCGGGTCAGCCACCATGATATCCCCCTTGAGAACCGAAGGGCCCGGCTCCGAGTACCCCACTGCCCTACTGGGGGGCGCTCCAGTAGTCTCTGCAATAGAAATTTCACCAATAGAAATGTATTGAATGCGGTAAATCCACTTGGTTCAGTGAACACATGTGGATTCACCTGCGTTCAATAGAAGACAGCGCTTTGACAGCAGCAAAAATACGCTGCATCCAAAACCCTGCTACTTCCGGATCGTGGGCACGTATCCTCACACAATACCATCAGAGTGAATTCATCAATGGATTGGTCTATGTGATATCTATGGATGTTTTTGCATTTTATTTTTTTCCTAATCAGTGAGCAGATCTGTTGTTATGGCTCATTTGTCACATGTTGCTTACTTTCTTTGGTTTTCCCAAACTTCCATTGCCACCATAGCTTCTAACTGTGAAAGACATCATCAGATGGTGGAGATAAAATCATTGAGAGACATCAGTGCCGCCCCACAGCTTCTAGAACAGCCCTCAAATAAATGGTCAACAGGGGGCGGTACTATAAGCAATGAGTGACATCAGCACCACCCCATGATTCATTTGAGGTTAGTGTTCAAAGTTGTGGGGCAGGACTGATGTCTCTGATGTAACTTCAGTGCTGCTTTCCCTGATGACGTCCTGTTCGAAGAGATGCATTGGACAATGCGGGAAGAAGTACAGCCCCAGCCTCCTGTGACATATTTGAGACACCTCTTAAACGAAATGTCACAGAAAGAACAGTAAAAACCACTATAAAGTGTTGATTTATAGGAAGAAATTACAACATTCCATTGAGTATACTGTAGATCTGTTTATTTTTTGAGATGTTCATTGGTTTAAATCATTTGCTTTATCAGAACATTCTTCAGTTTCAACTTCAGGTGACATTTCTTCTCTTTCTTGTTCCTATAATAAAGCCAAACAGAATTAATTACAAATATGTATATACTAGATGGAGGCCTGATGCTTTGCAGCGTTGAGAATCTCCACCCAGAATACCAAGAAAACTGGCGCACAGCTATAAACATCATGTATAAACGGGTATAAAGTGAGGTAAGGCAAGTGTAGGACCTGGTATAAGAGAGATGCCATAAAGGGGCTACCAGGTACACATAAAATTGGCCATTTTTATGCGCTAAACGCTCTCATTTTTCATATTTCTAGTGCAGTAATGCAGTTCAATTTTCGTGTTTCATATTTGCATGTTTCAGCGCTACAGTGTGCTGCCTTATTTACTTAACTATATACGAGTTGGCGACTCTAGGTTCAGCACCTGTTCACACTGAGTCTATGTTTGGATGTGCCGGTCAGGTTTTTGAAATGTATTCTCTAGCCTTCTGATTGTGCACTCCGCCTCCTAGCCACAGGTGTTTTAATTACAGCAGGTCCAATACCCCTCCACAGAGATAATTTTAGTCTAGGAAGAGGTTTCACATGTACCCATTCAGATGGAGACGTTTATTCTCAGCGAGGTAAGGCAAGTGTAGGACCTGGTATAAGAGAGATGCCGTAAAGGGGCTACCAGGTACACATAAAATTGGCCATTTTTATGCGCTAAATGCTCTCATTTTTCATATTTCTAGTGCAGTAATGCAGTTCAATTTTCGTGTTTCATATTTGCATGTTTCAGCGCTACAGTGTGCTGCCTTATTTACTTATCAGTAGTGTTGAGCGATACCTTCCGATATCGGAAAGTATCGGTATCGGTTTGGATCGGCCGATATTCAAAAAATATCGGATATCGCCGATACCGATACCCGATCCCAATGCAAGTCAATGGGACCAAAATATCAGAATTAAAATAAACCCTTTCTTTCCTTGTAGGTTCATTCTACATGAAGGAAAACAACTAAGAATAATGTAGGATGTATTGTGGGAGGTGGCGGAGACATTAAAGGCAATGAGGTTTAGCCCAATCAAATAGAATAGCATGTTTTTTGTTTTTTTTAAGACGTTCGGAGTGAAAAAGATATTGAGTATGTAAATTTTTTTTTATTTTGTCAGATATTGATGTTTCACTATTCCACGCCCTTCCCCTTCTTTTTTTTTCTTTTTTTTTTTTACTTTTCCCACACTTTCATCTTCATCATCATCAGCATCTTTGACATCAACTTCTTCTTCACCTTATTCATCTTCTTCTTCATCTTCTACCTATTTTTTTTTTTATTACATTCTTCATATTCATTTTCTTCAACTATTATTATTCTTCCTATTCTACATATTCTTTTTATTCCACTGTTATTATTCTTCCTATTCTACTTCTTCATCATATTCTCATTTGTGACAGGCATTCCCGTAGTTGTTATCTATAAAAGTTGGAAGATTACACCTTCCGTTCTGCCAGTCACAAAAGTTACATTTGTCCGCGTTCAGTTTGGCCTGCAGCATCAGGCTTTATCCAGGGGCACCACGAGGAGGAACGGACTCACCCCCATACACTGCTTAGTCTTCTTCTGCATATAATTTAGATAATATCTTTTGCTCTGATATTAAGTCTTATGCTTAATGTTCTTCTGCTCTTTGTTCTGCAGCCTCTTGTTCTTCTGCTTCTCGGTCTTCCATGTCGTCGTCTCCAGGGTCGTCGTCTCCAGTGTCGTCATCTCCGCCGTCGTCGTCTCAGCCGTCGTCGTCTCCGCCGTCGTCGTCGTCGTCATCGGGGTGGTCTTCCGGGTCGTCGTCATCGGGGTGGTCTTCCGGGTTGTCGACGTTAGGGTCTTCAACTTGGAAATGTAGCAGAAGGTACAAGAAGGCTGAGAAAATGCCAAGAACCAGCTGATGGAACTGGAACTCGGATGGCTACCCGAAGGTTCAAGAGCCTATGGAACTACCGAGGACCAGCTGACGTTACTGGAACCCGGTTACTAAGCAGGAGGTACCCGTGCTAAAAAGCACTACCAAGGACCGCCTGACGTTGGCGGAACTCGGATACCCAGAAGGAGGCACCTAAGCCAAAGGCTCTGCCCGGAACCAGCTGACGTTACTGGAACCAGGATGGGGAGCAGAAGGTACAAGAGCAAAAGACACTGCCGAGAACCAGCTGACGGTACTGGAACCCGGATGGGTAGCCGAAGGTCCAAGAGCCAATGGAACTACCAAGGACCAGCTGACGTTACTGGAACCTGGTTACTAAGCAGGAGGTACCCGTGCCTGAAAGCACTACCAAGGACCACCTGACGTTGGTGGAACTTGGATACCCAGAAGGAGGCACCTAAGCCAAAGGCTCTGCCCGGAACCAGCTGACGGTACTGGAACCAGGATGGGGAGCAGAAGGTACAAGAGCAAAAGACACTGCCGAGAACCAGCTGACGGTGCTGGAACCAGGTGGTGGACCCCAAGGCCCACAGGAGAGGAGAGAACAGCTAGGCCGCGAGGCAGCCGCAGTTACCGAACCCCAACAGTCCTACAGGGGGAGCTGGGCCTACTGGCACTACAGAACCAGCCTTGACTACCAGTTCACGCAGCCCACATAGGAAGCTCCTAAACTGGAGGCACCCTGGAGTTGGCTAACCCGACCGCACCACGACGAGGCAAGCATAGGTGTCTCAGTGAGCTTGACACAACCCGGAAACAGCTGACGGTGCTGAAACCAGGCTTGGCACGAGGGAGTACCTGTGACAAGAACACTGCCGAGAACCAGCTGGCGGTGCTGGAACCCGGATGCGTTGCCCCAGTGTGCAAGAGCCAATGGCACGACCGAGGACCAGCTGACGGTGCTGGAACCCGGTTACTAAGCTGTAGGTGCCCGCGCTTAAAAGCACTACCAAGGACCGCCTGGCGTTGGCGGAACTCGGATACCCAGGAGGAGGCACCTAAGCCAAAGGCTCGGCCCGGAACCAGCTGACGGTGCTGGAACCAGGTGGTGGACCCCAAGGCCCACAGGAGAGGAGAGAACAGCTAGGCCGCGAGGCAGCCGCAGTTACCGAACCCCAACAGTCCTACAGGGGGAGCTGGGCCTACTGGCACTACAGAACCAGCCTTGACTACCAGTTCACGCAGCCCACATAGGAAGCTCCTAAACTGGAGGCACCCTGGAGTTGGCTAACCCGACCGCACCACGACGAGGCAAGCATAGGTGTCTCAGTGAGCTTGACACAACCCGGAAACAGCTGACGGTGCTGAAACCAGGCTTGGCACGAGGGAGTACCTGTGACAAGAACACTGCCGAGAACCAGCTGGCGGTGCTGGAACCCGGATGCGTTGCCCCAGTGTGCAAGAGCCAATGGCACGACCGAGGACCAGCTGACGGTGCTGGAACCCGGTTACTAAGCTGTAGGTGCCCGCGCTTAAAAGCACTACCAAGGACCGCCTGGCGTTGGCGGAACTCGGATACCCAGGAGGAGGCACCTAAGCCAAAGGCTCGGCCCGGAACCAGCTGACGGTGCTGGAACCAGGTGGTGGACCCCAAGGCCCACAGGAGAGGAGAGAACAGCTAGGCCGCGAGGCAGCCGCAGTTACCGAACCCCAACAGTCCTACAGGGGGAGCTGGGCCTACTGGCACTACAGAACCAGCCTTGACTACCAGTTCACGCAGCCCACATAGGAAGCTCCTAAACTGGAGGCACCCTGGAGTTGGCTAACCCGACCGCACCACGACGAGGCAAGCATAGGTGTCTCAGTGAGCTTGACACAACCCGGAAACAGCTGACGCTGCTGAAACCAGGCTTGGCACGAGGGAGTACCTGTGACAAGAACACTGCCGAGAACCAGCTGGCGGTGCTGGAACCCGGATGCGTTGCCCCAGTGTGCAAGAGCCAATGGCACGACCGAGGACCAGCTGACGGTGCTGGAACCCGGTTACTAAGCTGTAGGTGCCCGCGCTTAAAAGCACTACCAAGGACCGCCTGGCGTTGGCGGAACTCGGATACCCAGGAGGAGGCACCTAAGCCAAAGGCTCGGCCCGGAACCAGCTGACGGTGCTGGAACCAGGTGGTGGACCCCAAGGCCCACAGGAGAGGAGAGAACAGCTAGGCCGCGAGGCAGCCGCAGTTACCGAACCCCAACAGTCCTACAGGGGGAGCTGGGCCTACTGGCACTACAGAACCAGCCTTGACTACCAGTTCACGCAGCCCACATAGGAAGCTCCTAAACTGGAGGCACCCTGGAGTTGGCTAACTCGACCGCACCACGACGGGGCAAGCATAGGCGTCTCAGTGAAGTTGACACAACCCGGAAACAGCTGACGGTGCTGAAACCAGGCTTGGCACGAGGGAGTACCTGTGACAAGAACACTGCCGAGAACCAGCTGGCGGTGCTGGAACCCGGATGCGTTGCCCCAGTGTGCAAGAGCCAATGGCACGACCGAGGACCAGCTGACGGTGCTGGAACCCGGTTACTAAGCTGTAGGTGCCCGCGCTTAAAAGCACTACCAAGGACCGCCTGGCGTTGGCGGAACTCGGATACCCAGGAGGAGGCACCTAAGCCAAAGGCTCGGCCCGGAACCAGCTGACGGTGCTGGAACCAGGTGGTGGACCCCAAGGCCCACAGGAGAGGAGAGAACAGCTAGGCCGCGAGGCAGCCGCAGTTACCGAACCCCAACAGTCCTACAGGGGGAGCTGGGCCTACTGGCACTACAGAACCAGCCTTGACTACCAGTTCACGCAGCCCACATAGGAAGCTCCTAAACTGGAGGCACCCTGGAGTTGGCTAACTCGACCGCACCACGACGGGGCAAGCATAGGCGTCTCAGTGAAGTTGACACAACCCGGAAACAGCTGACGGTGCTGAAACCAGGCTTGGCACGAGGGAGTACCTGTGACAAGAACACTGCCGAGAACCAGCTGGCGGTGCTGGAACCCGGATGCGTTGCCCCAGTGTGCAAGAACCAATGGCACGACCGAGGACCAGCTGACGGTGCTGGAACCCGGTTACTAAGCTGTAGGTGCCCGCGCTTAAAAGCACTACCAAGGACCGCCTGGCGTTGGCGGAACTCGGATACCCAGGAGGAGGCACCTAAGCCAAAGGCTCGGCCCGGAACCAGCTGACGGTGCTGGAACCAGGTGGTGGACCCCAAGGCCCACAGGAGAGGAGAGAACAGCTAGGCCGCGAGGCAGCCGCAGTTACCGAACCCCAACAGTCCT
This sequence comes from Ranitomeya imitator, assembly GCF_032444005.1. Classification (NCBI taxonomy): domain Eukaryota; kingdom Metazoa; phylum Chordata; class Amphibia; order Anura; family Dendrobatidae; genus Ranitomeya; species Ranitomeya imitator. The sequence continues at coordinate 114,403,583 of NC_091288.1, read as the reverse complement.
ACAGGGGGAGCTGGGCCTACTGGCACTACAGAACCAGCCTTGACTACCAGTTCACGCAGCCCACATAGGAAGCTCCTAAACTGGAGGCACCCTGGAGTTGGCTAACCCGACCGCACCACGACGAGGCAAGCATAGGTGTCTCAGTGAGCTTGACACAACCCGGAAACAGCTGACGGTGCTGAAACCAGGCTTGGCACGAGGGAGTACCTGTGACAAGAACACTGCCGAGAACCAGCTGGCGGTGCTGGAACCCGGATGCGTTGCCCCAGTGTGCAAGAGCCAATGGCACGACCGAGGACCAGCTGACGGTGCTGGAACCCGGTTACTAAGCTGTAGGTGCCCGCGCTTAAAAGCACTACCAAGGACCGCCTGGCGTTGGCGGAACTCGGATACCCAGGAGGAGGCACCTAAGCCAAAGGCTCGGCCCGGAACCAGCTGACGGTGCTGGAACCAGGTGGTGGACCCCAAGGCCCACAGGAGAGGAGAGAACAGCTAGGCCGCGAGGCAGCCGCAGTTACCGAACCCCAACAGTCCTACAGGGGGAGCTGGGCCTACTGGCACTACAGAACCAGCCTTGACTACCAGTTCACGCAGCCCACATAGGAAGCTCCTAAACTGGAGGCACCCTGGAGTTGGCTAACCCGACCGCACCACGACGAGGCAAGCATAGGTGTCTCAGTGAGCTTGACACAACCCGGAAACAGCTGACGGTGCTGAAACCAGGCTTGGCACGAGGGAGTACCTGTGACAAGAACACTGCCGAGAACCAGCTGGCGGTGCTGGAACCCGGATGCGTTGCCCCAGTGTGCAAGAGCCAATGGCACGACCGAGGACCAGCTGACGGTGCTGGAACCCGGTTACTAAGCTGTAGGTGCCCGCGCTTAAAAGCACTACCAAGGACCGCCTGGCGTTGGCGGAACTCGGATACCCAGGAGGAGGCACCTAAGCCAAAGGCTCGGCCCGGAACCAGCTGACGGTGCTGGAACCAGGTGGTGGACCCCAAGGCCCACAGGAGAGGAGAGAACAGCTAGGCCGCGAGGCAGCCGCAGTTACCGAACCCCAACAGTCCTACAGGGGGAGCTGGGCCTACTGGCACTACAGAACCAGCCTTGACTACCAGTTCACGCAGCCCACATAGGAAGCTCCTAAACTGGAGGCACCCTGGAGTTGGCTAACCCGACCGCACCACGACGAGGCAAGCATAGGTGTCTCAGTGAGCTTGACACAACCCGGAAACAGCTGACGGTGCTGAAACCAGGCTTGGCACGAGGGAGTACCTGTGACAAGAACACTGCCGAGAACCAGCTGGCGGTGCTGGAACCCGGATGCGTTGCCCCAGTGTGCAAGAGCCAATGGCACGACCGAGGACCAGCTGACGGTGCTGGAACCCGGTTACTAAGCTGTAGGTGCCCGCGCTTAAAAGCACTACCAAGGACCGCCTGGCGTTGGCGGAACTCGGATACCCAGGAGGAGGCACCTAAGCCAAAGGCTCGGCCCGGAACCAGCTGACGGTGCTGGAACCAGGTGGTGGACCCCAAGGCCCACAGGAGAGGAGAGAACAGCTAGGCCGCGAGGCAGCTGCAGTTACCGAACCCCAACAGTCCTACAGGGGGAGCTGGGCCTACTGGCACTACAGAACCAGCCTTGACTACCAGTTCACGCAGCCCACATAGGAAGCTCCTAAACTGGAGGCACCCTGGAGTTGGCTAACTCGACCGCACCACGACGGGGCAAGCATAGGCGTCTCAGTGAAGTTGACACAACCCGGAAACAGCTGACGGTGCTGAAACCAGGCTTGGCACGAGGGAGTACCTGTGACAAGAACACTGCCGAGAACCAGCTGGCGGTGCTGGAACCCGGATGCGTTGCCCCAGTGTGCAAGAGCCAATGGCACGACCGAGGACCAGCTGACGGTGCTGGAACCCGGTTACTAAGCTGTAGGTGCCCACGCTTAAAAGCACTACCAAGGACCGCCTGGCGTTGGCGGAACTCGGATACCCAGGAGGAGGCACCTAAGCCAAAGGCTCGGCCCGGAACCAGCTGACGGTGCTGGAACCAGGTGGTGGACCCCAAGGCCCACAGGAGAGGAGAGAACAGCTAGGCCGCGAGGCAGCCGCAGTTACCGAACCCCAACAGTCCTACAGGGGGAGCTGGGCCTACTGGCACTACAGAACCAGCCTTGACTACCAGTTCACGCAGCCCACATAGGAAGCTCCTAAACTGGAGGCACCCTGGAGTTGGCTAACTCGACCGCACCACGACGGGGCAAGCATAGGCGTCTCAGTGAAGTTGACACAACCTGGAAACAGCTGACGGTGCTGAAACCAGGCTTGGCACGAGGGAGTACCTGTGACAAGAACACTGCCGAGAACCAGCTGGCGGTGCTGGAACCCGGATGCGTTGCCCCAGTGTGCAAGAGCCAATGGCACGACCGAGGACCAGCTGACGGTGCTGGAACCCGCTTACTAAGCTGTAGGTGCCCGCGCTTAAAAGCACTACCAAGGACCGCCTGGCGTTGGCGGAACTCGGATACCCAGGAGGAGGCACCTAAGCCAAAGGCTCGGCCCGGAACCAGCTGACGGTGCTGGAACCAGGTGGTGGACCCCAAGGCCCACAGGAGAGGAGAGAACAGCTAGGCCGCGAGGCAGCCGCAGTTACCGAACCCCAACAGTCCTACAGGGGGAGCTGGGCCTACTGGCACTACAGAACCAGCCTTGACTACCAGTTCACGCAGCCCACATAGGAAGCTCCTAAACTGGAGGCACCCTGGAGTTGGCTAACCCGACCGCACCACGACGAGGCAAGCATAGGTGTCTCAGTGAGCTTGACACAACCCGGAAACAGCTGACGGTGCTGAAACCAGGCTTGGCACGAGGGAGTACCTGTGACAAGAACACTGCCGAGAACCAGCTGGCGGTGCTGGAACCCGGATGCGTTGCCCCAGTGTGCAAGAGCCAATGGCACGACCGAGGACCAGCTGACGGTGCTGGAACCCGGTTACTAAGCTGTAGGTGCCCGCGCTTAAAAGCACTACCAAGGACCGCCTGGCGTTGGCGGAACTCGGATACCCAGGAGGAGGCACCTAAGCCAAAGGCTCGGCCCGGAACCAGCTGACGGTGCTGGAACCAGGTGGTGGACCCCAAGGCCCACAGGAGAGGAGAGAACAGCTAGGCCGCGAGGCAGCCGCAGTTACCGAATCCCAACAGTCCTACAGGGGGAGCTGGGCCTACTGGCACTACAGAACCAGCCTTGACTACCAGTTCACGCAGCCCACATAGGAAGCTCCTAAACTGGAGGCACCCTGGAGTTGGCTAACCCGACCGCACCACGACGAGGCAAGCATAGGTGTCTCAGTGAGCTTGACACAACCCGGAAACAGCTGACGGTGCTGAAACCAGGCTTGGCACGAGGGAGTACCTGTGACAAGAACACTGCCGAGAACCAGCTGGCGGTGCTGGAACCCAGATGCGTTGCCTTGCCTATTAAAGATTGTCTTCCTAGAGCCCCAACTAGCGGTGTTGGAGCAAAGGGTAAGCAGGGGGAGATGAGTGTAGGCCGAAGCCTGCACTGGAGGCAGCTTTGTGTCTGCGTTGCGTTTGCAGGACACTTTGCCGGCTACACACTGGGGGAACAGCTGGCGTTGCTGAACCCCACTAACACAATGGCGTGTGTTTTTCTCTGTGCAGCTAGCACTTGCGGGCAAAAACTAGCGATGTTAGAGCCCGTGTTGAAGCAGGAGGAGGAGGAGAGGAGCAGAGTGTAGGCCGAAGCCTAGTTGAACCAATTTCAAAGGAAACCTTTAACCCCCCCCTCAGGTGTTACAAAGTACAAGAGACACACCTTGTGCAGTATTAATGCTGCACAAGTGAAAGGTTGCTCTATTAATTTGTCTACTTGCACACGCTGAATGAAAGACATACACAATTTACCCCATTCTACAGTCAAACTGTAGTGGATGCGTGACTTGGTTTTTTGATGAGACGCAGCACAGGTGTCCAAAATAACGCCTTGGTGCTTGGCGCAGCTTCCTGAGCGTTGTTATTTGCTGTACAGGAGTCTGCGCTCTTGTGTTATCCCTTGGCAATGCCCTGTTAGCGCTGCCCATCTTATGACATCATTTCATGTTGGCCGGTGCGGTTAACGATGGCCATAAATCCCAGACCCACAGTGTCTTTTCATAAAGCCACACTGCGGTGCTGGGATTCGTGGCCTTGAGCAGTAAATATTTTGGCCGCTCACACACGTCCTTACACCTGCTTCAGACTGGGCGGCCTCTGCTGATCCCTTCTCACATGCCGCGGCCATGAGGCTGCACAGTCTGAAGAAGGCGGAAGGAGATGAGTTAAGACAGGCGAAGATATGCACTGCTCGTGCCCATCAATCACACCCTCGCAGTCAAAATAATTAAGACAACGAGGAGCATTTTATTCAGGCAGGGCGGACGAACAGGCGCAAGTAGCCAACCAATGATGTCAGAAGACGGGAAGCGCTACCAAGGGGGGTGCTGCGTATCATTAGAAAGGAAAGTCACACCTCAGGGACAGTGGAATGGTCTCAAAGAGACACATTTTGTACGTGTTGAGTTCCACGTGGGCAAGGAGAAAACATCAGCCACCTTGTACAAATGCAGCAGTACTGCTGTACAAGGTGGCTGTTATACATATAAACACCTGGGGGTGGGGGCCAGGCTCCCTTCAATTTCAGTTCATGTGCCTGCGTGGCGTTTGCAGGTCACGTTGCAAGCTGCACAGCAGGGGAACAGCTGGCGGTGCTGAACCCCACTAACACATTGGCTGGTGTTTTTCTCTGTGCAGCTAGCATTTCCGGGCAAAAACTAGCGGTGTTTGAGCCCAGGGTCAACAGGAGGAGGAGGAGAGGAGCAAAGTGTAGGCCGAAGCCTGCACTGGTGGCAGCTTTTGGTCGGTTGTGCCAGCGTGGCTTGTGCTGGACACGATGCCGGCTACACAGCGGGGGAACAGCTGGCGGTGCTGAACCCCACTAACACATTGGCTGGTGTTTTTCTCTGTGCAGCTAGCATTTCCGGGCAAAAACTAGCGTTGTTAGAGCCCAGGGTCAGCAGGAGGAGGAGAGGAGCAGAGTGTAGGCCGCAGCCTAGTTGAACCAATTTCAAAGGTTACCTTTAACCCCCCCTCAGGTGTTACAAAGTACAAGAGCCACTCCTTCTGCAGCATTAATGCTGCACAAGTAAAAGGTTGCTCTATTAATTTTTCTACTTACACAAGCTGAATGCAACACGTAGACTATTTAGCCCATTATACTGTTAATCAGTAGTGGAGGCGTGACTTGTCTTTTTAAAGAAAAGCAGCACAGGTGTCGAAAACAACACCTTTTTGCATGGGCGCAGCTTCCTGAGCGTTGTTAGTTGCTGTACAGGAGTCTGCGCTCTTGTGATCCTTTGGCCATGCGCTGTGAGCGCTTCCTGTCTTATGACCTCATTTCATGTTGGCCGTTGCGGTTAGCGATGGACATGAATCCCAGACCCACAGTGTGTTTTTAAAAAAATCACACTGCGGTGCTGGGATTCGTGCCCTGGTGCACTAAATATGTTTGCCGCTCACACATGTCCTTACACCTGCTTCAGACTGGGCGGCCTCATCTGATCCCTTATCGCCTGCCGCGGCCATGAGGACACCCAGTCTGAAGAAGGCGGAAGGAGATGAGTGAACACAGGCAAACATATGCACTGCACATGCCCATCAATCACACCCTCGCTGTCCAAAAAAAAAAGACACCGAGGGCCGTTGTTTCGAGCAGGGGAGATGCACAGGCGCAGCCAGCTAACCAATGATGTCAAAAGACGGGCAGCGCTAACAAGGGTGGTGCTGCGTGTCATTACAAAGGAAAGTCACACCTCAGGGACATTGTAATGGTCTCTAATGAGACACATTTTGTACGTGTTGAGTTCCACGTGGGCAAGGAGAAAAAGTCAGCCACCTTGTACAAATGCAGCAGTACTGCTGTACAAGGTGGCTGTTATACATAGAAACACCTGTGGGTGGGGGGCAGGCTCCCTTCAATTTCAGTTCATGTGCCTGCGTGGCGTTTGCAGGTCACGTTGCAAGCTACACAGCAGGGGAACAGCTGGCGTTGCTGAACCCCACTGACACATTGACTGGTGTTTTTCTCTGTGCAGATTGCATGTCCGGGCAAAAACTAGCGGTGTTAGAGCCCAGGGTCAGCAGGAGGAGGAGGAGAGGAGCAAAGTGTAGGCCGAAGCCTGCACTGGTGGCAGCTTTTGGTCGGTTGTGCCAGTGTGGCTTGTGCTGGACACGATGCCGGCTACACAGCGGGGGAACAGCTGGCGGTGCTGAACCCCACTAACACATTGGCTGGTGTTTTTCTCTGTGCAGCTAGCATGTCCGGGCAGAAACTGGCGTTGTTTGAGCCCAGGGTCAGCAGGAGGAGGAGAGGAGCAAAGTGTAGGCCGAAGCCTGCACTGGTGGCAGCTTTTGTTCTGTTGTGCCAGCGTGGCTTGTGCTGGACACGTTGCCGACTACACAGCAGGGGAACAGCTGGCGGTGCTGAACCCCACTAACACATTGGCTGGTGTTTTTCTCTGTGCAGCTAGCATTTCCGGGCAAAAACTAGCGGTGTTTGAGCCCAGGGTCAGCAGGAGGAGTAGAGGAGCACAGTGTAGGCCGAAGCCTAGTTGAACCAATTTCAAAGGTTACCTTTACCCCCCCCCTCAGGTGTTGCAAGGTACAAGAGCCACACCTTGAACAGCATTAATGATGCACAAGTCAAAGGTTGCTCTATTTAATTTTGCTCCATGCACACGCTGAATTAAACACGTACACTATTTAGCCCATTATACTGTCAAACAGTAGTGGAGGCGTGACTAGTACTACTAGTCTTTTTAAGGAGACGCAGCACAGGTGTACAAATTAACACCTAGGTGCTGTGCGCAGATTCCTTACCGTTGTTATTTGCAGTACAGGAAACTGCGCTCTTGTGTTATCCCTTGGCAATACCCTGTTAGTGCAGGCCGTCTCATGACCTCATTTCATGTTGGCCGGTGCGGTTAACGATGGCCATGAATCCCAGACCCACAGTGGCTTTTCCTAAAGTCACACTGCGGTGCTGGGATTCGTGGCCTTGTGCAGTAAATATGTTCGCCGCTCACACATGTCCTTACACCTGCTTCAGACTGGGCGGCCTCAGCTGATCCCTTATCGCATGCCGCGGCCATGAGGCCGCACAGTCAGAAGAAGGCGGAAGGAGGGGAGTGAAAACAGGGGAACATATGCACTGCTCGTGCCCATCAATCACACCCTCGCAGTCAAAATATATGAGACAACGGGGGGCGTTGTGTCGGGCAGGGGGGACGCACAGGCACAGCCAGCCAACCAATGATGTCAGGAGACGGGCAGCGCTAACAATGGGGGTGCTGCGTGTCATTAAAAAGGAAAGTCACACCTCAGGGACATTGTAATAGTCTGTAATGAGACACATTTTGTACTTGTTGAGTTCCACGTGTGCAAGGAGAAAAAGTCAGCCACCTTGTACAAATGCAGCAGTACTGCTGTACAAGGTGGCTGTTATACATAGAAACACCTGGGGGGGTGGGGGGCAGGCTCCCTTCAATTTCAGTTCATGTTCCTGCGTGGCGTTTGCAGGAAACGTTGCAAGCTACACAGCAGGGGAACAGCTGGCGGTGCTGAACCCCACTAACACATTGGCTGGTGTTTTTCTCTGTGCAGCTAGCATGTCCGGGCAGAAACTGGCGTTGTTTTAGCCCAGGGTCAGCAGGAGGAGGAGAGGAGCAAAGTGTAGGCCGAAGCCTGCACTGGTGGCAGCTTTTGGTCAGTTGTGCCAGCGTGGCTTGTGCTGGACACGATGCCGACTACACAGCAGAGGAACAGCTGGCGGTGCTGAACCCCACTAACACATTGGCTGGTGTTTTTCTCTGTGCAGCTAGCATGTCCGGGCAGAAACTGGCGTTGTTTTAGCCCAGGGTCAGCAGGAGGAGGAGAGGAGCAAAGTGTAGGCCGAAGCCTGCACTGGTGGCAGCTTTTGTTCTGTTGTGCCAGCGTGGCTTGTGCTGGACACGTTGCCGACTACACAGCAGGGGAACAGCTGGCGTTGCTGAACCCCACTAACACATTGGCTGGTGTTTTTCTCTGTGCAGCTAGCATTTCCGGGCAAAAACTAGCGGTGTTTGAGCCCAGGGTCAGCAGGAGGAGTAGAGGAGCAGAGTGTAGGCCGAAGCCTAGTTGAACCAATTTCAAAGGTTACCTTTAACCCCCCCCTCAGGTGTTGCAAGGTACAAGAGCCACACCTTGAACAGCATTAATGATGCACAAGTCAAAGGTTGCTCTATTTAATTTTGCTCCATGCACACGCTGAATTAAACACGTACACTATTTAGCCCATTATACTGTCAAACAGTAGTGGAGGCGTGACTACTAGTCTTTTTAAGGAGACGCAGCACAGGTGTACAAATTTACACCTAGGTGCTGTGCGCAGATTCCTTACCGTTGTTATTTGCAGTACAGGAAACTGCGCTCTTGTGTTATCCCTTGGCAATACCCTGTTAGTGCAGGCCGTCTCATGACCTCATTTCATGTTGGCCGGTGCGGTTAACGATGGCCATAAATCCCAGACCCACAGTGGCTTTTCCTAAAGTCACACTGCGGTGCTGGGATTCGTGGCCTTGTGCAGTAAATATGTTCGCCGCTCACACATGTCCTTACACCTGCTTCAGACTGGGCGGCCTCAGCTGATCCCTTATCGCATGCCGCGGCCATGAGGCCGCACAGTCAGAAGAAGGCGGAAGGAGGGGAGTGAAAACAGGGGAACATATGCACTGCTCGTGCCCATCAATCACACCCTCGCAGTCAAAATATATGAGACAACGGGGGGCGTTGTGTCGGGCAGGGGGGACGCACAGGCACAGCCAGCCAACCAATGATGTCAGGAGACGGGCAGCGCTAACAATGGGGGTGCTGCGTGTCATTAAAAAGGAAAGTCACACCTCAGGGACATTGTAATGGTCTGTAATGAGACACATTTTGTACTTGTTGAGTTCCACGTGTGCAAGGAGAAAAAGTCAGCCACCTTGTACAAATGCAGCAGTACTGCTGTACAAGGTGGCTGTTATACATAGAAACACCTGGGGGGGTGGGGGGCAGGCTCCCTTCAATTTCAGTTCATGTTCCTGCGTGGCGTTTGCAGGAAACGTTGCAAGCTACACAGCAGGGGAACAGCTGGCGGTGCTGAACCCCACTAACACATTGGCTGGTGTTTTTCTCTGTGCAGCTAGCATGTCCGGGCAGAAACTGGCGTTGTTTTAGCCCAGGGTCAGCAGGAGGAGGAGAGGAGCAAAGTGTAGGCCGAAGCCTGCACTGGTGGCAGCTTTTGGTCAGTTGTGCCAGCGTGGCTTGTGCTGGACACGATGCCGACTACACAGCAGAGGAACAGCTGGCGGTGCTGAACCCCACTAACACATTGGCTGGTGTTTTTCTCTGTGCAGCTAGCATGTCCGGGCAGAAACTGGCGTTGTTTTAGCCCAGGGTCAGCAGGAGGAGGAGAGGAGCAAAGTGTAGGCCGAAGCCTGCACTGGTGGCAGCTTTTGGTCGGTTGTGCCAGCGTGGCTTGTGCTGGACACGATGCCGGCTACACAGCGGGGGAACAGCTGGCGGTGCTGAACACCACTAACACATTGGCTGGTGTTTTTCTCTGTGCAGCTAGCATTTCCGGGCAAAAACTAGCGTTGTTAGAGCCCAGGGTCAGCTGGAGGAGGAGAGGAGCAGAGTGTAGGCCGAAGCCTAGTTGAACCAATTTCAAAGGTTACCTTTAACCCCCCCTCAGGTGTTACAAAGTACTAGAGCCACTCCTTCTGCAGCATTAATGCTGCACAAGTAAAAGGTTGCTCTATTAATTTTTCTACTTGCACAAGCTGAATGCAACACGTAGACTATTTAGCCCATTATACTGTTAATCAGTAGTGGAGGCGTGACTTGTCTTTTTAAAGAAAAGCAGCACAGGTGTCGAAAACAACACCTTTTTGCATGGGCGCAGCTTCCTGAGCGTTGTTAGTTGCTGTACAGGAGTCTGCGCTCTTGTGATCCTTTGGCCATGCGCTGTGAGCGCTTCCTGTCTTATGACCTCATTTCATGTTGGCCGTTGCGGTTAGCAATGGACATGAATCCCAGACCCACAGTGTGTTTTTAAAAAATCACACTGCGGTGCTGGGATTCGTGCCCTGGTGCACTAAATATGTTTGCCGCTCACACATGTCCTTACACCTGCTTCAGACTGGGCGGCCTCATCTGATCCCTTATCGCCTGCCGCGGCCATGAGGACACCCAGTCTGAAGAAGGCGGAAGGAGATGAGTGAACACAGGCAAACATATGCACTGCACATGCCCATCAATCACACCCTCGCTGTCCAAAAAAAAAAGACACCGAGGGCCGTTGTTTCGAGCAGGGGAGATGCACAGGCGCAGCCAGCTAACCAATGATGTCAAAAGACGGGCAGCGCTAACAAGGGTGGTGCTGCGTGTCATTACAAAGGAAAGTCACACCTCAGGGACATTGTAATGGTCTCTAATGAGACACATTTTGTACGTGTTGAGTTCCACGTGGGCAAGGAGAAAAAGTCAGCCACCTTGTACAAATGCAGCAGTACTGCTGTACAAGGTGGCTGATATACATAGAAACACCTGTGGGTGGGGGGCAGGCTCCCTTCAATTTCAGTTCATGTGCCTGCGTGGCGTTTGCAGGTCACGTTGCAAGCTACACAGCAGGGGAACAGCTCGCGTTGCTGAACCCCACTGACACATTGACTGGTGTTTTTCTCTGTGCAGATTGCATGTCCGGGCAAAAACTAGCGGTGTTAGAGCCCAGGGTCAGCAGGAGGAGGAGGAGAGGAGCAAAGTGTAGGCCGAAGCCTGCACTGGTGGCAGCTTTTGGTCGTTTGTGCCAGCGTGGCTTGTGCTGGACACGATGCCGGCTACACAGCGGGGGAACAGCTGGCGGTGCTGAACCCCACTAACACATTGGCTGGTGTTTTTCTCTGTGCAGCTAGCATTTCCGGGCAAAAACTAGCGGTGTTTGAGCCCAGGGTCAGCAGGAGGAGTAGAGGAGCAGAGTGTAGGCCGAAGCCTAGTTGAACCAATTTCAAAGGTTACCTTTAACCCCCCCCTCAGGTGTTGCAAGGTACAAGAGCCACACCTTGTGCAGCATTAATGCTGCACAAGTAAAAGGTTGCTCTATTTGTTTTGCTCCTTGCACACGCTGACTAAAACACGTACACTATTTAGCCCATTATACTGTCAAACAGTTGTGGAGGCGTGACTTGTCTTTTTAACGAGACGCAGCACAGGTGTCAAAATTTGCACCTAGGTACTGGGCGCAGATTCCTGAGCGTTGTTATTTGCTGTACAGGAGTCTGCGCTATTGTGATCCCTTGGCCATGCGCTGTGAGCGCTTCCTGTCTTCTGACCTCATTTCATGTCGGCCGTTGCGGTTAGCGATGGACATGAATCCCAGACCCACAGTGTGTTTTCAAAAAATCACACTGCGTGGCTGGGATTCGTGGCCTTGTGCAGTAAATAGGTTTGCCGCTTACACATGTCCTTACACCTGCTCCAGACTGGGCGGCCTCAGCTGATCCCTTATCGCCTACCACGGCCAGGAGGCCGCACAGTCTGAAGAAGGCGGAAGGAGATGAGTTAAGACAGGCGAACATATGCACTGCTCGTGCCCATAAACCACACCCTCGCTGACAAAATAAATATGACAACGACGGGCGTTGTTTCTAGCAGGGCGGATGCACAGGCGCAGCCAGCTAACCATGATGACAAAAGACGGGAAACGCTACCAAGGGGGGTGCTGCGTATCATTACAAAGGAAAGTCACACCTCAGGGACAGTGGAATGGTCTCAATGAGACACATTTTGTACGTGTTGAGTTCCACGTGGGCAAGGAGAAAAAGTCAGCCACCTTGTACAAATGCAGCAGTACTGCTGTACTAGGTGGCTGTTATACATAGAAACACCTGGGGGGGTGGGGCCAGGTTCCCTTTTAATTTCAGTTCCTGTGCCTGCATGGCGTTTGCAGGTCACGTTGCCGGCTACACAGCAGGGGAACAGCTGGCGTTGCTGAACCCCACTAACACATTGGCTGGTGTTTTTCTCTGTGCAGCTAGCACTTCCGGGCAAAAACTAGCGGTGTTTGAGCCCAGGGTCAGCAGGAGGAGGAGAGGAGCAGAGTGTAGGCCGAAGCCTGCACTGGTGGCAGCTTTTGTTCTGTTGTGCCAGCGTGGCTTGTGCTGGACACGTTGCCGACTACACAGCAGGGGAACAGCTGGCGGTGCTGAACCCCACTGACACATCACCTAGTGTTTTTTCTGTGTAGACAACACTTCCAGGTGGCAACTGACAGTGTTGAAACCCAGGGAATCAAAGAGGAGCAGAGTGTAGGCCGAAGCCTGCAGTGGAGCAAGTTGAAAGGGAACCTTTAACCCCCCCCCCCAGGCATTTGTTGCTGAAAGAGCCATCTTGTACAGCAGTAATACTGCACATGGAAAATGGTTGTTCCGAAAATTATGCTCCTTGCAAACGCTGAAGTACACACTCATATAATGTGTCCCCTCACACCGTCAAACCATCCCGGAAGTGGGACTTTCCTTTGTAATGTGACACAGCACAGCCGTCATTCCAACCCCCTTGGTGCCGGGCGCCACCTCCTCAACGTTGTTTGGTTCTGTCACGGAGCCCGCGCTGTAATGTTATCCCTTGGCCATGCACAGTTAGCGGTGCCCGTCTTCTGACATCATGTAGGTGTCAGGCTGGCAGTGCCTGTGCGTCCAAGCTGCCCGAGATCCAACCTTGCAGTGTCATCTAATGTAGTCCCACTGCGGGCCAGGGATCCATGGGCATGCGCAGTGCATATCATCGCCTCTCACTCACCTCCTTCCTGCTTCTTCAGACTGTGCGGCGTCACGGCCGTGGCATGCTATTAGGGATCAGCTGACGCCGCCTAGTCTGAAGAAGCGTGAAGAAGGGGAGTGAGAGGCTAGTATATGCACTGCGCATGGCCATGGATACCAGGCCCACTGTGGGATCACATTAGACGACACTGCGAGGTGTGATTTCGGGCAGCGTGGACGCACAGGCGCAGCCAGGACGACAACAAATGATGTCAGAGGACGGGCAGCGCAAACTGTGCATGGCCAAGGGATAACATAACAGCGCAGGGTCCATGACGGAATCAAACAACGCTAAGGAGGCAGCGCACGGTGCCAAGGGGGTAGCAATGACGGCTGTGCTGCGTCACATTACAAAGGAAAGTCCCACCTCCGGGACGGTTGGACGGTGTGAGGGGACACATTACATGAGTGTGTAGTTCAGCGTTTGCAAGGAGCATAATTTCAAGAGCGACCTTTCCCTTGTGCAGTATTAGTGCTGCACATGGTGGCTCTTTCAGTAACAAACGCCTAGGGGGGGGGGGGACAGGTCCCCTTACATTTTAGTTGTGCCAGCGTGGCGGTCGCATGACACGTTGCCGGATACACAGCTGGGGATCAGCTGACGTTACTGAACCCCAATAACAGAGGAGCGACTGTTGACTGTGCACACAGCACTTCCAGGCACCAACTGGCGGTGTTAGAGCCCAGGGACAGCAGGAGGAGCAGATTGGAGGTATTGCCGCACACACAGCTGGGGATCAGCTGACGTTACTGAACCCCAATAACAGAGGAGCGACTGTTGACTGTGCACACAGCACTTCCAGGCACCAACTGGCGGTGTTAGAGCCCAGGGACAGCAGGAGGAGCAGATTGGAGGTATTGCCGCACACACAGCTGGGGATCAGCTGACGTTACTGAACCCCAATAACAGAGGAGCGACTGTTGACTGTGCACACAGCACTTCCAGGCACCAACTGGCGGTGTTAGAGCCCAGGGACAGCAGGAGGAGCAGAGGAACAGAGTGTAGGCCGAAGCCTGATTGGAGCAAGTTGAAAGGAAACCTTTAACCCCCCCCCCCCAAGACGTTTGTAGCTGAAAGAGCCATGTTGTGCAGCACTAAGGATGCAAAAGGAAAAGGTTGCTCTTTTAATTATGCTCCTTGCAAACACCGAAGTAAACACTAAAAATGTGTCCCTTTATACCGTTAAACCGTTCCGGAGGTGCGAATTTCCTTCGTAATGGGACACAGCACAGCTGTCATTCCTATCCCCTTGATGCCGTGCGCTGCCTCCTCAGCGTTGTTTTAAGCTGTCACGGAGCCTGCGCTGTTCTGTTAGCCCTTGGCCATGCCCAATTAGCGCTGCCTGTCTTCTGACATAATTTGGTGTCAGGCTGTCAGTGCCTGTGCGTCCACGCTGCTCCAGATCCCACCTCGCAGTCTCATCTAACGTAATCCCACTGCGGGCCTTGGAACCATGGGCATGCACAGTGCATAACCTCGACTCTCACTCCCCTCCTTCCCTCTTCTTCAGACTGTGCGGTGTCACGGCCGTGGCATGCTAGGGATCAGCTGACGGCGCACAGTCTAAAGAAGGCGGAGGGAAATGAGCGAGAGCCCGAGGGGAAGATATGCACTGCGCATGCCCATGGATCCCAGGCCCGCAGTGTGACTCAATCAGAAGACACTGCGAGGCGGGATCTCGAGCACCGCGGCCGCACAGGCGCAGCCAGCCTGACACCAAATTATGTCAGAAGACAGGCAGCGCAAATAGGGCATGCCCAAGGGATAACAGAACAGCGCAGGCTCCGTGACAGCTTAAAACAACGCTGAGGAGGCAGCGCATGGCACCAAGGGGGTAGGAATGACGGCTGTGCTGCGTCACATTACGAAGGAAAGTCCCAGCTCCGGGACGGTATAACGGTATCAGTGAACACATTTTATAAGTGTTAAGTTCTGCGTGTGCAAAGAGCTAAAAAAAAAGAGCTACCTTTTCCTTGTGCAGCATTACTGCTGCACAAGATGGCTCTTTCAGTAACAAACGACGGGGGGGGGGGGGACAGGTTCCCTTACATTTAGGTTGTTGTGCCAGCGTGGCGGTCGCAGGACACATTGCCGGCTACACAGCTGGGGATCAGCTGACGTTACTGAAACCCAATAACACTGGGTCGTATGTTTTTACTGTGCAGCCTGCACTTCTGAGCCGCAACTGGCGGTGTTGGAGCCCAGGAATAGCAGTTCAGGTGGTAGAAAGATGAACACAGCAGGAGACCTGGATGACACCCAATTACTTAATCAGGCAGAGGAGTGGCAAATTCCTGCGAGATCCAGGCCTGGTTCATTTTCAGGAAAGTAAGCCGGTCAACGTTATCGGAGGATAGTCGCATGCGACGGTCTGTTAGTACACCACCTGCGGCACTAAAGACACGTTCCGATAAGACACTAGCCGCAGGGCAAGCCAGCACCTCCAATGCATACTGGCTTAGCTCTGGCCATGTATCCAGCTTAGAGACCCAAAACTTGAACGGGGAAGAGCCGTCTGGGAGTACAGTAAGAGGGCAAGCCATGTAGTCTGTCACCATCTGACGGAACCGTTGCCTCCTGCTGACTGGAGCCGCCGGTGATGGTGTAGACATTTGGGGCGGGCACACAAAAGTGTGCCAGAGTTGTGCCATACTGGGCTTGCCTTGGGCAGAGGCACTGCTTCTGCTCCCTCTTTGGGCAGAGCCTCCCCCACTGCCTCGACGCACTGAGCTGCTTTGTAAAGCACTAGCAGCACTCCTCTCAGTTGGACAGGAGAAGATGATGGAATTCACCAGTGTGTCGTGGTACTCCCTCAATTTACGCTCCCGGGTCAACGCAGGGATGAGGTTTTGGACGTTGTCCCGGTAGCGAGGATCGAGGAGGGTGAACACCCAATAATCAGGCATGTTGAGAATGTGGTCGATGCGGCGGTCGTTTCTCAGGCACTGCAGCATGAAATCCACCATGTGCTGCAGAGTGCCAACCGGCCCAGAAACGCTGTCCCCTGCTTGAGACATGATCTCTGCCCGCTCGTCATCACCCCACCCTCGCTGTACACACTGACCACTGGACAATTGTGTCGCTCCCTCCTCTGGACGGAGCTCTTCCTCCTCCATTGACTCCTCCTCATCCTCCTCACAAATTGGCCCCTGCGTACCCCTTTGTGAGGAACCACGTGGCGCTGACTCTCCAGAAGCTGATGGAAAAGGTGACTCCTCATCCTCCACCTCTTCCACCACATCATCCCTTAACCCTTGCAAAGTTTGCTGAAGCAGGCAGATAAGGGGGACAGTCATGCTGACTAGTGCATCATCTGCACTTGCCATCCGCGTGGAATAATCAAAAGGACGCAAAACCTGGCAGACGTCCTTCATAGTGGCCCACTCTGTGGTTGTGAAGTCTGATCGGCGCTGACTGCGACTTCTTTGCGCCTGATGCAGCTGGTACTCCATAACTGCTTGCTGCTGCTCACACAACCGCTCCAACATATGTAACGTGGAATTCCACCGGGTAGGTAGGTCACATATGATGCGGTGTTCCGGAAGGCGGAATCGGCGCTGCAGAGCAGCAATGCGGGATCTGGCCAAGCTGGAACGCCGCAAGTGAGCACACTCTAGGCGGACCTTGTGCAGCAGGGCATCAAGATCCGGATAGTCCCTCAGAAAACTCTGCACAACCAAATTGAGCACATGTGCCAGACATGGGATGTGAGTGAGGTTGCCAAGGGCCAAAGCTGCCACCAGATTTCGGCCATTGTCACACACTACCATGCCTGGCTGGAGATTCGCTGGCAGTAACCACACATCGCTCTCCTGCTTTATGGCATTCCAGAGCTCCTGCGCTGTGTGGCTTCGATGCCCCAATGAAACTAGTTTCAAGACGGCCTGCTGACGTTTGGCCACGGCTGTGCTCATGTCGGTCATAGGTAAACGTTCACGGGTCCATGTGGGGGTGGACTGTGACGGATCCTGCAGAGAGGAATCAGAGGAACTGGTGTAAGAGGAGGAGTCGATGCGTACAGACTGGATTCCTGCAATCCTTGGAGTGGGCAGGACACGTCCTGCGCCACTCGCACGATCTGTACCTGGCTCAACAACATTAACCCAATGGGCAGTGAGGGAAACATATCGCCCCTGTCCATGCTGACTGGTCCACGCATCGGTGGTGAGGTGGACCTTGCTACTGACGGCGTTCAGTAGCGCATGTTTTATGTTTGCCTCAACATGCCTGTGCAGGGCAGGGACAGCCTGCCTGCTGAAGTAAAAGCGGCTGGGCACCTTGTACTGTGGGACTGCCAATGCCATCAAGTCACGGAAGCTGTCAGTCTCCACCAGCCTGAACGAGAGCATTTCCAGGGACAACAGTTTGGCAATGCCTGCATTCAGAGCCTGTGCTCGGGGGTGGTTGGCCGAGAATGCCCGCCTTTTCTCCCATGCCTGTACTACCGATGGCTGTAGAGTAGACTGGGAGTGTGAGGATGACTGGGAAGGTGGTGCTGTGGGTGGAATTACACAAGGTCTCTGGGAGGAAGCCAAACCAGCTGTGCGTGAGCTGGAGGAAGAGGCAACACGAGCTGAAGAGGTGGTAGCTGCCGCTGTTGGTTGGCCTACATCTTCAGTGTGTTTCTGTAACTCCACCGCGTGCCTGGTCCGCACATGTTTCCACATATTTGTGGTATTGAGGTTGCTGACATTTTTCCCTCTTTTTACTTTATGATGACACAGCTTGCATTTGACAAAACAAATGTCATCTGCAACTGTGTCAAAAAAGGACCAGGCACTGCAAGTCTTGGGAGCGCCCTTTTTGGCTTTGGAAAGAGACAGGCTCCTAACCGGTGCCAAAGTGGAGGCTACAGGCTCCGCAGTCTTCCCCCTCCCTCTCCCTCTTTGGCCCGTAAGAGGAAGCTCTTCCTCTGAGCTGCTCCCACCACCTTCCTGTTCCTCACGCCACGATGGGTCAAGGACCTCATCATCTCCACTACCCTCTGCCACCAACTGCTCCTCCTGGGTAGTCTCAGCAGCACAGTACGCACGAGAAAGCGGCACCTGAGTTTCATCATCAGATGCGTACTGCGCTGTGGTCACCGGAGGCACTGGCCCACCTGCCTCTTCAGAGTCAGAGAGAAAAAGGTGTTGGGCATCACTGCACACTGCCTCTTCTTCCATTTCTCCAATGCTGCTTGGCTGGCCCCCTGTTTCCAAGCCAAGAGATTCAGAGAACAGAAGTAGAGACGGCTCCTGTCCTGGGCTCTCTGACTGCCTGGCCAATTTGGCAGGTGGTGAAGAGACAGATGGCTGCTCTCCAGTGCTCTGTGCCTGAGAGGATGTGGCACTAACTGAAGTCGATGCCGAGGCGTTAGCTGCCATCCACCCGACAACGGCTTCAATTTGGTCTTCACGCAGCAGCGGTGCACGGCGCTCTCCGACAAAGCTGCGCATGAAGGACTGTTCCCTGCTGAAACTGAGTGACGACGAGTCACCGGCGCCCGCAGCAGGCACAGAATCACCACGTCCTCTCCCTGCTCCTCTCCCTGCTCCGCGCCCACGCCCACGTGCCTTACTCCCTGCCCTCTTCATCTTGGTTGACAGATAAAGATAAGCAGAAAAGTACTAAGGCCTTAGTGTGCTTATTCCTGTAATGCTCCTCCTAACAGGTGTAAGAAACACTAATGTTGTAAATTGTGGACTAAACTTTATTATTTTTCAAATGTGGCCTACACAAGTGTTAAGTTGTGTTTGGTGAACTTAACCTTTTTTTTGGTGCAGATCGGGCTACAGAGCTAGTTTAAATCACACGGAGACCGTGCAGACAGCCGTAAACGGCGCTGCAAGGCCAAAAAACCCTCCTCTAGGTTATCCTATATAGTGTTTTTCCACTATTTAGCTGGATACAAGTGGAAAGACACTAATAGGAATTTTTTTTTTTCAAATTTTAAACTGGCTGCACTATTTGAAAAAAAGGAAATTGTTTTTCAAGGTATGAGGCAGTAACGCACCCTGAGCTGAATCCAACCGGCTATGGCTGCACACAGACTACAGGGCGAGCTGCGCTCACACAGAGACCGTGCAGACAGCCGTAAACGGCGCTGCAAGGCCCCAAAAAAACCCTCTAGGTTATCCTATGTAGTGTTTTTCCACAATTGAGCTGGAGACTGGTGGAAAGACACTAATAGGAATTTTTTTTTTTTCAAATTTTAAACAGGCTGCACTATTTGAAAAAAAGGAAAATTTTTCTCAAGGTATGAGCCAGTAACGAACCCTGAGCTGAATCCAACCGGCTATGGCTGCACACAGACTACAGGGCGAGCTGGGCTCACACGGAGACCGTGCAGACAGCCGTAAACGGCGCTGCAAGGCCAAAAAACCCTCCTCTAGGTTATCCTATATAGTGTTTTTCCACTATTTAGCTGGGTACGAGTGGAAAGACACTAATAGGAATTTTTTTTTTTCAAATTTTAAACAGGCTGCACTATTTGAAAAAAAGGAAAATTTTTCTCAAGGTATGAGCCAGTAACGAACCCTGAGCTGAATCCAACCGGCTATGGCTGCACACAGACTACAGGGCGAGCTGGGCTCACACGGAGACCGTGCAGACAGCCGTAAACGGCGCTGCAAGGCCCAAAAACCCCCCTCTAGGTTATCCTATGTAGTGTTTTTCCACAATAGAGCTGGAGACTGGTGGAAAAACACTAATAGGAAATTTGAGAAAAAATGTGCAGCAGGCTGCACTAAGAGCAAAAAAGAACAACTGTGTGAGGCAGTGTGAACCCCCCCTGAGCTGAATACAACCGGGTATATGGCTGCACACAGACTACAGAGTGAGCTGCACACACACATACACAGAGACCTTGCAGAACGCTGTTAAAACAGCGCTGCAAGGCAAGAGCAAGGTGAACAGTGAAGAACACACAGCGTTTTGCTAAATTAGCCTTTGGAAAGGAAAATAAAGCAATTAGCAAGCTCAACTGGCCCTCAGTTAGAACACAGCGTCCTGTCCCTAACTGAAATCACAGCAGAGTGAGCGCAAAATGGCGGCAGCGCTTTTTTATAGTGCAGAGTGACATCATTTCAGCAGCCAATCCAAGCCTTGCCAGTACTTACATGCCCACCATGCTAAACAGGATGTGCCCACACTTTCATTCATTCCTCATTGGCTGCTGCGTTCAATTTGAATTCTGGGAACTTCCGATTCCGGTATCCGATACGCGGGAAGTATCGGAATTCAGTATCGGAATTCCGATACCGCAAATATCGGCCGATACCCGATACTTGCGGTATCGGAATGCTCAACACTACTTATCAGATATACAAGGACGTATATAATAATACCATCCTACCTAGCGGCTCATGGGGGATCTAAGGGTAAACATATGTTTTTTTATTTTTTTTTAACTCTTGGATACACTTTTTCGTATATGCTACACTCTATCTGACAGGAAATATGGTTACTGGTCCTGGGATGTATACGTGTCAGAATGATTTATTCATATTTATTATATATATTACATGCAATAAAAATTTATAATATGAGTTGCTTTTTAGCCATTATTGACTTACCGTGGTGAAGGATGAGTGATTGATCTTCCCTTTTAGGGGGGTATGTGAGGTTTTGTCCTGTGTATATGTTGTATATGTGGTTTTGGGGGTATGTATGCTCCATGCCTGCATTGCATGTGGGTTACATTGTACATGTGTGTAGAGTTGAGCGACTTTTAGTTTTTTAGGGTCGAGTCGGGTTTCGCGAAACCCGACTATCTCAACAGTCGAGTCGAGTGGAATCGGCCGATTATCGCGAAAAGTCGGGGATCGACCGAAACACGAAACCCAATGCAAGTCAATGGGGGAGCATAGTCGGCAGTGAGTGGAGGCCAGGAAAACATGTACAGTGCCCATTTTAATGGCAAAAACATCCATTCTTGTTACTGAAGCTTGTCAATCTTAATTTACCTTATAATAATAGTAAGGCATTGGAAATTGGGGGTCATTTGGCTAAAGTTGTGGGGGGTAGGGCTGGTTCAAGTATTTAGTGGGTCCAGGAAATCTGGACCACGTCATGGCAGTGGAGCAGGGAGAGGTAAGTATTTCAACTTTGCAAGTGCTGTGATCCTGAGCAAGCAGGGGGGGCCCACTCGTTGGCATTGGCACTGGCACAGGGCCCCTCAAAGTATGGCGGTGTGTTTGCACGGCGGGGGCGCCTCCCACCGGCAGCGACACTTTTGCGTACTATGAGGGGCCCTGTGCCAGTGACGTCGCCAACGAGTATTCCTCCCCCCACCTGATGAAGGAACCTGCACTTTCATCTGCACCTTCCTCTTTGTCCCCGTGTAAGGTGGTATGGTATGCGGGAAGAGGAACCTGACTTTCAGCAGGGTCACAATCTTGCTGTGTAGCGTGCACGGGGAATGTTGCGTTATGGGTCAATGTACCAGCAGACACATCTATCACTGGCTGGGCAATGGGCAGGATGAGGAGGAAACACAGATATAGGCCCAAAGAATAAAGTGGGCTAAATGCAGTTCAAAATTGGTAACAGGACTAACCAGGGGGCATTGCAGTGGAGGACAACTGTAATGAGAGGCTGACACAGAGAGTAGGCCCAAATCAGTAAGTAGTCTAAATGCAGTTCAAAATTGGCAACAGTAGTAAACAGGCGGCACAGCTTTGTTCAGTGGAGGAGAACAGCAAGGAGCGGCAGACACCGATAGAAGGCCCCAACCCAACTAGTAGGCCAAATGCAGTCTAACACTAACAACTACTTAACGAGAGCCTGAAAATGGAATTTCAGGACAGGAAACCAGGAGAACAGCAAGGAGCGGCAGACACTGTTAGTAGGCCCCAACCCAACTAGTAGGCCAAATGCAGTTGTTCCATTTAACAACTATTTAACAAGAGCCTGAAGATAGAAGCTCAGGAAAGGCAACCTGGAGAACACCTTGGAGCGGAAGACACCGTCTCTACAACCCAGACCCAACTTGTAGGCCTAATGCAGTGTTGTTTCAACAACTACTGAATGAGAGCTAGAAGATCGAAGCTATGGAGAGGCAACCTGGAGAACACCTTGGAGCGGCAGACACCGTCTCTACAACCCAGACCCAACTTGTAGGCCTAATGCAGTGTTTTTTCAACAACTACTGAACGAGAGCTAGAAGATCGAAGCTATGAAGAGGCAACCTTGGAGCGGAAGACACCGTCTCTACAACCCAGACCCAACTTGTAGGCCTAATGCAGTCTTGTTTCAACAACTACTTAACGAGAGCTAGAAGATCGAAGCTATGGAGAGGCAACCTGGAGAACACCTTGGAGCGGAAGACACCATCTCTATAACCCAGACCCAAATTGTAGGCCTAATGCAGTGTTGTTTCAACAACTATTTAACGAGAGCTAGAAGATC
This sequence comes from Ranitomeya imitator, assembly GCF_032444005.1. Taxonomy (NCBI): domain Eukaryota; kingdom Metazoa; phylum Chordata; class Amphibia; order Anura; family Dendrobatidae; genus Ranitomeya; species Ranitomeya imitator. The sequence goes on along the minus strand of NC_091288.1, from coordinate 114,381,237 downwards.
GAAGCTATGGAGAGGCAACCTGGAGAACACCTTGGAGCGGCAGACACCGTTAGTAGGCCCTACCAAAGTTGTAGCCCCAATGCAGTTTTAAAATTCCTAGAGGCTGAAAACAAGACTATTGACGCTCAGCTTTTTTCAGAAGAGGACAGCTGTATTGAGTGGCACAGACAGACACAGGTAGTAGGCCTTAAACAAAAAATTTGGCTCAATGCAGTTTAAAAAAGGTTACAGGGGTACACAGGCAGCATTGCTCTGGTCAGTGGAGGACAATTTCAATTATGGACCGCAGACGCCTACAATTAAAAAAAGGATGCTCTATGCAATTTAAAATAGGTTCCAGGGGTACACGGACAGCATTGGTCTGGTCAGTGGAGGACTATTGGAAGGAGGGACCGCAGACAGGCTTTGTAGGCCTAACATAACAAAAGTTGGCTGTAGGCACTTTAAAATAGGTTCCAGGGGTACACGGGCAGCAGTGGTCTGGTCAGTGGAGGACTATTGGAAGGAGGGACCGCAGACAGGCTTAGTAGGCCTAACATAACAAAAGTAGGCTGTAGGCACTTTAAAATAGCTTCCAGGGGTACACGGGCAGCATTGGTCTGGTCAGTGGAGGACTATTGGAAGGAGGGACCGCAGACAGGCTTAGTAGGCCTAACATAACAAAAGTAGGCTGTAGGCACTTTAAAATAGCTTCCAGGGGTACACGGGCAGCAGTGGTGTGGTCAGTGGAGGACTATTGGAAGGAGGGACCGCAGACAGGCTTAGTAGGCCTAACATAACAAAAGTAGGCTGTAGGCACTTTAAAATAGCTTCCAGGGGTACACGGGCAGCAGTGGTGTGGTCAGTGGAGGGCTATTGGAAGGAGGGACCGCAGACAGGCTTAGTAGGCCTAACATAACAAAAGTAGGCTGTAAGCACTTTAAAATAGCTTCCAGGGGTACACGGGCAGCAGTGGTGTGGTCAGTGGAGGACTATTGGAAGGAGGGACCGCAGACAGGCTTAGTAGGCCTAACATAACAAAAGTAGGCTCTATGCACTTGGAATTATCTTGCAGGGGTACACAGGCAGCATTGGTGTTGTCAGTGGAGGCCGATTGTAATGAGTGTCTGACAGTTTGTACTCACAAAAAATAAATAGATGTTAATGTCTCGCAATACAACAATTGGTGGAGCTGTGAGAGATAATTTTGCAAATCGTAGAGCACTGTTTGAGCTGGGGGGGTGGAAACTGTCTTGTGGCCGGCGGTACAGGCCCAGGGCCCCTCATGTTACAACGTTGTGTCTGATGTTGGGTGCGCGCCACCACCGCCAGAGACACTTTATTGTACTATGAGGGACCCAGTGGCAGTGCCGTCGACCAAAAGCGTGCACACCCACCTCTTCAGACAAACGGCACTCTCACGGGTGCTTGCGCCAAGTGGCGAGACCACGGCCCCATGGGGGGAGTTTGGCCATTTAGGTAGGTGTAAACATGTCATATGCTGAACAAACAGCAGCTGCAAATTACGAGATTGGAAAACTCAGTCAGAGCAGTCCAGAAGCAAGACCTTTTCATTGGAAAGCTAGGTGTCAGCCGGGAAAGGTGGGGCAAAATAATTCGAAATCCAGTAGTGGTTCATTTTAATGAAGGTTAGATCATCAACATTTTGGGTAGCCAGACGAGTACTTTTTTCGGTTAATATTGAACCAGCAGCACTGAATACTCTTTCTGATAGCACACTAGCTGCTGGGCAAGCAAGCTCCTGCAATGCATATTCTGCCAATTCTGGCCAGGTGTCTAATTTGGATGCCCAGTAATCAAATGGGAATGACGGTTGAGTGAGAACATCGATAAGGGATGAAAAATAGTTAGTAACCATACTGGACAAATGTTGTCTCCTGTCACTTTGAATTGATGCTGTAGTACCTGTCCTGTCTGCGGTCATAGCAAAATCACTCCACAACCTGGTCAGAAAACCCCTCTGTCCAACGCCACTTCTGATTTGTGCACCTCTAACACCTCTGGTCTGCTGCCCCCTGCAGCTCGTGTGAGAACGATCACCGGCGCTGTGTGCTGGGAATGCCTGAATCAAACGGTCAACAAGAGTTGATTGTTTGGTTGCTAATATTTGTTCCAAGTTCTCATGTGGCATAATATTTTGCAATTTGCCTTTATAGCGAGGATCAAGGAGGCAGGCCAACCAGTAATCGTCATCGTTCATCATTTTAGTAATGCGTGTGTCCCTTTTGAGGATTCGTAAGGCATAATCCGCCATGTGGGCCAAAGTTCCAGTTGTCAAATCTGCGGTTGTGATTGGTTGAGGGGCAGTTTCAGGCAAATCTACGTCACTTGTGTCCCTCACAAAACCAGAACCCGGCCTTGCCACGCCACCAATTTCCAGTGGCCCCGGAGAAGCTTCCTCATTAAAAAAATACTCATCCCCATCATCCTCCTCGTCCTCCTCCTCCTGTTCACCCGCTACCTCGTCCTGTACACTGCCCTGACCAGACAATGGCTGACTGTCATCAAGTCTTTCCTCTTCCTCTGCTGCAGACGCCTGCTCCTTTATGTGCGTCAAACTTTGCATCAGCAGACGCATTAGGGGGATGCTCATGCTTATTATGGCGTTGTCTGCACTTACCAGCCGTGTGCATTCCTCAAAACACTGAAGGACTTGACACATGTCTTGTACCTTCGACCACTGCACACCTGACAACTCCATGTCTGCCATCCTACTGCCTGCCCGTGTATGTGTATCCTCCCACAAATACATAACAGCCCGCCTCTGTTCGCACAGTCTCTGAAGCATGTGCAGTGTTGAGTTCCACCTTGTTGCAACGTTGATGATTAGGCGATGCTGGGGAAGGTTCAAAGACCGCTGATAGGTCTGCATACAGCTGGAGTGTACGGGCGAATGGCGGATATGCGAGCAAAGTCCGCGCACTTTGAGGAGCAGGTCGGATAACCCCGGATAACTTTTCAGGAAGCACTGCACCACCAGGTTTAAGGTGTGAGCCAGGCAAGGAATGTGTTTCAGTTGGGAAAGGGCGATGGCAGCCATGAAATTCCTTCCGTTATCACTCACTACCTTGCCTGCCTCAAGATCTACAGTGCCCAGCCACGACTGCGTTTCTTTCTGCAAGAACTCGGACAGAACTTCCGTGGTGTGTCTGTTGTCACCCAAACACTTCATAGCCAATACAGCCTGCTGACGCTTGCCAGTAGCTGCCCCATAATGGGACACCTGGTGTGCAACAGTGGCAGCTGCGGATGGAGTGGTTGTGCCACTGCGGTCTGTGGACGAGCTCTCGCTTCTGCAGGAGGACGAGGAGGAGGAGGAGGGGGGCGAACGCCTACAGCCAACTGTTTCCTAGACCGTGGGCTAGGCAGAACTGTCCCAATATTGCTGTCCCCTGTGGACCCTGCATCCACCACATTCACCCAGTGTGCCGTGATGGACATGTAATGTCCCTGGCCATGCCTACTGGTCCATGCATCTGTTGTCAGGTGCACCTTTGTACTCACAGATTGCCTGAGTGCATGGACGATGCGCTCTTTAACATGCTGGTGGAGGGCTGGGATGGCTTTTCTCGAAAAGAAGTGTCGACTGGGTAGCTCGTAGCGTGGTTCAGCGTAGTCCATCAGGGCTTTGAAAGCGTCGCTTTCAACTAACCGGTAGGGCATCATCTCTAAGGAGATTTGTCTAGCTATGTGGGCGTTAAAACCCTGTGTACGCGGATGCGAGGATGAGTACTTTCTTTTTCTAACGAGAGTCTCATGTAGGGTGAGCTGGACTGGAGAGCTGGAGATCGTGGAACTAGCGGGGGTGCCGGTGGACATGGCAGACTGAGAGACGGTTGGAGACGGTATTCTTGCCGGTGCCCTAGATGCAGTGTTTCCTACTACGAAACTGGTGATTCCCTGACCCTGACTGCTTTGGCCTGGCAACGAAACCTGCACCGATACTGCAGGTGGTGCAGAAAATGGTGGTCTTACAGTGACGGAAGGGATGTAGCGTTGCTGACTAGCATCATTGGCCGAGGGTGCTACAACCTTAAGGTACGTTTGTTAGTTAGTCCAGGCTTGCAAATGCATGGTGGTAAAGAGCTCCATTGAGTAACCCGTTGTGTCACCTGACGCATCCTTCTCTGTTGTTGTTTTTGCTGAACAGGACAATGGAGCGACTTGTCCCTGAGCGTGAACATCCACTAACGACGCGCTGCTTTTACATTTACCAGTTTCAGAAGAGGAGGCAAAAGAGCTAGAGGCTGAGACAGCAAGGAAAGCCAAAACTTGCTCTTGCTGCTCCAGCTTTAGGCCGGCGTCACACACAGCGTAAAACAATACGGTCCGTATATTACGGCCGTAATACGCTGAAAAGTCCCGAAAAAAGTGGTCCGTAGCTCCTCCGTAGGCAGGGTGTGTCAGCGTTTTTTGCGCATGGCATCCTCCGTATGTAATCCGTATGGCATCCGTACTGCGTGGTTTTCTCGCAGGCTAGCAAAACCAACATACCGCTATAGAAGTGATCCATGTGTCCCAAAAAGAAAAGAAAATATATATATACTGTCTATATATATATATATATATATATATATATATATATATATATATATGTCAGTAGACACATATATTAGAGAGAAAAGCCGGTAATTCAGTGCGGTGTACAGTAAAATCACACTGACAGCTTACAGTAGAATAGGTAGAATAAATGTGTACACATAGAATAGGTATATATATATATATATATATATATGTCAGTGAGACACATATATGTATATATATTAATATTTATTCCAGCGCTATACAGCTTGAAAGCCGGTAATTCAATTACCGGCTTTTTCTTTCTCCTTCCTAAAACCCGACATGATTTGAGACATGGTTTACATACAGTAAACCATGTCTTCTCTCCATTTTTTTTGCAGATTCCACACTACTAATGTCAGTAGTGTGTATCTGCAAAATTTGGCCGTTCTAGCTCTTAAAATAAAGGGTTAAATGGCGGAAAAAATTGGCGTGGGCTCCCGCGCAATTTTCTCCGCCAGAGTAGTAAAGCCAGTGACTGAGGGCAGATATTAATAGCCTGGAGAGGGTCCACGGTTATTGGCCCCCCCCTGGCTAAAAATATCTGCCCCCAGCCACCCCAGAAAAGGCACATCTGGAAGATGCGCCTATTCTGGCACTTGGCCACTCTCTTCCCATTCCCGTGTAGCGGTGGGATATGGGGTAATGAAGGCTTAATGCCACCTTGCTATTGTAAGGTGACATTAAGCCTAATTAATAATGGAGAGGCGTCAATTATGACACCTATCCATTATTAATCCAATTGTAGTGAAGGGTTAAATAAAACACAAACACATTATTTAAAATTATTTTAATGAAATAAAAACAATGGGTGTTGCAGTATTTTATTCAACGCCCAATCCAGTCACTGAAGACCCTCGTTCTGTGAGTAAAAAAACATAATAAACCAACAATATACTTACCCTCCGCAGATCTGTAACGTCCAACGATGTAAATCCTTCTGAAGGGGTTAAAACATTTTGCAGCAAGGAGCTGTGCTAATGCAGGCTGCTCCTCGCTGCAAAACCCCAGGAAATGAGGCTAAAAATAGATCAATGATCTATATTTAGCTTCATTTGCGGTGAGGCGCCCTCTGCTGGCTGTTCATAGATCGTGGGAAATTACCTAGCTTTCTAGGTAATTTCCCACGATCTATGAACAGCCAGCAGAGGGCGCCTCACCGCAAATGAAGCTAAATATAGATCATTGATCTATTTTTAGCCTCATTTCCTGGGGTTTTGCAGCGAGGAGCAGCCTGCATTAGCACAGCTCCTTGCTGCAAAATGTTTTAACCCCTTCAGAAGGATTTACATCGTTGGACGTTACAGATCTGCGGAGGGTAAGTATATTGTTGGTTTATTATGTTTTTTTACTCACAGAACGAGGGTCTTCAGTGACTGGATTGGGCGTTGAATAAAATACTGCAACACCCATTGTTTTTATTTCATTAAAATAATTTTAAATAATGTGTTTGTGTTTTATTTAACCCTTCACTACAATTGGATTAATAATGGATAGGTGTCATAATTGACGCCTCTCCATTATTAATTAGGCTTAATGTCACCTTACAATAGCAAGGTGGCATTAACCCTTCATTACCCCATATCCCACCGCTACACGGGAATGGGAAGAGAGTGGCCAAGTGCCAGAATAGGCGCATCTTCCAGATGTGCCTTTTCTGGGGTGGCTGGGGGCAGATATTTTTAGCCAGGGGGGGGCCAATAACCGTGGACCCTCTCCAGGCTATTAATATCTGCCCTCAGTCACTGGCTTTACTACTCTGGCGGAGAAAATTGCGCGGGAGCCCACGCCAATTTTTTCCGCCATTTAACCCTTTATTTTAAGAGCTAGAACGGCCAAATTTTGCAGATACACACTACTGACATTAGTAGTGTGGAATCTGCAAAAAAAATGGAGAGAAGACATGGTTTACTGTATGTAAACCATGTCTCAAATCATGTCGGGTTTTAGGAAGGAGAAAGAAAAAGCCGGTAATTGAATTACCGGCTTTCAAGCTGTATAGCGCTGGAATAAATATTAATATATATACATATATGTGTCTCACTGACATATATATATATATATATATATATATACCTATTCTATGTGTACACATTTATTCTACCTATTGGACTGTAAGCTGTCAGTGTGATTTTACTGTACACCGCACTGAATTGCCGGCTTTTCTCTCTAACAGCGCTGCGTATTTCTCGCAAGTCACACTGCTTGTCCGTGTGTAATCCGTATTTTTCACGCTTCCATAGACTTTCATTGGCGTATTTCTTGCGCAGTACGGTGACAAACGCAGCATGCTGCGATTTTGTACGGCCGTAGAAAGCCGTATAATACTGATCAGTAAAATACGGCAAATAGGAGCAGGGGCATAGAGAATAATTGTGCCGTATTTTTTGCGAGTTTTACGGATGTAGATTCTGCGCTCTTACGTCCGTAAAACTCGCAAGTGTGACGCCGGCCTTAAAAGCGGTTTTCCTGCTCCCAGAAAAGGGAGCGTTCGAGGCCTTGTGTAGCCAGACGACGAACCTGGCTCCACAGCTCGAGACTTAGGTGCTATATTGTTTTTCCCACGACCACCTGATGCTCCACCACTAGGGTTGAGCGACACAGGTCGGCCATTTTCAGAAGTCGCCGACTTTTGGCAAAGTCGGGTTTCATGAAACCCGACCCCTGTGTGGGGTCGGCCATGAGGTCGGCGATCTTCTGAATCTGGTATCGGAATTCCGATACCGAGTTTCGATATGTTTGCAATATCATAAATCGGTATTGGAATCCATATTTAAGTGTAAAATAAAGAATTAAAAAAAAAATATTGCTATACTCACCCTCTGACGCGCCCTGGTACTAACCGGCAGCCTTCCTTCCTTTTAATCAGCACGTGAAGGGCCTTAGATGACGTCGTGGCTTGTGATTGGTCGCGCGACCGCCCATGTGACCGCTTGCGCGACCAATCACAAGCCGCGACGTCACCGAAGGTCCTTCAAGTGCTGATTCTTAGGAAGGAAGGCTGCCGGAAAGAAGCAGGGCGCGTCCGAGGGTGAGTATATACCTAATAGGAATCAGAATCAGCGCTTGAAGGACCTTCGGTGACGTCGCGGCTTGTGATTGGTCGTGCAAGCGGTCACATGGGCGGTCGTGCGACCAATCACAAGCCGCCATGTCATCTAAGGCCCTTCACGCGCTGATTCAGAGGAAGGAAGGCAGCCGGTTAGTACCAGGGCACGTCAGAGGGTGAGTATAGCAATATTTTTTATTTTAATTCTTTATTTTACACTTAAATATGGATCCCAGGGCCTGAAGGAGAGTTTCCTCTCCTTCAGACCCTGGGAACCATTGGAAACCCAATGCACTGCATTGGGTTTCGGGTTTCGGCCGACCCCGACCCCGACTTTTTTATAGGATCTGCCGATTTCACTCGACCCGACTTTTGAAAAAGTCGGGTTTCGTGAAACCCGACCCGATCCTATAAAAGTAAAAGTCGCTCAACCCTATCCACCACCAATACCATCATTACCAGCTGGCAATGAACGCCCACGGCCACGACCTCTTCCACCAGACTTCTTCATTGTTTTAAAAACGTAACCAAAGTAACGGTATTTGTTACTGTAAAACAACTTACAAGGTGAACTCAAACTTCTGTAGGATTTAGATATCCCTTTATAGGTGGGTGAGACTGCAAGGAAAATCAGGCACAATGTTACACACCCGGTTTTCTGTGGCACAAAATGAGACAGATGCCACACACGCAGGACTGGCACTGAAGCACAAATGCCAATATTAATCTCCCACTATTTTTTTTTTTCAGGGAGAATTTAAAAAACAAAAAACAAAAAAACAGACACTAGGCTTTCTGTGGCCCACAATTTGAGAGAAATGGCACACACGACTGGCACTCAAGCACAAATGCCAATATTAATCTCCCACTATTTATTTTTTTTCAGGGAGAATTTAAAACCCCCCTTCAAATAAAACAGACACTAGGCTTTCTGTGGCCCACAATTTGAGAGAGATGGCACACACGACTGGCACAGAAGCACAAATGCCAATATTAATCTCCCACTATTTATTTGTTTTCAGGGAGAATTTAACCCCCCCCCAAAAAAAAAAACAGACACTAGGCTTTCTGTGGCACACAATTTGAGAGAGATGGCACACACGACTGGCACTCAAGCACAAATGCCAATATTAATCTCCCACAATTTTTTTTTTTTTTTTCAGGGAGAATTTAAACCCCCCCTTCAAATAAAACAGACACTAGGCTTTCTGTGGCCCACAATTTGAGAGAGATGGCACACACGACTGGCACAGAAGCACAAATGCCAATATTAACCCCTTTCTGCCATTAGACGTACTATTCCGTCCATGTGGGGTGGGCCTTACTTCCCAAGGACGGAATAGTACGTCATAGGCGATTGGCCGCGCTCACGGGGGGGAGCGCGGCCGATCGCGGCCGGGTGTCAGCTGCTTATCGCAGCTGACACCCGGTCACGGTCACGGACCGCCCCCGGCACATTAACCCCCGGCACACCGCGATCAAACATGATCGCGATGTGCCGGCGGTGCAGGGAAGCATTGCGCAGGGAGGGGGCTCCCTGCGTGCTTCCCTGAGACCCCCGCAGCAACGCGATGTGATCGCGTTGCTCCGGGGGTCTCTCTACCTTCCTCCCTGCAGCAAATCCCGGATCCAAGATGACCGCGGATCCGGGTCCTGCAGGGAGTGAGGTGGCTTACCAAATGCCTGCTCAGAGCAGGCACTTGGTAACGCTGCAGCGCTGTTTGACAGATCGGTGATCTGTCAGAGTGCTGTGCAAACTGACAGATCACCGATCTGTATTGTCCCCCCCTGGGACAAAGTAAAAAAGTAAAAAAAAATTTTTACAAGTGTGTAAAAAAAAAAAAAAAAAATCCTAAATAATGAAAAAAAATATATATATTATTCCCATAAATACATTTCTTTATCTAAATAAAAAAAAAACAATAAAAGTACACATATTTAGTATCGCCGCGTCCGTAACGACCCGACTTATAAAACTGTCCCACTAGTTAACCCGTTCAGTAAACACCGTAAGAAAAAAAAAAAAACGAGACAAAAAACAACGCTTTATTATCATACCGCCGAACAAAAAGGGAATAACACACGATCAAAAAGACGGATATATATATCCATGGTACCGCTGAAAGCGTCATCTTGTCCCGCAAAAAAAGAGCTGCCATACAGCAACATCAGCAAAAAAATTAAAAAGTTATAGTCCTCAGAATAAAGCGATGCAAAAATAATTATTTTTTCTATAAAATAGTTTTTATCGTATAAAAGCGCCAAAACATAAAGAAAATGATATAAATGAGGTGTCGCTGTAATCGTACTGACCCGAAGAATAAAACTGCTTTATCAATTTTATCAAACGCAGAACGGTATAAACGCCTCCCCCAAAAGAAATTCATGAATAGCTGGTTTTTGGTAATTCTGCCTCACAAAAATCGGAATAAAAAGCGATCAAAAAATGTCACGTGCCCAAAAATGTTACCAATAAAAACGTCAACTTCTCCCGCAAAAAACAAGACCTCACATGACTCTGTGGACTCAAATATGGAAAAATTATAGCTCTCAAAATGTGGTAACGCAAAAAATATTTTTTGCAATAAAAAGCGTCTTTCAGTGTGTGACGGCTGCCAATCATAAAAATCCGCTAAAAAACCCGCTATAAAAGTAAATCAAACCCCCCTTCATCACCCCCTTAGTTAGGGAAAAATAAAAAAATTAAAAAATGTATTTATTTCCATTTTCCCATTAGGGTTAGGGCTAGGGTTAGGGCTAGGGTTAGGGCTAGGGTTAGGGCTAGGGTTATGGTTAGGGCTAGGGTTAGGGCTAGGGTTAAGGCTACAGTTAGGGTTAAGGCTACAGTTAGGGTTGGGGCTAAAGTTAGGGTTAGGGTTTGGATTACATGTGCGGTTGGGAATAGGGTTGGGATTAGGGTTAGGGGTGTGTCTGGGTTAGAGGTGTGGTTAAGGCTACCATTGGAATTAGGGTTAGGGGTGTGTTTGGATTAGGGTTTCAGTTATAATTGGGGGTTTCCACTGTATAGGCACATCAGGGGCTCTCCAAACGCGACATGGCGTCCGATCTCAATTCCAGCCAATTCTGCGTTGAAAAAGTAAAACAGTGATCCTTCCCTTCCGAGCTCTCCCGTGTGCCCAAACAGGAGTTTACCCCAACATATGGGGTATCAGCGTACTCAGGACAAATTGGACAACAACTTTTGGGGTCCAATTTCTCCTGTGACCCTTGGGAAAATACAAAACTGGGGGCTAAAAAATAATTTTTGTGGGAAAAAAAAGATTTTTTGATTTTCACGGCTCTGCGTTATAACCTGTAGTGAAACACTAGGGGGCTCAAAGTTCTCACAACACATCTAGATAAGTTCGTGGGGGGTCTAGTTTCCAATATGGGGTCACTTGTGGGGGTTTATTCTGTTTAGGTACATTAGGGGCTCTGCAAACGCAATGTGACGCCTGCAGACCATTCCATCTAAGTCTGCATTCCAAATGGCGCTCCTTCCCTTCCGAGCCCTCCCATGTGCCCAAACGGTTGTTCCCCCCCACATATGGGGCATCAGCGCACTCAGGACAAATTGGACAACAACTTTTGGGGTCCAATTTCTCCTGTTACCCTCGAGAAAATACAAAACTGGGGGCTAAAAAATAATTTGGGGGGAATTTTTTTTTTATTTTCACGGCTCTGCGTTAGAAACTGTAGTGAAACACTTGGGGGCTCAAAGTTCTCAAAACACATCTAGATAAGTTCCTTGGGGGGTCTAGTTTCCAATATGGGGTCACTTGTGGGGGGTTTCTACTGTTTAGGTACATTAGGGGCTCTGCAAACGCAATGTGACGCCTGCAGACCATTCCATCTAAGTCTGTATTTCAAATGGTGCTCCTTCCCTTCCGAGCCCTCCCTTGCGCCCAAACGGTGGTTCCCCCCACATATGGGGTATCAGCGCACTCAGGACAAATTGCACAACAAATTTTGGGGTCCAATTTCTCCTGTTACCCTCGGGAAAATAGAAAACTGGGGGCTAAAAAATAATATTTGTGGGAAAAAATTTTTGTTTTATTTTTACTGCTCTGCATTATAAACTTCTGTGAAGCTCTTGGTGGGTCAAAGTGCTCACCACACATCTAGATAAGTTCCTTAGGGGGTCTACTTTCCAAAATGGTGTCACTTGTGGGGGGTTTCAATATTTGGCACATCAGTGGCTCTCCAAACGCAACATGGCGTCTCATCTCAATTCCTGTGAATTTTGCATTGAAAAGTCAAACGGCGCTCCTTCCCTTCCGAGCTCTCCCATGCGCCCAAAAAGTGGTTTACCCCCACATATGGGGTATCAGCGTACTCAGGACAAATTGTACAACAACTTCTTCATTCCAATTTCTTCTCTTACCATTGGGAAAATAAAAAATTGGGGGCGAAAAGATAATTTTTGTGAAAAAAAAATGATTTTTTATTTTTACGGTTCTGCATTATAAAGTTCTGTGAAGCACTTGGTAGGTCAAAGTGCTCACCACACCTCTAGATAAGTTCCTTAGGGGGTCTACTTTCCAAAATGGTGTCAATTGTGGGGGGTTTCAATGTTTAGGCACATCAGTGGCTCTTCAAACGCAACATGGCGTCCCATCTCAATTCCTGTCAATTTTGCATTGAAAGGTCAAACGGTGCTCCTTCCCTTCCGAGCTCTCCCATGCGCCCAAACAGTGGTTTACCCCACATATGGGGTATCAGAGTACTCAGGACAAATTGTGCAACAACTTTTTGGTTCCAATTTATTCTCTTACCATTGGGAAAATAAAAAATTGGGGGCGAAAAGATAATTTTTGTGGAAAAAAAAATGATTTTTTATTTTTACAGTTCTGCATTATAAACTTATGTGAAGCACTTGGTGGGTCAAAGTGCTCACCACACCTCTAGATATGTTCCTTAGGGGGTCTACTTTCCAAAATGGTGTCACTTGTGGGGGGTTTCAATGTTTAGGCACATCAGTGGCTCTCCAAAAATGGCGTCCCATCTCAATTCCAGTCAATTTTGCATTAAAAAGTCAAATGGCGCTCCTTCGCTTCCAAGCTCTGTCATGCGCCCAAACAGTGGTTTACCTACACTTATGGGATATCGGCGTACTCAGGACAAATTGTACAATAAGGTTTGGGTCCATTTTCTCCTGTAACCCTTGGCAAAATAAAACAAATTGGAGCTGAAATAAATTTTTTGTGAAAAAAAGTTAAATGTTAATTTTTATTTAAACATTCCAAAAATTCCTGTGAAACACCTGAAGGGTTAATAAACTTCTTGAATGTGGTTTTGAGCACCTTGAGGGGTGCAGTTTTTAGAATGGTGTCACACTTGGGTATTTTCTATCATATAGACCCCTCAAAATGACTTCAAATAAGATGTGGTCCCTAAAATAAAATGGTGTTGTAAAAATGAGAAATTGCTGGTCAACTTTTAACCCTTATAACTCCCTAAAAAAAAAAAAATTTGGTTCCAAAATTGTGCTGATGTAATGTAGACATGTGGGAAATGTTACTTATTAAGTATTTTTTGTGACATATCTCTGTGATTTAATTGCATAAAAATTCAAAGTTGAAAAATTGCGAAATTTTTAAAATTTTCACCATATTTCCATTTTTTTTCACAAATAAACGAAGGTAATATCAAAGAAATTTTACCACTATCATGAAGTAAAATATGTCACGAGAAAACAATGTCAGAATCACCGGCATCCGTTGAAGCGTTCCAAAGTTATAACCTCATAAAGGGACAGTGGTCAGAATTGTAAAAATTGGCCCGGTCCATAACGTGCAAACCACCCTTGGGGGTAAAGGGGTTAATCTCCCACTATTTATTTTTTTTCAGGGAGAATTTAAAACCCCCCCAAAAAAAAAACAGACACTAGGCTTTCTGTGGCCCACAATTTGAGAGAGATGGCACACACGACTTGCACTGAAGCACAAATGCCAATATTAATCTCCCACTATTTATTTGTTTTCAGGGAGAATTTAACCCCCCCCAAAAAAAAAACAGACACTAGGCTTTCTGTGGCCCACAATTTGAGAGAGATGGCAGACACGACTGGCACTCAAGCACAAATGCCAATATTAATCTCCCATTATTTTTTTTTAAGGGGAGAATTAAAAACAACAAAAAAAAAACAGTATTGCAGACACTAGGCTTTCTGTGGCCCACAATTTGAGAGAGATAGCACACACGACTGGCACAGAAGCACAAATGCCAATATTAATCTCCCACTATTTTTTTTTTTCAGGGAGAATTTAAAAAACAAAAAAACAGACACTAGGCTTTCTGTGGCCCACAATTTGAGAGAGATGGCACACACGACTGGCACAGAAGCACAAATGCCAATATTAAACTCCCACTATTTATTTGTTTTCAGGGAGAATTTAAACCCCCCCCCAAAAAAAAACAGATACTAGGCTTTCTGTGGCCCACAATTTGAGAGAGATGGCACACACAACTGGCACTCAAGCACAAATGCCAATATTAATCTCCCATTTTTTTTTAAAGGGAGAATTAAAAACCAAAAAAAACAGTATTGCAGACACTAGGCTTTCTGTGGCCCACAATTTGAGAGAGATGCCACACACGCAGGACTGTCACTCAAGCACAAATGCCAATCTTAATCTCCCACTTTTTTTTTCTTTCTGGGAGAATTGCCAAGAAATCAGGGCCAGTATTACACACTAGGCTTTCAGTGCACCAAAATTGGAGAGAGATGGCACACACAGGACTGGCACTCTAGCAGAAATGCCAATCTTAATCTCCCACTACTTTTTTTTGTTAGGGAGAATTGCCAAGAAATCAGGGCCAGTATTACACACTAGGCTTTCTGTGCCCCAAAATTGGAGAGAGATAGCACACACAGGACTGGCACTCTAGCAGAAATGCCAATCTTAATCTCCCACTACTTTTTTTTGTTAGGGAGAATTAAAAAACAAACAAAAAAAAAGGATTATAGACACTAGGCTTTCTGTGCCCCACAATTGGAGAGAGATGGCACACACGACTGGCACTCAAGCACAAATGCCAAGATTAATCTCCCACTATTTATTTTTTTCAGGGAGAATTAAAAAAAAACAACAACAAAAAAACAGGGACTGTCCTACAATTACTATCTCCCTGCATTAATCTCAGCAAGGTATGGCAGGCAGCAATAACAAGGAGTGGACTGCTGCACAAATTAAATCAAAAGTGTGGACAAACAAACAAGATAGCTGTGCAGAAAGGAAGTAACAACAGGATTTGTGCTTTGAAAAAAGCAGTTGGTTTGCACAGCGGCATACACACAGCAATGCAGCTATCAGGGAGCCTTCTTGGGCAGCCCAATGAGCTACAGCGCTGAGGAAAAAAAATGTAGCTTCCACTGTCCCTGCAAACAAAAGGTGGTGTTGGACAGTGGAAATCGCTACAGCACAAGCGGTTTGGGGGTTAATGGACCCTGCCTAACGCTATCCCTGCTTCTGACGAAGCGGCAGCAACCTCTCCCTATGCTCAGATCAGCAGCAGTAACATGGCGGTCGGCGGGAACACCCCTTTATAGCCCCTGTGACGCCGCAGACAGCAAGCCAATCACTGCAATGCCCTTCTGTAAGATGGTGGGGACCAGGACCTATGTCATCACGCTGCCCACACTCTGCGTCCACCTTCATTGGCTGAGAAATGGCGCTTTTCGTGTCATTGAAACGCGACTTTGGCGCAAAAGTCGCGTGCCGCATGGCCGAGCCCACACAGGGATCGGGTCGGGTTTCATGAAACCCGACCGTGCCAAAAGTTGGCGACTTTTGAAAATGAACGACCCGTTTCGCTCAACCCTAATTATCAGAGTCCGTACCCTGTTTGAATTACAAAGTGAATTTTATTTTATTTTTAATGTGGCCAATGTATTGGAATACCCTATGGCAATGAAGTCCCTATTTAATAGGATCTAGTACCCTTCTTATCATCAATGTTTTGTTTTCAGAATCGCCAGATCTATAAATAAAGAAAGGATTAACCTGATTGCTAAACAGCATAGCGAGAAAAAAATTTGAAACGCCAGAATTAAGTTTTTTTCATCGCCGTGACATTGCATTAAAGTGCAATAAAGGGGTGATCAAAAAAACGTATGTGCACCAAAATGGTATCATTAAAAACGTCAGCTCGGCAAGTAAAAAATAAGCCCTCAACTAACCCCAGATCGTGAAAAATGGAGACGCTACGGGTATCGGAAAATTGCACAATTTTTTTTTTTTTAGCAAAGTTTGGAATTTTTTTTTTACCACTTAGATAAAAAATAACCTAGACATGTTTGGTGTCTATGAACTCATAATGACCTGGATAATCATACTGGAAGGGCAGTTTTAGCATTTAGTGAAGCTAGCAAAAAAGCCAAATAAAATGTGTGAGATAGCACTTTTTTCACCGCACTTGGAATTTTATTCTCGTTTTCTAGTACATGACATGCTAAAACCAATGATGTCGTTCAAAAGTACAACTTGTCCTACAAAAAACAAGCCCTCACATGGCCATATTGATGGAAAAGGGGCAGGTGGATGGGCCATGGAACCACAGCAAGTGAAGTCATCAAAAAGCAGAAGACTGTGCTGCATAACTTGCTGCTCAGACTGATTGGCTGATTTGCAAGGATGTGAGGTGTAAGCCGGATGACCATGGTACTCAGGTGCCAACTGTGCATTTTCTGCAATGGATTGGGTAGAAGATAACTAAAGGAACTGGAGCCACTCTTAGTCAACCATCCAATCTACAGCATCTTGTGGCCTCATCATTTGTGCAGCGGTATTTCGAGGAAGGTCTTGTAATTTTGCACAAAGCATGTACAGAACGACCACATCCTCTCCCTGCATCAGCTACACAGCCATCATCAGCAGCTAAACCAGCACCACCACAGCAACATGCGCATCCAATATTTGATGCTCTCCTCATTTCTGGAAGTGTTTTTTCAATCCAAAAAGAGGTGGAAGAGTAGATTTATTTATTTATTTACAACACTACTTAACCCCTTTACCCCCAAGGGTGGTTTGCACGTTAATGACCGGGCCAATTTTTACAATTCTGACCACTGTCCCTTTATGAGGTTATAACTCTGGAACGCTTCAATGGATCCTGGTGATTCTGACATAGTTTTCTCGTGACATATTGTACTTCATGACAATGGTAAAAATTATTTGATAGTACCTGCGTTTATTTGTGAAAAAAACGGAAATTTGGCGAAAATTATGAAAATTTCGCAATTTTCCAACTTTGAATTTTTATGCAATTAAATCACAGAGATATGTCACACAAAATACTTAATAAATAACATTTCCCACATGTCTACTTTACATCAGCACAATTTTGGAAACAAAATTTTTTTTTGTTAGGGAGTTATAAGGGTTAAAAGTTGACCAGCAATTTCTCATTTCTACAACACCATTTTATTTTAGGGACCACATCTCATTTGAAGTCATTTTGAGGGGTCTATATGATAGAAAATACCCAAGTGTGACACCATTCTAAAAACTACACCCCTCAAGGTGCTCAAAACCATATTCAAGAAGTTTATTAACCCTTCTGGTTCTTCACAGGAATTTTTTGAATGTTTAAATAAAAATGAACATTTAACTTTTTTTCACAAAAAATTTAATTCAGCTCCAATTTGTTTTATTTTACCAAGGGTAACAGGAGAAAATGGACCCCAAACATTGTTGTACAATTTGTCCTGAGTATGCCAATACCCCACATGTGGGGGTAAACCACTGTTTGGGCGCATGGCAGAGCTCGGAAGCGAAGGAGTGCCATTTGACTTTCAATGCAAAATTGACTGGAATTGAGATGGGACGCCATGTTTCGTTTGGAGAGCCCCTGATGTGGCTAAACATTGAAACTCCCCACAAGTGACACCATTTTGGAAAGTAGACCCCCTAAGGAACTTATCTAGAGGTGTGGTGAGCACTTTGACCCAACAAGTGCTTCACAGAAGTTTATAATGTAGAACCGTAAAAATAAAAAATCATATTTTTTCACAAAAATTATCTTTTCGCCCCCAATTTTTTATTTTCCCAAGGGTAAGAGAAGAAATTGGACCACAAAAGTTGTTGTACAATTTGTCCTGAGTACGCTGATAGCCCATATGTGGGGGTAAACCACTGTTTGGGCGGATGGGAGAGCTCGGAAGGGAAGGAGCGCCGTTTGACTTTTCAATGCAAAATTGACAGGAATTGAGATGGGACCTCATGTTGCGTTTGAAGAGCCACTGATGTGCCTAAACATTGAAACCCCCCACAAGTGACACCATTTTGGAAAGTAGACCCCCTAAGGAACTTATCTAGAGGTGTGGTGAGCACTTTGACCCACCAAGTGCTTCACAGAAGTTTATAATGTAGAACCGTAAAAATAAAAAATCATATTTTTTCACAAAAATTATCTTTTTGCCCCCAATTTTTTATTTTCCCAAGGGTAAGAGAAGAAATTGGACCCCAAAAGTTGTTGTACAATTTTTCCTGAGTACGCTGATACCCCATATGTGGGGGTAAACCACTGTTTGGGTGGATGGGAGAGCTCGGAAGGGAAGGAGCGCCGTTTGACTTTTCAAAGCAAAATTGACAGGAATTGAGATGGGACGCCATGTTGCGTTTGAAGAGCCACTGATGTGCCTAAACATTGAAACCCCCCACAAATGACACCATTTTGGAAAGTAGACCCCCTAAGGAACTTATCTAGAGGTGTGGTGAGCACTTTGACCCACCAAGTGCTTCACAGAAGTTTATAATGCAGAGCCGTAAAAATAAAACAAAATTTTTTTCCCACAAAAATTATTTTTTTAGCCCCCAGTTTTGTATTTTCCTGAGGGTAACAGGAGAAATTGGACCCCAAAATTTGTTTCCCAATTTGTCCTGAGTGCGATGATACACCATATGTGGGGGGAACCACTGTTTGGGCACATGGGAGGGCTCAGAAGGGAAGGAGTGCCATTTGAATGCAGACTTAGATGGAATGGTCTGCAGGTGTCACATTGCGTTTGCAGAGCCCCTAATGTACCTAAACAGTAGAAACCCCCCACAAGTGACACCATTTTGGAAAGTAGACCCCCTTAGGAACTTATCTAGATGTGTGCTGAGCGCTTTGACCCACCAAGGGCTTCACAGAAGTTTATAATGGAGAGCCGTAAAAATAAAACAAAAATTTTTTCCCACAAAAATTATTTTTTAGCCCCCAGTTTTGTATTTTCCCGAGGGTAACAGGAGAAATTCGACCCCACAATTTGTTGTCCAATTTGTCCTGAGTGCGCTGATACCCCATATGTGGGGGGGAACCACTGTTTGGGCGCATGGGAGGGCTCGGAAGGGAAGGGGCTCCATTTGGAATGAGGACTTAGATGGAATGGTCTGCAGGTGTCACATTGCATTTGCAGAGCCCCTAATGTACCTAAACAGTAGAAACCTCCCACAAGTGACACCATTTTGGAAACTAGACCCCCTAAGGAACTCATCTAGATGTGTTGTGATAGCTTTGAACCCCCAAGTGTTTCACTACAGTTTGTAACGCAGAGCCGTGAAAATTAAAAAAAAAAATCTTTCCCCCCAAAATTATTTTTTAGCCCCCAGTTTTGTATTTTCCCGAGGGTAAGAGGAGAAATTCGACCCCAAAAGTTGTTGTCCAATTTGTCCTGAGTACGCTGATACCCCGTATGTTGGGGGAAACCACCGTTTGAGCGCATGGCAGAGCTCGGAAGGGAAGGAGCGCCATTTGGAATGCAGACTTAGATGGAATGGTCTGCAGACGTCACATTGCGTTTGCAGAACCCCTAATGTACCTAAACAGTAGAAACCCCCCACAAGTGACCCCATATTGGAAACTAGACCCCCCAGGGAACTAATCTAGATGTGTTGTGAGAACTTTGAACCCCCAAGTGTTTCACTACAGTTTATAACGCAGAGCCGTGAAAATAAAAAATCTTTTTTTTTTCCCACAAAAAATATGTTTTAGCCCCGAGTTTTGTATTTTCCCAAGGGTAACAGGAGAAATTGGACCCCAAAAGTTGTTGTCCTATTTGTCCTGAGTACGCTGATACCCCATATGTTGGGGTAAACCCCTGTTTGGGCACACGGGAGAGCTCGGAAGGGAAGAAGCACTGTTTTACTTTTTCAACGCAGAATTGGCTGGAATTGAGATCGGACGCCATGTCGCGTTTGGAGAGCCCCTGATGTGCCTAAACAGTGGAAACCCCCCAATTATAACTGAAACCCTAATCCAAACACATCCTTAACCTTAATCCCAACAGTAACCCTAACCACACCTCTAACCCTGACACACCCCTAACCCTAATCCCAACCCTATTCCCAACCGTAAGTGTAATCTAAACCCTAACTGTAACTTTAGCCCCAACCCAAACTGTAGCCCTAGCCCTAACCCTAGCCCTAACCCTAATCCTAACCCTAGCCCTAACCCTAGCCCTAGCCCTAACCCTAGCCCTAACCCTAGCCCTAACCCTAGCCCTAACCCTAACCCTAACCCTAACCCTAGCCCTAACCCTAACCCTAGCCCTAACCCTAACCCTAGCCCTAACCCTAGCCCTAACCCTAACCCTAGCCCTAAACCTAACCCTAACCCTAGCCCTAACCCTAGCCCTAACCCTAGCCCTAACCCTAGCCCTAACCCTAGCCCTAGCCCTAACCCTAGCCCTAACTCTAACCCTAGCCCTAATGGGAAAATGGAAATAAATACATTTTTTAAATGTTTCCCTAACTAAGGGGGTGATGAAGGGGGGTTTGATTTACTTTTATAGCGGGTTTTTTAGCGGATTTTTATGATTGGCAGCCGTCACACACTGAAAGACGCTTTTTATTGCAAAAAATATTTTTTGCGTTACCACATTTTGAGAGCTATAATTTTTCTATATTTTGGTCCACAGAGTCATGTGAGGTCTTGTTTTTTGCGGGACGAGTTGATGTTTTTATTGGTAACATTTTCGGGCACGTGACATTTTTTGATCGCTTTTTATTCCGATTTTTGTGAGGCAGAATGACCAAAAACCAGCTATTCATGAATTTCTTTTGGGGGAGGCGTTTATACCGTTCCGCGTTTGGTAAAATTGATGAAGCAGTTTTATTCTTCGGGTCAGTACGATTACAGCGATACCTCATTTATATCATTTTTTTATGTTTTGGCGCTTTTATACGATAAAAACTATTTTATAGAAAAAATAATTATTTTTGCATCACTTTATTCTCAGGACTATAACGTTTTTATTTTTTTGCTGATGATGCTGTATGGCGGCTCGTTTTTTGCGGGACAAGATGACGTTTTCAGCGGTACCATGGTTAGTTATATCTGTCTTTTTGATCGCGTGTTATTCCACTTTTTGTTCGGCGGTATGATAATAAAGCGTTGTTTTTTGCCTCGTTTTTTTTTCTTTTTCTTACGGTGTTTACTGAAGGGGTTAACTAGTGGGCCAGTTTTATAGGTCGGGCCGTTACGGACGCGGCGATACTAAATATGTGTACTTTTATTGTTTTTTTTTTTTATTTAGATAAAGAAATGTATTTATGGGAATAATATATTTTTTTTTTTTCATTATTTTGGAATATTTTTTTTTATTTTTTTTACACATTTGAAATTTTTTTTTTAACTTTTTTACTTTGTCCCAGGGGGGGACATCACAGATCAGTGATCTGACAGTTTGCACAGCACTCTGTCAGATCACTGATCTGACATGCAGCGCTGCAGCCTTCACAGTGCCTGCTCTGAGCAGGCTCTGTGAAGCCACCTCCCTCCCTGCAGGACCCGGATGCCGCGGCCATCTTGGATCCGGGGCTGGAGGGAGCAGGGAGGGAGGTGAGACCCTCGCAGCAACGCGATCACATCGCGTTGCTGCGGGGGGCTCAGGGAAGCCCGCAGGGAGCCCCCTCCCTGCGCGGTGCTTCCCTGTACCGCCGGCACATCGCGATCATCTTTGATCGCGGTGTGCCGGGGGTTAATGTGCCGGGGGCGGTCCGTGACCGCTCCTGGCACATAGTGCCGGATGTCAGCTGCGATAAACAGCTGACACCCGGCCGCGATCGGCGGCGCTCCCCCCGTGAGCGCTGCCGATCGCATATGACGTACTATTGCGTCCTTGGGAAGTAAAGCCCACCCCACATGGACGCAATAGTACGTCTAATGGCAGAAAGGGGTTAAAAACACACAGCAGCCCTGAAAAATTATTTATTTGGCCTATAAATAGCAATGAGCTGGCTAATGCCACTGTTATTTCCCAGACTACTATAAAACAAACAGAGGGTTAGGATAATTATTTCTTTGGCCTAATAATGGCAACAAGATTGCTGACGCCAATTATATATTTGCCACACTATTAGAAAAGACCAGTACAGAAAAAATATTTCTCTGGCCTATAATTAGCGACAAGATGGCTGATAACAATTATTTATTTGCCACACTACTAGAAAACACACAGCGGTCCTGAAAAAAAATTTCTTTAGCCTATAAATGTCTAAAAGCTGGCTGATGCCAACTATTTTTTGCAACAGTACTAGAAAACAGCGGTCCTGAAAAAAATATTTCTTCAGCATATAAATTATACATTATTATTTATTTCCCAGACTACTACAAAACACACAGCGGTCCTGAAAAAATTATTTCTTTGGCCTATAAATGGCAACAAGATGGCTGATGAGATTTGTTTATTTCCTAGACTACAGTAAAATATACACAGGTTTAGGAAAATGATTTCAAGAACTATTAGAAGACACAGAGCGGCTTAAAGACACCGCATTCCCACAGGTGGAGGGTGCAGCGTACACAAAGCAGGGTAAAGCAGAGAAGTCCCACAGGTGAAAGGCAGAGTACATACGGCAACTTTTTGGCACAGTACTCCCACTGGCAGGGGGCAGAATACACACAGTGGTTTAAAGGCACAGCACTCTCTCAAGCGTGGTTGCAGAGTACACTCAGCAGCTTAAAGGAACAGTACTCCCACAGGCAGGGTTGCAGAGTGCACACCAGCTTAAAGGAACAGTACTCCCACAGGTGAGGGAAGGCAGAATACATACACAGCAGCTTAAGAGAACAGTACCCCCACAGGTAAGGGTGCCGAGTACACACAGTACTCTCACAGATATGAGTGCAGTGTACACACAGCGACTTTTAGCAGAGGACTCCCACAGATATGGGTTGCAGAGTACACACAGTGACTTTTTTGCAGAGTGCACAGTCAGAATCTGACCCTCATTCCAGCTGCGTTCTATCCCTACACCAGTGTTCCCCACCACTGATCCTCAGTAGTCACAAACAGGTCATGTTTTCAGGATTTCTTTAGTATTGCAAAGATAATAATTTCATCAACTGGACAGGTAAAAATTCCATCAGCCATGCAATACTAAGGAAATCCTGAAAACATGAGCTGTTGATGGCTCTTGAGGATCGAAGCTAAGGAACACTGCCATATACTAATGAGAGCATAAGGGCGCATCACTCGTTTATACAGGCTGGGTCACATTCTATGCTGGTCAGTCACAGCCATGCCAATACCTGTCATGGCTGTGATGGCTCCAGAGGTGCCCACAGTCTAAAAGCTTGTTGATTGGCTATGCTACAGCCTTTCAACAAGCTTTATTATACTAGCAAACCTGAACAGGAAACTGGATGTACATAAAACAATCTGTGTTCGGGGTTCGGTATCAGACCCCAAACTTTTCCGTTTGGGTTTACTCATCCCTACTCTGCATGTGTCTCTGTGGGAGAACTCTGAAAAAAGCCTATTTTGGGGTACTCTGCAAAGCAGCCTGTGTGGGTGTACTTTGCAAAACACATTTTTTTAATTTTGAGCAGGCCCCAAAACATTGTGAATGGAAAATAGAACACACAAACTGCGGTCGGGTCTAACAATAGCTGGGTACATCTGACATACTTCTTTATTTAGCCCGAAAAATGGACAAATCCTGCCGGCTCTATGCTTAGTTCATTTTAATGAATGTGAGCCTGCCAACATTGGCTGTGGACAGTCACATGTGCCTGTCTGTGATCACACCTCCTGCTATGTTAAACACATGTTCCAACAGTAGACTTTCCGCAGAGCAGGCCAGCACCTTCAAAGCGTAAAGGGCAAGCTCGGACCACATGTCCAATTTGAAGATTTAGGGTATGTTTCCACGTTCAGGAAACGCTGGAGAATGTACAGCTGATCGCTTGAATGGTATGGTGTGGAGATGCTCAGTGACACTGCAATTGGTGGTTGTATCATCCTCTTCGCGGGGAGCCAGTTGAACTGTTGTTCGGGAAGGAGAGGAAGAGGCCAGGATTGCAGCAGAAAAGGGAGCAGGAGGAGGCTCAGATCTTTTCTGTTTTTTTCAGGTGCGTACTTCACTGCAGCTTGTGCTTTCCATTCAGATGACGCATCATGCAGGTGGTGCTTAGGTTAAGAACATTTATGACTCGTATCAGTCTCTGACGGCACAGCATGCAAACCACCTGTGTATTGTCAGTGAGCTCCTTTGAGCAGAGGTCATCAGCGCGGTGGCCAATAACAGCTGATGTCCTGGATAGGGGCTACCGTAGTGCTTTCACATGCCGCTTCCTCTTTTACTGACCAGCTATGGCAGAGTGTCGACCACCTCTTCCTCCGAACTGCCCATGCCAATCAGATGGCCTTGACTCCATGTGGGGTCTAGGACCTCATCATGCCCCATTGCATCATCGCACCATTCTAGTCTGTCCTTAACTCTGCTGCCCTTACCTTGTGGGTATGTTGCATCTGAAGTGGGAAGCAGGAAGGCTGCACCACAGACAGACAAGCAGCAGCAGGGTGAAAATGCCAAAAGCACTCACAGATGACCCACACCTTATGACCAGATGAGGAGATGGTGGAGTAGCAAGAGGAGGCAACATTGACAAAGTAATAATAATCTTTATTTTTATATAGCGCTAACATATTCCGCAGCGCTTTACAGTTTTGCACACATTATCACCACTGTCCCCGATGGGGCTCACAATCTAGAATCCCTATCAGTATGTCTTTGGAATGTGGGAGGAAACCGGAGTGCCCGGAGGAAACCCACGCAAACACGGAGAGAACATACAAACTCTTTGCAGATGTTGTCCTGGGTGGGATTAGAACCCAGGACCCCAGCGCTGCAAGGCTGCTGTGCTAACCACTGCGCCACCGTGCTGCCCTAAGTAAAGGCTAGAGAGGCCAGCAGTGGTGCGCAGTAGTAGCCAACTTAATGACTAGAGGCCGGTCTTGGCTCTTTTGCACCTAGCTCCCTTGTTTGCTGTGCAGCTGGGGCAGCATGAACACCACCTCTTCCTCTGGGTCTAAAACCTCATCATCCCCCATCGTACCATCACACCTCTTAAATTTGTCTGTAACCAAACTGCCCCACTAATCCATTTCTGTCCTCACTACTAGTGATGAGTGAGTATACTTGTTGCTCCGGTTTTCCCGAGCACGCTCGGGTGGTCTTCGAGTATTTTTTAGTGTTTGGAGATTAAGTTTTCATCGCCGCAGCTGAATGATTTACAGCTATTAGCCAGCTTGATTACATGTGGGGATTCCCTAGCAACCAGGCAATTCCCACATCTACTCAGCCTGGCCAATACCTGTAAGTCATTCAGCTGACTCGATGAAAACTAAATCTCTGAACACTAACAAATACTCGGAGATCACCCGAGCGTGCTCGGCAAAACCCGAGCAATGAGTATACTCGCTCATCACTACTCACTACTCCTCCGATTCTCCCATCTGAAAATCCCTTCATTGTCTCCCAATTCCACAATGTATCCACTTCAAGCTACTAACACTGACTTACAGACAGGGGTGGGATTCAAATTTTTAACAACAGGTTCTGTGTTTGTGTGCAGGAAAACCACACATATTCACACATACCTTTTTCTCAAACATATATGCAGCGCCCCCAGAGATCTGGTCATTGCAGTATGGCACTCTGCCGCTAAGGGGAGTGATGGTATGTCTGATGGCACTGAAGGAATTCTACTGACCAGGTATCACCAGCACACATTACACTTCACACTCCGGCCACTAGGGGGAGAAAAAGGCTTTATTTATTGGGCCACTCCTCACACTGGTAAAACTAGGGGTTGGATAGGAAGTTAGTCAGAAGCTGACTGGGTTGGATTCAGGCAACATCCCGTGGCAGGGGATGCTGCAGGGAGAAGATTCAGGGGGGTCCCTGTCAGGCGTGGGAACCTGGCAGGTACCTAGCGAACAGAACAGAACGTTACGGAACCGCGCCTGCACTACCTTGCGGCGGTATCCTAAGAAAGAGACACGAAGCGAAGGATATTGTGGAACAGAGAGCGGGAAAAGGACAAGGAGGGAGAGGACGTGAACCACGTGGGAGACGCCATGGCCAGCCGCCCGGGATCGGAGCGTGGGGTTGGAGCCGAGGACTCCCCCAGCTACCCAGAGAGATACCGCGGCCAGGCGTCACCTGTTGGCCCCGACTTCCTGCAGGCCGGAGTGGACGAGCTCAGCGATCAACTCCGGCGGACACAGCTGAGCACTGAGGCCGGGTGGAAGGAGATCGTCACCAGGGGCCTCACCAGACGTCTGTCGGCAGCCTCGTCTGGTCCGGAGCAAGAAAGAAGTTCCAGCGCTCCGAATCCAGAAAGCAAGGCCATGCCGGAAAGCAAGATACTGCAAACAGAGATGACAATGCCACAGCGCAAGGCCCCGCAGTCAGCGTTCCAGATCTCAGTGGAGACGGAGCAGGCCGGAACCGGAGGGACTGCATCTAAAGCAGGTATGAAGAACGACCCTGCCCCAGTGACAGAACACCTGCGGGTAAGCCCCGTCACGGCGCCACCTGCTGCCCTGACTAAGACTACCTCTGAACTGACGAGTCCCAGCACTACTACCACTGTGTGCATCATTTCTACTAGTGCACCTACTACCAAAACTGACATTCGAACACCGATCCCTAACGACTTGACTATACCGGAGAAACCGATTAGTGACATTGATACCGCATCGGATGAGAAAAGAGATATGCAAAGCCATAAGACCCCCATCTGGAGTGAGGGAGCCCCTTATGTGGCACCTGGTAGCCGCCAGTATCCAGCTGGGCTACTCCGACCGGTGCTACCCTCTGAGTTACAGCACTAAACCTCGAAACCCCGACAAATATAAATAGTTAACTGTTTCCTGCTTTTGCTGCCTTAGACCCGTTTAAGGGTTAACTCTTAAAAGGATCCCTTTGTTGACCCGGGATCCCTATTGCTTTATGTTTTCTTTTGCACAAAGTTATCAGTGTTTCAAAAGACTGCCGAATCGTGGACGGTGCATGGTTCACAAACTGAATTGTAAATAGTTTGCACCTTCTTAAAGGTGCCCCCTACTGGTTTTACAAAAGAAGGAAGACTTTGCGAAGAGACTATTTTGAATACAGCACAGAAGGTCTTGCTTTCTCACGGACCTGCAGACAGAGAGAATCTGCACTACCTCAAAGAGACTTGGTTCCCTCTTAAAGGGAATGTTCACATGTTGCACTGAAGTTATAATGTTGCCTTAAGAAAAGTTGAAATGTTAATAATGTTGTGATTCAGAAAAGTTTGATAATGTTACTAGAGATTGAGGACAGGAAAGATTGAAAGTGAACCCGTAGGGGTTAGAGAGAGAGTCCTCCTGAGAACTGGAGAACGATAGTTGGTTGCTGAAAGAAAGACAATGACAGTAGCCCCAGCCAAGGAGCTAGGCGGTCCTGCATTGGTGATGCTAGAAAGAAAAGAAAAAGTTGAGTTTATATTGTAGTACTTTATAGTAGGCCTTTAGTGGGTTCAGCTTATACGCCCTTAAAGGAAAAGTTAAATTATTGTTCAGAATTTGCACTTAGTAGAATGCCCGGAAGGGTACCAGAGGTTATTTATAGTCAAAATGTTATTTAAAAATATTTAACCTTGTTTTGTTTGTAACGTTCAAGTGTCCTCACCTCCCATAAAGGGAAGCCTTGTTATATTTACTTGTTTCAAGCATTCCAAAATTTTGTATGCCTTTTGCTGACATGTATTGTTGTTCTTCTTCCCAGTCCAGGAGTACTGGATTTAACCAGGGGGGAGTGCAGCGCCCCCAGAGATCTGGTCGTTGCAGTATGACACTCTGCCGCTAAGGGGAGTGATGGTACGTCTGATGGCACTGAAGGAATTCTACTGACCAGGTATCACCAGCACACATTACACTTCACACTCCGGCCACTAGGGGGAGAAAAAGGCTTTATTTATTGGGCCACTCCTCACACTGGTAAAACTAGGGGTTGGATAGGAAGTTAGTCAGAAGCTGACTGGGTTGGATTCAGGCAACATCCCGTGGCAGGGGGTGTTGCAGGGCGAAGATTCAGGGGGGTGCCTGTCAGGCGTGGGAACCTGGCAGGTACCTAGCGAACAGAACAGAACATTACGGAACTGCGTCTGCACTACCTTGCGGCGGTATCCTAAGAAAGAGACACGAAGCGAAGGATATTGTGGAACAGTGAGAAACCAGATCAAGCACAAAGGAGAGCCAGTAGGAGTCGTGCCCCGAGAACGGCAACATCCTACTGAGGCGCGTAGCTGGTGGCCGGAACACCGAGGAAGTAACTGACTGCTTTACTTTAAACTCCGCAGGACAGTTAATTATAGGTTGGCTGTCTACCTTAAATTTCCTACGCAGACATAGGGGGCAACGCGTGGAGAGGGGCGTCTCTAGGGTCCCGGAAGAGCTCTGAGCCTTCCCATCATACGGGTGCGTCCTAGCCATAACATACCTGGGGACGAGAAACTAGACTAGTGACATCTGGAACAAAATAGAAAGAAAGAGAAAGAACTAGGAAGAACGAACGAACGAACGAACTAGAACAGAAGTTGTGAGGACTATACCGAATGCTCAGCAGGGTAGCACTACAACACAAAGGCGCTATTGGTAGGCAACGATTTCCACCTGCAAAGGGAACTCTGGATGTGCTATCGTACTGGCCGGTCTCAGACAGCCCTGTTAACTGTGCTCTGGATTGCGGATCCTGAAGTCTTCAGTAAAGAGGTAAAGAGACTGCAACCTTGTGTCCTCGTTATTGTCTGCACCTCACACCATCGCCATCTACATTACTGGGAAGCCCTGGGGACATACTTCACCTGTGGGAAGGTATACCATCTAGCTGCCATTCCATCACCCCAGCGGACCCCAAGCAGCGTCGGTCATCCTGACCGAACACCACAGGTGGCGTCACGAAACCTTGACAGACTCCTATCACCTTTTATTGGACGCCTCTTGGCAGGGTCACGGACCGGGTCCAGCCACCGTGACAACCCCAGAACTGAGACAGAAAGGACCGGTACCGAGTAACCTGTGGCCCTGTGTTTGGGGGCGATCCATATACAAGTAGGGGGTGCAGTGAAACCATGCCTCCCAACTTTTGAAGAAGTGAAAGAGGGACAAAGTTTGTGGCGCGTGCAGCGCGCCGCGCCAAAATTTAGGCCACGAATCTGACCACACCCATTTCACAATTAGTTACACCCATATCCATGTCCCAACCACACCCATTTAGGACTGCTGATCACACTGTTTCATAAACAATAATTATAAACAAAAAAATATGGCCACACATGATGCTCAATACTGTATAATGGCCCCACATGATGCTCAATACTGTATAATGGCCCAACATTTAGTCAATACTGTATAATGGCTAGACATGAGGCTCAAAACTGTATAATGGCCCCACATGATGCTCAATACTGTATAATGGCCACACATGTTGCTCACTACTGTATAATGGCCCCACATGATGCTCACTACTGTATAATGGCCCCACATGATGCTCAATATTGTATACTGGTCCCACAAGATGCTCAAT
Organism: Ranitomeya imitator; assembly: GCF_032444005.1. Taxonomy (NCBI): domain Eukaryota; kingdom Metazoa; phylum Chordata; class Amphibia; order Anura; family Dendrobatidae; genus Ranitomeya; species Ranitomeya imitator. The sequence goes on along the minus strand of NC_091288.1, from coordinate 114,351,798 downwards.
ACTGTATAATGGCCCCTCATGATGCTCAATATTGTATAATGGCCACACATGATTCTTAATAATGTAAAATGGCCACACAGTACTCCATACTGTATAATGGCCACACATGATGCTCAATACTGTATAATGGCCCCACATGATACTCCATACTGTATAATGGCCACACACAATGCTCAGTAATGTATAATGGCCACACATGATGCTCCATACTGTTTAATGGCCACACATAGTGCTCCATACTGTTTAATGGCCACACATAATGCCCCATACTGTATAATAGCCACACATGATGCTACATACTGTATAATTGCCACACATGATGCATCATACTGTATCATGGCCACACATGATGCTCAATACTGTATAATGGCCACACACAGGGCCCTATTTGCCACTAGGCACTTGAGGGCATGTGCCTAGGGCGGCAGGATGCGGGGGGCGGCACCTGAGTAAGGCAAGGTGGGGTTTTTTAAGTTTTTTTTTATAGTCCGGGTGCCCTCCTGTGCAGTGTATGTATGTGTGTGTGTATATTGTGCCCCCCTGTGCAGTGTATGTATGTGTGTGTGTGCATACTGTGCCCCCCTGTGCAGTGTATGTGTGTGCGCATACTGTGCCCCCGTGTGCAGTGTATGTATGTGTGTGTGCATACTGTGCCCCCTGTGCAGTGTATGTGTGTGTGCGCATACTGTGCCCCCCTGTGCAGTGTATGTATGTGTGTGTGCATACACATGTCCCTGACCAGTAATAGCGTCCCCAGTCCAGTAATAGCAGTCTCCTGTCTTGTAAACAGGATCACAGGAGGCCGAGTCCCTTCCTCTGGAAGTCTGCAGTGGCAGAAGTGGGACAATGCAGGGGGCCCTGAATGGGAGGAGGGGGTGTCACAGTGGTGCAATGCTGCAGGCCCGATGTTGGCGGTAAGGCTGCCGTCACACTTGCAGTATTTGGACAGTATTTTACATCAGCATTTGTAAGCCAAAACCAGGAGTGGGTGATAAATGCAGAAGTGAGGCATATGTTTCTATTATACTTTGGCTACAAATACTGATGTAAAATACTGACCAAATACTGCTAGTGTGACGGCAGCCTTATAGCTAAGTGTAGTGCATTGCTTTCCTGCCGGCCATATTTGTGAAGCTGTGGGCCACTGAAGGCGGAGATTGGGATCTTGGTCCAGATGCGATCTCAGTCTGCACATGCGCCGCCTGTGGCGGCCGTCTTCCTGAATCCCTCCACAGGGAAAACAATGCACTTACGCCGTAGCCTGGAGCCCTCATTATCGTAGGAATATGTCAGGTAATAAATTGTTTTTCTAAGCTTTATAAGTGTAGTTTTAGGTCAGAGAGGGAAGGTTAGTGATGAGCTAGTAAGGTGCAGGGACAGGTAGTGATGGCTACTTGCGGACATGTGCAGCACTTGTGGTTTTGCACTTGCGGTGAGACAAAAAAAACACTGCTAGCAACTTTTTTTCCATTGTTGCAAGTACCGCATTTTCCGGATCACTGCAAAACCGCAAGTGCTGCACATGTCCGCAAGTCCCATAGGGAATGAATGAGGCCGAACGCAGTGTTGCTGTAAGTGATCTTTCCCCACACTACTTGGGTCCTGGGACCATTCCCTTCTGACTGTATGACGGCTGACGCCACACTCTGGACTGCCTGATACGGTGATGTTCTCTCATATTTAGCCCTTTGGCTTATTTCTCTGACATTGGTCTGCCCTTTTTCCTTCCACTGTGATGGTTTGAGTTGGCGAGTTTATCTTATACGCTCCCTATATCACTTTAACAGGCTCGTCCCTCTGTGATAGTGGTAGCATTGCCTTTTTATGGGGACTATTTTTGGTATTTAAACTCCAAAATATTATTTATTTATTTTTTTAGGGGATTTATACTTATCTCCTTTTGCTCCAATTTAGTAGGCTTATTGAGGCCCCCTTGCTAGCATTAGCCTCTTCATTTACATAGGGGCACTCCTGCACTATATGGTACTCTGGGGATGCCCAGAGTTTACCTGCTACCTTGCTCTGAGCATATAAGCCATTGTGCACATAAGTCACCGTTTGTGCACATGTGTTGTGCTATTTATGCTACATCTTTGTATCTTAGATTTACGAAAGTACCAGCAGTGTGTTGGTGGTGTGACTCACCATATATTATTGTATCTTTAGCTATCTCCATATATTGACTCTGTATAGGACCAATGGTGTGTTGGTTGTATTTTAATATATGTTTTTATTGGTGTTTTCTGTCTTCCCCATTAATAAATAAATTTTTGTATTTTTGCAACTTAACTGTATTCTGGGTGTGCGCCCTATATGCATAGTCTCTTAGACTAGATATAGGTAGATGCAGAAAAACTGCCGGATTTTCCACGAATGGCAAAAATAGCTGATCTGAAAGTAGCCTAAGTCACTGCCGACAGGGTCTGTATTAGTCATACTCACCAATGAGGTAGGCAGCACGCAAAGTGCCTAGGGCAGCAAAAACTCTAAATATGGCCCTGGCCACACATGATGTTTAATACTACATAATGGCCACACATGATGATCAATACTGTATAATGGCTACACATGATGCTCAATACTGTATAATGGCCACACATGATGCTCAATACTGTATAATGGCCCCACATGAAGCTCAATGCTGTATAATGGCCCCACATGATGCTCCATACTCTATAATGCCCCCATGATGGTCCATACTGTATAGTGGCCACACATGTTGCTCAATACTGTATAGTGGCCCCACATGATGCTCCATACTGTGTAATGGCCACACATGATGCTCCACACTGTGTAATGGCCACACATGATGCTCCATACTGTATAATGGCCACACATGATGCTCAATACTGTATAACGGTAACACAATGCTCAATACTGTATAATGGCAACAAAGTCCTTCATATTGTGTTATGGCCACACATGATGCTCAATCTATATATATAATTGCCTGGCGGCCTCGACCAATCAGCGACGGGCACAGTGACGATGATGTCATAATGGTTGCCATGGCGACAATGTCATAAAGGTTGCCTCGACCAATCAGCGACAGGCACAGTATCGATGTAGATGTCATAATGGTTGCCATGGCGACGGTGATGTCATAAAGGTTGCCTCAACCAATCAGCGACGGGCACAGTCAGACGCGAATTCTGGAATCATCATTGTCCATTCACTACGGGGACATGCATATTCTAGAATACCCGATGCGTTAGAATCGGGCCACAATCTAGTACTGTATAATGGCCAAACAGTGCTCCATACTGTATAATGGCAACACATGATGCTCCATACTGTATAATGACCCCACATGATGCTCCATACTGTATAATGCCCACACATGATGCTTAATACTGTATAATGGCCCCACATGATGCTCCATACTGTATAATGGCCACACACGATGCTCCATACTGTAAAATAGCTACACATAATGCTCAATACTGTATAATTGCCACACATGATGCTCAATACTGTATAATGGCCACACATGATGCTCAATACTGTATAATGGCCCCACATGATGCTCAATACCGCATAATGGCCCCACATGATGCTCAATACTGTATAATTGCCACACATGATGCTCAATAATGTATAATGGCCACACATGATGCTCAATACTGTATAATGGCCCCACATGATGCTCAATACTGTATAATGGCCACACATGATGCTCAATACCGCATAATGGCTACACATAATGATCAATACTGTTTAATGGCCCCACATGATGCTCAATACTGTATAATGGCCACACATGATGCTCAATACTGTATAATGGCCAAACAGTGCTTAATACTGTATAATGGCCCCACATGATGCTCCATACTGTATAACGGCCACACACGATGCTCCATACTGTAAAATGGCTACACATAATGCTCAATACTGTATAATTGCCACACATGATGCTCAATACTGTATAATGGCCACACATGATGCTCAATACTGTATAATGGCCCCACATGATGCTCAATACCGCATAATGGCCCCACATGATGCTCAATACTGTATACTTGCCACACATAATGCTCAATACTGTATAATTGCCACACATGATGCTCAATACTGTATAATGGCCACACATGATGCTCAATACTGTATAATGGCCCCACATGATGCTCAATACCGCATAATGGCTACACATAATGATCAATACTGTTTAATGGCCCCACATGATGCTCAATACTGTATAATGGCCACACATGATGCTCAATACTGTATAATGGCCCCACATGATGTTCAATACCGCATAATGGCCCCACATGATGCTCAATACTGTATAATGGCCCCACATGATGCTCAATACTGTATAATGGCCGCAGATTATGCTCCAGACTGTATAATGGCTACACAGTGCTCCATACTGCATAATGGCTACACATGATGCTCAATACTGTATAATGGCCCCACATGATGCTCCATACTTCATAATGGCCACACATGATGCTCAATACTGTAAATGGCCACACATGATGTTCCAATCTGTATAATGGCCATACATGATGCTCAATACTGTATAATGGCCACACATGATGCTCAATACTGTATAATGGCCCCATATGATGATCAATACTGTATAATGGCTACACATGATGCTCAATACTGTAAAATTGCCCCACATGATACTCAATACTGTATAATGTCCACACATAATATTGCGTGTAGTATAATGGTCACACATAGTTACTCCTACACACACGGCTCCGCTCAGTACACCTTGCACTCACGGCTCTGCTCCGTACACCTCGTGCACACACGGCTCCGCTTCGTACTCCTTGCACACACAGCTCCGCTCCGTACACCTCATACACACCCGGCTCAACTCCATACACTTCGTACACACACGGCTCTGCTATGTACACCTTGTACACACCCGGCTCTGCTCCGTACACCTTGCACACATGGCTCCGCTCCGTACACCTCATACACATGGCTCCACTCCATACACCTCGTACACACACTGCTCTGCTCCGTACACCTCGAAAAAAGACGACTGAGGGGCGATCTAATAACCATGTATAAGTATATAAGGGGACAATACAAATATCTCGCTGAGGATTTGTTTATACCAAGGAAGGTGACGGGCACAAGGGGGCATTCTTTGCGTCTGGAGGAGAGAAGGTTTTTCCACCAACATAGAAGAGGATTCTTTACTGTTAGGGCAGTGAGAATCTGGAATTGCTTGCCTGAGGAGGTGGTGATGGCAAACTCAGTCGAGGGGTTCAAGAGAGGCCTGGATGTCTTCCTGGAGCAGAACAATATTGTATCATACAATTATTAGGTTCTGTAGAAGGATGTAAATCTGGGGATTTATTATGATGGAATATAGGCTGAACTGGATGGACAAATGTCTTTTTTCGGCCTTACTAACTATGTTACTATGTTACTATGTACACACCCGGCTACGCTTCATACACCTCATACACACATGGTTCTGCTCCGTACACCTTGCACATATGGCTCTGCTCCGTATACTTCATACACACACAGCTCCACTTCGTACACTTCGCACACACCTGACTCTGCACCGTACACCTCGTACACACACAGCTCCACTCCGTACACCTCATACACATGCGGCTCCACTCCGTACACCTCATACACACATGGCTCCACACCGTGCACCCTGTACACACACGGCTCTGCTACATACACACTGTAAACCGCTCCTGAACCCACGCTTAAGCATACCCTCATCCAGCACCATGACAACCAGCACAGCAGAGTCCTGCAATACATAGGGGCCTTTGATCATGTGACTCCTGACTCCTCCTCTTCTGTGACCTCATCACAGGTCCTGTGCGCACAGAGCATCAGCAGCCATATATGTGGTGTGTGGATTTCTGCAGGTGGAGGGATGCGGCTCTGCAGTGCGGGACCGCGAGGCACTCTCAAAATTGGGACTGCCCCACGGGATACAGGACGGTTGGGAGGTGTGGTACCGGATCGCTGCTCTGAATCTTCCCGGTTCGGGGAACTGGCAGCTTTTTTAACAAGTGGTTCCATCGAACTGGGGAGAACTGGCCGAATCCCACCAATGCTTACAGGTGCAAAAGCTGCACTTTTAGAAGGCAACCGGGTAGAAGACTAAGCTAAAAAACTGAAGGTACTCTAAGCCAAACAATCTAAAAGCATGTACTTGCTCTGGCCTCACCATTCAGCTAGCGGTACTCGAGCCTACGAAATTACACAGAACGTCCTGTCACCTGCATGCACCAGAAGAAGGTGTTTCAATTGGGCACGTAGCAGGCACAGATTAACCACCGCTCTCTCTCCCTGCAGCATCTACACCACTACCACCAGCAACACAATCATGCCCACTATTTGATGTTCTCTTTATTGTTTTCACAAAAAATGTGCAGAGTATTACATGGACTGTATACAAAAAAAGAGGCCAGCAAACCCAAAAAGATGCAGAGAATTATATGGCCTTTATACAAAGAGAGAGCCCAGCAGATTATTACACTACCTGTTTTCAGAGTACCCAAAATAAATCAATAAAAAAATGGAAAAACCGTGTTGGCTACCCCCTTCCTCCTCCACCTCCTCCACCTATACCTCAACCTCTTCAAAATTCAACGTTTTTATAAAAAAAAAAAAGGCACAATTTTCCAAGACCTGTAGTGTCTCCATTTTTCGGTACCTGGGGATGTATGGTATCTTATTTTTTGTGAGCAGAGTTGATATTTTTATGCATACCTGTCTAGATAAAGATAAAATCTAACCTTTATTATCAACTTTTAAAATAAAATCTGGACTTCCACAACAGTGACACAAAAAAAAACAATAACAAAGTGCTTGTGCTTAACGGTGCTAGATTAAAAAAATGGTTGGGTCTCACCAAATATCCTTCTCCCATAGCAGACTTCACCATGGAACAGAGTAGACTATATGCTTGTTAATATTCATCAGAGGGGGGAAGAGGACATCTATTCTTCCCTGTCGTGCAACTGTATACAGTAGCTCCCATCCTTACAAGGACAGTCCCCGAGTATGTACTGCTATGGGATACCCACCATCACTCAAATGATGTATAAATTCCCTACGCATTTCCTCTCCATTGAAGGGCATTAATCAGGGAAGTCTAAAGGTAAATATAAAAAGTGGGAATTCAACAATTAGCTCTTGAATATAGAGTAAGAACGCTGCAATGATGCAAACGGTCACGCCTAGACAGGAGGATACCTGCCATTGCAGGGTACTCTATATTGAAAAACTAATTGTTGAACTTCCACTGTTTATACACTGCTCAAAAAAAATAAAGGGAACACTTAAACAACAGAATATAGCTCCATGTAAATCAAACTTCTGCGAAATCAAACTGTCCACTTAGGAAGCAACACTATTTGACAATCAATTTCACATGTCGTTGTGCAAATGGAATAGACAATAGATGGAAATTATTGGCAATTATCAAGACACACTCAATAAAGGAGTGGTTCTGCAGACAGACCACATCTCAGTACCAATGCTTTCTGGCTGATGTTTTGGTCACTGTTGAATGTTGGCTGTGCTTTCACACTCGGACTCTACAACCCACACAAGTGGCTCAGGTAGTGCAGCTCATCCAGGATGGCACATCAATGCAAGCTGTGGCAAGAAGGTTTGCTATGTCTGTCGGCATAGTGTCCAGAGGCTAGAGGTGCTACCAGAAGACAGGCCAGTACACCAGGAGATGTCGAGGGGGCCGTAGGAGGGCAACAACCCAGCAGCAGGACCGCAACCTCAGCCTTTGTGCAAGGAGGAACAGGAGGAGCACTGCCAGAGCCCTTCAAAATGACCTCCAGCAGGCCACAAATGTGCATGTGTCTGCACAAATGGTTAGAAACTGTCTCCATGAGGATGGTCTGAGTGCCCGACGTCCACAGATGGGGGTTGTGCTCACAGCCCAACACCATGCAGGACGCTTGGCATTTGCCACAGAACACCAGGATTGTCAAATTCGCCAATGGCACCCTGTGCTCTTCACAGATGAAAGCAGGTTCACACTGAGCACATGTGACAGACGTGACAGAGTCTGGGGACGCCGTGGGGAGTGATGTGTTGCCTGAAACATCCTTCAGCATGACTGGTTTGGCAGTGGAAATGTAAAAAAGAGGGACAGCACCACAGCAGTTGTGAAAAAAGAACCACTTGTTTATTCCACCTCTTGCAACGTTTCGGTCCTTAAGACCTTTGTCAAGCATAATACACAAACAATCCAACCACCATTATATACCATTTATCCCTCCCCCCTTAATTAACTAGTAACCAATGGTAGAGTTCAGTATAATCAAAAAACATATACATATGTAATTTTAGCTAAAAACCACATCATATGAACGGCCCACCATGTATCCTAACTTTTAGTGGGATAATACCCACCCTGATCGCTCCTTCTAATTGAATCCACCCCAAAATACAACCTAATATGCAACCCACATGTTCTATTAGTAAACAAAGATCGCACCAATCCACATGGAGCATCAGCCGTGTTCATAGCAACGGAGCGTCGGGGCGTATCCAAAAGCCCCAACCATCCAATCACCTCCACCAGATTTCCCTGACATCATAACTAGGTGTGTCAATAGCGGCGCTAGTCCAATTACAGCCTCAGAGTCCTCATGTGACTTAAACGTCATGTGTCCAGCCAGCCTTGCACCGCTCATATCCATGGAGTCTCCAGAGCATTCATTACACAATGCGCATGTCCATAGCGTCGTCCTCCTCAACTCTCTTAGTGCGCAAGTCACAATCCGGTGCTCCAGCACCCTTGGTACGCTGGAACATATCTGATATACTGACGCATTCTGTCGCAGACTGTCATCGGGCAATAAAACATATCCCAACAAAATAATGGAGCAAGGTGATATCCACTCAAGGTAACGATCTTAAAACCCCACAGCGGTTCAACATCTCAGGTCCACATGCAAGGATGTCACAACCCTGTCGGATCTCAACCATTCCATATGGACCTGAAATGAGAAAACACAGAAAAAGGGGAGAAAACAACAATCAAAAGAACACATATAGCAGATGTTTCCTCAACAATACGAGGGATATGGACTCTAAACGATTTTAAACAAATAAAATTCTCCTCTCATATTAATCCCCATAGTGGCTTATACATATATAATGACTGCCTAACAAGAATTCCCAGCCAGTCTCCCATGCTAGCACTTGCCTAGCCTCAAGCTGCTTAGCATTTACGATCTGACGGGGACAGGCACATTTAGCTCAATATGGCCATTAACAAATAGCAATCATACATTACTCCCTCTATATATATTTCCAAACACGGGTACTATTTACATACATATCCATCCATAGGGAATGATATCGTAAACAGGGGGCCGATCAAAATAATACAATAAAATGTCATACAACTCGGATTAAAAACAAAATTACACCGACGAAGAAGCCGCAACGAACCCATAGAATGTTTATAGAAGACAACTTTGTGGATAGTCAATATTCAAACCCTTTGGGGAAAGTGTATCTAACTCATATATCCACTTTAACTCTTTCCTTTTGAGAAGAGAGATCTGATCACCCCCACGTCTAAGTGGAGGTACATCGTCTATAACACGATATCTGAGCTGATTGATCGAATGACCCCGATCATGGAAATGTCGGGGTACTGGAAGGTCAATGAGTTTTTTTCTAATCGTACTTTTGTGCTTTGAGATCCTAGCCTTGACCTCCATCGTGGTTTCTCCTACGTAGTAAAGACCACACGGGCAGCTCAGGATGTACACCACAAAACTACTTTTACAAGTATAGCGTTTGCGTATTGTGTATTCCTTTCCAGTCTGGGGGTGATAGAAGACCGCCCTCTTAAGGAGATTATTGCAACTCGCACATCCCAGACATGGGAAATTACCCATACTGGGATGACTCAACGTAGTCTGTAGGTCCCTCCTTGAACTGCCCACATCTGAAACTACTAGCTCATCTCTCAAGCTCCTATTCCTCCTATATGACAATAGCGGGGGAGATTGAAACTCATTGATATCCCTATGACCTCTACTTAATACCGACCAATGTCTACGAATGATCTCTGAAATTCGTCCACTATGACTATTAAAAGTTGTGACGAACGGTATCCTTCTCACAGTATCATGAGCTGCCCTGGGGGTCAGGAGTTCACCCCTAACCTTATTCAGCGTCTTTGCTTTAAATTTGTCTAAATCCCTCTGTGGGTATCCCCTCATTAGGAATTTTTGGCACATCTCATTGAGTCTGGTATCAATTCTAGACTCATCCGAGACAATTCTCCTGACCCTCAGGAGCTGGCTCCATGGCAAAGACTCCACCATTCTACGAGGATGTTCACTGGAGAAGTGTAGAAGGTTATTTCTATCAGTCTGTTTAATAAACATCATATGATGAGCTTGTGCACTTCCATTCCTACCTGAATAACATTTACCCTGGGCTGGGTTTCACCATGGAAAGCTCCCAAACAGCGATACAGTTTTTGGATACAAGTGTCTATAAACATGAGGGACTATTGCATACTGACCTGTTTATTAAACAGACTGATAGAAATAACCTTCTACACTTCTCCAGTGAACATCCTCGTAGAATGGTGGAGTCTTTGCCATGGAGCCAGCTCCTGAGGGTCAGGAGAATTGTCTCGGATGAGTCTAGAATTGATACCAGACTCAATGAGATGTGCCAAAAATTCCTAATGAGGGGATACCCACAGAGGGATTTAGACAAATTTAAAGCAAAGACGCTGAATAAGGTTAGGGGTGAACTCCTGACCCCCAGGGCAGCTCATGATACTGTGAGAAGGATACCGTTCGTCACAACTTTTAATAGTCATAGTGGACGAATTTCAGAGATCATTCGTAGACATTGGTCGGTATTAAGTAGAGGTCATAGGGATATCAATGAGTTTCAATCTCCCCCGCTATTGTCATATAGGAGGAATAGGAGCTTGAGAGGTGAGCTAGTAGTTTCAGATGTGGGCAGTTCAAGGAGGGACCTACAGACTACGTTGAGTCATCCCAGTATGGGTAATTTCCCATGTCTGGGATGTGCGAGTTGCAATAATCTCCTTAAGGGGGCGGTCTTCTATCACCCCCAGACTGGAAAGGAATACACAATACGCAAACGCTATACTTGTAAAAGTAGTTTTGTGGTGTACATCCTGAGCTGCCCGTGTGGTCTTTACTACGTAGGAGAAACCACGATGGAGGTCAAGGCTAGGATCTCAAAGCACAAAAGTACGAATAGAAAAAAACTCATTGACCTTCCAGTACCCCGACATTTCCATGATCGGGGTCATTCGATCAATCAGCTCAGATATCGTGTTATAGACGATGTACCTCCACTTAGACGTGGGGGTGATCGGATCTCTCTTCTCAAAAGGAAAGAGTTAAAGTGGATATATGAGTTAGATACACTTTCCCTAAAGGGTTTGAATATTGACTATCCACAAAGTTGTCTTCTATAAACATTCTATGGGTTCGTTGCGGCTTCTTCGTCGGTGTAATTTTGTTTTTAATCCGAGTTGTATGACATTTTATTGTATTATTTTGATCGGCCCCCTGTTTACGATATCATTCCCTATGGATGGATATGTATGTAAATAGTACCCGTGTTTGGAAATATATATAGAGGGAGTAATGTATGATTGCTATTTGTTAATGGCCATATTGAGCTAAATGTGCCTGTCCCCGTCAGATCGTAAATGCTAAGCAGCTTGAGGCTAGGCAAGTGCTAGCATGGGAGACTGGCTGGGAATTCTTGTTAGGCAGTCATTATATATGTATAAGCCACTATGGGGATTAATATGAGAGGAGAATTTTATTTGTTTAAAATCGTTTAGAGTCCATATCCCTCGTATTGTTGAGGAAACATCTGCTATATGTGTTCTTTTGATTGTTGTTTTCTCCCCTTTTTCTGTGTTTTCTCATTTCAGGTCCATATGGAATGGTTGAGATCCGACAGAGTTGTGACATCCTTGCATGTGGACCTGAGATGTTGAACCGCTGTGGGGTTTTAAGATCGTTACCTTGAGTGGATATCACCTTGCTCCATTATTTTGTTGGGATATGTTTTATTGCCCGATGACAGTCTGCGACAGAATGCGTCAGTATATCAGATATGTTCCAGCGTACCAAGGGTGCTGGAGCACCGGATTGTGACTTGCGCACTAAGAGAGTTGAGGAGGACGACGCTATGGACATGCGCATTGTGTAATGAATGCTCTGGAGACTCCATGGATATGAGCGGTGCAAGGCTGGCTGGACACATGACGTTTAAGTCCCATGAGGACTCTGAGGCTGTAATTGGACTAGCGCCGCTATTGACACACCTAGTTATGATGTCAGGGAAATCTGGTGGAGGTGATTGGATGGTTGGGGCTTTTGGATACGCCCCGACGCTCCGTTGCTATGAACACGGCTGATGCTCCATGTGGATTGGTGCGATCTTTGTTTACTAATAGAACATGTGGGTTGCATATTAGGTTGTGTTTTGGGGTGGATTCAATTAGAAGGAGCGATCAGGGTGGGTATTATCCCACTAAAAGTTAGGATACATGGTGGGCCGTTCATATGATGTGGTTTTTAGCTAAAATTACATATGTATATGTTTTTTGATTATACTGAACTCTCCCATTGGTTACTAGTTAATTAAGGGGGGAGGGATAAATGGTATATAATGGTGGTTGGATTGTTTGTGTATTATGCTTGACAAAGGTCTTAAGGACCGAAACGTTGCAAGAGGTGGAATAAACAAGTGGTTCTTTTTTCACAACTGCTGTGGTGCTGTCCCTCTTTTTTACATTTGGACTTGGATTTGGATACCGGGATGGATCCCCTGGTAAGGACGTGCACCATATTATCCATAAAGATAGCACATGTTTAGGGTGCGGCTGGACTACTATTCTGTGGAGTGTTGACTGGTTTGGCAGTGGGTCAGTAATGGTGTGGGGTGGCATTTCTTTGGAGGGCAGCACAGCCCTCCATGTGCTTGCCAGAGGTAGAGCCTGACTGCCATTAGGTACCGAGATGAGATCCTCAGACCCCTTGTGAGAAAATATGCTATTGAGGTTGGCCCTGGGCTACTCCTAATGTAGGACAATGCCAGATCTCATGTGGCTGGAGTGTGTCAGCAGTTCTTGAAAAATGAAGGCATTGAAGCTATGGACTGGCCCGCCCATTCCCCAGACCTGAATCTGATTGAACACATCTGGGACATCATGTCTCGCACCATCCACCAACTATCCACCAACGTCACGTTGCACCACAGATTTTCCAGGAGTTGGCAGATGTTTTAGTCCAGGACTGGAAGGAGATCCCTCAGGAGACCATCCGCTGCCATCAGGAGCATATTAGGGAGGCCATACAGGCACGTGGCGGCCACACACACTACTGAGCATCATTTCCTTGTCTTGAGACATTTCCACTGAAGTTGGATCAGCCTGTAACTTAATTTTCCACTTTGATTTTGAGCATCATTCCAACTCCAGACCTCCATGGGATATTAGTTGTGATATACGTTGATAATTTTTAGATTTTATTGTTCTCAACACATTCCACTATGTAATGAATAAAGATTTACAACTGGAATATTTAATTAAGTTATATCTAGGATGTGGGATTTTAGTGTTCCCTTTATTTTTTTGAGCAGTGTATTTATCTTTATACTCACATGATGAATCCCCTTCAATGGGGAGGAAACGCGTAGGGAATTTATACATCATTTGAGTGATGGTGGGTATCCCATAGCAGTACATACTCGGGGACTGTTCTTGTAAGGACAGGAGCTATACAGGGGCACGACAGGGAAGAATAGATGTCCTCTTCTTCCCCTCAGGTGAATATTAACAGGCATATAGTCTACTCCAGTCCATAGTGAAGTCTGCTAAGGGAGAAAGATATTTGGTGAGACCAAACCATTTTCTTAATTTGAGCACTGTTAAGCACAAGCACTTTATGCTATGGGTTTTTTGTGTCACTGCTGTGGAAGTCCAGATTGTATTTTAAAAGTTTATAATAAAGGTTCGATTTTATCTTTAGACAGGACCCTTATTGCATTTTATTGCAATGTTGCAGCAAACAAGAAACATAATTCTGGGATTTTGATTTTTTTTATTGTTACATCATTTATTGATTTGATTAATTATTTTATATTTTGATAGGTTGGGCATTTCTGAACACTGCAATACCAAATATGTGTATTTAAAAAAAATGTATTGTTTTATTTTGAAAGGGGCAAAAGGCGGGTGATTTTAACTTTTATGGTTTTTTAATTTCCTTAATATTTTTAAAAACATTTTTTTCTACTTTTTGCTTGCTTCAATAGTTTCCTAAAGAGACTTGAAGCTGCAATGTGCAGCCAGAGGCCGTATGGAATACAGGGACACGACTAGTGTTGAGCATTCCGATACCGCAAGTATCGGGTATCGGCCGATATTTGCGGTATCGGAATTCCGATACTGAATTCCGATACTTCCCGCGTATCGGATACCGGAATCGGAAGTTCCCAGAATTCAAATTGAACGCAGCAGCCAATGAGGAATGAATGAAAGTGTGGGCACATCCTGTTTAGCATGGTGGGCATGTAAGTACTGGCAAGGCTTGGATTGGCTGCTGAAATGATGTCACTCTGCACTATAAAAAAGCGCTGCCGCCATTTTGCGCTCACTCTGCTGTGATTTCAGTTAGGGACAGGACGCTGTGTTCTAACTGAGGGCCAGTTGAGCTTGCTAATTGCTTTATTTTCCTTTCCAAAGGCTAATTTAGCAAAACGCTGTGTGTTCTTCACTGTTCACCTTGCTCTTGCCTTGCAGCGCTGTTTTAACAGCGTTCTGCAAGGTCTCTGTGTGTGTGTGTGTGCAGCTCACTCTGTAGTCTGTGTGCAGCCATATACCCGGTTGTATTCAGCTCAGGGGGGGTTCACACTGCCTCACACAGTTGTTCTTTTTTGCTCTTAGTGCAGCCTGCTGCACATTTTTTCTCAAATTTCCTATTAGTGTTTTTCCACCAGTCTCCAGCTCTATTGTGGAAAAACACTACATAGGATAACCTAGAGGGGGGTTTTTGAGCCTTGCAGCGCCGTTTACGGCTGTCTGCACGGTCTCCGTGTGAGCCCAGCTCGCCCTGTAGTCTGTGTGCAGCCATAGCCGGTTGGATTCAGCTCAGGGTTCGTTACTGGCTCATACCTTGAGAAAAATTTTCCTTTTTTTCAAATAGTGCAGCCTGTTTAAAATTTGAAAAAAAAAATTCCTATTAGTGTCTTTCCACTCGTATCCAGCTAAATAGTGGAAAAACACTATATAGGATAACCTAGAGGAGGGTTTTTTGGCCTTGCAGCGCCGTTTACGGCTGTCTGCACGGTCTCCGTGTGAGCCCAGTTCGCCCTGTAGTCTGTGTGCAGCCATAGCCGGTTGGATTCAGCTCAGGGTTCGTTACTGGCTCATACCTTGAGAAAAATTTTCCTTTTTTTCAAATAGTGCAGCCTGTTTAAAATTTGAAAAAAAAAAATTCCTATTAGTGTCTTTCCACTTGTATCCAGCTAAATAGTGGAAAAACACTATATAGGATAACCTAGAGGGGGGTTTTTTGGCCTTGCAGCGCCGTTTACGGCTGTCTGCACGGTCTCCGTGTGATTTAAACTAGCTCTGTAGCCCGATCTGCACCAAAAAAAAGGTTAAGTTCACCAAACACAACTTAACATTTGTGTAGGCCACATTTGAAAAATAATAAAGTTTAGTCCACAATTTACAACATTAGTGTTTCTTACACCTGTTAGGAGGAGCATTACAGGAATAAGCACACTAAGGCCTTAGTACTTTTCTGCTTATCTTTATCTGTCAACCAAGATGAAGAGGGCAGGGAGTAAGGCACGTGGGCGCGGAGCAGGGAGAGGAGCAGGGAGAGGACGTGGTGATTCTGTGCCTGCTGCGGGCGCCGGTGACTCGTCGTCACTCAGTTTCAGCAGGGAACAGTCCTTCATGCGCAGCTTTGTCGGAGAGCGCCGTGCACCGCTGCTGCGTGAAGACCAAATTGAAGCCGTTGTCGGGTGGATGGCAGCTAACGCCTCGGCATCGACTTCAGTTAGTGCCACATCCTCTCAGGCACAGAGCACTGGAGAGCAGCCATCTGTCTCTTCACCACCTGCCAAATTGGCCAGGCAGTCAGAGAGCCCAGGACAGGAGCCGTCTCTACTTCTGTTCTCTGAATCTCTTGGCTTGGAAACAGGGGGCCAGCCAAGCAGCATTGGAGAAATGGAAGAAGAGGCAGTGTGCAGTGATGCCCAACACCTTTTTCTCTCTGACTCTGAAGAGGCAGGTGGGCCAGTGCCTCCGGTGACCACAGCGCAGTACGCATCTGATGATGAAACTCAGGTGCCGCTTTCTCGTGCGTACTGTGCTGCTGAGACTACCCAGGAGGAGCAGTTGGTGGCAGAGGGTAGTGGAGATGATGAGGTCCTTGACCCATCGTGGCGTGAGGAACAGGAAGGTGGTGGGAGCAGCTCAGAGGAAGAGCTTCCTCTTACGGGCCAAAGAGGGAGAGGGAGGGGGAAGACTGCGGAGCCTGTAGCCTCCACTTTGGCACCCGTTAGGAGCCTGTCTCTTTCCAAAGCCAAAAAGGGCGCTCCCAAGACTTGCAGTGCCTGGTCCTTTTTTGACACAGTTGCAGATGACATTTGTTTTGT
Organism: Ranitomeya imitator; assembly: GCF_032444005.1. Lineage (NCBI taxonomy): Eukaryota > Metazoa > Chordata > Amphibia > Anura > Dendrobatidae > Ranitomeya > Ranitomeya imitator. The sequence goes on along the minus strand of NC_091288.1, from coordinate 114,335,139 downwards.
CAAATGCAAGCTGTGTCATCATAAAGTAAAAAGAGGGAAAAATGTCAGCAACCTCAATACCACAAATATGTGGAAACATGTGTGGAGTTACAGAAACACACTGAAGATGTAGGCCAACCAACAGCGGCAGCTACCACCTCTTCAGCTCATGTTGCCTCTTCCTCCAGCTCACGCACAGCTGGTTTGGCTTCCTCCCAGAGACCTTGTGTAATTCCACCCACAGCACCACCTTCCCAGTCATCCTCACACTCCCAGTCTACTCTACAGCCATCGGTAGTACAGGCATGGGAGAAAAGGCGGGCATTCTCGGCCAACCACCCCCGAGCACAGGCTCTGAATGCAGGCATTGCCAAACTGTTGTCCCTGGAAATGCTCTCGTTCAGGCTGGTGGAGACTGACAGCTTCCGTGACTTGATGGCATTGGCAGTCCCACAGTACAAGGTGCCCAGCCGCTTTTACTTCAGCAGGCAGGCTGTCCCTGCCCTGCACAGGCATGTTGAGGCAAACATAAAACATGCGCTACTGAACGCCGTCAGTAGCAAGGTCCACCTCACCACCGATGCGTGGACCAGTCAGCATGGACAGGGGCGATATGTTTCCCTCACTGCCCATTGGGTTAATGTTGTTGAGCCAGGTACAGATCGTGCGAGTGGCGCAGGACGTGTCCTGCCCACTCCAAGGATTGCAGGAATCCAGTCTGTACGCATCGACTCCTCCTCTTACACCAGTTCCTCTGATTCCTCTCTGCAGGATCCGTCACAGTCCACCCCCACATGGACCCGTGAACGTTTACCTATGACCGACATGAGCACAGCCGTGGCCAAACGTCAGCAGGCCGTCTTGAAACTAGTTTCATTGGGGCATCGAAGCCACACAGCGCAGGAGCTCTGGAATGCCATAAAGCAGGAGAGCGATGTGTGGTTACTGCCAGCGAATCTCCAGCCAGGCATGGTAGTGTGTGACAATGGCCAAAATCTGGTGGCAGCTTTGGCCCTTGGCAACCTCACTCACATCCCATGTCTGGCACATGTGCTCAATTTGGTTGTGCAGAGTTTTCTGAGGGACTATCCGGATCTTGATGCCCTGCTGCACAAGGTCCGCCTAGAGTGTGCTCACTTGCGGCGTTCCAGCTTGGCCAGATCCCGCATTGCTGCTCTGCAGCGCCGATTCCGCCTTCCGGAACACCGCATCATATGTGACCTACCTACCCGGTGGAATTCCACGTTACATATGTTGGAGCGGTTGTGTGAGCAGCAGCAAGCAGTTATGGAGTACCAGCTGCATCAGGCGCAAAGAAGTCGCAGTCAGCGCCGATCAGACTTCACAACCACAGAGTGGGCCACTATGAAGGACGTCTGCCAGGTTTTGCGTCCTTTTGATTATTCCACGCGGATGGCAAGTGCAGATGATGCACTAGTCAGCATGACTGTCCCCCTTATCTGCCTGCTTCAGCAAACTTTGCAAGGGTTAAGGGATGATGTGGTGGAAGAGGTGGAGGATGAGGAGTCACCTTTTCCATCAGCTTCTGGAGAGTCAGCGCCACGTGGTTCCTCACAAAGGGGTACGCAGGGGCCAATTTGTGAGGAGGATGAGGAGGAGTCAATGGAGGAGGAAGAGCTCCGTCCAGAGGAGGGAGCGACACAATTGTCCAGTGGTCAGTGTGTACAGCGAGGGTGGGGTGATGACGAGCGGGCAGAGATCATGTCTCAAGCAGGGGACAGCGTTTCTGGGCCGGTTGGCACTCTGCAGCACATGGTGGATTTCATGCTGCAGTGCCTGAGAAACGACCGCCGCATCGACCACATTCTCAACATGCCTGATTATTGGGTGTTCACCCTCCTCGATCCTCGCTACCGGGACAACGTCCAAAACCTCATCCCTGCGTTGACCCGGGAGCGTAAATTGCGGGAGTACCACGACACACTGGTGAATTCCATCATCTTCTCCTGTCCAACTGAGAGGAGTGCTGCTAGTGCTTTACAAAGCAGCTCAGTGCGTCGAGGCAGTGGGGGAGGCTCTGCCCAAAGAGGGAGCAGAAGCAGTGCCTCTGCCCAAGGCAAGCCCAGTATGGCACAACTCTGGCACACTTTTGTGTGCCCGCCCCAAATGTCTACACCATCACCGGCGGCTCCAGTCAGCAGGAGGCAACGGTTCCGTCAGATGGTGACAGACTACATGGCTTGCCCTCTTACTGTACTCCCAGACGGCTCTTCCCCGTTCAAGTTTTGGGTCTCTAAGCTGGATACATGGCCAGAGCTAAGCCAGTATGCATTGGAGGTGCTGGCTTGCCCTGCGGCTAGTGTCTTATCGGAACGTGTCTTTAGTGCCGCAGGTGGTGTACTAACAGACCGTCGCATGCGACTATCCTCCGATAACGTTGACCGGCTTACTTTCCTGAAAATGAACCAGGCCTGGATCTCGCAGGAATTTGCCACTCCTCTGCCTGATTAAGTAATTGGGTGTCATCCAGGTCTCCTGCTGTGTTCATCTTTCTACCACCTGAACTGCTATTCCTGGGCTCCAACACCGCCAGTTGCGGCTCAGAAGTGCAGGCTGCACAGTAAAAACATACGACCCAGTGTTATTGGGGTTCAGTAACGTCAGCTGATCCCCAGCTGTGTGTGCGGCAATACCTCCAATCTGCTCCTCCTGCTGTCCCTGGGCTCTAACACCGCCAGTTGGTGCCTGGAAGTGCTGTGTGCACAGTCAACAGTCGCTCCTCTGTTATTGGGGTTCAGTAACGTCAGCTGATCCCCAGCTGTGTGTGCGGCAATACCTCCAATCTGCTCCTCCTGCTGTCCCTGGGCTCTAACACCGCCAGTTGGTGCCTGGAAGTGCTGTGTGCACAGTCAACAGTCGCTCCTCTGTTATTGGGGTTCAGTAACGTCAGCTGATCCCCAGCTGTGTATCCGGCAACGTGTCATGCGACCGCCACGCTGGCACAACTAAAATGTAAGGGGACCTGTCCCCCCCCCCCCCCTAGGCGTTTGTTACTGAAAGAGCCACCATGTGCAGCACTAATACTGCACAAGGGAAAGGTCGCTCTTGAAATTATGCTCCTTGCAAACGCTGAACTACACACTCATGTAATGTGTCCCCTCACACCGTCCAACCGTCCCGGAGGTGGGACTTTCCTTTGTAATGTGACGCAGCACAGCCGTCATTGCTACCCCCTTGGCACCGTGCGCTGCCTCCTTAGCGTTGTTTGATTCCGTCATGGACCCTGCGCTGTTATGTTATCCCTTGGCCATGCACAGTTTGCGCTGCCCGTCCTCTGACATCATTTGTTGTCGTCCTGGCTGCGCCTGTGCGTCCACGCTGCCCGAAATCACACCTCGCAGTGTCGTCTAATGTGATCCCACAGTGGGCCTGGTATCCATGGCCATGCGCAGTGCATATACTAGCCTCTCACTCCCCTTCTTCACGCATCTTCAGACTAGGCGGCGTCAGCTGATCCCTAATAGCATGCCACGGCCGTGACGCCGCACAGTCTGAAGAAGCAGGAAGGAGGTGAGTGAGAGGCGATGATATGCACTGCGCATGCCCATGGATCCCTGGCCCGCAGTGGGACTACATTAGATGCCACTGCAAGGTTGGATCTCGGGCAGCTTGGACGCACAGGCACTGCCAGCCTGACACCTACATGATGTCAGAAGACGGGCACCGCTAACTGTGCATGGCCAAGGGATAACATTACAGCGCGGGCTCCGTGACAGAACCAAACAACGTTGAGGAGGTGGCGCCCGGCACCAAGGGGGTTGGAATGACGGTTGTGCTGTGTCACATTACAAAGGAAAGTCCCACTTCCGGGATGGTTTGACGGTGTGAGGGGACACATTATATGAGTGTGTACTTCAGCGTTTGCAAGGAGCATAATTTTCGGAGCCACCATTTTCCATGTGCAGTATTACTGCTGTACAAGATGGCTCTTTCAGCAACAAATGCCTGGGGGGGGGGGGTTAAAGGTTCCCTTTCAACTTGCTCCACTGCAGGCTTCGGCCTACACTCTGCTCCTCTTTGATTCCCTGGGTTTCAACACTGTCAGTTGCCACCTGGAAGTGTTGTCTACACAGAAAAAACACTAGGTGATGTGTCAGTGGGGTTCAGCACCGCCAGCTGTTCCCCTGCTGTGTAGTCGGCAACGTGTCCAGCACAAGCCACGCTGGCACAACAGAACAAAAGCTGCCACCAGTGCAGGCTTCGGCCTACACTCTGCTCCTCTCCTCCTCCTGCTGACCCTGGGCTCAAACACCGCTAGTTTTTGCCCGGAAGTGCTAGCTGCACAGAGAAAAACACCAGCCAATGTGTTAGTGGGGTTCAGCAACGCCAGCTGTTCCCCTGCTGTGTAGCCGGCAACGTGACCTGCAAACGCCATGCAGGCACAGGAACTGAAATTAAAAGGGAACCTGGCCCCACCCCCCCAGGTGTTTCTATGTATAACAGCCACCTAGTACAGCAGTACTGCTGCATTTGTACAAGGTGGCTGACTTTTTCTCCTTGCCCACGTGGAACTCAACACGTACAAAATGTGTCTCATTGAGACCATTCCACTGTCCCTGAGGTGTGACTTTCCTTTGTAATGATACGCAGCACCCCCCTTGGTAGCGTTTCCCGTCTTTTGTCATCATGGTTAGCTGGCTGCGCCTGTGCATCCGCCCTGCTAGAAACAACGCCCCTCGTTGTCATATTTATTTTGTCAGCGAGGGTGTGGTTTATGGGCACGAGCAGTGCATATGTTCGCCTGTCTTAACTCATCTCCTTCCGCCTTCTTCAGACTGTGCGGCCTCCTGGCCGTGGTAGGCGATAATGGATCAGCTGAGGCCGCCCAGTCTGGAGCAGGTGTAAGGACATGTGTAAGCGGCAAACCTATTTACTGCACAAGGCCACGAATCCCAGCCACGCAGTGTGATTTTTTGAAAACACACTGTGGGTCTGGGATTCATGTCCATCGCTAACCGCAACGGCCGACATGAAATGAGGTCAGAAGACAGGAAGCGCTCACAGCGCATGGCCAAGGGATCACAATAGCGCAGACTCCTGTACAGCAAATAACAACGCTCAGGAATCTGCGCCCAGTACCTAGGTGCAAATTTTGACACCTGTGCTGCGTCTCGTTAAAAAGACAAGTCACGCCTCCACAACTGTTTGACAGTATAATGGGCTAAATAGTGTACGTGTTTTAGTCAGCGTGTGCAAGGAGCAAAACAAATAGAGCAACCTTTTACTTGTGCAGCATTAATGCTGCACAAGGTGTGGCTCTTGTACCTTGCAACACCTGAGGGGGGGGTTAAAGGTAACCTTTGAAATTGGTTCAACTAGGCTTCGGCCTACACTCTGCTCCTCTACTCCTCCTGCTGACCCTGGGCTCAAACACCGCTAGTTTTTGCCCGGAAATGCTAGCTGCACAGAGAAAAACACCAGCCAATGTGTTAGTGGGGTTCAGCACCGCCAGCTGTTCCCCTGCTGTGTAGTCGGCAACGTGTCCAGCACAAGCCACGCTGGCACAACAGAACAAAAGCTGCCACCAGTGCAGGCTTCGGCCTACACTTTGCTCCTCTCCTCCTCCTGCTGACCCTGGGCTCAAACAACGCCAGTTTCTGCCCGGACATGCTAGCTGCACAGAGAAAAACACCAGCCAATGTGTTAGTGGGGTTCAGCACCGCCAGCTGTTCCACCGCTGTGTAGCCGGCATCGTGTCCAGCACAAGCCACGCTGGCACAAACGACCAAAAGCTGCCACCAGTGCAGGCTTTGGCCTACACTTTGCTCCTCTCCTCCTCCTCCTGCTGACCCTGGGCTCTAACACCGCTAGTTTTTGCCCGGACATGCAATCTGCACAGAGAAAAACACCAGTCAATGTGTCAGTGGGGTTCAGCAATGCCAGCTGTTCCCCTGCTGTGTAGCTTGCAACGTGACCTGCAAACGCCACGCAGGCACATGAACTGAAATTGAAGGGAGCCTGCCCCCCACCCACAGGTGTTTCTATGTATATCAGCCACCTTGTACAGCAGTACTGCTGCATTTGTACAAGGTGGCTGACTTTTTCTCCTTGCCCACGTGGAACTCAACACGTACAAAATGTGTCTCATTAGAGACCATTACAATGTCCCTGAGGTGTGACTTTCCTTTGTAATGACACGCAGCACCACCCTTGTTAGCGCTGCCCGTCTTTTGACATCATTGGTTAGCTGGCTGCGCCTGTGCATCTCCCCTGCTCGAAACAACGGCCCTCGGTGTCTTTTTTTTTTGGACAGCGAGGGTGTGATTGATGGGCATGTGCAGTGCATATGTTTGCCTGTGTTCACTCATCTCCTTCCGCCTTCTTCAGACTGGGTGTCCTCATGGCCGCGGCAGGCGATAAGGGATCAGATGAGGCCGCCCAGTCTGAAGCAGGTGTAAGGACATGTGTGAGCGGCAAACATATTTAGTGCACCAGGGCACGAATCCCAGCACCGCAGTGTGATTTTTTAAAAACACACTGTGGGTCTGGGATTCATGTCCATCGCTAACCGCAACGGCCAACATGAAATGAGGTCATAAGACAGGAAGCGCTCACAGCGCATGGCCAAAGGATCACAAGAGCGCAGACTCCTGTACAGCAACTAACAACGCTCAGGAAGCTGCGCCCATGCAAAAAGGTGTTGTTTTCGACACCTGTGCTGCTTTTCTTTAAAAAGACAAGTCACGCCTCCACTACTGATTAACAGTATAATGGGCTAAATAGTCTACGTGTTGCATTCAGCTTGTGCAAGTAGAAAAGTTAATAGAGCAACCTTTTACTTGTGCAGCATTAATGCTGCAGAAGGAGTGGCTCTTGTACTTTGTAACACCTGAGGGGGGGTTAAAGGTAACCTTTGAAATTGGTTCAACTAGGCTTCGGCCTACACTCTGCTCCTCTCCCCCTCCAGCTGACCCTGGGCTCTAACAACGCTAGTTTTTGCCCGGAAATGCTAGCTGCACAGAGAAAAACACCAGCCAATGTGTTAGTGGTGTTCAGCACCGCCAGCTGTTCCCCCGCTGTGTAGCCGGCATCGTGTCCAGCACAAGCCACGCTGGCACAACCGACCAAAAGCTGCCACCAGTGCAGGCTTCGGCCTACACTTTGCTCCTCTCCTCCTCCTGCTGACCCTGGGCTAAAACAACGCCAGTTTCTGCCCGGACATGCTAGCTGCACAGAGAAAAACACCAGCCAATGTGTTAGTGGGGTTCAGCACCGCCAGCTGTTCCTCTGCTGTGTAGTCGGCATCGTGTCCAGCACAAGCCACGCTGGCACAACTGACCAAAAGCTGCCACCAGTGCAGGCTTCGGCCTACACTTTGCTCCTCTCCTCCTCCTGCTGACCCTGGGCTAAAACAACGCCAGTTTCTGCCCGGACATGCTAGCTGCACAGAGAAAAACACCAGCCAATGTGTTAGTGGGGTTCAGCACCGCCAGCTGTTCCCCTGCTGTGTAGCTTGCAACGTTTCCTGCAAACGCCACGCAGGAACATGAACTGAAATTGAAGGGAGCCTGCCCCCCACCCCCCCAGGTGTTTCTATGTATAACAGCCACCTTGTACAGCAGTACTGCTGCATTTGTACAAGGTGGCTGACTTTTTCTCTTTGCACACGTGGAACTCAACAAGTACAAAATGTGTCTCATTACAGACCATTACAATGTCCCTGAGGTGTGACTTTCCTTTTTAATGACACGCAGCACCCCCATTGTTAGCGCTGCCCGTCTCCTGACATCATTGGTTGGCTGGCTGTGCCTGTGCGTCCCCCCTGCCCGACACAACGCCCCCCGTTGTCTCATATATTTTGACTGCGAGGGTGTGATTGATGGGCACGAGCAGTGCATATGTTCCCCTGTTTTCACTCCCCTCCTTCCGCCTTCTTCTGACTGTGCGGCCTCATGGCCGCGGCATGCGATAAGGGATCAGCTGAGGCCGCCCAGTCTGAAGCAGGTGTAAGGACATGTGTGAGCGGCGAACATATTTACTGCACAAGGCCACGAATCCCAGCACCGCAGTGTGACTTTAGGAAAAGCCACTGTGGGTCTGGGATTTATGGCCATCGTTAACCGCACCGGCCAACATGAAATGAGGTCATGAGACGGCCTGCACTAACAGGGTATTGCCAAGGGATAACACAAGAGCGCAGTTTCCTGTACTGCAAATAACAACGGTAAGGAATCTGCGCACAGCACCTAGGTGTAAATTTGTACACCTGTGCTGCGTCTCCTTAAAAAGACTAGTAGTCACGCCTCCACTACTGTTTGACAGTATAATGGGCTACATAGTGTACGTGTTTAATTCAGCGTGTGCAAGGAGCAAAATTAAATAGAGCAACCTTTGACTTGTGCATCATTAATGCTGTTCAAGGTGTGGCTCTTGTACCTTGCAACACCTGAGGGGGGGGTTAAAGGTAACCTTTGAAATTGGTTCAACTAGGCTTCGGCCTACACTCTGCTCCTCTACTCCTCCTGCTGACCCTGGGCTCAAACACCGCTAGTTTTTGCCCGGAAATGCTAGCTGCACAGAGAAAAACACCAGCCAATGTGTTAGTGGGGTTCAGCAACGCCAGCTGTTCCCCTGCTGTGTAGTCGGCAACGTGTCCAGCACAAGCCACGCTGGCACAAGAGAACAAAAGCTGCCACCAGTGCAGGCTTCGGCTTACACTTTGCTCCTCTCCTCCTCCTGCTGACCCTGGGCTCAAACAACGCCAGTTTCTGCCCGGACATGCTAGCTGCACAGAGAAAAACACCAGCCAATGTGTTAGTGGGGTTCAGCACCGCCAGCTGTTCCTCTGCTGTGTAGTCGGCATCGTGTCCAGCACAAGCCACGCTGGCACAACTGACCAAAAGCTGCCACCAGTGCAGGCTTCGGCCTACACTTTGCTCCTCTCCTCCTCCTGCTGACCCTGGGCTAAAACAACGCCAGTTTCTGCCCGGACGTGCTAGCTGCACAGAGAAAAACACCAGCCAATGTGTTAGTGGGGTTCAGCACCGCCAGCTGTTCCCCTGCTGTGTAGCTTGCAACGTTTCCTGCAAACGCCACGCAGGAACATGAACTGAAATTGAAGGGAGCCTGCCCCCCACCCCCCCAGGTGTTTCTATGTATAACAGCCACCTTGTACAGCAGTACTGCTGCATTTGTACAAGGTGGCTGACTTTTTCTCCTTGCACACGTGGAACTCAACAAGTACAAAATGTGTCTCATTACAGACCATTACAATGTCCCTGAGGTGTGACTTTCCTTTTTAATGACACGCAGCACCCCCATTGTTAGCGCTGCCCGTCTCCTGACATCATTGGTTGGCTGGCTGTGCCTGTGCGTCCCCCCTGCCCGACACAACGCCCCCCGTTGTCTCATATATTTTGACTGCGAGGGTGTGATTGATGGGCACGAGCAGTGCATATGTTCCCCTGTTTTCACTCCCCTCCTTCCGCCTTCTTCTGACTGTGCGGCCTCATGGCCGCGGCATGCGATAAGGGATCAGCTGAGGCCGCCCAGTCTGAAGCAGGTGTAAGGACATGTGTGAGCGGCGAACATATTTACTGCACAAGGCCACGAATCCCAGCACCGCAGTGTGACTTTAGGAAAAGCCACTGTGGGTCTGGGATTCATGGCCATCGTTAACCGCACCGGCCAACATGAAATGAGGTCATGAGACGGCCTGCACTAACAGGGTATTGCCAAGGGATAACACAAGAGCGCAGTTTCCTGTACTGCAAATAACAACGGTAAGGAATCTGCGCACAGCACCTAGGTGTTAATTTGTACACCTGTGCTGCGTCTCCTTAAAAAGACTAGTAGTACTAGTCACGCCTCCACTACTGTTTGACAGTATAATGGGCTAAATAGTGTACGTGTTTAATTCAGCGTGTGCATGGAGCAAAATTAAATAGAGCAACCTTTGACTTGTGCATCATTAATGCTGTTCAAGGTGTGGCTCTTGTACCTTGCAACACCTGAGGGGGGGGTTAAAGGTAACCTTTGAAATTGGTTCAACTAGGCTTCGGCCTACACTCTGCTCCTCTACTCCTCCTGCTGACCCTGGGCTCAAACGCCGCTAGTTTTTGCCCGGAAATGCTAGCTGCACAGAGAAAAACACCAGCCAATGTGTTAGTGGGGTTCAGCACCGCCAGCTGTTCCCCTGCTGTGTAGTCGGCAACGTGTCCAGCACAAGCCACGCTGGCACAACAGAACAAAAGCTGCCACCAGTGCAGGCTTCGGCCTACACTTTGCTCCTCTCCTCCTCCTGCTGACCCTGGGCTCAAACAACGCCAGTTTCTGCCCGGACATGCTAGCTGCACAGAGAAAAACACCAGCCAATGTGTTAGTGGGGTTCAGCACCGCCAGCTGTTCCCCCGCTGTGTAGCCGGCATCGTGTCCAGCACAAGCAACGCTGGCACAACCGACCAAAAGCTGCCACCAGTGCAGGCTTCGGCCTACACTTTGCTCCTCTCCTCCTCCTCCTGCTGACCCTGGGCTCTAACACCGCTAGTTTTTGCCCGGACATGCAATCTGCACAGAGAAAAACACCAGTCAATGTGTCAGTGGGGTTCAGCAACGCCAGCTGTTCCCCTGCTGTGTAGCTTGCAACGTGACCTGCAAACGCCACGCAGGCACATGAACTGAAATTGAAGGGAGCCTGCCCCCCACCCACAGGTGTTTCTATGTATAACAGCCACCTTGTACAGCAGTACTGCTGCATTTGTACAAGGTGGCTGACTTTTTCTCCTTGCCCACGTGGAACTCAACACGTACAAAATGTGTCTCATTAGAGACCATTACAATGTCCCTGAGGTGTGACTTTCCTTTGTAATGACACGCAGCACCACCCTTGTTAGCGCTGCCCGTCTTTTGACATCATTGGTTAGCTGGCTGCGCCTGTGCATCTCCCCTGCTCGAAACAACGGCCCTCGGTGTCTTATTTTTTTGGACAGCGAGGGTGTGATTGATGGGCATGTGCAGTGCATATGTTTGCCTGTGTTCACTCATCTCCTTCCGCCTTCTTCAGACTGGGTGTCCTCATGGCCGCGGCAGGCGATAAGGGATCAGATGAGGCCGCCCAGTCTGAAGCAGGTGTAAGGACATGTGTGAGCGGCAAACATATTTAGTGCACCAGGGCACGAATCCCAGCACCGCAGTGTGATTTTTTAAAAACACACTGTGGGTCTGGGATTCATGTCCATCGCTAACCGCAACGGCCAACATGAAATGAGGTCATAAGACAGGAAGCGCTCACAGCGCATGGCCAAAGGATCACAAGAGCGCAGACTCCTGTACAGCAACTAACAACGCTCAGGAAGCTGCGCCCATGCAAAAAGGTGTTGTTTTCGACACCTGTGCTGCTTTTCTTTAAAAAGACAAGTCACGCCTCCACTACTGATTAACAGTATAATGGGCTAAATAGTCTACGTGTTGCATTCAGCTTGTGTAAGTAGAAAAATTAATAGAGCAACCTTTTACTTGTGCAGCATTAATGCTGCAGAAGGAGTGGCTCTTGTACTTTGTAACACCTGAGGGGGGGTTAAAGGTAACCTTTGAAATTGGTTCAACTAGGCTTCGGCCTACACTCTGCTCCTCTCCTCCTCCTGCTGACCCTGGGCTCTAACAACGCTAGTTTTTGCCCGGAAATGCTAGCTGCACAGAGAAAAACACCAGCCAATGTGTTAGTGGGGTTCAGCACCGCCAGCTGTTCCCCCGCTGTGTAGCCGGCATCGTGTCCAGCACAAGCCACGCTGGCACAACCGACCAAAAGCTGCCACCAGTGCAGGCTTCGGCCTACACTTTGCTCCTCTCCTCCTCCTCCTGCTGACCCTGGGCTCAAACACCGCTAGTTTTTGCCCGGAAATGCTAGCTGCACAGAGAAAAACACCAGCCAATGTGTTAGTGGGGTTCAGCACCGCCAGCTGTTCCCCTGCTGTGCAGCTTGCAACGTGACCTGCAAACGCCACGCAGGCACATGAACTGAAATTGAAGGGAGCCTGGCCCCCACCCCCAGGTGTTTATATGTATAACAGCCACCTTGTACAGCAGTACTGCTGCATTTGTACAAGGTGGCTGATGTTTTCTCCTTGCCCACGTGGAACTCAACACGTACAAAATGTGTCTCTTTGAGACCATTCCACTGTCCCTGAGGTGTGACTTTCCTTTCTAATGATACGCAGCACCCCCCTTGGTAGCGCTTCCCGTCTTCTGACATCATTGGTTGGCTACTTGCGCCTGTTCGTCCGCCCTGCCTGAATAAAATGCTCCTCGTTGTCTTAATTATTTTGACTGCGAGGGTGTGATTGATGGGCACGAGCAGTGCACATCTTCGCCTGTCTTAACTCATCTCCTTCCGCCTTCTTCAGACTGTGCAGCCTCATGGCCGCGGCATGCGAGAAGGGATCAGCAGAGGCCGCCCAGTCTGAAGCAGGTGTAAGGACGTGTGTGAGTGGCCAAAATATTTACTGCTCAAGGCCACGAATCCCAGCACCGCAGTGTGGCTTTATGAAAAGACACTGTGGGTCTGGGATTTATGGCCATCGTTAACCGCACCGGCCAACATGAAATGATGTCATAAGATGGGCAGCGCTAACAGGGCATTGCCAAGGGATAACACAAGAGCGCAGACTCCTGTACAGCAAATAACAACGCTCAGGAAGCTGCGCCAAGCACCAAGGCGTTATTTTGGACACCTGTGCTGCGTCTCATCAAAAAACCAAGTCACGCATCCACTACAGTTTGACTGTAGAATGGGGTAAATTGTGTATGTCTTTCATTCAGCGTGTGCAAGTAGACAAATTAATAGAGCAACCTTTCACTTGTGCAGCATTAATACTGCACAAGGTGTGTCTCTTGTACTTTGTAACACCTGAGGGGGGGGTTAAAGGTTTCCTTTGAAATTGGTTCAACTAGGCTTCGGCCTACACTCTGCTCCTCTCCTCCTCCTCCTGCTTCAACACGGGCTCTAACATCGCTAGTTTTTGCCCGCAAGTGCTAGCTGCACAGAGAAAAACACACGCCATTGTGTTAGTGGGGTTCAGCAACGCCAGCTGTTCCCCCAGTGTGTAGCCGGCAAAGTGTCCTGCAAACGCAACGCAGACACAAAGCTGCCTCCAGTGCAGGCTTCGGCCTACACTCATCTCCCCCTGCTTACCCTTTGCTCCAACACCGCTAGTTGGGGCTCTAGGAAGACAATCTTTAATAGGCAAGGCAACGCATCTGGGTTCCAGCACCGCCAGCTGGTTCTCGGCAGTGTTCTTGTCACAGGTACTCCCTCGTGCCAAGCCTGGTTTCAGCACCGTCAGCTGTTTCCAGGTTGTGTCAAGCTCACTGAGACACCTATGCTTGCCTCGTCGTGGTGCGGTCGGGTTAGCCAACTCCAGGGTGCCTCCAGTTTAGGAGCTTCCTATGTGGGCTGCGTGAACTGGTAGTCAAGGCTGGTTCTGTAGTGCCAGTAGGCCCAGCTCCCCCTGTAGGACTGTTGGGGTTCGGTAACTGCGGCTGCCTCGCGGCCTAGCTGTTCTCTCCTCTCCTGTGGGCCTTGGGGTCCACCACCTGGTTCCAGCACCGACAGCTGGTTCCGGGCCGAGCCTTTGGCTTAGGTGCCTCCTCCTGGGTATCCGAGTTCCGCCAACGCCAGGCGGTCCTTGGTAGTGCTTTTAAGCGCGGGCACCTACAGCTTAGTAACCGGGTTCCAGCACCGTCAGCTGGTCCTCGGTCGTGCCATTGGCTCTTGCACACTGGGGCAACGCATCCGGGTTCCAGCACCGCCAGCTGGTTCTCGGCAGTGTTCTTGTCACAGGTACTCCCTCGTGCCAAGCCTGGTTTCAGCACCGTCAGCTGTTTCCGGGTTGTGTCAACTTCACTGAGACGCCTATGCTTGCCCCGTCGTGGTGCGGTCGAGTTAGCCAACTCCAGGGTGCCTCCAGTTTAGGAGCTTCCTATGTGGGCTGCGTGAACTGGTAGTCAAGGCTGGTTCTGTAGTGCCAGTAGGCCCAGCTCCCCCTGTAGGACTGTTGGGGTTCGGTAACTGCGGCTGCCTCGCGGCCTAGCTGTTCTCTCCTCTCCTGTGGGCCTTGGGGTCCACCACCTGGTTCCAGCACCGTCAGCTGGTTCCGGGCCGAGCCTTTGGCTTAGGTGCCTCCTCCTGGGTATCCGAGTTCCGCCAACGCCAGGCGGTCCTTGGTAGTGCTTTTAAGCGCGGGCACCTACAGCTTAGTAACCGGGTTCCAGCACCGTCAGCTGGTCCTCGGTCGTGCCATTGGCTCTTGCACACTGGGGCAACGCATCCGGGTTCCAGCACCGCCAGCTGGTTCTCGGCAGTGTTCTTGTCACAGGTACTCCCTCGTGCCAAGCCTGGTTTCAGCACCGTCAGCTGTTTCCGGGTTGTGTCAACTTCACTGAGACGCCTATGCTTGCCCCGTCGTGGTGCGGTCGAGTTAGCCAACTCCAGGGTGCCTCCAGTTTAGGAGCTTCCTATGTGGGCTGCGTGAACTGGTAGTCAAGGCTGGTTCTGTAGTGCCAGTAGGCCCAGCTCCCCCTGTAGGACTGTTGGGGTTCGGTAACTGCGGCTGCCTCGCGGCCTAGCTGTTCTCTCCTCTCCTGTGGGCCTTGGGGTCCACCACCTGGTTCCAGCACCGTCAGCTGGTTCCGGGCCGAGCCTTTGGCTTAGGTGCCTCCTCCTGGGTATCCGAGTTCCGCCAACGCCAGGCGGTCCTTGGTAGTGCTTTTAAGCGCGGGCACCTACAGCTTAGTAACCGGGTTCCAGCACCGTCAGCTGGTCCTCGGTCGTGCCATTGGCTCTTGCACACTGGGGCAACGCATCCGGGTTCCAGCACCGCCAGCTGGTTCTCGGCAGTGTTCTTGTCACAGGTACTCCCTCGTGCCAAGCCTGGTTTCAGCACCGTCAGCTGTTTCCAGGTTGTGTCAAGCTCACTGAGACACCTATGCTTGCCTCGTCGTGGTGCGGTCGGGTTAGCCAACTCCAGGGTGCCTCCAGTTTAGGAGCTTCCTATGTGGGCTGCGTGAACTGGTAGTCAAGGCTGGTTCTGTAGTGCCAGTAGGCCCAGCTCCCCCTGTAGGACTGTTGGGGTTCGGTAACTGCGGCTGCCTCGCGGCCTAGCTGTTCTCTCCTCTCCTGTGGGCCTTGGGGTCCACCACCTGGTTCCAGCACCGTCAGCTGGTTCCGGGCCGAGCCTTTGGCTTAGGTGCCTCCTCCTGGGTATCCGAGTTCCGCCAACGCCAGGCGGTCGTTGGTAGTGCTTTTAAGCGCGGGCACCTACAGCTTAGTAACCGGGTTCCAGCACCGTCAGCTGGTCCTCGGTCGTGCCATTGGCTCTTGCACACTGGGGCAACGCATCCGGGTTCCAGCACCGCCAGCTGGTTCTCGGCAGTGTTCTTGTCACAGGTACTCCCTCGTGCCAAGCCTGGTTTCAGCACCGTCAGCTGTTTCCAGGTTGTGTCAAGCTCACTGAGACACCTATGCTTGCCTCGTCGTGGTGCGGTCGGGTTAGCCAACTCCAGGGTGCCTCCAGTTTAGGAGCTTCCTATGTGGGCTGCGTGAACTGGTAGTCAAGGCTGGTTCTGTAGTGCCAGTAGGCCCAGCTCCCCCTGTAGGACTGTTGGGGTTCGGTAACTGCGGCTGCCTCGCGGCCTAGCTGTTCTCTCCTCTCCTGTGGGCCTTGGGGTCCACCACCTGGTTCCAGCACCGTCAGCTGGTTCCGGGCCGAGCCTTTGGCTTAGGTGCCTCCTCCTGGGTATCCGAGTTCCGCCAACGCCAGGCGGTCCTTGGTAGTGCTTTTAAGCGCGGGCACCTACAGCTTAGTAACCGGGTTCCAGCACCGTCAGCTGGTCCTCGGTCGTGCCATTGGCTCTTGCACACTGGGGCAACGCATCCGGGTTCCAGCACCGCCAGCTGGTTCTCGGCAGTGTTCTTGTCACAGATACTCCCTCGTGCCAAGCCTGGTTTCAGCACCGTCAGCTGTTTCCGGGTTGTGTCAAGCTCACTGAGACACCTATGCTTGCCTCGTCGTGGTGCGGTCGGGTTAGCCAACTCCAGGGTGCCTCCAGTTTAGGAGCTTCCTATGTGGGCTGCGTGAACTGGTAGTCAAGGCTGGTTCTGTAGTGCCAGTAGGCCCAGCTCCCCCTGTAGGACTGTTGGGGTTCGGTAACTGCGGCTGCCTCGCGGCCTAGCTGTTCTCTCCTCTCCTGTGGGCCTTGGGGTCCACCACCTGGTTCCAGCACCGACAGCTGGTTCCGGGCCGAGCCTTTGGCTTAGGTGCCTCCTCCTGGGTATCCGAGTTCCGCCAACGCCAGGCGGTCCTTGGTAGTGCTTTTAAGCGCGGGCACCTACAGCTTAGTAACCGGGTTCCAGCACCGTCAGCTGGTCCTCGGTCGTGCCATTGGCTCTTGCACACTGGGGCAACGCATCCGGGTTCCAGCACCGCCAGCTGGTTCTCGGCAGTGTTCTTGTCACAGGTACTCCCTCGTGCCAAGCCTGGTTTCAGCACCGTCAGCTGTTTCCAGGTTGTGTCAAGCTCACTGAGACACCTATGCTTGCCTCGTCGTGGTGCGGTCGAGTTAGCCAACTCTAGGGTGCCTCCAGTTTAGGAGCTTCCTATGTGGGCTGCGTGAACTGGTAGTCAAGGCTGGTTCTGTAGTGCCAGTAGGCCCAGCTCCCCCTGTAGGACTGTTGGGGTTCGGTAACTGCGGCTGCCTCGCGGCCTAGCTGTTCTCTCCTCTCCTGTGGGCCTTGGGGTCCACCACCTGGTTCCAGCACCGTCAGCTGGTTCCGGGCCGAGCCTTTGGCTTAGGTGCCTCCTCCTGGGTATCCGAGTTCCGCCAACGCCAGGCGGTCCTTGGTAGTGCTTTTAAGCGCGGGCACCTACAGCTTAGTAACCGGGTTCCAGCACCGTCAGCTGGTCCTCGGTCGTGCCATTGGCTCTTGCACACTGGGGCAACGCATCCGGGTTCCAGCACCGCCAGCTGGTTCTCGGCAGTGTTCTTGTCACAGGTACTCCCTCGTGCCAAGCCTGGTTTCAGCACCGTCAGCTGTTTCCGGGTTGTGTCAAGCTCACTGAGACACCTATGCTTGCCTCGTCGTGGTGCGGTCGGGTTAGCCAACTCCAGGGTGCCTCCAGTTTAGGAGCTTCCTATGTGGGCTGCGTGAACTGGTAGTCAAGGCTGGTTCTGTAGTGCCAGTAGGCCCAGCTCCCCCTGTAGGACTGTTGGGGTTCGGTAACTGCGGCTGCCTCGCGGCCTAGCTGTTCTCTCCTCTCCTGTGGGCCTTGGGGTCCACCACCTGGTTCCAGCACCGACAGCTGGTTCCGGGCCGAGCCTTTGGCTTAGGTGCCTCCTCCTGGGTATCCGAGTTCCGCCAACGCCAGGCGGTCCTTGGTAGTGCTTTTAAGCGCAGGCACCTACAGCTTAGTAACCGGGTTCCAGCACCGTCAGCTGGTCCTCGGTCGTGCCATTGGCTCTTGCACACTGGGGCAACGCATCCGGGTTCCAGCACCGCCAGCTGGTTCTCGGCAGTGTTCTTGTCACAGGTACTCCCTCGTGCCAAGCCTGGTTTCAGCACCGTCAGCTGTTTCCGGGTTGTGTCAACTTCACTGAGACGCCTATGCTTGCCCCGTCGTGGTGCGGTCGAGTTAGCCAACTCCAGGGTGCCTCCAGTTTAGGAGCTTCCTATGTGGGCTGCGTGAACTGGTAGTCAAGGCTGGTTCTGTAGTGCCAGTAGGCCCAGCTCCCCCTGTAGGACTGTTGGGGTTCGGTAACTGCGGCTGCCTCGCGGCCTAGCTGTTCTCTCCTCTCCTGTGGGCCTTGGGGTCCACCACCTGGTTCCAGCACCGTCAGCTGGTTCCGGGCCGAGCCTTTGGCTTAGGTGCCTCCTCCTGGGTATCCGAGTTCCGCCAACGCCAGGCGGTCCTTGGTAGTGCTTTTAAGCGCGGGCACCTACAGCTTAGTAACCGGGTTCCAGCACCGTCAGCTGGTCCTCGGTCGTGCCATTGGCTCTTGCACACTGGGGCAACGCATCCGGGTTCCAGCACCGCCAGCTGGTTCTCGGCAGTGTTCTTGTCACAGGTACTCCCTCGTGCCAAGCCTGGTTTCAGCACCGTCAGCTGTTTCCGGGTTGTGTCAACTTCACTGAGACGCCTATGCTTGCCCCGTCGTGGTGCGGTCGAGTTAGCCAACTCCAGGGTGCCTCCAGTTTAGGAGCTTCCTATGTGGGCTGCGTGAACTGGTAGTCAAGGCTGGTTCTGTAGTGCCAGTAGGCCCAGCTCCCCCTGTAGGACTGTTGGGGTTCGGTAACTGCGGCTGCCTCGCGGCCTAGCTGTTCTCTCCTCTCCTGTGGGCCTTCGGGTCCACCACCTGGTTCCAGCACCGTCAGCTGGTTCTCGGCAGTGTCTTTTGCTCTTGTACCTTCTGCTCCCCATCCTGGTTCCAGTACCGTCAGCTGGTTCCGGGCAGAGCCTTTGGCTTAGGTGCCTCCTTCTGGGTATCCAAGTTCCACCAACGTCAGGTGGTCCTTGGTAGTGCTTTCAGGCACGGGTACCTCCTGCTTAGTAACCGGGTTCCAGTAACGTCAGCTGGTCCTTGGTAGTTCCATTGGCTCTTGGACCTTCGGCTACCCATCCGGGTTCCAGTACCGTCAGCTGGTTCTCGGCAGTGTCTTTTGCTCTTGTACCTTCTGCTCCCCATCCTGGTTCCAGTAACGTCAGCTGGTTCCGGGCAGAGCCTTTGGCTTAGGTGCCTCCTTCTGGGTATCCGAGTTCCGCCAACGTCAGGCGGTCCTTGGTAGTGCTTTTTAGCACGGGTACCTCCTGCTTAGTAACCGGGTTCCAGTAACGTCAGCTGGTCCTCGGTAGTTCCATAGGCTCTTGAACCTTCGGGTAGCCATCCGAGTTCCAGTTCCATCAGCTGGTTCTTGGCATTTTCTCAGCCTTCTTGTACCTTCTGCTACATTTCCAAGTTGAAGACCCTAACGTCGACAACCCGGAAGACCACCCCGATGACGACGACCCGGAAGACCACCCCGATGACGACGACGACGACGGCGGAGACGACGACGGCTGAGACGACGACGGCGGAGATGACGACACTGGAGACGACGACCCTGGAGACGACGACATGGAAGACCGAGAAGCAGAAGAACAAGAGGCTGCAGAACAAAGAGCAGAAGAACATTAAGCATAAGACTTAATATCAGAGCAAAAGATATTATCTAAATTATATGCAGAAGAAGACTAAGCAGTGTATGGGGGTGAGTCCGTTCCTCCTCGTGGTGCCCCTGGATAAAGCCTGATGCTGCAGGCCAAACTGAACGCGGACAAATGTAACTTTTGTGACTGGCAGAACGGAAGGTGTAATCTTCCAACTTTTATAGATAACAACTACGGGAATGCCTGTCACAAATGAGAATATGATGAAGAAGTAGAATAGGAAGAATAATAACAGTGGAATAAAAAGAATATGTAGAATAGGAAGAATAATAATAGTTGAAGAAAATGAATATGAAGAATGTAATAAAAAAAAAAATATAGGTAGAAGATGAAGAAGAAGATGAATAAGGTGAAGAAGTTGATGTCAAAGATGCTGATGATGATGAAGATGAAAGTGTGGGAAAAGGAAAAAAAAGAAGGGGAAGGTCGTGGAATAGTGAAACATCAATATCTGACAAAATAAAAAAAATTTACATAGTCAATATCTTTTTCAATCCGAACGTCTTTAAAAAAAAAAAAAATCATGCTATTCTATTTGATTGGACTAATCCTCATTGCCTTTAATGTCTCCGCCACCTCCCCCATACATCCTACATTATTCTTAGTTGTTTTCCTTCATGTAGAATGAACCTACAAGGAAAGAAAGGGTTTATTTTAATTCCGATATTTTGGTCCCATTGACTTGCATTGGGATCGGGTATCGGTATCAGCGATATCCGATATTTTTTGAATATCGGCCGATCCAAACCGATACCGATACTTTCCGATATCGGAAGGTATCGCTCAACACTAGACACGACCAATGACGAATACAGCTCTGGGAAAAATTAAGAGACCAGTCCACCACATCAAAACCCTGTCATGGGCAGCCCAATCTCCAGACCTGAACCCCATTGAAAACCTCTGGAATGTAATCAAGATGATGGATAGTCACAAGCCATCAGACAAAGAAGAACTGCTTAAATTTTTGTGCCAGGAGCAGTGTGAAAGCACGCCAAGACGCATGAAAGCTGAGATTAAAAATAATGGTTACTCTACAAAATATTGATTTCTGAACTGTTTCTGAATTAAAACAATAGTATTGATGTTTCTAAATGATTATGAACTTGTCTTCTTTGCATTATTTGAGGTCTGAAAGCACTGTTTGTTTGTTTTTAATTTTTGACCATTTCTCCTTTTCAGAAAAAAATATAAAATTTATTTCTTGGAAATTCGGAGACATGTTGTCAGAAGTTTATAGAATAAATGAACAATATACATTTTACTCATAAATCTACCTATAAAGATAAAAATCAGACAAACTGAACATTTTGCAGTGGTCTCTTAATTTTTGCTAGAGCTGTATATACATCATAGGTCGTGAAGAGGTTAAAACAGCTACAAGCGTGTATAAATACGTTGTTGTGTAAAATTCTGCATACAGGTTTCCTTTAAAGGGGTTGTTGTCACTCCAGGGGAGGTAGATGCTCAGTGAGTAGCACAAAGGGAGAAGGGAAACAGGAAAAGGAAGGCCCTGACGATGGGCAGCGGGTGAGATGGTAACCTCTCAACACTTACCTAATGCTGAACTGTGCACACACTATCACCCTAAACGGATCCTTTCCCCCCATGCACCATCACGTGCTGACCCTGGGTTGACCCTGGGCTTTGCCTAACTATTGAGATGGGCAGCAAGACGCTGGACTTACTGCTGCCGCAAGACTACATAGGGAACGAGACAAGCAGGAGAAAACACACAAACAAATAGAACTTCATGGCATCAGTGGAAAACACAACAGCTTCTCTTAAGGCCCCTTCACATTAAGCGACGCTGCAGCGATACCGACAACGATCCGGATCGCTGCAGCGTCGCTGTTTGGTCGCTGGAGAGCTGTCACACAGACAGCTCTCCAGCGACAAACGATCCCGAAGTCCACGGGTAACCAGGGTAAACATTGGGTTACTAAGCGCAGGGCCGCGCTTAGTAACCCGATGTTTACCCTGGTTACCAGCGTAAAAGTAAAAAAAAACAAACACTACATACTTACCTACCGCTGTCTGTCCCCGGCGTTCAGCTTCTCTGCACTCCTCCTGTACTGGCTGTGAGCACAGCGGCCGGAAAGCAGAGCGGTGACGTCACCGCTCTGCTTTCCGGCTGACCGACGCTCACAGCCAGTACAGGAGGAGTGCAGAGCACAGCGCCGGGGACAGACAGCGGTAGGTAAGTATGTAGTGTTTGTTTTTTTTTTACTTTTACGCTGGTAACCAGGGTAAACATCGGGTTACTAAGCGCGGCCCTGCGCTTACCCGATGTTTACCCTGGTTATCAGTGAAGACATCGCTGGATTGGTGTCACATACGCCGATCCAGCGATGTCCACGGGAGATCCAGCGACGAAATAAAGTTCTGGACTTTGTTCAGCGACCAACGATCTCCCAGCAGGGGCCTGATCGTTGGTCGCTGTCACACATAACGATTTCCTTAACGATATCGTTGCTACGTCACAAAAAGCAATGATATCGTTAACGATATCGTTATGTGTGAAGGTACCTTTAGGAACACCATCTCCAGAGAAGTCAGGCTCAGGATAGAAACTCTATTGCTAGCATGGGAGGAAGATATTAATGGGTTTAAATAATGAAAGGAGAGTGGTCCCAATGAGCAGCAGCTAACAAATGGAATCTGAGAAGATTTAAACCAGGAACTTTTAACCCCATTTGTGTTATAAAAAAAAATAAACCTGCATCACTCATGTGAATGGCGGCATAGAATCCATAGAGGACTTGTGATCAGCTAATCTGCGTCATCTTCTGATCCAAGATGCACCACAGGTCCCATCAGAGTGCAGCACATGCGTGACATTACTCACTCTTTCTATGAGGGGCCACCAGACCATCAGGACAAGTGTCATGATAGGACTGGTGAGTAGGGGCACCTTTCCTGGCCCTAGCACTAGGGGGCACCCTAGGTCACCATGTTTCCCGGGATACCTCAGATGGTGAGGACGCCGGGGCCTCCGCCCTTGCCCTGTATCCTAGCTGCAGCCCTGTGTCTGTCCCCCTCCCTCACCCGAGGAAGAGAGGCGCTACCGTGTACAGCAGTACACCAACCCGACAGAGGATCAAAGACAAGGGTAAGCGAAAATTCCACTCACACAAATTTTACTCACACAAATAACAGAGGTATTCACCAGGGTGTGAGGGATGGGGAAAGAAAATAAGGCAGGTAAGGATGAGGAATATCCAAGCGTACAAACCAAGCAACAGTCACACAATAAACTCCTCTAGCTCTACAAACGCCAGCTTCTCCCTTTCCAGATCTATGTAGCAAGTGCTAACTAAGACAAGGACCTGGCCAGAAGGCCTAGCTTTTATAGGAGAGAGGAGTGGCTAACCGAGCACAGCTGAATGCATGGATTTCCACTTGGCCAACTAACCCCTGTCCTGCTGAAAGAAAACAAACACATTTAATACACCAGAGAAGTGCTTCTTCTCAGCGGTGAAGCAAGAGCCATCAGATGCTGTGGTCTTCTGGCACTGTTCTGTCGTGGTAACTCTGTGACAACAAGGTTGGCCTGCATAGAAAGAGCAAACCAATCTACGGTGTACTGCAGCGGGGTTGGTACAGTGTGACAGACAGACAGTGACCTAGGAAAGTTCAAAACAATGTCTCTTTTAATAGTCAGAGCACTTACAAAACAGAAAATAAATAGGATCCTCCAGATCGCATCCGGGAAACAAGATAGTCCATAACTGGGACCGGTTACCAAGGTCGACTGCCCCACCATTTACGCTGAGGGGTGCCAGGCCTTTTGGCTCCACTTGGCTCCGTGTTGCTTCACAGAGGCTGAAGCTATGGCAGAGCCTTCTGCTCTGCAGGTTTGAAAAACAAGACTGACACACCCAACCCAATTCCTGCAGGAGTTTTACAAGGAACCTGTGGCCGTAGGCCATATGGAAGACCCGAGCCGGGGGAGGAAATGGACCGCCATACTATCATCCTGTAGTCTGTTTCAAAAATAAAAGCCCATAGCAGATTTTCCTAAAATCTGCCTTAGACAAATAGCTTTTCCAATACACTTACTTTAATTTTGACTGCAATCACAGCTATACCTGTGACTGCAATGCACTCCAGCGGCCTCAATATGTTGTTGTGCGCATCCTGGGAGACACATAGCAACCTTTGCATATAACACCAGTCACTGCCTCACATACCCCCTTCTGTTCAAGCTTGTTGATTGAACATTTGTCACCATACAGGAGGCCCGTGACAGGGCATCCGCATTTCCCTGTGACTTCCCTGCTCGATGTTTAATGGTAAAATTTAAATTTTGCAAAGACAGGAACCATTGGGTGACCCGAGCATTCCTCTCCTTGGCATTCCTGATCCAGACCAAAGGCGAATGATCTGTCACCAAGCAAAATGGTCGACCGAGCAAAAAATAGCATAGGGACTCCAAGGCCCACTTAATGGCCAGGCATTCCTTCTCCACTACACTATAAGTTTTCTCAGCCAGGGTGAGTTTCCTACTTAAGCAGATGACCGGATGCTCTTCTCCGTTCACCTCTTGTGACAGGACTGCTCCAAGGCATCTGTCTGCACAATTAAGTGTTTCTGAAAATTGGGGCTAATAAGGACAGGCTGTCCGCACAGTGCCACCTTCATGGATTGGTACGTTTCCTCCACCTGGGGGTTCTACCGAACCATGACCGATATCTTTCCCTTGAGGAGATTGGTAAGGGGTGTTGTTCTCCCAGAACAATTAGGTATAAACCTCCAGTAATACCCAACGATTCCGAGAAAAGCTCTCACCTGTTTGGTGGTAACAAGTCGGGGCCAGTTCTGAATGGCCTCGATTTTATTTATTTGGGGTTTGACAACGCCAAGGGCAATCACATAACCCAAGTACTGGGCTTCCTCGAGCCCTACCGCACATTTGTTGGGATTCGCCGTCAAGCCCGTGGCTCTGTATTTACTACCGCTTGTACCCAGGACAAGTGGGTATGCCAGTCAGTACTAAAGATGATGATTTCATCCAAGTACGCTGACACATACTTCCAATGGGGTTCCAGCACTATGTCCATCAACCTCTGGAATGTGGCTGGGGCCCCATGTAGTCCATAGGACAAGACTACATAATGGTAAAGACCCTCCGACGTTATGAAGGCGGTCTTTTCCTTTGCCGACTTCGTAAGATGCACCTGCCAATAACCCTTGGTCAGATCGCTCGATCAGCTCGTCCACACGGAGCATTGGATAAAGGTCGAACGACAACACCTCATTGAATTTACGAAAGACATTAAAGAACCGTAATGATCCATCCGGCTTCGGGATTAGCACAATGGGGCTAGCCCAGTCACTCCAGGACCCCTCAATTACTCCCAGATGGAGCATTTGTCTACCTCACTCATGATGGCTTGTCAAATGGCCTCAGGCACCCGGTATGGTTTAATTCCCACCCTTACATGAGCTCAGTGACAATGTCATGCTGGAGGATGGAGGTACGACGGGGCAGTTCAGAGAATACATCTGCATTCTCTTGAACTAATTTCTGTGCCTCTCGACGCTGCTGTTTCGAGAGAGTGTCTCCTATTTTACCTCTCTCTCGGACTCATCCTTGGCCGGTGACAGAGGGTTCCCTGATGGTACAACCGAGGTCACCTCCGCAACCAAACATTCCTGGTCCTTCCATGTGTAGGAAGGAGAACCAGGCTAATGGTTCCCTTTGTGTTTCTGGGCTGGAACTGTCGGGGCTGTCACCGTTGTTTCAGTGGGAAGAGATTTCTGACCAGAGCAGTTCAGGACATCTGACTGTTGGGGGTGGGTCCGACATAAATAGCAGTCTGAGTGGGAAGACGGAACTTTTGGATGGAATGAGCCTGTGAACAGTGAGACGGTTGACTCCTTCTCGACGGACCCACACCAGGTGACTGCGCACCTGGCTGTGACTGCGAACCTGGCTAGTAAGACTGCTGACACAGACTACCCTGAGCCTACGAGACATCCGCTCTGGATAGTGACCAAGAAGTAGTGCATACCTTGGCTCCCCTTACCACCGCGGAGGCACCGCTTAGTTCCATGCTCCTGATGCCTGCTAAGTACCGGCCCATGGTTGTGGCTGTGTCCGCTGGACTGTGTGCTTCTACTGCAGCCTTGCCTACTGAACTTTCTGCTTCTTCTTCTGTGCTGCTGACCATCACCTCTACTCCACCGTGTGCATGGATCAGGAGATCACATGCCAAAGAACCCAGAGAATTCATCATCGCAAGGAGAAAGTGCATCGCTCATCTGCGGGACCGGATCGGAGACATCTCGCGCCACCTGTGGCGCCGCCAAGGGATCTTCCAGCCACCTTCCTCCATTGCACAGAGACTGATAAGTTAACCTGTTATATTCTATTGCATTTGACTTTCCCCCATCCTCCAATCTACATCCTTTACCCTCCTGCTTGTACCATTACTGTTTCTATATATATAAAGAACCTGTTAGCCCTTGCTCTGCCTTCTGTGTGTCACTGCATCCTACGCACCTGCTACACATCCTACACATGCTTTCAATAGGTTGATGTGATACAACTATTCAGATTTTCTTTTCCCGGACTGGTAAACTCGGTAGTCTACTTCTCCCACTTTTCCCAAACTTCATATGGCCCTTGGCCATAAGCTTGCTTTCGGTGGTGGGCACTGAGACTAAAACTCGATCACCTGCTTTAAAGAAGTGGGCCGTGGCCTTTTTGTTATACACACGGCCCCACGCTGCCTAAGCATTTACCAAATGCTCCTTTAAGATAGGCATGACCGCTGCAAACCGGTCCTGCATATTGGTCATGTGCTTTATCACCCTTTTATGTGGAGTAGGTTCCTGCTCCCTTTTCTGAACTTGCTCCAGTTTTTCATTGTCTTTTCTAAAATATGGTGCCCAAAACTTGGCACAGTATTCCAGATGCAGCCTGACCAAGGAGGAGTAGAGGGGGATAATTTCTGTGGAGGAATTATAGTGGGGATTTCACATCCGAAATATTGCAATAAATACTCAATGACTTCAATTCATCAAGACCGGAATAAAATTTATGGTCTAAGTAACGCCACAAGTCTTCAAAATTCAGACAAGTAGGCATCACCATGTTCTTCCCCAACTTCATCCATTTTGGTAGAGTTAGGCTACTTTCACACTAGCGTCGGAATCTCCCCGTCGCAATGCGTCGGGGAGAGATTCCGATGCTAGCGTTTAACGTACTGCACAATGGAGGCAGCGGATGCATTTCTCCGGCGCATCCGCTGCCCCATTGTAAGGTGCGCGGAGGTGGGGGCGGAGTTCCGGCCGCGCATGCGCCGTCGGAAAAAGCGGTCCGTCAGGAGCAAAAAACGTTACATGTAGCATTTTTTGCTCCCGACGGTCCGCAAAAGCACGACGCATACGTGTGGCAATTCATCAATGCAAGTCTATGGGGAAAAAACGCATCCTGCAAGCACTTTTGCAGGATGCGTTTTTTCTGCAAAACGACGCCTTGTGACGGATTGCAGAAAACGCTAGTGTGAAAGTAGCCTTAGCCAAAACTGTTGTGAAAACACCAAAACTTGCCATATTTTCATATTCCTTCATGCTGTTTTTAAATTGTTTTTAACCCAGTCTTCTTGCATAAAAGCGTTGATAAATTCAGGAAACTTTGTCAGCTCATCCTGAGTAAAAAAAGACTAAAAGAGCCTTACATGTATGTAAGTATGTTCTAGGTAGATTAAGAATAAATTCACACGGCCAGATCCTTTGTTATAAATCAGCAGTGAACAAAAATTTACAAGAGCAAAAAAGTTTCTCATGTTAATAATTGCAATGTATCCATAAAAATCAGCTATTATATGGATGATCCGTATGGGATCCTATTTTCTTTTGTGCATGCATAGAGTTGAATGGGCAGGTCTCATCCAAAATACAGAAGACAATAGTTCATGGTGACATTTTTCCCAAGCGGATATTTGTTCATGAAAAAAAAGAAAACCAGTCTGAATAGCCTAATGAAATAACACTGGTTATAATGCTGTCCTTGTGATGTCAGTTTTTTCTACAGACAGTATTCAGACAGACCAAACTATGTTAATATGAACATAGGCTAAAGTTGTGTATTAACATTTTTGCTAATCATTTTGTGAATGTAAAATGTAGAAACATCAGTGTATAAATCTATATAACAATCTAGTCTGTGATGTGGGACTTACTACATCTTCAAATGAGTCCAATTCCTGGTCTTCTGGTGATATAGTTTCGTTTCTGCTGGAGGAATTCCACAGTCTAGCACCTGGAAGAGATTCATAGACTGAATATCATACAAATACCATTATATGATGGAAGTTATTTTATGTAGTAGAGAATTTATGAGTCAAATTAAAACTCTTGAAAAAGTTGCCATCAGTCCTGAAATGTACTTCTCTTCCCTGCAGTACCACAGTAATCAGCAAACACTGTCACTACACCGCTCAACAACACTTTAGATAAATATTATACTAAGTCTTTGAGATTACAAATAATGAAACAAAATATATATTTTATTAGAATGACAAGATAAACTTCACTACAAGTCTACAGAACTCTTAATTTTGTGGCTGGTTCTCATGCAAAGGCAGTCTCAATTGTTTGCTAAATTTCTCATTTTAAAAATCATTGTGCCACATTATTAGGCTAGGGTCACATTGCGTTAGGGCAGTCCGTTTAGCGCATAGCGCTACGGACTGCGCTAACGCAATCTCCCAAAAGGGATCGTGCTAGCCGATCCCGCTAGCGTAGATCCCCGATCTGCGCTAGCGAGGAACGGACCGCGAACGCTGTTTGCAGCGTTCGCGGTCTGTCACTCAAATGATGGCACATCACTAGCGCATGCCCAATGTGGGCGTGCGCAAGCGATGCGTTCGCCATTACAAACAATGGCGGCGTTAACAGACTACATTACACCGTGTTATGCCGCGGTGTAACGTAGTCCGTTAAACGGGTTCACATAACGTAATGTGAACCTAGCCTTTTTGCCCATCTGAGTGTCACTTAAAATTATTTATCTTTCTGTTTAATTTATTTTGTGAATAAATAATATATTGTGCAGTTCTTTACAGAGATTGCCATCATGCACATGCTTTCTTCACTTCACTGAGGCTCACAATCTAATTTCCCATCAGTCAGTCGACATTCAGTTTTTTGCAAAACCCCTTTACATCATTCTTCCAGCAGCCACCACTAAAGGGAGCTATATGCAACTGTGTTTAGATGCTCTTTTATGCAGAATTACATGTTTGCTTGCAGACTTCTCTCTCTAGTGGTAGTGAAGGACATACAGGTGCTTCTCACAAAATTAGAATATCATCAAAAAGTTACCGTAATTTATTTAAGTTCTTCAATACAAAAAGTGAAACTCATATCTTATATAGAGTCATTACAAACAGAGTGATTAATTTCAAGTGTTCATTTCTATTAATGTTGATGATTATGTCTTACAGCCAATGAAAACCCAAAAGTGATTATCTCAGTAAAATTAGAATACTTTGTAACACCAGCATTAAAAATGATTATATAATCTGAAATGTTGGCCTACTGAAATGTATGTTCAGTAAATGCACTCAATACTTGGTTGGGGCTCCTTTTGCATCAATTACTGCATCAATGTGGCGTGGCATGGAGGCGATCAGCCTGAGGCACTGCTGAGGTGTTTTGGAAGCCCAGGTTGCTTTGGTAGCAGCATTCAGTTTGTCTGCATTGATGGGTCTGGTGTCTCTCATCTTCCTCTTGACAATACCCCATAGATTCTCCATAGGATTAATGTAACTTGAGTTTGATCAATCAAACACAGTAATACTGTTGTTTTTAAACCAGGTATTGGTACTCTTGGCAGTGTGGATAAGTGTCAAGTCCTGCTGGAGAATGAAATTTCCATCTCCAAAAAGCTTGTCGGGAGAGGGAAGCGTGAAGTGCTCTAACATTTCCTGGTAAACGTCTGCGTTGACTTTGGTCTTGGTAAAACTCAGTGGACCTACACCAGCAGATTACATGGCTCCCCAAACCATCAATGATTGTGGAAACTTCACACTAGACCTCAAGCAGCTTGGATCGTGTGCCACTCCACAACTTCTCCAGACTCAGGGACCTTGATTTACAAATGAAATACAAAATTTACTTTTATCTGAAAACAACACCTTGGACCACTGAGGAACAGTCCAGTTCTTTTTCTCCTTGGCTCAGGTAAGATGCTCCTTGCATTGTCTATTGGTCATGAGTGGCTAGACATAAGGAATGTGACACTTGTTGCCCATGTCCTGGATACGTCTGTGTGTCATGGCTCTTGAAGCAATGACTCTAGCAGCAGTCCAATCCTTGTGAATGTTCCCCAAATTTTGGAATAGCCTTTTTGGAATAGCCTTTTCTTAACAATCCTTTCAAAGCTGTCGTTATCCCTGTTGCTTGTGCACCTTTTTCTACCACTCATTTTCCTTCCATTCAGCTTTCCATTAATATGTTTGGATATAGCACTCTGTGAGCAGCCAGCTTCTTTAGCAATGACCTTTTGTGGCTTACTCTCCTTGTGGAGTGTGTCAATGACTGCCATCTGGACATCGGTCAAATCACCATTCTTCCCCATAATTGTGGAGCCTACTGAAACAGACTAAGTGACCTTTTCAAACACTTAGGAAGCCTTTTCAGGTGTTTTTTATTAATTATTCTAATTTACCGGAATAATGACTTTTGGGTTTTCATTGGCTGTAAGCCATTTATAAATAGATAACTCTGTTTGTAATTAATCTATAAAATATATCAGTTTCACTTTTTGTATTGAAAAACTGAAATAAGTTAACTTTTTGATGATATTCTAATTTTGTGAGAAGCACCTGTACAGATTACATCAAAGAACCTCCAAGGCTGTTATGAGAGAATCTGCTGAAATTTAGAATTTACCATTTCACTCACATTACAGTGCCTTGCGAAAGTATTCGGCCCCCTTGAACTTTTCAATCTTTTCCCACATATTATGCTTCAAAAATAAATATACCAAATGTAAATTTTTGGTGAAGAATCAACAAGTGGAACACAATTGTCAAGTTGAACAAAATTTATTGGTTATTTAAATTTTTTGTGGAAATTCAAAAAGTGAAAAGTGGGGCGTGCAATATTATTCGGCCCCTTTAACTTAATACTTTGTTGCACCACCTTTTGCTGCGATTACAGCTGCAAGTCACTTGGGGTATGTCTCTAATAGTTTTGTACATCGAGAGACGGAAATTCTTGCCCATTCTTCCTTGGCAAACAGCTCGAGCTCAGTGAGGTTTGATGGAGATCATTTGTGAACAGTAGTTTTCATCTCTTTCCACACATTCTTGATTGGATTGAGGTCTGGACTATGACTTGGCCATTCTAACACCTGAATACGTTTATTTGTGAATCATTCCATTGTAGAGTTTGCTTTATGTTTGGGATCATTGTCTTGTTGGAAGACAAATCTCTTTCCTAGTCTCAGGTCTTTTGCAAACTCCAACAGGTTTTCTTCAAGAATGGTCCTGTATTTTGCTCCATCCATCTTCAAATCAATTTTAACCATCTTCCCTGTCCCTGCTGAAGAAAAGCAGGCCTAAACCATGATGCTGCCTCCACCATGTTTGACAGTGGGGATGATGTGTTCAGGGTGATGAGCTGTGTTGCCTTTACGCCAAACATATAGTTTGGCATTGTTGCCAAAAAGTTTGATTTTGGTTTCATCTGACCAGAGCACCTTCTTCCACATGTTTGGTGTGTTTTCCAACTTTAAACAACACTTTTAATGGATATCTTTGAGAAAAGGCTTTCTTCTTGCCACTCTTCCACAAAGGCCAGATTTGTGCAGTGAACAACTGATTGTTGTCCTATGGACAGACTGTCCACCTCAGCTGTAGATCTCTGCAGTTCATCCAGAGTGATCATGGGCCTCTTGGCTGCATCTCTGATCAGTCTTCTCCTTGTTTGAGATGAAAGCTTAGAGGGACGGCCGGGTCTTGGTAAATTTGCAGTGGTATGATACTCCTTCCATTTCAATATGATTGCTTGCACAGTGCTCCTTGGGATGTTTAAAGTTTTGGAAATAATTTTGTATCGAAATCCAGCTTTAAACTTCTCCACAACAGTATTACGGACCTGTCTGTTGTGTTCCTTGGTCTTCATGATGCTCTCTGTGCTTCAAACAGAACCCTGAGACTATCACAGAGCAGGTGCATTAATACGGAGACTTGATTACACACAGGTGGATTATATTTATCATCATTAGGCATTTAGGACAACATTGGATCATTCAGAGATCCACAATGAACTTCTGGAGTGAGTTTGCTGCACTGAAAGTAAAGGGGCTGAACAATATTGCACGCCTCACTTTTCAGTTTTTGAATTTCCACAAAAATTTAAAATAAGCAATAAATTTCATTCAACTTCACAATTGTGTTCCACTTGTTGTTGATTCTTCACCAAAAGTTTACGTTTGGTATCTTTATGTTTGAAGCATGATATGTGGGAAAAGATTGAAAAGTTCAAGGGGGCCGAATACTTTCGCAAGGCACTGTAAATATAACGTTTAACCCCTTCATGACCCAGCCTATTTTGACCTTAATGACCTGGCCGTTTTTTGCAATTCTGACCAGTGTCCCTTTATGAGGTAATAACTCAGGAACGCTTCAACGGATCCTAGCGGTTCTGAGATTGTTTTTTTGTTTTTTCGTGACATATTGGGCTTCATGTTAGTGGTAAATTTAGGTCAATAAATTCTGCGTTTATTTGTGATAAAAACGGAAATTTGGCGAAAATTTTGAAAATTTCGCAATTTTCACATTTTGAATTTTTATTCTGTTAAACCAGAGAGTTATGTGACACAAAATAGTTAATAAATAACATTTCCCACATGTCTACTTTACACCAGCACAATTTTGGAAACAAAATTTTTTTTTGCTAGGAAGTTATAAGAGTTAAAATTTGACCAGCGATTTCTCATTTTTACAACGAAATTTACAAAACCATTTTTTTTAGGGACCACCTCACATTTGAAGTCAGTTTGAGGGGTCTATATGGCTGAAAATACCCAAAAGTGACACCATTCTAAAAAATGCACCCCTCAAGGTGCTCAAAACCACATTCAAGAAGTTTTTTAACCCTTCAGGTGCTTCACAGCAGCAGAAGCAACATGGAAGGAAAAAATGAACATTTAACTTTTTAGTCACAAAAATTATCTTTTAGCAACATTTTTTTTATTTTCCCAATGGTACAAGGAGAAACTGAACCACGAAAGTTGTTGTCCAATTTGTCCTGAGTACGCTGATACCTCATATGTGGGGGTAAACCACTGTTTGGGCGCACGGCAGGGCTTGGAAGGGAAGGAGCGCCATTTGACTTTTTGAATGAAAAATTGGCTCCACTCTTTAGCGGACACCATGTCACGTTTGGAGAGCCCCCGTGTGCCTAAAAATTGGAGCTCCCCCACACGTGACCCCATTTTGGAAACTAGACGCCCCAAGGAACTTATCTAGATGCATAGTGAGAACTTTGAACCCCCGGGGGCTTCACAAATTGATCCGTAAAAATGAAAAAGTACTTTTTTTTCACAAAAAAATTCTTTTAGCCTCAATTTTTTTCATTTTCACATGGGCAACAGGATAAAATGGATCCTAAAATTTGTTGGGCAATTTCTCATGAGTACACCGATACCTCACATGTGGGGGTAAACCACTGTTTGGGCACATGGTAAGGTTCGGAAGGGAAGGAGCGCCATTTGACTTTTTGAATGAAAAATTATCTCCATCGTTAGCGGACACCATGTCGTGTTTGGAGAGCCCCCGTGTGCCTAAACATTGGAGCTCCCCCACAAATGACCCCATTTTGGAAACTAGACCCCCCAAGGAACTTATCTAGATGCATATTGAGCACTTTAAACCCTCAGGTGCTTCACAAATTGATCTGTAAAAATGAAAAAGTACTTTTTTTTTTCACAAAAAAATTATTTTCGCCTCAGTTTTTCATTTTCACATGGGCAATAGGATAAAATGAATCCTAAAATTTGTTGGGCAATTTCTCCCGAGTACGCCGATACCTCATATGTGGGGGTAAACCACTGTTTGGGCACACGGCAGGGCTCGGAAGGGAAGGCGCGCCATTTGACTTTTTGAATGGAAAATTAGCTCCAATTGTTAGCGGACACCATGTCGCGTTTGGAGAGCCCCTGTGTACCTATGCATTGGAGCTCCCCCACAAGTGACCCCATTTTGGAAACTAGACCCCCCAAGGAACTTATCTAGATGCATATTGAGCACTTTAAACCCCCAGGTGCTTCACAGAAGTTTATAATGCAGAGCCATGAAAATAAAAAATAATTTTTCTTTCCTCAAAAATGATTTTTAGCCTGGAATTTCCTATTTTGCCAAGGGTAACAGGAGAAATTGGACCGCAAATGTTGTTGTCCAGTTTGTCCTGAGTACGCTGATACCCCATATGTGGGGGTAAACCACTGTTTGGGCGCACGGCAGGGCTCGGAAGGGAAGGCACGCCAATTGGCTTTTTAAATGGAAAATTAGCTCCAATCATTAGCGGACACCATGTCACGTTTGGAGAGCCCCTGTGTGCCTAAACATTGGAGATCCCCCACATATGACCCCATTTTGGAAACTAGACTCCCAAAGGAACTAATCTAGATGTGTGGTGAGGACTTTGAACTTCCAAGTGCTTCACAGAAGTTTATAACGCAGAGCCATGAAAATAAAATAAAAATTTTATTTTCTCTAAAATGATTTTTTAGCCTGCAATTTATTATTTTCCCAAGGGTAACAGGAGAAATTTGACCCCAAAAGTTGTTGTACAGTTTCTCCTGAGTACGCTGATACCCCATATGTGGGGGTAAACCACAGTTTGGGCACATGTCGGGGCTCAGAAGGGAAGTAGTGACTTTTGAAATGCAGACTTTGATGGAATGGTCTGCGGGCGTCACGTTGCGTTTGCAGAGCCCCTGGTGTGCCTAAACAGTAGAAACCCCCCACAAGTGACCCCATTTTGGAAACTAGACCCCGAAAGGAACTTATCTAGATGTGAGGTGAGCACTTTGAACCCCCAAGTGCTTCACAGAAGTTTATAACACAGAGCAGTGAAAATAATAAATACGTTTTCTTTCCTCAAAAATAATTTTTTAGCCCAGAATTTTTTATTTTCCCAAGGGTTACAGGAGAAATTGGACCCCAAAAGTTGTTGTCCAGTTTCTCCTGAGTACGCTGATACCCCATATGTGGGGGTAAACCACTGTTTGGGCACACGTCGGGGCTCAGAAGGGAAGTAGTGACTTTTGAAATGCAGACTTTGATGGAATGGTCTGCGGGCGTCACGTTGCGTTTGCAGAGCCCCTGGTGTGCCTAAACAGTAGAAACCCCCCACAAGTGACCCCATTTTGGAAACTAGACCCCCCCAAAGAACTTATCTAGATATGTGGTGAGCACTTTGAACCCCCAAGTGCTTCACAGACGTTTACAACGCAGAGCCGTGAAAATAAAAAATCATTTTTCTTTCCTCAAAAATGATGTTTTAGCAAGCAATTTTTTATTTTCTCAAGGGTAACAGGAGAAATTGGACCCCAGTAATTGTTGCCCAGTTTGTCCTGAGTACGCTGATACCCCATATGTGGGGGTAAACCACTGTTTGGGCACATGTCGGGGCTCGGAAGTCAAGTAGTGACGTTTTGAAATGCAGACTTTGATGGAATGGTCTGCGGGCGTCACGTTGCGTTTGCAGAGCCCCTGGTGTGCCTAAACAGTAGAAACCCCCCACAAGTGACCCCATTTTGGAAACTAGACCCCCCAAGGAACTTATCTAGATATGTGGTGAGCACTTTGAACCCCCAAGTGCTTCACAGACGTTTACAACGCAGAGCCGTGAAAATAAAAAATCATTTTTCTTTCCTCAAAAATGATGTTTTAGCAAGCAATTTTTTATTTTCTCAAGGGTAACAGGAGAAATTGGACCCCAGTAATTGTTGCCCAGTTTGTCCTGAGTACACTGATACCCCATATGTGGGGGTAAACCACTGTTTGGGCACACGTCGGGGCTCGGAAGGGAAGGAGCACCATTTGACTTTTTGAATAAAAGATTGGCTGGAATCAATGGTGGCGCCATGTTGCGTTTGGAGACCCCCTGATGTGCCTAAACAGTGGAAACCCCTCAATTCTAACGCCAACACACCCCTAACCCTTATCCCAACTGTAGCCGTAACCCTAACCACAACCCTAACCCCAACACACCCCTAACCCTAACCACAACCCTAATTCCAACCCAACCCTAACCCTAAGGCTATGTACCCACGTTGCGGATTCGTGTGAGATTTTTCCGCACCATTTTTGAAAAATCCGCGGGTAAAAGGCACTGCGTTTTACCTGCGGATTTACTGCGGATTTCACCTGCGGATTCCTATTGAGGAATAGGTGTAAAACGCTGCGGAATCCGCACAAAGAATTGACATGCTGCGGAAAATACAACGCAGCGTTTTCGTGCGGTATTTTCCGCACCATGGGCACAGCGGATTTGGTTTTCCATAGGTTTACATGGTACTGTAAACCTGATGGAACACTGCTGCGGATCCGCAGCGGCCAATCCGCTGCGGATCCGCAGCCAAATCCGCACCGTGTGCACATAGCCTAATTCTAAAGGTATGTGCACACGCTGCGGAAAACGCTGCGGATCCGCAGCAGTTTCCCATGAGTTTACATTTCAATGTAAACCTATGGGAAACAAAAATCGCTGTACACATGCTGCGGAAAAACTGCACGGAAACGCAGCGGTTTACATTCCGCAGCATGTCACTTCTTTCTGCGGATTCCGCAGCGGTTTTACAACTGCTCCAATAGAAAATCGCAGTTGTAAAACCGCAGTGAAATGCGCAGAAAAACCGCGGTAAATCTGCCATAAATCCGCAGCGGTTTAGCACTGCGGATTTATCAAATCCGCTGCGGAAAAATCCGCAGAGGACCAGAATACGTGTGCACATATCGAAACCCTAACCCTACCCCTACCCCTAACCCTACCCCTAACCCTACCCCTAACCCTAACCCTACCCCTAACCCTACCCCTACCCCTAACCCTACCCCTACCCCTACCCCTAACCCTACCCCTAACCCTACCCCTACCCCTAACCCTACCCCTACCCCTAACCCTACCCCTAACCCTAACCCTAACCCTAGTTCTAACTCCAACCTTAGTGGAAAAAAAAAAAATTCTTTATTTTATTATTGTCCCTATCTATGGGGGACAAATGGGGGGGGTCATTTACTGTTTTTTTATTTTGACCACTGTGATAGATTATATCACAGTGATCAAAATTCACATTGGAACGAATCTGCCGGCCGGCAGATTCGGCGGGCGCACTGCGCATGCGCCCGCCATTTTGGAACATTGCGGCGCTCGGGGAAGAAGACGGACGGACCTCGCCAGGATCGGTAAGTATAAGGGGGGGAGATCAGGGCACAGGGGGGGGAGATCAGGGCACGGGGGGGGCGTCGGAGCACGGGGGGGAGGGATCGGAGCATGGGGGAGAGTGATCGGTGTGCGGGCGGGTGGATCGGTGTGCAGGGGGGGTGGATCGGAGCACGGGGGGGGATCGGAGTGTGGGGGGGTTTGATTGGAGCACGGGGGGTGTGATTGGAGCACGGGGGGAGCGGACAGGAGGACGGGGGAGCGGAGCACAGGACGGAGGGGAGCGGGCCACAGATCGGGGGGCTGGGGGGGCGATCGGAGGGGTGGGGTGGGGGCACATTAGTATTTCCAGCCATGGCCGATGATATTGCAGCATCGGCCATGGCTGGATTGTAATATTTCACCATTTTTTTAGGTGAAATATTACAAATCGCTCTGATTGGCAGTTTCACTTTCAACAGCCAATCAGAGCGATCGTAGCCACGAGGGGGTGAAGCCACCCCCCCCTGGGCTAAACTACCACTCCCCCTGTCCCTGCAGATCGGGTGAAATGGGAGTTAACCCTTTCACCCGATCTGCAGGGACGCGATCTTTCTGTGACACAGCATATGCGTCACAGGTCGGATTGGCACCGACTTTCATGACGCATACGCTGTGTCACAGGTCGGGAAGGGGTTAAAAAAAGCCTTATATTGACCTGTTCCATTCATACGATCGCTCCCTGCTATTTTACGTGTTCTTATCTTCAGATGTGGAAGTACATGTCCTCTTCCAAAACGTTTTCGCCAGCAATTGGGGTGCTGACTGGGCCTCAGCAATGAACATTGAGACACTATAACAATGACATGATGATTATAAACATAAGGATGAATGACCTCGGGGAGATCAAAACATCCAACACCGCGGAGACACCATCACGTGTTTCTCAACGCAGTGATACAGAACACTGCCCCCATCCCTTATGGGAAATATGCAATGCATGTAGAAAAGCCGCGGAGACACCATCACGTGTTTCTCAACGTAAGCAATAAATAGCCAGGTCTTTCACCGGGAAGGAACAACCACGGGAAGGGCAGCATCCAAAAGGAAAACCACCTATGCCAAAACATGGTATCCATCCACAGACAGCTGTTTTGGGGTATTTGCCCCTAATCAATATGGTGTAGGAAACTGGCTATTAGGAGCAGTGCCTGGTAGAAGGACTATAAACATAAGGATGAATGACCTCGGGGAGATCAAAACATCTAACACCGCGGAGACACCATCACGTGTTTCTCAACGCAGTGATCTAGAACACTGCCCCCATCCCTTATGGGAAATATGCAATGCATGTAGAAAAGCCGCGGAGACACAATCACGTGTTTCTCAACGCAAGCAATAAATAGCCAGGTCTTTCACCGGGAAGGAATAAACACGGGAAGGGCAGCATCCAAAAGGAAAACCACCTCTTTTTTTCTCCTGTAAACTCTATGTTGATGCCTTTGCCCAAATAACTCTACTTTTGTCTCATCTGACCAGAGAACATTCTTCCAAAACGTTTTAGGTTTTTTCAGGTAAGTTTTGGCAAGCTCCAGCCTGGCTTTTTTATGTCTCGGGGTAAGAAGGGGGGTCTTCCTGGGTCTCCTACCATACAGTCCCTTTTCATTCAGACGCCGACGGATAATACGGGTTGACACTG
The DNA here is from genome assembly GCF_032444005.1 of Ranitomeya imitator. Classification (NCBI taxonomy): domain Eukaryota; kingdom Metazoa; phylum Chordata; class Amphibia; order Anura; family Dendrobatidae; genus Ranitomeya; species Ranitomeya imitator. The sequence goes on along the minus strand of NC_091288.1, from coordinate 114,296,856 downwards.
TTGTACCCTCGGACTGCAGGGCAGCTTGAACTTGTTTGGATGTTAGTCGAGGTTCTTTATCCAACATCCGCACAATCTTGCGTTGAAATCTCTTGTTAATTTTTCTTTTCCGTCCACATCTAGGGAGGTTAGCCACAGTGCCATGGGCTTTAAACTTCTTGATGACACTACACACGGTAGACACAGGAACATTCATGTCTTTGGAAATGGACTTGTAGCCTTGAGATTGCTCATGCTTCCTCACAATTTGGTTTCTCAAGTCCTCAGACAGTTCTTTGGTCTTCTTTCTTTTCTCCATCCTTAATGTGGTACACACAAGGACACAGGACAGAGGTTGAGTCAACTTTAAGCCATGTCAACTGGCTGCAAGTGTGATTTAGTAATTGCCAACACCTGTTAGGTGCCACAGGTAAGTTACAGGTGCTGTTAATTACACAAATTAGAGAAGCATCACATGATTTTTCGAACAGTGCCAATACTTTTGTCCACCCCCTATTTTATGTTTGGTGTGGAATTATATCCAATTTGGCTTTAGGACAATTCTTTTTGTTTGTTTTTTTCATTTAAGACAAATTAAATGAAGATAATATTAACAAAGTATTTGTGTTTGCAATCATTTTCAGGAAGAAACTGAGTATTATCTGACAGAATTGCAGGGGTGTCAATACTTTTGGCCACAACTGTATATATATATATATACTAGCTATTGAACCCGTTCTACACCCAAGTGGTGAGCATTTATATTGGTATATGGTCTCCATCCTGGTATGTGCTGCTCCATCCTGCGTCCTCATCCTGTCATGTGCTGCTCCATCCTGGGTCCCCATCCTGTCATGTGCTGCTCCATCCTGCGTCCCCATCCTGTAATGTGCTACACCCATCCTGCGCCCCAATTCTGTCATGTGCTGCTCCCATCCTGCGCCCCTATCCTGTCATGTGCTGCTCCCATCCTGCGCCCCCATTCTGACATGTGCTGCACCCATCCTGCGCCTCCATTCTGACATGTGCTACACCCATCCTGCACCTCCATTCTGACATGTGCTACACCCAACCTGCGCCTCTATTCTGACATGTGCTGCACCCATCCTGCGCCTCCATTCTGTCATTTGCTGCTCCCATCCTGCGCCCACATCCTGTCATGTGCTGCTCCCATCCTGCGCCCCCGTTCTGTCATGTGCTGCTTCCATCCTGCACCCCCGATCTGTCATGTGCTGCTCCCATCCTGCGCCCCCGTTCTTTCATGTGCTGCTTCCATCCTGCACCCCTGTTATGTCATGTGCTGCTCCCATCCTGCACCCCCGTTCTGTCATGTGCTGCTGCCATCCTGCGCCCCGTTCTGTCATGTGCTGTCATATTCTATCATGTGCTGCCATCCTACACCCCCGTTCTGTCATGTGCTGCCCTATTCTATCATGTGCTGCTCCCATCCTGCACCCCCGTTCTGTCATGTGCTGCTCCCATCCTGCGCCACCATTCTGTAATTTGCTGGTCCCATCCATATGCACCATACGCTGCTCCATAAAGGTTTATGGCCCCCATAAGATGCTCCATAGTATATGCCCCGTACACTGCTCCATAATGGTTTATGGCCCCCATAAGATGCCCCATAGTATATGCCCCGTACACTGCTCCATAAAAGTTTATGGCCCCATAAGATGCTCCATAGTATATGCCCCGCACACTGCTCCATAAAGGTTTATGGCCCCCATAAGATGCTCCATAGTATATGCCCCGTACACTGCTCCATAAAAGTTTATGGCCCCCATAAGATGCTCCATATTATATGCCCCCGTACACTGCTCCATTATGGTTGATGGCCCCCATAAGATGCTCCATAGTATATGCCCCCGTACACTACTCCATTATGGTTGATGGCCCCCATAAGATGCTCCATATTATATGCCCCCGTACACTGCTCCATTATGGTTGATGGCCCCCATAAGATGCTCCATAGTATATGCCCCCGTACACTGCTCCATTATTGTTGATGGCCCCCATAAGATGCTCCATCGTATATGCCCCCATACACTGCTCCATTATGGTTGATGGCCCCCATAAGATGCTCCATAGTATATGCCCAGTATGCTGCTGCGATATATAAAAAAAATATACCATACTCACCTATCGTCGCTGGGCGCCGAGTTCTGGGGGGCCTGAGCAGGTGGGGACACCGGCGCGCTGTGGGGGTCAGGTGCCTGTATCGGCGCTAGCTCAGGCCCCCCAGCACTTGCTATATTCACCTGGCCGTGATCCAGCGCTGCACGCCGCTCCATGTTCCGGCTCCTCTGGCTGTGACTGTTTACTCAGAGGGCGGCGCGCATTAAGCGCGTCATCGTGCCCTCTGAACTGTGAACGTCACAGGCAGAGGACCCGGAACACGTAGCCGCACGCAGTGCTGGAACGGGGGACAGGTGAATATAATACTTACCCTCCTGGCACGTGCACGGTCCCTGCCTCTCCGTTGGAGATCGCGGTGTACATTTCACTAGTCCATCGGACTCTCAGGTGGTATGTGTTTGACCGCTTCATGTTAGATTACTGCATATTGGGGATAGGAGCTTTTGTTTAGTGTTTATGCACTCAGCACCTGCATGTATACCTTCCTGGGTTGTAACTTTTGCCAGATCAGCGGGAGTGTTCAGTTTGGATGGGGGGAGGAGGGGGAGTTCCTACTATCTACAGGGCATTGTTTTCATGTACTGTATGTGTTTTTTAAGTGGTTTTATTGTACTGTTTTTCTGTGTGCACTTTTCTAATAAAAGCCATATTTTGTAATTGTTTGGTGATCTCCCTATCAGCGTATTCTTTTCTCTTTGCGTATTGGTTTACTGTTTTTGTACGCTGTGGGATCGATCCCATTGTCTATATTTTTATATTTCTATGGTGCCCTCCATACTATTCATACCCAGCGTTATATTATATATATATATATATATATATATATATATATGTATATATATATATATATATATATATATATATATATATAGGGATGATGTAATGTATAATGATTAGATCTGTCTCTTTAAAAAACTGAGGGCGGGAGTTTATTTTCAGTTTCAGTTTCAGTTGGAGCCTGAGGAGAAAATGTTATGCTGTGTGCTGCAGGAAAAGAATGGACGAATAAACTGCAGTTAAAGCTTACTCTATTACATTCCTTGCACCGTGTGGACATTACATTGTCTACATCCCATTCAAGTCTATGTGCAAAATCCACAAATAAAATGTCTATTTATTGCAAGAGAAATTGGCATGCTGTGGATTTCAAAATCAATCCTTAGGTCAGTTTCCACAGTTTGAAAAAAAACACGGCGTGAGATTTATACAAGTCTCATACACTTTATTGACACTGTAATATGATGTTGTTATTGCACACAAATATATACAGCTGAAAAAATGCGGCAAATACTTTTCTGTTTCACATATTTTACATTTTTTCTGACTGCATATTAAGCCAAGATACTGTAGCACACACTGTCTGTCACACAGTTTTATGTACTTACAGCGCTGTAAAGCATGTTTTGCTGCCTGAGGAGCAGTGAGCATGGCAAATGGATGCAGTGAAAGGTTGAAGGGCTGAGTCAAGTGTCCCTGCAAAAATGTTCATGAGTGAATGAAAGCCAAAAGCAATCCACACACAATGCAATACAAAATATTGAAAGTTTTAAATGTGGAAAAATTAAGCAATAATAGTATTAATAACATCAGATTCCTATATTACGGGTCTTTAACCCCTTTACCCCCAAGGGTGGTTTGCACGTTAATGACCAGGCCAATTTTTACAATTCTGACCACTGTCCCTTTATGAGGTTATAACTCTGAAACGCTTCAACGGATCCCAGTGAATCTGACATTGTTTTCTCGTGACATATTGTACTTCATGACAATGGTAAAAATTCTTTGATAGTACCTGCGTTTATTTGTGAAATAAACGGAAATTTGGCGAAAATTATGAAAATTTCGCAATTTTCCAACTTTGAATTTTTATGCAATTAAATCACAGAGATATGTCACACAAAATACTTAATAAGTAACATTTCCCACATGTCTACTTTACATCAGCACAATTTTGGAACCAAAAATTTTTTTTGTTAGGGAGTTATAAGGGTGAAAAATTGACCAGCAATTTCTCATTTCTACAACACCATTTTTTTTAGGGACCACATCTCATTTGAAGTCATTTTGAGGGGTCTATATGATAGAAAATGCCCAAGTGTGACACCATTCTAAAAACTACACCCCTCAAGGTGCTCAAAAACACATTTAAGAAGTTTATTAACCCTTCTGGTGCTTTACAGGAATTTTTTGAATGTTTAAATAAAAATGAACATTTAACTTTTTTTCACAAAAAATTTAATTCAGCTCCAATTTGTTTTATTTTACCAAGGGTAACAGGAGAAAATGGACCCCAAACATTGTTGTACAATTTGTCCTGAGTATGCCAATACCCCACATGTGGGGGTAAACCACTGTTTGGGCGCATGGCACAGCTCGGAAGCGAAGGAGCGCCATTTGACTTTTCAATGCAAAATTGACTGGAATTGAGATGGGACGCCATGTTTCGTTTGGAGAGCCCCTGATGTGCCTAAACATTGAAACCCCCCACAAGTGACACCATTTTGGAAAGTAGACCCCCTAAGGAACTTATCTAGAGGTGTGGTGAGCACTTTGACCCACCAAATGCTTCACAGAAGTTTATAATGGAGAGCCGTAAAAATAAAACAAAAATTTTTTCCCACAAAAATTATTTTTTAGCCCCCAGTTTTGTGTTTTCCCGAGGGTAACAGGAGAAATTGGACCCCAAAATTTGTTGTCCAATTTGTCCTGAGTGCGCTGATACCCCATATGTGGGGGGGAAACCACCGTTTGGGTGCATGGGAGGGCTCGGAAGGGAAGGAGCTCCATTTGGAATGCAGACTTAGATGGAATGGTCTGCAGGTGTCACATTGCATTTGCAGAGCCCCTAATGTACCTAAACAGTAGAAACCCCCCACAAGTGACACCATTTTGGAAACTAGACCCCCTAAGTAACTCATTTAGATGTGTTGTGAGAGCTTTGAACCCCCAAGTGTTTCACTACAGTTTGTAACGCAGAGCTGTGAAAATTTAAAAAAAAATCTTTCCCCCCAAAATTATTTTTTAGCCCCCAGTTTTGTATTTTCACAAGGGTAAGAGGAGAAATTCGACCCAAAAAGTTGTTGTCCAATTTGTCCTGAGTACGCTGATACCGCATATGTTGGGGGGAACCACCGTTTGGGCGCATGGGAGGGCTCGGAAGGGAAGGAGTGCCATTTGGAATGCAGACTTAGATGGAATGGTCTGCAGGCGTCACATTGCGTTTGCAGAACCCCTAATGTACCTAAACAGTAGAAACCCCTCACAAGTGACCCCATATTGGAAACTAGACCCCCCAGGGAACTTATCTAGATGTGTCGTGAGAACTTTGAACCCCCAAATGTTTCACTACAGATTATAACGCAGAGCCGTAAAAATAAAAAATCTTTTTTTTTCCCACAAAAATTATTTTTTAGCCCCCAGTTTTATATTTTCCCAAGGGTAACAGGAGAAATTGGACCCCAACAGTTGTTGTCCTATTTGTCCTGAGTACGCTGATACCCCATACGTTGGGGTAAACCCCTGTTTGGGCACACGGGAGAGCTCGGAAGGGAAGAAGCACTGTTTTACTTTTTCAATGCAGAATTGGCTGGAATTGAGATCGGACGCCATGTCGCGTTTGGAGAGCCCCTGATGTGCCTATACAGTGGATTTTTGTGAGGCAGAATGACCAAAAAACAGCTATTCATGAATTTCTTTTGGGGGAGGCGTTTATACCGTTCCGCGTTTGGTAAAATTGATAAAGCAGTTTTATTCTTCGGGTCAGTACGATTACAGCGACACCTCATTTATATCATTTTTTTATGTTTTGGCGCTTTTATACGATAAAAACTATTTTATAGAAAAAAATAATTATTTTTGCATCGCTTTATTCTCAGGACTATAACTTTTTATTTTTTTGCTGATGATGTTGTATGGCGGCTCATTTTTTGCGGGACAAGATAACGATAACGCTTTCAGCCATGGTTATTTATATCTGTCTTTTTGATCGCGTGTTATTCCACTTTTTGTTCGGCGGTATGATAATAAAGCGTTGTTTTTTGCCTCGTTTTTTTTTTTTCTTACGGTGTTTACTGAAGGGGTTAACTAGTGGGCCAGTTTTATAGGTCGGGCCGTTACGGATGCGGCGATACTAAATATATGTACTTTTATTGTTTTTTTTTATTTATTTAGATAAAGAAATGTATTTATGGGAATAATATTTTTTTTTTTTCATTATTTAGGAATATATATATATATATATATTTTTTTTACACATTTGGAAAAATTTTTTTTTACTTTTTTACTTTGTCCCAGGGGGGGACATCACAGATCGGTGATCTGACAGTGTGCACAGCACTCTGTCAGATCACTGATCTCACTTAGAGCAGTGCAGGCTTCACAGTGCCTGCTCTGAGCAGGCGCTGTGAAGCCACCTCCCTCCCTGCAGGACCCGGATCCGCGGCCATCTTGGATCCGAGTCTGGAGCAGGCAGGGAGGGAGGTAAGACCCTCGCAGCAACGCGATCACATCGCGTTGCTTCGGGGGGCTCAGGGAAGCCTGCAGGGAGCCCCCTCCCTGTGCGATGCTTCCCTGCACCGCTGGCACATCGCGATCATCTTTGATCGCGGTGTGCCAGGGGTTAATGTGCCGGGGGCGGTCCGTGACCGCTCCTGGCACATAGTGCCGGATGTCAGCTGCGATAGGCAGCTGACACCCGGCCGCGATCGGCCGCGCTCCCCCCCGTGAGCGCCGCCGATCGCGCTGGACGTACTATCCCATCCGTGGTCATAGGGGCCCACCCCACCTCGACGGGATAGTACATCTGATGTCAGAAAGAGGTTAAAATTCAGACTTACTGGAAACTCAGGCAGGTTTCATTTCATGCCTTTTTTTAGACAGTATAAATAACCTTATACAAAACAGTGTAAAACCACACCAAATTTATCTCAGTCGCTCGCATTGGGTAAAAATCATTTATCCAATTTTTCATCATATTGGCCCCGGCTGTCACTGCAAGAGTTCGGCTGTCAGCTGTGCCGAGCTCCTGGTGGCGAATATGCAAGGAAGTGTTGATATTTCAGCATTTCCGGTGATCATACGCTGTGATTGGCCAGTGAGACCAGACCTTGCTTGAACTATTGTCAGTGCAATGATAAAACCTTTATTTATGTAACCAATAGCAAAAGGCCTAATAAGTACTAAATGACAGAATTCAATGATTCTGCTGCTACATCATGATGCCCTCATATTACATAGCAAAAACCTGCTTCTCTTTAAGAAACTTGCTGTGTTTGCTGCACCTGCTGCTACTGTTAACCTTAAGAATAATCTACATAAATTCTGTTTACATGTGAACATGCCTTTAAAGTGTAACTAAACTTTGAACCATCTAATTTACCATATAATTTGTAGGAATTGAATTCCCTGTTGGTCTGTGCATGTCTGGGTCCTGATACACCTAAAATCACACAAAAGACTGCTTAAGGCCAGTCTAGCACGTCCAGATAATTCTGCTAAGGCCGGGATCACACATGCGAGAAACACGTCCGTGTCTCGCATGTGAAATCCAAGCTCTGGCGCCGGCACTCCAGAGCGGAGTGTGCGGCCGCATAGCAACACATGGAGCCGCACGCTCCGCTCTGGAGTGCTGGTGCCAGAGCTTGGATTTCACATGCGAGACCCGGACGTGTTTCTCGCATGTGTGATCCCGGCCTAACGGAGAAATTGGTACCGGAGTTATCTGTGTCCGTGTGCTCACATGGCACATCAGTGTGGCACACGTGCGGCAGCCTTGTGCCGTCCGTGTGCCGCCTGAGGACCACACGGACCGTGCAGGAGAGACTGCGCTGTCCCTTGCGTGTGGTGCTGAAGTCGGCATTCACCCCTTCAGTCCTAGGGGCGGAGCCGTATATTCATCACTGTAATGAGCGGTACCACGTGACCGCTCACACAGGACAAGCTGCCGGCGCTGAGAGAAGGCATCGCGGGAGCTGGGTGAGTATTTCTCTGCAAGCGGGCGGGCGCACGGGGGGTGAGAGGCGGGAGGTGACCCCAAACTTTATTTTTAACAAAAAAAACTTGATTTTTTATCCCTTCTCTCCTGCAAGCGTTGCTTTCAGCCGAGCAGGACAGAAGGGATGAATGCCGACTTCAGCACCACACACAAGGGACAGCACTTACTGTAGCGCTGTTCCATGTGTTCCTCAGGCGGCACACGGATGGCACATGGACAGCATCAGTGTGCGCTACGTGTTTACATGGACCCATTGACTTTAATGGGTCCGTGTGATCCGTGCGCTCCCACGAACACTGACATGTCTCCGAGTTTTGCAAACGGACACACGGTCCGTAAAAACATGCTGACATGTGCAGAGACAAATTTACTTTAATGTGTCTACGTGAGTCAGTATCTCCGGTACGTGAAGAAACTGTCACCACACGTACCGGAGCCACTGACGTGTGAAAATGGCCTAAAGTTCAATTCTCATGAGGCAAAGGTACTTAATTCTGTGCACACATAGAGCACCATATGGACCAAAAGACCTCCACTCATGCAGGGGGTGAGAGCTGAGAGCGTCTGCCTCATTAGCTGGGAACTTTTGAGTAGTCATAGTGATTGTTGGGGGTTTCAAGACTTGGAGTTCCACAAATCTGCAAGAAATTAAAGGACCTACACAATATTAAAAAATGCTCCAAACTAAAGAGTTAAATTCCAATGCTGCAGATTGAGAAAGTTTCACTTCATGTTAAGGTTGAATTCACAGGTTGCGGATGTTTAGTCTCATTAATCTAAAACAGCCTATTCAGATGCCTGGAACTGATTTTCAATTGCAAGAACGTCCAGAACTTAATCAGTGTGTGTGAATTCACCACAATGGCCTGTATTGGCAGAATATGCATTACAGGAGCTCGCTTGCCCTGCTACTAGTGTGCTATCAGAAAGAGTCTTCAGTGCTGCTGGTTCAATACTGACCGAAAAAAGGACACGTCTGGCTACCCAGAATGTTGATGATCTAACCTTCATTAAAATTAACCAATCATGGATTTCAAATTATTTTGCCCCACCTTCCCCTGCTGACACGTAGCTTGCCTGAAAAATGTATTGCTTTTGGCCTCCTCTTACTGACTTCTACAATTCCTCCATTTGCAGCTGCTGAATGTCCACCATAGGCCATTTTTATACCTCCCTAAATGGGCTGACTCCCCCCACAGGGCTGTGGTCACCACCTGGCGCAAGCACCCTTGCGAGTGTCGTTTGCCTGGACAGGTGGGTGGGCCCACTCCTGGGCGACGGCACTGGCACAGGGTCCCTCATAGTACAGTGAAGTGTCTCTGACGGTGGTGGTGCACAACCAACGTCAGACACACTGTTGTAATATGAGGGGCCCTGTGCCAGTACCGCCGCCCACGAGAGAGTGTTCCCCCCCCAGCTCGAACAGTGCTCTACCACTTGCAATACTTACCTCTCCCTGCTCCACCACTGTGTAGTCTGTGTTGTTAAATCCTTCAATGGCACTGCCAATACAAATTTGTTGAAATGATAGATGATAGTTAAAATATACAGGGGCCCTGGCCTCCATTTAGACCAGTTAATACTTTGCGCCTACTACCACTGTCTGCTACTCAGCAGAGGAGCCCACCCCTGTACCTAGCTATGCCACCTGTTTATTTATGAACAATTTTTTGGCAGACATTTACCCCACTTTATTATTTGGGCTTACTAACTTAGTCTGCTTCTCATTACAGTGTTCCGACTCTGAGCAAAGCAGCGTCGCCTGTTTATTTATGAACAATTTTTTGGCAGACATTTAGCCCACTTTATTATTTGGGCCTACTAACTGTGTCTGCCACTCATTACAGTTTTCCTCCACTGAACAAAGCAATGCCGCCTGTTTAGTCCTGTTACCAATTTTGAACTGCATTTAGCCTACTTTATTATTTGGGCCTATATCTGTGTTTCCTCCTCATCCTGCCCATTGCCCAGCCACTGGTAGATGAGTCTGCTGGTACATTGAACCAGACCACTACATTCCCCTTGCACTCTACACAGCCAGAATCTGACCCTGCTGAAAGTCAGGTTCCCCTTCCCGCATACTATACCACCTTACATGGGGACAAAGAGGAAGGTGCAGATGAAAGTGTGTGGGAGCCCATCCATAGACAAAAGATATCATCAATGTAGCGAAGCCAACAGGAATTATATCTTACAAAGAGATTGTTCTTGTAAACATGGGAATGTTCAAGAGCATCCATGTATATGTTAGCATATGCCGGCGTTACATTGGCACCCATGGCGGTGCCCTGTGTCGGTAAGTAAAATTGGTCACCAAATAGAAAGTAGTTTTCATGTAAAACCAAGGATAGTAGGTCAAGGCACAGGTGGCGCGAATTACTGTAAAAGGCCGACTGCTCAAGGAGATCCCCAACTGCTCTAATGCCTAAGTCGTGTTTGACAGACATGTAAAGGCTTTGTACGTCAAATGTAAATGTTTCTATTTTTATTTTACTATTTATTACATTAATTACTCAATTTTTTTCAGTTTTTCATTTTTTTTTCATTATTTTTATTTTTACCATTATCTATGTATTTCATTTTTTATTACTTATTTTCTAATTTATATATTCTCATTTTATTCTTATTTTTTCCAGGTTCAGTTCCATTTTTAGTAAAACAGGATAATACCGCGCTAAAGGGAATTATCTGTGTTGAGGAATCAATATACCAACAGGTGGAGTATACCAAAGTTACCCCTATTAATGCACTTCCCGCTGAGTCCCTGCTACATATAATGGAAAAAAAAATGGCAGGATAAGTGTGCAGCGCCCCAGAGTTCTGGTCATTGCAGTATGACACTCTGCCACAAAGGGGAGTGATGGTACGTCTGATGGCACTGAAGGAATTCTACTGACCAGGTATCACCAGCACACATTACACTTCACACTCCGGCCACTAGGGGGAGCAAAAGGCTTTATTTATTGGGCCACTCCTCACACTGGTAAAACTAGGGGTTGAATATGAAGTTAGTCAGAAGCTGACTGGGTTGTATTCAGGCAACATCCCGTGGCAGGGGGTGTTGCAGGGAGAAGACACAGGGGGGTCCTGTTGTGAATTCTGCTCTTGGGCTCCCTCCGGTGGTTATGAGTGGTAGTGCTGCGGTAGTTGGATCGCAGCATTTATCAGGTGTATCTATTTTTTGCAATTTGGGCTGGGCTATATAGCCTTGCTTAATCCTTTAGTCAATGCCAGTTGTCCATTGTTTTTGGAGGATTCACATCCATACGTGGTCTCTTCTGTTCTGCTGTTCATTTCAACAAAGATAAGTTCTGGCTTTGTTTTTGCTGTCCACCTGCTGTGGACCTTATAGTTCTGTGCATTTTCATGTTGTATCTTGTCCAGCTTTGTCTGTGAAGGATTTTTTGCAGCCAAGCTGTGTCTCTGGAGATGCAGATATACCCTCCATGTCTTTAGTCAGATATGGTGATTTGTATTTTCTGTGGTGGATATTTTCTAGTGTTTTAATACTGACTGCATAGTACCCAGTTCTATTCTTTCTTTTTAGCTAGTATGGCCTCCTATGCTAAATCCTGATTTCATGTCTGCGTATGTTATTTCCCTCTCCTCTCACAGTCAATATTTGTGGGGGCCTGTCTTTCCTTTGGGGATTTTCTCTGAGGCAAGATAGATTTCCTGTTTCTGTCTTTAGGGGAAGTTAGTTCTTAGGCTGTGTCGAGGGGTCTAGGGAGTGTTAGGTACCCCACACGGCTACTTCTAGTTGCGCTGTTAAGTTCAGGGTTTGCGGTCAGTACAGGTACCACCTTCTCCAGAGTTCGTCTCATGCTGCTCCTAGGCCACCAGATCATAACAGGGTCCCTGTCAGACGTGGGAACCTGGCAGGTTCCTAACGAACAGAGCAGAACATTACGGAACCGCGCCTGCACACCCCGCGGCAGTATCCTAAGAAAGAGACACGAAGGGAAGGATATTGTGGAACAGTGAGAAACGAGATCAAGCACAAAGGAGAACCAGTAGGAGTCGTGCCGTGAGACCGAGGCAACATCCTACTGAGGCGCGTAGCCGGTGGCCGAAACACCGCGGAAGTAACTGACTCTAGGCCTTACTTCGAACTCTGCAGGACAGTTAATTATAGGTTGGCTGTCTACCTTAAATTTCCTACGAAGACATAGGGGGCAACGCGTGGAGAGGGGCGTCTCTAGGGTCCTGGAAGAGCTCCGAGCCTTCCCGTCATACAGGTGCATCCTAGCAATAACATACCTGGGGGACGAGAAACTAGTAACATCTGGAACAAGCGAGAGAGAATTAGAAAGAACGAACGAGAACAGAAGTTGTGAGGACTATTCCGAATGCTCAGCAGGGTAGCAATACAACACACAGGCGCTGGTGGTAGGCACTGATTTCCACCTGCAAAGGGAACTCTGGATGTGCCCATCGGACCGGCCGGTCTCAGATAGCCCTGTTAAGCGTGCTCTGGATTGAGGATCCTGAAGTCTTCAGTAAAGAGGTAAAGAGACTGCAACCTTGTGTCCTCGTTATTGACTGCACCTCACACCATCACCATCCACCTTACTGGGAAGCCTGTTATGATACGGTGGTCTAGGAGCAACATGGAACGAGCCCTGAAGGAAGTGGTAACTGTACTGACCGCAGTCCCTAAGCTAAACACAACACTAGAAGTAGCCGTGGAATACTCCTAACTCTCCCTAGGCATCTCGTCACAGCCTAAGAGCTAACTACCCCTAAAGATAGAAGCAGGAAAGCTATCTTGCCTCAGAGAAAATCCCCAAAGGATAGATTAGCCCCCCACAAATAATGACTGTGAGTGGAGAGGGAAAAGACATACACAGAATGAAACCAGGATGAGCACAGGAGGCCAGTCTAACTAAATAGATAAGACAGGATGGAATACTGTGTGGTCAGTATAAAACACTACAAAAATCCACGCAGAGTTTACAAAAAATCTCCACACCTGACTAAAGGTATGGAGGGCAAATCTGCCTCCCAGAGCTTCCAGCAAGACAGAATTAATTCACACTGATAAGCTGGACAAACATAGAAAGCACAGAATGGAAAAGTCCACAATCTGTGAACAGAAAAGGGCAAGCAAAAACTTAGCTTAGCTGAACTGGTCAGGATAACAGGGAACTCCAAAGAGATGTGAATCCAACCAGGAACCATTTACAAGTGGCACTGGCTGAAGATAGAGCCAGACTTAAATAGCCGAGCAGAAGAGACGATAAGTGGAGGCAGCTGATGACAGATAACTCCAAGGAGCAGCCATACCACTAGAAACCACAAGAGGGAGCCCAAGAGCAGAACTCACAAAAGTGCCACTTACAACCACCGGAGGGAGCCCAAGAACGGAATTCACAACAGTACCCCCCCCTTGAGGAGGGGTCACCGAACCCTCACCAGAGCCCCCAGGCCGATCAGGACGAGCCAAGTGAAAAGCACGAACCAAATCGGTGGCATGGACATCTGAGGCAACAACCCAAGAATTATCCTCCTGGCCATAACCCTTCCACTTGACAAGATACTGAAGCCTCCGCCTCGAAAAACGAGAATCCAAAATCTTCTCAACCTCATATTCCAACTCTTCCTCAACCAACACCGGAGCAGGAGGGTCAACCGAGGGAACAACGGGCACCACATATCTCCGCAACAAAGATCTATGGAAAACATTATGAATGGCAAAAGAGGCAGGAAGAGCCAAACGAAAAGACACCGGATTAATAATTTCAGAAATTTTATAAGGACCAATAAACCGAGGCTTAAACTTAGGAGAAGAAACCTTCATAGGAACATGACGAGAAGACAACCAAACCAAATCCCCCACACGAAGCCGGGGACCAAGACACCGACGACGGTTGGCAAAACGTTGAGCCCTTTCCTGAGACAACGTCAAATTGTCCACCACATGAGTCCAAATCTGCTGCAGCCTGTCCACCACAGAATCAACACCAGGACAATCAGAAGGCTCAACCTGCCCAGAAGAAAAACGAGGATGAAAACCAAAATTACAAAAGAAAGGTGAAACCAAAGTAGCCGAACTAGCCCGATTATTAAGGGCAAACTCGGCCAACGGCAAGAAAGACACCTAATCATCCTGATCAGCAGACACAAAGCATCTCAAATAGGTCTCCAAGGTCTGATTAGTTCACTCAGTTTGGCCATTAGTCTGAGGAAACGCCGAAGAAAAAGACAAATCAATGCCCATCCTAGCACAAAAGGCCCGCCAAAATCTAGAGACAAACTGAGAACCTCTGTCAGACACAATATTCTCCGGAATGCCATGCAAACGAACCACATGCTGAAAAAATAATGGAACCAGATCTGAGGAGGAAGGCAACTTAGGCAAAGGTACCAGATGGACCATATTAGAGAACCGGTCACAAACAACCCAGATAACAGACATCTTCTGGGAAACAGGAAGATCCAAAATAAAATCCATGGAAATATGCGTCCAGGGCCTCTCAGGGACCGGCAAAGGCAAAAGCAACCCACTGGCGCGGGAACAGCAAGGCTTGGCCCGGGTGCAAGTCCCACAGGACTGCACAAAAGCACGCACATCGCGCGACAAAGAAGGCCACCAAAAGGACCTAGCAACCAAATCTCTGGTACCAAAAATCCCAGGATGCCCAGCCAACACTGAACAATGAACCTCAGAAATTACCTTACTTGTCCATCTATCAGGAACAAACAGCTTCCTCACTGGACAGCGGTCAGGCCTATCAGCCTGAAATTCCTGAAGCACCCGCCGCAAATCAGGGGCGATAGCAGAAAGAATCACCCCCTCCTTAAGAATGCCAACCGGCTCAAGGACTCCAGGAGAATCAGGCGAAAAACTCCTAGAGAGGGCATCAGCCTTAGCATTCTTAGATCCCGGAAGATACGAGACCACAAAATCAAAATGGGAGAAAAACTGTTACCATCGAGCCTGTCTAGGATTCAGCCGCTTGGCCGACTCGAGGTAAATCAGATTCTTATGATTGGTCAGGACCACAACACAGTGTTTAGCTCCCTCAAGCCAATGTCACCACTCCTCAAATGCCCACTTCATAGCCAACAACTCCCGATTGCCGACATCATAATTGCGATCCGCAGGCGAAAACTTTCTGGAAAAAAAAGCACACGGTTTCATCAAAGACCCATCAGACTCCCTCTGAGACAAAACGGCCCCTGCCCCGATCTCAGAAGCGTCGACCTCAACCTGAAAAGGAAGAGAAACATCCGGTTGACGCAACACAGGGGCAGAAGTAAATCGGCGTTTAAGCTCCTGAAAGGCCTCAACAGCCTCAGAGGACCAATTCGTCACATCAGCACCTTTCTTCGTCAAATCAGTAAGGGGCTTAACCACACTGGAAAAGTTGGCAATGAAACGGCGATAGAAATTAGCAAAACCCCAACATTTTTGAAGACCCTTCACAGATGTGGGTTGGATCCAGTCATGAATAGCTTGGACCTTAACAGGATCCATTTCTATAGACGAGGGAGAAAAAATAAAACCCAAAAAGGAGACCTTCTGAACTCCGAATAGGCACTTAGACCCCTTCACAAATAAAGCATTATCACGAAGGATCTGGAACACGATCCTGACCTGCTTCACATGAGACTCCCAATCATTGGAAAAAATCAAAATATCATCCAAATATACGACCATGAATTTATCAAGATAATTGCGGAAAATATCATGCATGAAAGACTGGAACACAGATGGAGCATTAGAGAGCCCAAATGGCATCACAAGGTATTCAAAATGGCCTTCGGGCATATTAAATGCAGTTTTCCATTCGTCACCTTGTTTAATATGAACAAGATTATATGCCCCTCGGATGTCAATCTTAGTAAACCAACTAGCCCCCTTAATCTGAGCAAACAAATCAGTAAGCAAAGGCAAGGGGTATTGGAATTTGACCGTGATCTTATTAAGAAGACGATAATCAATACAGGGTCTCAAGGAGCCATCCTTCTTAGCAACAAAAAAGAAACGCGCTCCCAATGGTGACGAAGAGGGCCGAATATGCCCTTTCTCCAAAGATTCCTTAACATAGCTCTGCATGGCGGCATGCTCTGGCACAGACAGATTGAAAAGTCGGCCCTTAGGGAACTTACAACCAGGAATCAAGTTAATAGCACAATCACAGTCTCTATGCTGCGGAAGGGAACTGGACTTGGGCTCATCAAATACATCCTGGAAATCCGACAAAAACTCAGGGACCTCAGAAGAGGGGGAAGAGGAAATTGACATCAAAGTAACGTCACTATGTACTCGTCAACAACCCCAACTAGTCACGGACATAGTTTTCCAATCCAGCACCGGATTATGTTCCTGTAACCATGGAAATCCCAGTACAACAACATCATGCAGGTTATGCAACACCAGAAAACGGCAATCTTCCTGATGTGCAGGAGCCATGTACATAGTCATCTGTGTCCAGTACTGAGGTTTATCCTTGGCCAAGGGTGTGGCATCAATGCCCCTCAAAGGAATAGGGCTCTGCAAAGGCTGCAAGGAAAAACCACAGCGCCTGGCGAATTCTAAGTCCATTAAGTTCAGGGCAGCACCTGAATCCACAAATGCCATGACAGAAAAGGACGACAATGAGCAAATCAGGGTCACAGATAAGAGAAATTTAGGCTGTATAGTACTAATGGTAACAGACCTAGCGACTCTCTTAGTACGCTTAGGGCAATCAGAGATAACATGAGCCGAATCACCACAGTAAAAACACAGCCTATTCTGACGTCTGAATTCCTGCCATTCTATTCTAATCAAAATCCTATCACATTGCATAGGTTCAGGACTTTGCTCAGAGGATACTGCCATATGGTGCACAGCTTTGCGCTCGCGCAGACGCCGATCAATCTGAATGGCTAGAGACATAGATTTGCTCAAACCGGCAGGCGTAGGAAAGCCCACCATAACATCTTTAAGGGTTTCAGAAAGACCTTTTCTGAAAATAGCAGCCAGAGCCTCTTCATTCCATTTAGTGAGCACAGACCATTTTCTAAATTTCTGGCAGTATAACTCTGCCGCTTCCTGACCTTGACACAAGGCCAACAGGGTTTTTTCTGCATGATCCACAGAATTAGGTTCATCATACAATAATCCGAGCGCTTGAAAAAATGCATCTACATTCAATAATGCCAGATCCCCTGTTTCAAGAGAAAAAGCCCAGTCTTGAGGGTCACCACGCAGCAAGGATATGATGATTTTTACTTGCTGAATGGGATCACCAGAAGAACGGGGTTTCAAAGCAAAAAACAATTTGCAGTTATTTTTAAAGTTCAAAAACTTGGATCTGTCCCCAAAAAACAAATCAGGAGTAGGAATTCTGGGCTCTAAAGCCGGAGTCTGGACAACATAGTCCTGGATACTCTGTACTCTTGCAGCAAGTTGATCCACACGAGAAAGCAAACCCTGAACATCCATGCCAAAGCATATATCCTGAACAATCCAGATATCAAGAGGAAAAGAAAAAAAAAAGACAAACTAGAGCACAGAAAAAAAATGGTTCAGAACTTTCTTTTCCTTCTTTTGAGATGCATTTAATTCATTTTTGGCCACTTGTACTGTTATGATACGGTGGTCTAGGAGCAACATGGAACGAGCTCTGAAGGAAGTGGTAACTGTACTGACCGCAGTCCCTAAGCTAAACACAACACTAGAAGTAGCCGTGGAATGCTCCTAACTCTCCCTAGGCATCTCGTCACAGCCTAAGCGCTAACTACCCCTAAAGATAGAAGCAGGAAAGCTATCTTGCCTCAGAGAAAATCCCCAAAGGATAGATTAGCCCCCCACAAATAATGACTGTGAGTGGAGAGGGAAAAGACATACACAGAATGAAACCAGGATGAGCACAGGAGGCCAGTCTAACTAAATAGATAGGACAGGATGGAATACTGTGCGGTCAGTATAAAACACTACAAAGATCCACGCAGAGTTTACAAAAAATCTCCACACCTGACTAAAGGTGTAGAGGGCAAATCTGCCTCCCAGAGCTTCAAGCAAGATAGATTTAATTCACACTGATAAGCTGGACAAACATAGAAAGCACAGAATGGAAAGGTCCACAATCTGTGAACAGAAAAGGGCAAGCAACAACTTAGCTTAGCTGAACTGGTCAGGATAACAGGGAACTCCAAAGAGATGTGAATCCAACCAGGAACCATTTACAAGTGGCACTGGCTGAAGATAGAGCCAGACTTAAATAGCCGAGCAGAAGAGACGATAAGTGGAGGCAGCTGATGACAGCTAACTCCAAGGAGCAGCCATACCACTAGAAACCACAAGAGGGAGCCCAAGAGCAGAACTCACAAAAGTGCCACTTACCACCACCAGAGGGAGCCCAAGAGCGGAATTCACAACAGAAGCCCTGAGGACATACTTCACCTGTGGGAAGGTATACCATCCAGCTGCCATTCCATCACCCCAGCGGACCCCATAGCAGCGTCGGTCACCCTGACCGAACACCACAGGTGGCGTCACGAATCCCTGACAGACTGTACCACCTTTATTGGACGCCTCTTAGCAGGGTCGCGGACCGGGTCTAGCCACCGTGACAGCCTCAGAACCGAACCAGAGAGGCCCGCTACCGAGAACTCGTGGCCCTGTGTCTGGGGGCGCTCCAACTGCACTGTGATAAATACTATGCTGAGCACAACGTGGTGCCAGAGGTATTGGCATTAACCAATATGAGTCTGACTCACCGAAGTCTGATGTTAGACGTAGTGCCAGAGGTACCAAGGATCCGAGCGCCCAGAAGAAGAGTCCAGCACATGAGACGCTGATCCTGAGGAACAAGTACTAGGCGAGGAGGCCAGCGCCAGGTGGCAGCAGCCAAACAGGAAAGTGGTGAGTCGGCGTGGAAACCAGGAACGCCCCGGCCAGTGGCGTCCCTGGAGACAGTGAAGGAAAAGAAAAAAAAATGGCCGACGGGAGCGCTCACTGTGTGACATCACAAAAAGCGTGGAGCAACACTGGGATCAAGCAAACAACCGACGCGTTTCGAAGGAACGCAGACCCTGATGAAGAAGGACTGCGTTACTTTGAAATGCGTCAGTTGTTTGCTTGGTCCCAGTGTTGCTCCACGCTTTTTGTGACGTCACACAGAGAGTGCTCCCGTCGCCCATTTTTTTTTTTCCTTCACTGTCTCCAGGAATGCCACCGGCTGAGGCGTTCCTGGTTTCCACGCCGACTCACCACCTTCCTGTTTGGCTGCTGCCACCTGGCACTGTCCTCCTCGCCCCGTACTTGTTCCTCAGGATCAGCGTCTCATGTGCCGGACTCTTTTTCTGGGCGCTCGGATCCTTGGTACCTCTGGCACTACGTCTAACATCAGACTTCGGTGAGTCAGACTCGTATTGGTTAATGCCAACACCTCTGGTACCACGTTGTGCTCAGCATAGTATTTATCAAAGTGCACTTATCCTTCCATTTTTTTTTTCCATTATATGTAGCAGGGACTCAGCGGGGAGTTCATTAATAGGGGTAACTTTAATATACTCCACCTGTTGGTATATTGATTCCTCAACACAGATAATTCCCTTTAGCGCGGTATCATCCTGTTTTACTAATATTGTTCACTTACATTGACAGCCCTGGCTTCTGGCTGTTTTGATACCAGCAGCAAAGGGTATCTTTCTATTGGTAGCGCTGGTGTTTTCCTTTGTTATATACACTCAGTTCCAATTTTATTTTTTATTTTTTTTCATTATCAAACTCATTTTTACTTTCATTTTCTCTCACATCAACTCAAGCCACTATGCCCATCTCATCTCGTGTTCCTTTACCCCTATTCTTTTCTATCCAGCCATTATTATTCCTTTTCTCTCTCTTTCTCTCCCTCAGCCCGGCTACATCCACTGCATGCCCACATCATTGCGCTATTACGCTGACACTATCGGTTCTTTGTGTCAGCGGCGCATCCCACCAATGTATGGCGCATGCGCCCATACATCCTCATACTGCGCAGGCCGTCATTATACAGCGCTTGCGCTCACAGCCTCTCCATCTCCACACTGCGCAGGCGCCTGTTCCCCTAGCCTTCTTGTTGATCTATACTGCGCGCGCACGCCGCCTCCTACTTCCGTTTCTCTGCTATATTAACCCACTGACTACCAATGACTGTGCACATCACCACAGGCATCGCTCTTGTCTCCGCAGGTATGCTCCCTTTTTTTTGGCACCAGTGTTTCTAGATACACACCGTGACTGTACACCTTCTTCACCCCCCTTCTTCCCCCATCCTTGCTTTTTACAGCTCCTTCTGGGACCTTTGTCCCCCTCCATGCCATAACAGACCCCTACATGTATTACCTATAGGTATGTTCCTCTTTCTCCCCCATACTTATGTGGCTTGTATTTGTTCTCTTAATTGATATCACTCCCTTCCTCTACAGCCCGTACTGGGAACTCTCACATTTTCACCATTGCGGCTTTGTTTATCTACTCTTATCTCTTCTAAAGGTCAGTACTTTTATTTACACTTCCCCAGTATTCGTTTATTAAATTTGTATCATTCTAGGTTTTAGCTGATGTTCTCTGCCATCCTTCCTTTTCGTTCTCCCATAGTGCAAACTCTACCCTGCACTCAGTAACGCTGCCAAAATAATCCCTTGTGCCTGATCTATATACCTCTTTATGTATATGTTCGTTGTATATTACTTGCATATATTTTGTATATATGTCACATTTTTATATATATGTCACATATTTGTACATATTTCGCTGCTCTCAACTTTGAGATTTGTAAAGTAATTACTCTATTTTTGTGTATACTACTCCTTTTTGCTGTGTTTCTAATTGTATGTATACTTATTTTTTTCAGTGAGGTTTGGTGAAGACCCATTACGGGGTTGAAATGTTACCAACCTTTACACTGTGGTGACTCGAATAAAACTTTGTTCATGTTATGCATTTAAAAATTTACATTCTGAGTGTGGCTGTTTCTTCAATTGACTTTGATGGGATCACTTCCGAGTTCAGCCAGCACCTGCCTAACAGCTAACAGAGTGCACGCCATTTGTCTATATTAAACATATTGGTTTGGCGTCTACACCTATGCCCAAATGTCTTCTGAAACCATTGCGTTTGACGAGTCTGCAACATCAAGGATATTTGCAAAAGTGATCCACCCAGGAGATTTCCTGAAGACCCCAGTACACGAACTCCGTACTAAGAATTACGAGTGAGAACGGAGGCGACTGGCATCCTTTGATTTGCACCCCATAACACTTGACGGATATCATAGACTGAGCAGGATTCCACGTGGCCTCAGGTACCACCTAAGACCTACATTATTCTCTGATAAATCTGATTATTGTGAAAAGTTTCAAAAAATTCTCAATAAATGCTCTCTGGACATTATTCGACTTACTATTGACTTTCTCCAAACAGCTATCACTGAATCAGAACAAAAACTCACCTCCATCGAGGAGCAACTCTCTACATCACTACCATCAGTGGACTGGAGCACCCTGAAAGCCAAAACCGATAAGGCAATAGAAGAGCACCGAAAATATTTACAGGAGAAGAAACGTTCAAAGTTTCAGCAAGATTCTGAAGATTATGCCCAAGGCCAAGTTTATCGATGGAACGACTCTGCGACCTCAGGTATCAGGCGAGGCAACACTGGACCTCGACGCTACTGGTCGTACAGTACGGACACCGACAGCTCTTCAAACAGCTTCCCACAAAGTCATTTTTTACCCAGATGCCCAAACACGAGGCCCAACACCAGCTCCGGAGGAAACCGACATGGAGGGCTGCCCAGAAGCAGCACAGATCACATGACTACGAGATCCCAGGTAAGACCACCAACTCAGTCATAAACATCTCGGCCTATACCCTTGATCCTGCAGAACTGGCAATTCTGCCACGTTGCTTGACCTTCTACCCCACACCGCCATGGGACAGGTTCAAGCTGTCCCAAGATTTGCAACATTTCTATTGCAACCTCCGCTGTTGTGAATTCTGTTGTTAAGCTCCCTCCTGTGGTCATGAATGGTACTTCGGCTGGTTCTGTCCATGGGCTTCCTCTGGTGGTTGTGAGTGGGGCTGCGGCTTCTGAGGTTCCTTCCACAGGTGACGAGGTTAATTCGTTAGCTGGCTGCTCTATTTAACTCCACCTAGATCATTGCTCCTTGCCACCTGTCAATGTTCCAGTATTGGTCTAGTTCGCTCCTGGATCGTTCTTGTGACCTGTCTTCCCAGAAGAAGCTAAGTTCCTGCTTGTTTTTCTCTGTTTGCTATTTTTTCTGTCCAGCTTGCTATTTTGATTTTTGTCTTGCTTGCTGGAAGCTCTGGTACGCAGAGGGAGCGCCTCCGCACTGTGAGTCGGTGCGGAGGGTCTTTTTGCACCCTCTGCGTGGTCTTTTTGTAGTTTTTTGTGCTGACCGCAAAGTTACCTTTCCTATCCTCTGTCTGTTCAGTAAGTCGGGCCTCACTTTGCTAAATCTAATTCATCTCTGTGTTTATAATTTTCATCTTAACTCACAGTCATTATATGTGGGGGGCTGCCTGTTCCTTTGGGGAATTTCTCTGAGGCAAGGTAGGCTTTATTTTTCTATCTCTAGGGCTAGCTAGTTCCTTAGGCTGTGATGAGTTGCATAGGGAGCGTTAGGAGCAATCCACGGCTATTTCTAGTGTGTGTGATAGGATTAGGGATTGCGGTCAGCAGAGTTCCCACATCTCAGAGCTTGTCCTGTAATATTAGTAACTATCAGGTCATTCCGTGTGCTCTTAACCACCAGGTCCATTATTGTCCTCACCACCAGGTCATAACACTCCGCCTTAAGACTCATTTCGGACTCTCACAGGATGTGACAAGGAATAGGATCCCTGCATCAGTGGAGAATCCTATCCCTGATCTTAGTATTCCACAACTGGGTTTACGCAATACAAGTAACTTTAGTCCCCCTCGTAATCATCATGCTACTGAGGCCTACATTGAGCTAATTCAAAATGATGTCGATGCAATTCTTGAACAACATTGTACGGGTAGCCTTCCTACCCACAGTAACATTCCCCCTCTCGAAAAACAGGCCCTTGAGTTCCTTAAGAAAAATAAGAATATTACCATAAAACCGGCAGATAAGGGTGGGGCTACCATCGTACAGAATACTACAGATTATACCTCTGAAATCCTCAATTATCTGATACATCCACATATAAGAAAATTCCTACTGACCCAATTTCAACCATCAAAGCCAAAATTGAAATACTTTTGAAGAAATATCTATCAGTTAACACGATTGATTCCAAGACCATCACCTTTCTAACTAATCCTCATCCTGTCACCCCGGTCATATACACAATACCCAAGGTCCATAAATCCCTCAGCAATCCCCCTGGTCGACCTATTGTCGCCTCTATCCTGGCCCTCATCTCTATCTCCCTTGAGAAGATTTTACTCCACTTACCAGAAAGATGGGGTCATTTATCCTTGACACCGGTCATTTCCTACAAACTCTCAAACAACTTCCCACTACTCCACCAGGATGCTTTCTAGTCACTTTTGATGTAAATAGCCTTTACACATCTATCAAATGCAACTTAGGCATTAGAGCAGTTGGGGATCTCCTTGAGCAGTTGGCCTTTTACAGTAATTCCCACCACCTGTGGCTTGACCTACTATCCTTGGTTTTACATGAAAACTACTTTCTATTTGGTGACCAATTTTACTTACAGATCCAGGGCACTGTCATGGGTGCCAATGTAGCGCCGGCATATGCTAACATATACATGGATGCTTTTGAACATGCCCATGTTTATGAGAACACTCTCTTTGTAACATATAATTCCTGTTGGCTTCGCTACATTGATGATATCTTTTGTCTATGGACGGGCTCCCACGACACTCTGGTTACCTTCACTGAGCACCTCAAGTCAATTCGTCCTGAACTTCAGTTCACATTAAACTACAGTCAAACTCAAATTGCATTCCTTGATACTCTTGTCATCAGAGAACCCAATGGGTACCTTGCCACTGACATTTTCTCCAAACCCACAGATTCCAATATCTTCTCTATTTCCACAGCTGTCACCCTTCTTCCACGAAACACAGTCTACCCCATTCCCAATTCAAGCGGGTAACACGTAAAGTCGCTAACCCTGATCTGCTACCAGGACGCCAGGACGAGATGTCCCTCAAATTTACAGCTAGACACTACCCTAAAAGCCTACTGGATAGAGAAAAAATGTTGGCCCTGAATCCATCATGCCCAAGATCTACAATGTGATCCACAAACACTGGCCATTGCTCACAGGTTCTTACCCACACATTGAGGCCTTTAAGGCATTACCATTAATGTGCAAATGAAGACCCAACAACATCAGGGACAAAGTAGTTAAAGCTGACTTGGGTAGTTTTTCCAGAATACCAAGACATATCTTTCTTGCCACAGAACAGTGCGGCACATTCCCTTGCGTGGGTTGTGCATGCTGCTCCAAAGTTATTAAATCTAGCACGATTATCCACCCCCACTTCAGCAAACAGTACAAAATTAAATTTTTTTTTACGTGCGACTCTAGCAACGTTATCTATGTAATCAAATGCCCTTGTGGCCTACTTTATGTTGGTGAAACAACACAACACATTCATGACCGAATGGCAAGCCACAAATCGACTATACGGTGCAAAAAAACTTGGCTCCCTCTTCCCCATTATTTCATATCCGCCAATCATTCTGTGTCCCAACTACGGTTTCAGGTTCTGGAACAGGTCGATAGACCAAGACGGGGCGGGAACCCTATTAAACTATTAAGGGAAAGGGAATCCCATTGGATCTATACCCTACAGACCCTAACACCTAAGGGCCTCAACAGGGAACTCGATTTGGTGTTCAACTAACTAGTCCTGGGGACCTCGGTCTCCTGCTCGTCCTATTCTGTGTGATTTTGCTGTATTATGTTTCTTGGATACAACGTTCATGTTTGACCGATATACTATATATATACTATTGTTGGCGGACATGTGTATAACATGCTGACCTTTATGTCGTCCTCTATGTACTAATCTGTCTTAATACTTCAAGGCACTCTGATTTTCACAATTCACTATACCCAACAGGTGTATTTACTGAGTATTTACTCAGTCTTTTTTCCCCTTTTTTTCAATCATTTATTTTTATTTTTATTTTTTCTTTTACTTTTTATTTTAATTTTTATTTCTATTTTTATTTTTTTACTTTATTTTTGTATTTTTGTTTATTTTTATTTTCAATTTTATTTTCATTATTTTTATTTTTATTTCTATTTTTCATTCTTTATCATTACTATTTTTATCTTTATTTTCATTTTTTCATCTTCATGTTAGACTATCTCTTATTTTTACTCCATTCATTTTACTTATACATTTCTTTGTTCATTTTTTCTTATGTATTTCTATTTTTATTTTACTATTTATTTCATTAATTTTTTTTTAGTTTTTTTAGTTTTTAATTTTTTTCCTTTTTCTTTTTCTTTTTACTATTATTTATCTATTTAATTTTTTATTACTTATTTTCTAATTTATGTATTCTCATTTTATTCTTATTTTATCCAAGTTCAGTTCCACTTTTATTTTTTATTTTTTTCATTATTAAGCTCATTTTTACTTTCATTTTCTCTCACATCAACTCAAGCCACTATGCCCATCTCTTTTTGTGTTCCTTTACCCCTATTCTTTTCTATAGAGCCATTACTATTCCCTTTCTCTCTCTTTTTCTCCCTCAGCCCGGCTACATCCACTGTGTGCCCACATCATTGCGCTATTATGCTGACACTATCGGTTCTTTGTGTCAGCGGCGCATCCCACCACCGTATGGCACAGGCGCCCATACCATCCTCATACTGCGCAGGCGCCCGCCGTCATTATACAGCACTTGCGCTCACAGCCTCTCCATCTCCACACTGCGCAGGCGCCTGTTCCCCTAGCCTTCTTGTTGATCTATACCGCGCGCGCACACCGCCTTCTACTTCCGTTCCTCTGGTACATTAACCCACTGACTACCAATGACTGTGCACATCACCACAGGCACCGCTCTCGTCTCCACAGGTATGCTTTCTTTATTTTGGCACCAGTGTTTCTAGTTACACACCATGACTGTACACCTTCTTCACCCTCCTTCTTCCCCCATCCTTGCTTTTTACAGCTCCTTCTGGGACCTCTGGGATTCTTTTATTAAATTGCATCATTCTATGTTTTAGCTGATGTTCTCTGCCAGCCTTCCTTTTCGTTCTCCCGTAGTGCAAACTCTACCCTGCACTCAGTAACGCTGCCAAAATAATCCCTTGTGCCTGATCTATATACCTCTTTATGTATATATTCGTTGTATATTACTTGTATATATTTTTGTAAATATGTCACATTTTTGTATATATGTCACATATTTGTACACATTTTGCTGCTCTCAACTTTGAGATTTGTAAAGTAATTACTCTATTTTTGTGTATACCACTTGTTTTTGCTCTGTTCCTAATTGTATGTATACTTATTTTTTTCAGTGAGGTTTGATAAAGACCCATTATGGGGTCGAAACGTTACCTACCTTTACACTGTGGTGAGTCAAATAAAACTTTGCTCATGTTATGCATTTAAAAATTCACATTCTGAGTGTGGCAGTTTCTTCAATTATAAGGCTGGGATAGCTGGCAGACCCAGGTTGCCATAGCAATGATCCGGCCCTCTCAATGACATTACTAGACTGCCGATCAGAAAGGAGAAAAAACCCCAGCCCCTCTCTCAGCCTTCTTGATGCTGCGATAGATATTGATCGCAGCATTCAGCGGGTTAAATGGCCCAGGACAGTTCAGGCACAACTCCTTGCTATGAAAGCCGAGGCTCAGCTTTCACTTAAGCCAAGCTTCCGGCGACGATCGTGCGGGCACTGCTCCTGTGCCCGCATGATCGAACTGTTGTAAATTTACTCCATTTTGTGGGAACTAATTCCTGATCATGAAGTAAACCTACATCAAATGTTGTTAAGGGGTTAAATAATTATTTGGGGGAAAAATGACATTTTAATTTTACCGTCCCAATGTTATAACGTTCTGTGAAGTGTCGGTGGGTTCTAAATACTCACAATACCCATACATTAATTGCTTGAAGGGTGTAGATTCCAAAATGGTGTCACTTGTGTGTGGTTTTTGCAGTTTTCTCTTTTGAAAAGCAACATGGTGCCCATAAGCTATTCTAGAGAAAATTGCACTCCAAAATTTAAATGGTGCACAGGAGAAAATGACCAACAAATTGTGTGGTATAATTTCTCCTTTACTATTAGAAAATTGAAAAATTGAGGGCAAAAGCAACATTTTTGTGGAAAAAATGAAACTGTTATACAATTCTGCGAACCACCTGTGGATTCAAGATGATGACCCCATAGCTTTGAATTCCTTAAGGGGTGCAGCTTCCAAAATGGGGTCAGTTATGGGGAGCTTCTACTGGTTTGCCACTTTGGGGGCTCTTCAAACATGACTTAGTGTCTGCAATCTATTCCAGCCAAAATTGAGGTACAAAATTGAAATAGTGCGCCTTCCCTTCAGAGCCTGGCCATGTGCCCAAACAGTAGTTTCTGAACACATACTGGGTATTATTGGGGTATAATCATGCTGAAGAAAAATTGCATAATAAACTGTATGATCCATTTTCTTCTGTTACTCTTGTGAAAATCAAAACTTTGGGGCTAAAACAACATTTTTGTGGAAAATATGTAATTTTTCATTTTTTGCTTCAAGTTTATTTTAATTCCTGTGAAGCACCTAAAGGGTTAAAAACATTCTAAATGAAGCTTTGAATACTATGGAGGGTTCTGTTTTTAAAATGGGGTCACTTTGGGGCATTTTTTTACATATAGGACCCCAAAAGTCATTTCAAATGTAAAGTGGTCCCTAATAAAATAGGCTTTGTAAATTTTGTTGAAAAAAATGAAAAATTGCTGTTAAACTTTTAACCTCCTACATTTCTAACAAAAAAAAGTAAAAAAAAAGTATGCTGATGTAAAGTAGGCATGCGGAAAGTGTTAGTTATGTATTATTTTATTGGTATGACTATCTGTTTTAGGCTATGTTCACACGTTGCGGATTGGTGTGTGGATTTTTCCGCACTGTTTTTGCAAAATCCGCAGGTAAACCGCACTGCGGATTTACCGTGGTTTTTGTGTGGATTCCACCTGTGGATTCCTATTGAGGAGCAGGTATAAACTGCTGCGGAATCCACACAAAGAATTAAAATGCTGCAGAAAAAACAATGCTGCATTTCCGCATGTTTTTTTCCGCAGCATGTGCACTGCGGATTTTGTTTTCCATAGGTTTACATGATACTGTACAATGCATGGAAAACTGCTGCAGATCCGCAGCAAAATCCTCAACGTGTGCACATAGCCATAAGGACATAAAAATTCAGAGTTCAAAAACTGCACATATTTCAAAGATTTTCCTCAAATTTACAATTTTTTCATTGCTAAATCATATCGATCTACATTTACCACTAATGTGAAGTACAATTTGTCACAGAAAATAATCTCCGAATCACTTGGATATGTTGAGTCATTGCAGCGCTATTACCACATAAAGGAAAGAGACACAATTTAAAAATGTAGTCTGGTAATCAAGGAGAAAACAGGCTTTATCAGGAAGGGGTTAAATGATAATTGCAGTCATAATAATCTATACAAATTTCTCCTGCTTTCAAAAAATCACAGACATTAATTTCTTTTTTACAAACAGTGAATAAAGTGCCCAATTTTACAGACTGTCCAGAAATTTCTGGATGATATGAAATCCTGGCAGGAAGCTGAGAGGCTCCAAAAAGAAAAGATGAGAACATCTCAGTATTACGAGAGTGCAGCACAAGTGAAAAAGATTCAGAGTTTACAGTACATAAAATACTGTATGTATGACAACACATAATATAAGGTAAGCAATATACATAAGATATGTGTTAGGGGTCGAGTTCCTGCCTCTGCACAGGGGGAATCTCGGGCCATCTCCGCTGCTGTCTCCCATTCTTCTCCTGCCGCAGTGGAACCTGCTCAGCAGAGACATCGATCCCAGCGTCTCGCTCAGTCTGACTCTGTGCTAAGAGTTACTGTTGCATTTCCTGCTTCTGCCATTGAAGTCAGTGCTGGGCAACGGCGAGCAGACGCTTCTGGGACTAAGTCCTGCTTTTCTCATTCTGAGCATGCCCAGAGTAAGATCTCTCAGTGGAGATCGACGGTCACATGATCAGATACTGCAGCTAGTTAATTGGTCCTTCTTGGAAGGTCCTTGTAGGTGCTAGGACTAAGTCCTGCTTTGCACTCTGAGCATGCCCAGGGCAAGATCTCTCAGTGGAGATCTGGGGTCACATGCTCAGGTACTGCAGCGACTCCATTGGTCCTTCTTTGAAGGTCCTAAACGTGCTGCAACTATTTAAGGCTCGCATGGCCGCACGGCCATGCGCTAGTATTGACAATTGTAATCGTGTATGTGTTGATGAGTGCAAGTCGTTCCTTAAAAAAACCATCCCTTGTGTATGACTGTTCGCGAAAGGTGTATGGCTGCAATCTAGTGCCCGGATGAACTCACAGCGTTTACACATGAAACAGCGCCTACTGCTGTGACCGCCAGTGCGGTGCCACGCGCCATTAGAGCCCTTCTTTAACCCAAGTCAGGGTGGTTAGTGGCGTCCGCCAGTACAGCACAGTTCGCACTCTCGTGCTGTTTAATTATTAATTTTGATACGTGCGGTACTGCGGCCATGTGACGCAGGGTGAAGTTAACCCATGTGTGTATTCACATTGTACCGCCATATCGTCCGTCTCTACTAGCAGCAGGGTTTTCACCTGCACGGTGGACCTCGGACTGCGAATGCACCTATTACTATTTCATCTTAAACTTGGTGCAATCCGCCAGTCCTAACAGATATGCAATAAACTTTAGTAAATTAGAGATAAAACAGAGGGGGTATTTATGTTGAGGTCAAACTTCTACTTTTAGGACAGGTTAACATTGTTTGATATGTGTCCTTTTATTTAACCTATGTAATTATGCAACTAGGCAACTATGACTGCCTTAGACAAATCCTTTGTAAGGGTACCGTCACACTATACGATTTACCTACGATCACGACCAGCGATACGACCTGGCCGTGATCGTAGGTAAATCGTAGTGTGGTCGCTGGGGAGCTGTCACACAGACAGCTCTCCAACGATGCCGCGCTTAGTTACCCGATGTTTATCCTGGTTACAAGCGTTAAACTAAAAAAAAAAAAACAGCACATACTTACATTCTGGTGTCCGTCAGGTCCCTTGCAGTCTGCTTCCCGCACTCAGTGACTGCCGGCCGTAAAGTGAAAGTGAAAGCACAGCCGCTGTGCTCTGCTTTCACTTTACGGCCGGCAGTCACAGTGCGGGAAGCAGAGTTTAACGCTTGTAACCAGGATAAACATCGGGTAACTAAGCGCGGTCCTGCGCTTAGTTACCCAATGTTTACCCTGGTTACAAGCGAACGCATCGCTGGATCGCATCGCTAGATCGCTAGATCGGTGTCACACACACCGATCTAGCGATGACAGCGGGAGATCCAGCGATGAAAGAAAGTTCCATACGATCTGCTACGACGTACGATTCTCAGCAGGATCCCTGATCGCTGCTGCGTGTCAGACACAGCGATATCGTAACGATATTGCTGGAACGTCACGAATCGCACCGTCGTAGCGATCGAAATGTTATAGTGTGACGGTACCCTAAGTGATTGAGAACAATGATCACTTAAGTAGATATATAGAAGATATAAAATAATCCTCAGAGCTCTGTAAGTCCTACCTTTGAGTTGCAGAGTCGTGCTGTTGAATGTTTATTTCCATATATTTTAAATACCTCTTCAACTGGAAAGTTATTCTGTAATAGAATTAGTCAGATAACACAATAGTGACATTAATAAACCTCAGTATAAAACCATAGTAATAAGTGATAAGTGACTAAATAGCCTAGTAATTATGCATCTTCAAGTAGGAGAAAATGTGATAATGTGACATCTATTTAAAGAATTGATAGGTTTCAGACTAAGAAACTATTAAATAGATTGTTCCAACTTTTCTACCGAAGCGCACTGCCTATCTTCCCTCAGCTTCTGGTTGCAGGTGACGGTGCACTTCTGAAGACTGACTGTTCAGCCCAGCAGCAAGGTTGAACTACTCGTAGGGTGCTTACACACTGTGTTCTGGCACCTATTTGCTTGTTTCATGAAAGCTTATGTACAAACTCTCTGCAATATGGGATTCGGGCAAATACGCTGAAGGGACCATAGACTATAATGGTGCCAACAGAGTGAACGTGTGCTCTACTGGAAACGGAAATCCAGACGTAGTCTACTACATCTGAGTGTTCACCTTCAGCTGGCGTACATACCAAAAAATGATGCATTCAAAGCACATGTTTGCTCTCCTGACACAAATATAATCTATGGCCCCGTTGGTGCATAAGCCTGAATCCCATTTTGTGGGGATTTTGGACATAAGCCCAGATGGGACCAATGAATGGGTGAAAGCACCCTTATGAAATGTGCAGTTACCATGCTGGTAGTAGAAGCAGGGAGAGGTGCAAGGCAACTGAAGCTGGTCAGCTGAAGTGGTCCAGCCAGCTTAATAACCCAGAAGCCATGCTTTAAAGTTTAGAGCCTATAAGTGGCTTATGCTCCTTTTCTAGGTTACAAGGAACAAGCTTTAGGCCATGTTCACACGTTCCTGATTTCCCTGCTGTTTTTTCTGCACTAAAAACCGCAGCTCTTGGCAGAAAACGCAGGTCCTTTTTTTGGTGCGTTTTTGGTGCGTTTTTTGATGCGTTTTTTGATGCGTTTTTTAGTGCGTTTTTTTATGCAGTTTTCTATGCAGAGTATGTGTGTTTTCTAGGAAGTTTTTTAGGGTTAAAATGGCTGAAAATTCCCTAACCCTACCCCTAACCCTAACCCTACCCCTACCCCTAACCCTAACCCTACCCCTACCCCTAACCCTACCCCTACCCCTAACCCTACCCCTAACCCTACCCCTAACCCTAACCCTACCCCTAACCCTACCCCTAACCCTAACCCTATTCTAACCTTAGTGGAAAAAAAAAATTCTTTATTTTTTTATTGTCCCTACCTATGGGGGTGACAAAGGGGGGGGGGGGGTCATTTACTATTTTTTTTATTTTGATCACTGAGATAGGTTATATCTCAGTGATCAAAATGCACTTTGGAACGAACCTGCCGGCTGGCAGATTCGGCGGGCGCACTGCACATGCGCCCGCCATTTTGGAAGATGGCGGCGCCCAGGGAGAAGACGGACGGACGGACACCGGGAGGCCGGGTAAGTATAAGGGGGGGAGATGAGGGCACGGGGGGGCGTCGGAGCACGGGGGGTGGCATCGGAGCATTGGGGGGTGGGATTGGGGCACGGGGGGCAGCCACACTGCAGCGGTTCTGCACCACAAACCGCAGAAAACCCGCAGATATTTTTTTCATCTGCAGGTTTTACTGCGGGTTTGACCTCACAATGGAGGTCTATGGGTGCAGAACCGCTGCAGTTCCGCAAAAAGAAGTGACATGGTACTTCTTTTTTACCGCAGCTATTCAGCGCGGCTTTTTTAGTTAATTCCCGCATCATGTGCACAGTGGTTCCTGTTTTCCATAGGGTACAGTGTACTGTACCCTGCATGGAAAACAGCTGCGGACCCGCAGCGGCAAAATCGCGGCGGTTCCGCAGTTAAAAACGCACTGTGTGAACATGGCCTTACACTCTAAAATTAAAAATTCCTCGGTTATTCAGAACAGAAAGAATTATTTTTAAAAACAAGCTGTCTGCATAAGTCATATTTTTGCCACGATTTGTCCCAAAACCTGAAAGGATTTCTGATGCCAGCAAAGTGAATGAGAATCCTGAAGTGTCATGCACATGATGCTCATTTGTGACTTGCAATTGTGTGCAGAAATCTGCAGCATGTCTATTCTTTCAGCGTTCTTTCACCCACTGACTTCAATGAAGCCTATTAAAAATGTTATAAAAATGCATATCTAATAATGATTGCGGATTTGTTGCGTTTTTGTAGTGTTTTTGCGTGTGGTTTTTGAACATTATAGAGATAGATAATAGTGAAGAGAGAACGTGCTCTGATAAGTCGTTATCTGAGCGCGTTCGAGTGGTAACAGTATCTTCAGCATGATCAATTATTATGTTTGAGTAGCCGCAGCTGCATGTGCAACACCCGCTAGGGCCGTGGGGTACTCGGAACTGGGTCAGACAGTTCTTAAAGGGGTGGTCACGGCAGCTGTGATCCGGTCCGTTGCCCTGGGCGCGCAATTAAAAGGGATGAGGGAATGTTTGTAGGGGATTGTTCGTGATGCCACCTGTGGTATTCAGCTATAGATGGCCGACGCTGCTTAAAGGGACCGCTGGGGCCGATGGTGATGCAGCTAGGATGGTCCTGCTCCCACAGGTTGAGTGGGGCCCCAGGGCTATCAGAACAGTCTATGAGAAGTTGTGGAAGTTGGGGTGCAGGAATGATTGGAGGACACAGGGACTGTAGTTTTTTTTACCTTTAATTGTTGGTGCAGTCCGGAGCACAGGTACAGGTGGTATTGAATATCCGGGCAGCCTGGAAGCAGTTCAGAATCCCCCTAGTCAGGTGGGGTTGAAAGCCTCCATACTGCGCAGTTCTTTAGGTTCTTGATGCCTTAAGCTCTCTTCAAGTCCCTCTCTGTCTGTCCTTTTGGTAGAACACTACCCACATGGCAGGCAGCTTGAGCCTTTTCCTGATGTCACTCCCTCATGGTGACTCCGGGCTCTCTAGTTTGCTACTGTGCCTTCGGGCGTCAGATGTGGCCAGGAGACCTGCAACATCCTGTTCTCCAGATTCTGTTGCTGGGCATGCAGTTCCCACACAACCATGGACTCCGGTGTCTGGTCTGTTGTGCTCAGTCCTGGGGTGAGCTTAGTTGCAGCTCCTATCCCCAGCTTCTGCTCATTTGCTTCCTCTTCCTTCACTGTCTCTGACTGACTAACTCACCCCTCCTCCAGACCAGAACTTTCAGGGAAGTTCCCCTGAAACTGGGTTTAGAGTTCCCCCTTCTGGTCTGGAGTCAGGAAAGTGTTGCTAGTGTTACCTGTTAAGGGGATCCCTTCTTGCTTCCAGGCATGCAGGACCAGCGTCAGCACCCGGGCAAGTTCCGGGGCCCTGGCGAGATGGGGGGCCCATAACGGTAAGACACTTATGCCGACACTGATGCGCATCATGCACTTCTGTGGGGCCCCCGAAGCCGGACTACATTCCGACCCTCCCTCCCTGTGCTAGTGTGCTGTGTGTGACTCCAGCCAGGACTCGGAGGCGGAGCTGGAGCTGACATATGATTCCCAGCAGCAGGAGGCAGCACACAGAGCACTCTGGGACTGCAGGAATACTCAGCATGGGGATAGAAGAGTCACTTCCAGGCCGGCGGTCATCACTTCCGGGTGAGAGTGAGGAGCTTGTCATCCTAAGAAGAGCTCACACACAGATCGTCGCGACACGGTCCGGGACCCGGGTCCACTGTCCAGGTCCAGCGCTGCAGTGAGCAGGACTTGTAGCCCTATACTACACAGACAGACCTTGATAGTATGGCATCTGAATGATTCTGGGACAGGACTTGTAGACTATATACTACATGGCTGGCTGTGCTATATGCTATGTGGGCTGCTTGTGTTATATACTACGTGGCTGTGCTATATGCTACGTGGCTGCCTGTGTTATATACTACGTGGGCTGCCTGTGTTATACTACGTACGTGTGCTGCCTGTGTTATATACTACGTGGCTGTGCTATATGCTACGTGGCTGCCTGTGTTATTTACTACGTGGGCTGTGCTATATACTACAAGGGCTGCCTGTGTTATATTCTACGTACGTGGGCTACCTGTGTTATATACTACATGGGCTGCCTGTGTTATATACTGCGTGGGCTGTGCTATA
The DNA here is from genome assembly GCF_032444005.1 of Ranitomeya imitator. Lineage (NCBI taxonomy): Eukaryota > Metazoa > Chordata > Amphibia > Anura > Dendrobatidae > Ranitomeya > Ranitomeya imitator. The sequence continues at coordinate 114,261,801 of NC_091288.1, read as the reverse complement.
TACTACGTAGGCTGCCTGTTTTATAAACTACGTAAGTGGGCTGCCTGTGTTATATACTATGTGGCTGTGCTATATACTACGTTGCTTCCTGTGTTATATACTACATACGTGGGCTGCCTGTGTTATATACTACATGGGCTGCCTGTGTTATATACTACGTGGCTATGCTATATGCGACGTAGCTGCCTGTGTTATATACTACGTGGGCTGCCTGTGTTATACTACGTGCGTGGGCTGCCTGTGTTATATACTACGTGGCTGTGCTATATACTACGTGGGCTGCCTGTGTTATATACTACGTGGGCTGCCTGTGTTATACTACGTACATGGGCTGCCTGTGTTATATACTACGTGGCTGTGCTATATGCTACGTGGCTGCCTGTGTTATATACTATGTGGGCTGTGTTATATACTACGTGGGCTGCCTGTGTTATATACTACGTGGGCTGTGTTACAAACTATGTGGCGGGGGCTGTGCTCTGGTGCCTCTCAATGAATGAAGTCCAGAATAGATTTAAATTAGTAGAATATGTAGAATTTGTGTTTCTCTTGATGATGAAGTAGGTTTCGATTCTGGACATCCTTATTTATTGAGACGTCGGCGCGGCATAGCCACCTCGCTACACCATTTTGATTTCAACATTGGTTCTGCCAATCAGCGGACCACTAATAGCTGGACACAGTGTTTCTAAGCCATTCTAAGAGTTGTGCTTTCTCACAACTTGATCAGGTGAGGCTGAGCAGTTACTTACCGCACCACAAAATGCCTTTTGTCTAGCTAACACCCCATCTTGTCATTGTGGCCTATAATCAAAAACTAAGAATCATGCAGTACTTACAAGACATGAATCAGTGAATGTGAGTATTATACATAAAATGTTGAAAGAAGGTTGAACCTGATGTCCTCATTAGGGCCACACAGCCACTCATGGCTGTCTACCCGGAGGCTGACAGTGCGGAAACCTCCTGTTATGTAGGCGGGAGAGGGACTGGGAGGCCTGCTCTCTGACCAGTCTTTAAACAGCTGTGTGAATCCCCTGTAAGGCAGGAGAAAGCGCCGATTACAGTCAGTGAAGGAATATTTGCAGGTTCAACATGGAATAAATAGATGGTTTGGCGGGTCACTGTTTTTGTAAAGGGTGCACTGCTGAGAACAGTTTCTACTAGTGTATGGTACATTTATCAATGTTGATTTGCCTCTAATATTACAGGTACTGATACCCTGAGATCTGTGGACCTTAGATCACCAGAGTTAGCCACCTACTAAGCACAAGATCTACATGCCACCTACTCCAAGAGTGACAGTGACACAGTGCAGAAACGCCACTATCAGGACTTATTTTCCAGAACACACACGTGGACTAGTAAGTGACTAAGTGACCAATCATTACCATATATTAGGTCGGACACAGAGTTCCATTTGCGAGAGCCTCGCATCACTTCACCCTGCACAGCCGCCCATTCTTTGGACAGGAGTGTGCAGCTGCATAGAAATACGGACATTTCGGGTGATGTAATGCAAGGCTCATGCATCACTCTCACAAGTGGGACTACGGCCTTTCTGCAATCATTGTTCTCCACCCCAACTGCTTATCTTCCTGATTACATGGGGAAACTGCAGTCAATCCCTACTTCCTTTTACAGTTGCATAAATAGCAACAATCATCTGAGACTTTAACATGCTGCAGTTATCAGCCACACGAGAGGCCAGGTTAATGCTCATGGCCGATAGTTGCTATTAAAATCATAAAGTTGACAACATAAAATACTCTTGATTTCACAGCATTTTTAGGCCAAAATGGAAAGTGGTGATCAAGCTAAAGAACTTTCAGATGAACAGGCACCTCTATCCAAGAAGCACAAGTCTGGAAGTCAGAAAAGAAAAGAGAAGCAGTTATTGGAAGATAAAGTTAAGAAGCTCACTACCATTGATTGCTTTTTTAGGAAGTCTACACAAAAGGACAGTGGAGAGTCAACCAGTTGAACTAAATCAGGAATTCAACCAAGTTCAAGCGTCTTTGTAGAAGCATTTTCCAGCACTGATGAAGTTACTGAAGAAATTGAAGATTCTTCACATCAGCAACTCCTTCTCAGTCTTTCTGAACCTCGGCTAGAACTAACTGATGATCCTGCTGAATGGCCTGATATAATTTCTGATGTGCTGAGATGCCAGGCAATAAAAAGGGGCCCCATACAAGTGAGATTGGAAAATTTCCCGCTCACAGACTTTTCTGATGGTTCAAAGAGACGCTTCGCTTGTACCCATAGACTAGAGAGAAAAAGGTAGACCTTATGAACTGGGAGTCACCACTAGAGGAGTATATATAACAAAAACAGCTTTATTCAACACATATGCAAGAGACAAAAACACATTAAAAACAGTAAAAACAAGGGGATATAACATAACCCCATACTAACAAACAAGCCCAAAATGAGGCTAAAAGCCCGCACATATCTAAACAAGGTGTAATACACAAGCCCATAGATTAAATAATGTCTGAGTAAAATGACATAGACACATCTACTGTACACCAAAGAAGAACACTGTATAGTCTTAAGGAGAAAACATGACCTCACCGGCACCCCATAATCAAAGTGCCTTGATAACCCAAAAATATATACTGGTAATATAAGCAACCTAAGAACGGTCATGTAGGGGGTAAAGGCAATGCAATAAACACCAATGTGAGATAACTATGCAGCCTAGTACCCACCCCACCTGAAACCAAACACCCAAAGTACATAAACCCTGAATAGGGTGTAGAGAGAACCCAATCCTGTGGGTGTAGGTCCAAGGCAGAATCAAAAGGGCTTGTGTACCATGTAAAAGACAAAGTGCGGGCTGCAGGCACCCAACGCGTGTCGCCACGCACTGGTGGCTTCGTCAGGGGTGATGCCTGCATGCCCTGGCTCCTGCTTAAATACACAATAATCAGTGACTTACTGACAACAGCTGTGCGGCTGCTGGAAGTGCCGCATATGGCGTATAATGGTGGTATGACAAGCCTTGCCCGGCGTGTATGCATTGCGCATGCGCCGGCGTGCCGGAGCGGAAGTATATAGTTCGCTCTCAGTCGCCATAGCAGCACGCTCACTGCGCCTGCACAAGGTGTCAGGGAGAAATACATTGAATGCCGGCGCATCTGAGATAGTGGAGTGGCGGAGCTAATACAGCCCAGAGACACAAACGAGCCGATAACAAAAAACACACATGAAAGTGTGGACCTAGGGAAGGGGTTTCCAAACAATTAGCAAAGGTACAGAAAAACACAGAAATACATTTTATCTACACAAATAATTATACAGAAAAATATAATGTGAAAATGAAAAAAATAAAGAAATAATAATTAAACCCTCCTGCACATAAGTAACCCCATGTGGGGGCTTCACACAGAAAAATATGAAATATTGATAATAAAAAACAGACCAAAAAATGCAAAATATGAAGAAACATACAAACTACTATGGAGCACAATGTTAAAGGCCCTATGTTGGCAACATGCCAAGAGGGGACCTACATGAGATGTAAAAGATAAAGAGACTCCGGGCATACACACGTTAGCCCCAATAGGGTACCAACCGAGAAAAGAGCAGAAAATAAACGAAGAATACACAAAAAATATAGAAAAAAATGGACAAAAAAAAAAAAATTTTTTACAAAGACAAAAAATATAAATTCAAGCGAACATCCCTAAAGGGGCGAACTGCTAGATAGTAGTTCAAACAGAAGAGCGGGTACAGATTCACTGTAGATAAAGAACGCACCCATGCTTGTACAACTTATTGTTTATAAAAACCAGTGAACAATAACTCTTCATTGATGCCCACGGGGATAACACAATTTAAGTCGAGAATCCACTTAGACTCCCGCTTTAAAAGTTCAAGGGTGACATTTCCTCCCCTCATATTCATATGTACCGCTTCCAGTCCTAAAACTTTCGTTCCAGCCCAGTTTGAGTCATGTTCGGCCAAGTAGTGCGCAGCCACAGATGTAAGGGTTTTCCCTTCAGCTTGTCCCTTTTAGCCATTGTGATGGTAGACAGATGTTGCTGTATACGTCTTCTTAGCTCCTGTGAGGTTTGACCCACATAAACTTTGGGGCATGGGCATATCACCGCGTAAACCAAATTTCGGGTTCTGCAATTAAAGTAGGCCTTGATGGGAGTCTGTGAAGACAAAGATGGCACCATGATTCTTTCACCACCGCTAGTGTAAGGACAAATACTGCAATTTTCGCAAGGAAAGGTGCCCATCAATTTACCCCCCCTACGGAGTTTAGTCACCGGGCGCTGAAAATGACTGTGACTTAAACAATCCCTGAAACTCCTAGCCCTCCTAGCAATCAAGTTGGGTTGAGGGGCAATGTGGGGAAGCAGCTTGGACTCGCTTTGCAGAATACCCCAATACTTGGATACAATACCCCTAAGATCTTGCCACTGGTTGTTAAACATTGTTAAGATTCCCAGCGGTTTGTCTCTGTTCTTGGCACAATTTTGTAAAAGCTCCCCCCTGTTGCTATTGTTGGCCGCAGAAAAGACACGGGAAATAACCCGTTTGGGATAACCTCTCTCCCGGAAACGTGCAGTGAGATCACGAGAGTGTGCAGTGAAATCCCCGTGTTTACTGCAGTTTCTCCTAGCTCTATAAAACTGGCCCTTGGGAATACCTGTTTTCAGATGCAACGGGTGGAAACTAGCAAAATGCAGCAGGCTGTTGGTAGCCGTAGGTTTCCGATATAGAGTCGTAAGAATTTTCGGTCCCTCAATCTGCAATCTTAAGTCCAAGAATTCAATATCCGTCTGGGAAAATTGTGAGGTAAGGCGTATGTTCCAGGGGTTATCATTCAGTAGGCCCACAAACTCCTTACAGTGATCCAGGGTGCCTGTCCAGATAAAAACAACATCATCGATGTATCGAAACCATTTGATGACAAATTTGGAAAAGTATTCCAGACAGAACACCCTAGTTACCTCCCACCAACCCAAAAAGAGGTTGGCGTATGAGGGGGCACAACGAGCCCCCATAGCGGTGCCTCTTACCTGCCTATAAAAGACACGATCGAACGTAAAGTAATTTTGGTCCAGGACGAACAACAGCAGGTCCAGGATAAATGAATCGTGCCCTCTGTCACCCGTTGAGTTGGAGTCCAAGAAGAAGGACACAGCACGTATACCCAATTCATGTGCGATGCAGGTGTAAAGAGACTCCACGTCTAGGGTCACAAGCCACACCCCTGGCGGAATCTCCAGATCTTGAAGTTGCAGAATAAGGAATGTGGAATCCTTAACATAGGACTTGAGAGAGACAACTAAAGGCTGAAAAAAAAAATCAATATAAACACACGGCCGTTCCAATAACCCACCAATCCCAGAGACTATGGGCCTACCCGGAGGGGCCTGTAGAGATTTATGCACCTTCGGGAGCATGTAAAAGGTGGGGGTCCTGGGATGGTGGTTAGTAAGAAAATCTCATTCACGTTTGTTGATAATATTCCGTGTGTAAGCAGCCTCCAGTAGGCGATTTAGTTTGCCCTGAAACACACATGTAGGGTCTGAGGGGAGCACTTGATAACACTCTATGTTCCCTAATTGGCGCATAGCTTCTTGTACATAGAGGTCAACTGGCCAAATCACCAAGTTGCCCCCCTTATCGGCTTCTCGAATTACAAAATCTCTATTAGAACCCAATTTAGCCAAGATGACCTGATCTTCACGACTAATGTTTCTCCCCTAGTAGGATCAAGTTTAAGATCATGTACCTCTCTGCATATGGCGTTGAAAAAACTCTGTACCGCCGGGCATAGCGTAAACGGGGGAGTGGCTTGTGAAGGAAGTCTTCCGGTGAATTTTCTTCTGGGCTGGCACTCATCATCACTTTCATCCAGTAAGTCCAGAAGATCCCTCAGGACAAGACGATCGGCTACAGGCAACTCATCTATGGTCGAAGGGCAATGATAAAGCATTTTAAAAGTAAGCTGCCTGCAGAACAGATACACATCCTTAATAAAAGTAAATTTGTCAAGCCCACTGGTGGGGCAGAAAGAGAGGCCTTATTCCAATAAGGCAATCTCACGTTCTGAAAGGATATATTCTTACGACTCTATATCGGAAACCTACGGCTACCAACAGCCTGCTGCATTTTGCTAGTTTCCACCCGTTGCATCTGAAAACAGGTATTCTTAAGGGCCAGTTTTATAGAGCTAGGAGAAACTGCAGTAAACACGGGGATTTCACTGCACACTCTCGTGATCTCACTGCACATTTCCGGGAGAGAGGTTATCCCAAACGGGTTATTTCCCGTGCCTTTTCTGCGGCCAACAATAGCAACAGGGGGGAGCTTTTACAAAATTGTGCCAAGAACAGAGACAAACCGCTGGGAATCATAACAATGTTTAACAACCAGTGGCAAGATCTTAGGGGTATTGTATCCAAGTATTGGGGTATTCTGCAAAGCGAGTCCAAGCTGCTTCCCCACATTGCCCCTCAACCCAACTTGATTGCTAGGAGGGCTAGGAGCTTCAGGGATTGTTTAAGTCACAGTCATTTTCAGCGCCCGGTGACTAAACTCCGTAGGGGGGGTAAATTGATGGGCACCTTTCCTTGCGGAAATTGCAGTATTTGTCCTTACACTAGCGGTGGTGAAAGAATCATGGTGCCCTCTTTGTCTTTACAGACTCCCATCAAGGCCTACTTTAATTGCAGAACCCGAAATTTGGTTTACGCTGTGATATGCCCATGCCCCAAAGTCAATGTGGGTCAAACCACACAGGAGCTAAGAAGACGTATACAGCAACATCTGTCTACCATCACAATGGCTAAAAGGGATAAGCTGAAGGGGAAAACCCTTACATCTGTGGCTGCGCACTACTTGGCCGAACATGACTCAAACTGGGCTGGCACGAAAGTTTTAGGACTGGAAGCGGTACATATGAATATGAGGGGAGGAAATGTCACACTTGAACTTTTAAAGCGGGAGTCTAAGTGGATTTTCGACTTAAATTGTGTTATCCCCGTGGGCATCAATGAAGAGTTATTGTTCACTGGTTTTTATAAACAATTAGTTGTACAAGCATGGGTGCGTTCTTTATCTACAGTAAATCTGTACCCGCTCTTCTGGTTGAACTACTATCTAGCAGTTCGCCCCTTTAGGGATGTTCGCTTTAATTTATATTTTTTGTCTTTGTAAAAATTTTTTTTTTTTTTGTCCATTTTTTTCTATATTTTTTGTGTATTCTTCGTTTATTTTCTGCTCTTTTCTCGGTTGGTACCCTATTGGGGCTAACGTGTGTATGCCCGGAGTCTCTTTATCTTTTGCATCTCATGTAGGTCCCCTCTTGGCATGTTGCCAACATAGGGCCTTTAACATTGTGCTCCATAGTAGTTTGTATGTTTCTTCATATTTTGCATTTTTTGGTCTGTTTTTTATTATCAATATTTCATATTTTTCTGTGTGAATCCCCCACATGGGGTTACTTATGTGCAGGAGGGTTTAATTATTATTTCTTTATTTTTTTATTTTTTTCATTTTCACATTATATTTTTCTGTATAATTATTTGTGTAGATTAAATGTATTTCTGTGTTTTTCTGTACCTTTGCTAATTGTTTGGAAACCCCTTCCCTAGGTCCACACTTTCATGTGTGTTTTTTGTTATCGGCTCGTTTGTGTCTCTGGGCTGTATTAGCTCCGCTATTCCACTATCTCAGACGCGCCGGGATTCATTGTATTTCTCCCTGACACCTTGTGCAGGCGCAGTGAGCGTGCTGCTATGGCGACTGAGAGCGGACTATATACTTCCGCTCCGGCACGCCGGCGCATGCGCAATGCATACACGCCGGGCCCGGCTCGTCATACCACCATTATACTCCATATGCGGCACTTCCAGCAGCCGCACAGCTGTTGTCAGTAAGTCACTGATTATTGTGTATTTAAGCAGGAGCCAGGGCATGCAGGCATCACCCCTGACGAAGCCACCAGTGCGTGGCGACACGCGTTGGGTGCCTGCAGCCCGCACTTTGTCTTTTACATGGTACACAAGCCCTTTTGATTCTGCCTTGGACCTACACCCACAGGATTGGGTTCTCTCTACACCCTATTCAGGGTTTATGTACTTTGGGTGTTTGGTTTCAGGTGGGGTGGGTACTAGGCTGCATAGTTATCTCACATTGGTGTTTATTGCATTGCCTTTACCCCCTACATGACCGTTCTCAGGTTGCTTATATTACCAGTATATATTTTTGGGTTATCAAGGCACTTTAATTATGGGGTGCTGGTGAGGTCATGTTTTCTCCTTAAGACTATACAGTGTTCTTCTTTGGTGTACAGTAGATGTGTCTATGTCATTTTACTCAGACATTGTTTAATCTATGGGCTTGTGTATTACACCTTGTTTAGATATGTGCGGGCTTTTAGCCTCATTTTGGGCTTGTTTGTTAATATGGGGTTATGTTATATCCCCTTGTTTTTACTGTTTTTAATGTGTTTTTGTCTCTTACATATGTGTTGAATAAAGCTGTTTTTGTTATATATACTCCTCTAGTGGTGACTCCCAGTTCATAAGGTCTACCTTTTTCTCTCTAGTCTATATGTTATGCTTTTTTAGGCCTTGGTTTGAGTCCCACTGACCGTGGTGCCCCCATTTACTTCTGTTTGGCTTCGCTTGTACCCATTACTACAGGTTGATGGGTACTGGAATAAAGGTTTTACGAGACTGGCTTGTTTACTCCACGGTTGAGATTGCATATATTGTTTCTGTTGCCGGTTGTTTGACAATGAAGCAAAATCTGTGTTTTCCAGTCCTGGTGGTTTCAGGGACTGGAAACATATCAGTGGTAAGGGATCTTTACACTCCCACAAAATATCCAGACATCACTTCTCCAATTATGCAAAATGGAAAGAGTTGGAAGCTAGCTTAACCCCTTCCTGACCTTTGACGCCACGTAGGCGTCATGAAAGTCGGTGCCAATCCGACCTGTGATGCCTATGTGGCGTCATGGAGGGATCGCGTCCCTGCAGATCGGGTGAAAGGGTTAACTCCAATTTCACCCGATCTGAAGTGACAGGGGGAGTCCTATTTCAGCCCGGGGGGGGTGGCTTCACACCCCCGTGGCTACGATCGCTTTGATTGGCTGTTGAAAGTGAAACTGCCAATCAGAGCGATTTGTATTATTTCACCTATGAAAAGTGTGAAATATTACAATCCAGCCATGTCCAATGCTGCAATATCATCGGCCGTGCCTGGAAACCCTGATCTGCCCCCCCCCACCCCCACCGCCACCGATCCCCTCCCCAGTCCTCCGTCCTATGCTCCGCTCCCCTCCCCTCCGTCGCCCTGTCTGCTCCCCCGTCATCCTGTCCGCTCCCCCATGCTCCGATGCCACCCCCGACCTCCGACACCCCCCCGCGCTATGATTCGTTCCATGTACATTTTGATCAATGTAATAAAACATATCACAGTGAGCAAAATAAAAAAAAAAGTAAGTGAACCCCCCCTTTATCACCCCCATAGGTAGGGACAATAATAAAATATATATATATTTTCTTTTTTTTTTCCACTAGAGTTAGAACTAGGGTTAGGGTTAGGGTATGTTCACACATATTATGGTCCTCTGCGGATTTTTCCGCAGCTGTTTTGATAAATCCGCAGTGCAAACCGCTGTGGAATCCGCAGAAAGAAGTAAAATGTGCGGAACGTAAACCGCTGCGTTTCCGCACAGTTTTTTCCGCAGCGTGTGCGCAGCATTTTTTGTAAAGTCATGGGAAACTGCTGCGGACCCGCAGCTGCGGAAACGCTGTGGATCCGCAGTGTTTTCGGCAGCATGTGCACATAACCTTAGAATTAGGCTATGTGCACTTGGTGCGGATTTGGCTGCGGACCCGCAGCGGATTTGGCTGCGGATCCGCAGCGGATTCGTAGCAGTTTTCCATCAGCTTTACAGTTCCATGTAAACCTATGGAAAACCAAATCTGCTGTGCCCATGGTACGGAAAATACCACGCGGAAACGCTGTGTTGTATTTTCCGCAGCATGTCAATTCTTTGTGCGGATTCCGCAGCATTTTACACCTGTTCCTCAATAGGAATCCGCAGGTGAAATCTGCACAAAAAACACTGGAAATCCACGGTAAATCCGCAGGTAAAACGCAGTGCCTTTTACCTGCAGATTTTTAAAAATGGTGCGGAAAAATCTCACATGAATCCGCAATGTGGGCACATAGCCTTAGGGTTAGGGTTGGAATTAGAGTTAGGGTTGGAATTAGGGCTATGGTTGGAAATAGGGTTAAGATTAGGCTTGTGGTTAGGGTTATGGTTAGGGTTGGGGTTAGGGTTGGGATTAGGGTTAGGATTATGGTTAGGGTTGGGATTAGGGTTAGGGGTGTGTTGGGGTTAGGGCTGTGGATAGGGGTGTGTTGTGGTTAGGGTTGTGATTAGGGTTATGCCTGGAGTTGAGATTAGGGTTAGGGGTGTGTTGGGGTTAGTGTTGGAGTTAGAATTGAGGGGTTTCCACTGTTTAGGCACATCAGGGGTCTTCAAACGCAACATGGTGCCACCATTGATTCCAGCCAATCTTGCGTTCAAAAAGTCAAATGGTGCTCCCTCCCTTTCCGAGCCCCGACGTGCGCCCAAACAGTGGTTTACCCCCACATATGGGGTACCAGCATACTCAGTGCAAACTGGGCAACAACTATTGGGGTCCAATTTCTCCTGTTACCCTTGTGAAAATAAAAAATTTTTTTTTATTTTCACGGCTGTTAGGAGTCGAGTTTCCTCTGCTGCACAGGGGGAATCTCGATCCGTCTCCGCTGCGGTCTCCCATTCTCCTCCAGCCGCAGTGGAGCCTGCTCAGCAGGGACGTCGATCCCAGCGTCTCGCTCAGTCTGACTCTGTGAGAAGAGTTACTGCTGCTTCTCCAGCTTCTGCCTGTAAAGCCTATACTGGTCAGCAGCGAGTGGACTTCTCTGGGACTAAGTCCTTGTCTGCGCACACTGAGCATGCCCAGGGCAAGATCTCCCGTTGGAGATCGAGGGTCATGTGCTCAGACTCTGCAGCGCATTCTATTGGTCCTCTCGGCAGGTCTTGGAAGGGCAAAGTTTCTGTGGCCGCTTCCTGTCCTGCAACTATATAAACTGCGCATGACCGCACGGCCATGCGCTAGTGTACAATTTAATACGTGTGTTTGTTGTGAGTGTAAGTCGTTCTTTAAATACCCCTACCCTATTGTATGATTGTTTGCGTATGGAGTATGGCTGCTATCTAGCGCCCGACTTATCACTCAACGTGTCACACACGTGTCAGCGTCTACTGCTGTGACCGCCAGTGCGGTGCCACGCGCCAGTGTGCGCTTCCTGACCCACGTCTGGGTGCTTAGTGGTGCCTGCCAGCACGGCACAGTTCGCACTTCGGTGCCTTAATTATATAATTCCTTTCACACCCAGTAGCGGTGTAGTGCCAGCAAGGGTCTAATCGGACTACAATCCCTGTTGGGGTTTAGTTCGCTGACCACTTGCTCGCGCTCTATGTGCGGTACCGCGGTCCTGTGACGCAACAGGATCGCTTTCTTCACGCTGGGTGAGGTTTAACCCACGCGTGTATACTTTTGAATACCGCCATATTGTCTGTCATTTCCTAGCAGCAGGTTTCACCTGCACGGTGGACCCCGGACTGCGAACGCATCTATATCATCTCTCTTGGTGCGTTCCGCCAGTCCTAACATTACACTAGCGCCAGGGTCTGGCTAGTGATGACAGACAAACAGCAATCTCTGCGGCATATCCAGCAGCTGGAGGGTAGGTTGGCGGCTCTCGAGAGCGCGACCTCAGCTGTGGATGTTTCTGCAGTAGCTGTACAGGCTGCCAGCGTGGCTGCAGCTACTATGTCCATTGCCACCCCTGTTCCGACATTATCTCGCCTCCCGCTGCCAGAAAAATTTTCTGGTGATAGCAAGTTTTGTAGGGGATTTGTGAGTCAGTGCTCTATTCACCTCGAGCTCCTGGCTACACGTTTTCCCACAGAGCGGGCTAAGGTGGGATTTATTCTGTCTCTATTGTCGGACAGGGCGTTGGAATGGGCTACGCCGCTGTGGGAGCGTGGCGATCATGTGGTGCAGAGTGCTCCGCTGTTTCTGAGCGCTCTGAAACAGGTCTTTTTAGGACCTCAAGTCACCCATGATACTGCCCTCCAATTGCTGGCATTAACTCAGGGTGAGTCCTTGGTCAGTCATTTTGCCGTCCAATTCCGCACCTTAGCATCTGAGCTGGATTGGTCGGATAAAGCTCTTATCCCCATATTTTGGAGGGGCTTGGCTGACCACGTAAAGGACGCTCTGGCCACTAGGGAGATTCCTGCCACACTGGAGGAGTTAATAACTGTCTCCACTCGAATTGACCTCCGTTTTAACGAGCTGAGGTTAGAGCGAGCCCAGTGTAGGCAGAGGTTTCGGCTGGCTCCTACTTTCGCCAAACCTCTGGAATTTCCGGTCCTGGTTTCTGAGTCACATGAGGCCAGGGAAGTGTCACAAGCAGGATCTAAGTCCCGGACCGCTTGTGCACTCAGGGTCTGTCATGTTTGCAAGCAGTCAGGACATCTAGCCACCAGTTGTCCTCAGCGGTCGAGGAAACGTCAGCGTCTAGTGGTAGTAGGTGGAGGTACACTAGACACGGCGACGTTTGCCTCTAAGTTGTCCTTTAAGGGGACAATTACTTTTGGCTCATTCTCCCACTCGGTAGAGCTCTGCGTGGATTCTGGGGCGGAGGGCAATTTTATGTCTTCTACCTTTGCCCAACGTCACGCAATACCCCTGGTTATGCTTGCTCAACCAGTAATGGTGCGAGTGGTGAATGGGTCGACATTGCCCTCACAGATAACACACCAGACCATCCCTTTTACTCTGTCCATGTCGCCATCCCATCAGGAGATAATTTCTCTGCTCGTCATTCCCGAAGGAATTGATGAGGTCCTGTTGGGAATACCTTGGCTACGGTACCACTCTCCTCATATCGAGTGGTCCTCAGGCAGAATTCTGGGTTGGGGTGAATCTTGTGGGGGTAGGTGTCAGAGGGAGTGCGTTCAGGTTGCTACTACTGAGGTACCCGCAGATCTATCCTCTCTCCCCAAGCAGTATTGGTCTTATGCAGACGTGTTCTCCAAAAAGGCGGCGGAGGTCCTTCCGCCTCATCGCCCCTATGACTGTCCTATTGATCTCTTGCCTGGTGCTGAGCCTCCCCGGGGTCGAGTTTATCCGCTATCTCTCCTGGAGACGGAGGCAATGTCACAGTACATCCAGGAAAATCTGGCAAGAGGATTCATCAGGAAGTCAGTGTCACCTGCTGGGGCAGGGTTCTTCTTCGTGCAGAAGAAGAATGGGGAATTGCGCCCATGCATAGACTACAGGGGTCTTAATGCCATCACCGTTAAGAATAAGTATCCTTTGCCCTTGATATCTGAGTTATTCTATAGACTTCGGGGAGCAAGGGTATTTACTAAATTAGATTTGCGGGGTGCTTACAACCTGATTCGCATCCGTGAGGGGGACGAATGGAAGACGGCCTTTAACACCAGGGATGGGCACTATGAATATCTGGTGATGCCCTTCGGGCTCTGTAATGCCCCAGCCATTTTCCAAGACTTTGTGAACGATATCTTCCGGGATATGCTTTCCACCTCGGTCGTAGTCTATCTGGATGATATTCTTATCTACTCTCCAGATATTGACTCCCACCGGAGAGATGTTTGCAAAGTCTTCGACCTCCTACGGGCAAACTTCCTCTATGCCAAATTGGAGAAGTGTATGTTTGAGCAGGAGTCTTTACCTTTCCTGGGCTACATCATCTCGGCCCAGGGATTGGCTATGGATCCTGCCAAACTACAGGCAGTGATGGACTGGCAGGAACCCCATTCTCTGAAAGTGGTGCAGCGCTTTATGGGGTTCATAAATTACTATCGTCAGTTCATCCCCCACTTCTCAACCCTGGTAGCTCCCTTGGTATCCCTCACCAAGAAGGTAGCGAATCCTAAATCGTGGTCCGAAGAGGTCTCCAAGGCCTTCACTTCTATTAAGTCCCACTTTGCTAGCGCTCCCATCTTACATCGTCCCGATGTGGATAAGCCATTCCTAATGGAGGTGGATGCCTCTTCCGTTGGTGCAGGAGCAGTCCTCTATCAAAAGGATGCTCAAGGTCGGAAGCATCCGTCAACGGCCAACTGGGTTGTTATACCCTCTGCCGGTGGCAGACAGGCCCTGGGAGATGGTCGGGATGGACTTTGTGGTGGGTTTGCCCAAGTCACGTGGCTGTACTGTCATTTGGGTTATCACCGACCATTTTTCTAAAATGGTGCATTTGGTGCCGCTTCCCCGGCTACCTTCTGCACGGGCCTTGGCAGCATTGTTTGTTAAACACATCTTCCGTCTTCACGGTATGCCAGACAAAATTGTCAGTGACCGGGGTCCCCAGTTTGCGTCTCGGTTCTGGAGAGAGCTTTGTCGCCTTCTCAGTATCGAGTTGAATCTCTCTTCGGCATATCATCCCGAGACGAATGGGTTGGTGGAGAGAGCCAACCAGACCTTGGTCACATATCTGCGACATTTTGTCTCTGCTAAACAAGATGACTGGGCATCTTTGCTACCGTGGGCGGAGTTTGCTCTTAACAATGCTGTAGCTGACTCCACTGGACAGACCCCATTCCTCCTTAACTATGGTCAGCATCCGCGGGTACCTGTGCCCATGCCCGTGTCTTCCGCCGATTCCAGGGTGGCAGACTGGGCTGTGGAGGCACGGGACATTTGGGATCGCACTCAGGATGCCATTCGGGCTTCCAAGGAGAGAATGAGGTCCTCCGCCGATGTTCATCGGCGCCCCGCTCCGACCTTTGCTCCTGGCGACTTGGTGTGGCTCTCCGCCCGTAACATCAGGCTGCGAGTTGAGTCCACTAAGTTTGCGCCTCGCTACTTGGGTCCCTTCAAGGTTCTCGAACAGGTTAATCCTGTGGTCTACCGCCTGGCTCTTCCTCCACGCTTGGGTATCACCGACACCTTTCATGTGTCCCTCTTGAAACCCGTATACATGTCCCGGTTTTCCGAGTCATCTGCCGGGACATCGGGTTCGTCTACGGACGATTACGAGGTGAACGCTATTTTGGGGTGCAAGGTGGTACGCGGCAAAAAGTTCTATCTGGTGGATTGGAAGGGTTATGGTCCAGAGAACAGGTCATGGGAGCCTGCTGAAAACATTCGGGCCCCACAGCTCATTGCTGCCTTCGAACGTAGCGAGGCCCAAGGAGGGGGGGGTCCTAGGAGGGGGGGTAATGTTAGGAGTCGAGTTTCCTCTGCTGCACAGGGGGAATCTCGATCCGTCTCCGCTGCGGTCTCCAATTCTCCTCCAGCCGCAGTGGAGCCTGCTCAGCAGGGACGTCGATCCCAGCGTCTCGCTCAGTCTGACTCTGTGAGAAGAGTTACTGCTGCTTCTCCAGCTTCTGCCTGTAAAGCCTATACTGGTCAGCAGCGAGTGGACTTCTCTGGGACTAAGTCCTTGTCTGCGCACACTGAGCATGCCCAGGGCAAGATCTCCCGTTGGAGATCGAGGGTCATGTGCTCAGACTCTGCAGCGCATTCTATTGGTCCTCTCGGCAGGTCTTGGAAGGGCAAAGTTTCTGTGGCCGCTTCCTGTCCTGCAACTATATAAACTGCGCATGACCGCACGGCCATGCGCTAGTGTACAATTTAATACGTGTGTTTGTTGTGAGTGCAAGTCGTTCTTTAAATACCCCTACCCTATTGTATGATTGTTCGCGTATGGACTATGGCTGCTATCTAGCGCCCGACTTATCACTCAACGTGTCACACACGTGTCAGCGTCTACTGCTGTGACCGCCAGTGCGGTGCCACGCGCCAGTGTGCGCTTCCTGACCCACGTCTGGGTGCTTAGTGGTGCCTGCCAGCACGGCACAGTTCGCACTTCGGTGCCTTAATTATATAATTTCTTTCACACCCAGTAGCGGTGTAGTGCCAGCAAGGGTCTAATCGGACTACAATCCCTGTTGGGGTTTAGTTCGCTGACCACTTGCTCACGCTCTATGTGCGGTACCGCGGTCCTGTGACGCAACAGGATCGCTTTCTTCACGCTGGGTGAGGTTTAACCCACGCATGTATACTTTTGAATACCGCCATATTGTCTGTCATTTCCTAGCAGCAGGTTTCACCTGCACGGTGGACCCCGGACTGCGAACGCATCTATATCATCTCTCTTGGTGCGTTCCGCAAGTCCTAACAACGGCTTTGCGTTGTAAACTTCTGTGAAGCACTTGGGGGTACATTCTCAGAACCGCTAGGATCCGTTGAAGTGTTCCTTAGTTATTACTTCATAAATGGATACTGGTCAGAATTGCAAAAAATGGCCAGGTCATTAAGGTCAAAATAGGCTGGGTCATGAAGGGTTTAATGTCCGGCCTTAAATCTGAATTGAAAGAGGCAATAATGTCAGTCAGACCTGATATTGAAACTTAGATTGTGGATAATGCATTGAAAAAAGTAGTACAAAGTTTTTAGAAGAATTTAACCCGCTCTGCATCAACAGGGAAATTAAAGGTTAAATCAACGGCCACAGCGATTCCTGCTCCAAACCTTAGCCTCAGCTACAAGGACACAGCTCCATTCCTTATCAGTGGCCCACGTAACAGACTCCAGCTCCAGCCCTCCCCACCGTACACAAATCCAGTCCCATACTCCAATATCCCTTTTAACCCTATGTCTGGGAATCTCCCTCCCAAGCCCTGCCATGTCAATTCTCAGACCAAGAGCTTGCTTTAATCGGTGTAGATGGCAGACCCAATAAGTATATTCTTACAAAACCCATCCATGTGGGACCTTTCCCTGAAGTTACTGCTCAGTTCCTAATCTCTCCCACATGTCTGGTAAATTTACTAGGGGCAGATTTATTATCACAGTTCCGCTCCAGAATACAATTCCAAGATGATGGTCAAATGGTCCTTACGTTATATAACCTCTATGCAGATGAACACAATGAGGAGATCTGTATCCTACATGCCGTTCCTACGGTTATGATGGCCCTGATAGGCCCAGATCCACCCCCTATAATGCCTGTAGAACCAGTAAAAGTGTTTCTCAAGCCTGGTGCCCATTTTCCAATACCTTTTGAAATATGATCAGGAGCGAGGCCTCAAGGAGCAAATACAAACGTTACTCGATAATGGTGCCCTGGTACCCTGTGTTTCCCCATGTAACACGCCCTTGTTTCCCGTTAAGAAAAAGACCCCACCCGGCCAACCCCCTGTGTATCAGCTGGTACAAGATCTACGGGCAGTTAATGCAGCTACTGTTCTAGAAACTCCAGGGGTGCCTAATCCCCATACTCTTTTGTCCCAGATATCTCAGGATGCTGCTTGGTTCACAGTCACCGACCTTGCCAATGCCTTATTCAGCATAACATTACACCCAAATTGCCAGTTTCTGTTTGCAGTCACTTATCTGAGACGACAATTGACGTGGACAGTTATGTCACAAGGGGCTCAAAATAGTCCCAATCAATTTGCAAAAAATATGGGCCAATGTCTTTTACCCTGGCAGTTAAATCACCCCTATGTCACACTGCTTCAATATGTGGATGGTCTTTTGTTGTGTGCACGAACAGAGCAGGAAGCCATTGTTGCCACTGTTAGCCTCCTCAAGTATCTGGCAGATCTGAACTGTCGGGTTTTGGCCTCGAAACTTCGGTTCTGCCTTGGTCAAGTGACATTTTTGGGTCACTGTTTCCTTCAGGGTGTCAGACACCTCACAAAAAAAAAGAAAAATAGCCGTCAGCTCCCTTCCTTTTCCGAAAGATGAGACTGAACTCCAGCGTTTTTTTGGATTATGTACTTATTGTCGTCAGTGGATACCGGATGCATCCCGCATAATACAACCTCTCTACAATGCCCTGAAAGACAGTTCAAGATATGCTGATGATTTGGGCAGATTCCACACCGGATATGCTGTTACTGCGGAAGACACTGTAGTGCACGCAGCTGCACTCCCACCCTCACAGTCAGCATAAGAAGTAGAACTTCAGGCTCTGTCTACTGCATGTGTTCTGGCCAAAGACAGGCAGGCTAATATATATACAGACTCACAGTATGCATTTGGTATTGTTCATAATTTCGGAGCCCTATGGGCCAATCGAGGGTTTGTTACTACCGCCGGGACTCCAGTGAAGAATGCTGAAGCTGTTAAAACCCTCATGGACTCAATCAAATTACCTACCCAGGTGGCCATTATCAAAGTTAAGGCGCACGGTCCTAGGAACAGTCCACAGACTGTTGGAAACGCCTTTGCGGATATGCAAGCAAAAGCTGCTGCTCTCCTACCCATTGAACCGACCATGCCAGCTATAGTGACCACACGGTCTCAGCGTAAACAGTTACAAGAAACACTGACTCTACAGGAACCTGATGATCCAAGACAGAGTGATGTTTTCTGCCGGACCCCACAAGACCGCTTAATGACTATGCAGAGAATGTATCCAAAGGAAGAGTTGAAGCAGTGTAAGGCTGATGGAGCATATATGGACAATGGTTTCTGGAAAAAGGACCAACTTTTTTGTCTCCCTAAGCAGATGTTCCCTGCTATTGCCATGTGGGCACATGGGCCCACACATTGAGGGAAAAAAACAGGCCCTAGCCCTGGTACAAAAATTCTCCTGGGCTCCAGGTATTTCTACAGTCCCGACAGCACTCAACCGTGCATGTAATATCTGTCAGACCTGCAATCCCGGTCAACTTCAATGTGTACCCCGAAGCACCTTGCTAAGCCCGACTATCCTTTCCAAAGGCTCCAGGTGGACCATATCATGATGCCTAAGTCTGGAAGATATGAATATTGTCTGGTATTTGTCGACATGTTCTCCTGTTAGCTGGAAGCATTCCCCGTTACCAACATGACTGCAAAGACCACAGCAAAGAAGCTGGTGATGGAAGTCATATGCAGAGATAGTGTTCCAGAAGTCGTCGAAAGTGACCATGGTCCAGTTTTTTCTTCTCATGTTTATCAGGAGGTTTTTGTAATGTTTGGATACACTGTAGCCCTCCATACTCCGTACCATCCACAATCTAGTGGGAAAGTTGAGAGGCTGAACGGCACACTGAAGGGACAATTGACCAAAATGATGCAGGAGACTACGGCTCCATGGCCAGGGCTCCTACCCATTGTACTGTACCACATTCATACTACCCCTATTGCAAAACATGGCCTGTCCCCTTATGAGATATTGTTTGGTGCTAGGTAGGGTTGAGCGACCTTGACTTTTTTAGAGTCGAGTCGGGTTTCGCAAAACCCGACTATCTCAAAAGTCGGGTCGATTGAAATCGGCCGATTATCTCGTAAAGTCGGGATCGACCGAAACACGAAACCCAATGCAAGTCAATGGGGCAGCATAGTCGGCAGTGAGTGGGGGCCAGGAAAACACCTAGAGTGCCCATTTTAATGGCAAAAACATCCATTCTTCTTAATGAAGCTTGTCAATCTTAATTTCCCTTACAATAATAGTTAGGCATTGGAAATTGGGGGTCATTTGGCTAAAGTTGTTGGGGGTAGGGCTGGTTCAAGTATTTTGTGGGCCCAGGAAATCTGGACCACGTCACGGCAGTGGAGCAGGGCGAGGTAAGTATTTAAACTTTGCAAGTGCTGTGATCCTGAGCAAGCAGGGGGGGCCCACTCGTTGGCATTGGCACTGGCACAGGGCCCCTCAAAGTACGGCGGTGTGTTTGCACGGCGGGGGCGCCTCCCACCGCAGCGACACTTTTGCGTACTATGAGGGGCCCTGTGCCAGTGACGTCGCCAACAAGTATGCCCCCCCCACCTGATGATGGAACTTGCACTTTCATCTTCACCTTCCTCTTTGTCCCCTTGTAAGGTGGTATAGTATGTGGGAAGGGGAACCTGACTTTCAGCAGGGTCACAATCTTGCTGTGTAGCGTGCAAGGGGAATGTAGTGGTCTGGGGCAATGTACCAGCAGACTCATCTATCACTGGCTGGGCAATGGGCAGGATGAGGAGGAAACACAGATATAGGCCCAAATAATAAAGTGGCCTAAATGCAGTTCAAAATTGGTAACAGGACTAACCAGGGGGCATTGCTTTGTTCAGTGGAGGACAACTGTAATGAGAGGCTGACACAGTGAGTAGGCCAAAATCAGTAAGTAGGCTAAATGCAGTTCAAAATTGGAAACAGAAGTAAACAGGCGGCACTGGTTTGTTCAGTGGAGAACAGCAAGGAGCGGCAGACACCGTTAGTAGGGCCAACAAAACAAGTAGGCCAAATGCATTGTTATATTACAAAATTTAACGAGAGCCTCAATATTGAAGCTAAGGAAAGGCAACCTGGAGAACACCTTGGAGCGGCAGACACCGTTTCTAGAACCCAACCAAACAAGTAGGCCCACTGCAGTTTTTAAATTAAAAAACTCTTCAATGAGAGCCTGAAAATTGAAGCTCAGGAAATGCTACCAGGAGAACACCTTGGAGCGGCAGACACCGTTAGTAGGCCCTACCGAAGTAGTAGCCCCAATGCAGTTTTCAAATTCCTATAGGCTGAAAACCAGACAATTGACGCTCAGCTTTTTTCAGAGGAGGACAGCTGTATTGAGTGGCGCAGACAGACACAGGTAGTAGGCCTTAAACAAAAAATTTGGCTCAATGCAGTTTAAAAAAGGTTACAGGGGTACACAGGCAGCATTGGTGTGGTCAGCGGAGGACAATTTGAATTAGGGACTGCAGACAGACTTAGTAGGCTGTCCCCTGTGGACCATGCATCCACCACATTAACCCAGTGCGCCGTAATGGACACGTAACCTTCCGTGGACATGCCTACTGGTCCATGCGTCTGTTGTCAGGTGCACCTTTCTACTCTTAGATTGCCTGAGTGCATGGACAATGCGGACTTTTACATGCTGGTGGAGGGCTGGGATGGCTTTTCTCGCAAAAGAAGTGTCGACTGCGTAGCTCGTACCGTGGTACAGCGTAGTTCATCTGGGCTTTATAAATATAAAATAAAGAAAAAAGTAGGCTTGAATTATCTTGCAGGGGTACACAGGCAGCATTGGTGTTGTCAGCGAAGGCCGATTGTAAGGAGTGTCTGACAGTTAGTACTTCCAAAAAATAAATAGATGTTAATGTCTCTCTCGCAATACAACAAAACCAAATAACAAAAGGGTGGCATACTTAGGTACAGGGGTGGGCTCCTCTGCTGAGTTTCAGACCTAGTAATTTGGTGCTAAGTATTTACTGGTGTAAATATAGGACACTGCCCCTGACTATTTTAAGTAGCATCATACATGTCAACACATTGGTATTGTCAGTGCCAGGCATTGAAGGATGTCAGCGCATAGACTAAACATTGGTGGAGCTGTGAGAGATAAGAAAAAAGCAGGATGCACTCACCAATCTTCAAAGTAGCAAATTTTATTGAGTCTTCACAAACCAGGGATTCAAGCTTCAGGAGGCTAATTTGCATATTCCAGGTGCCTTCTGGGAGAAGCGAAGTCTCCCTAAGCTAGAAGATCGTTGGGTACAGCCGGGACCAGCTGCTTCGAAAGCATCACCAAACCAGGGATTCAAGCTTCAGGAGGCTAATTTGCATATTCCAGGTGCCTTCTGGGAGAAGCGAAGTCTCCCTAAGCTAGAAGATCGTTGGGTACAGCCGGGACCAGCTGCTTCGAAAGCATCACCAAACCAGGGATTCAAGCTTCAGGAGGCTAATTTGCATATTCCAGGTGCCTTCTGGGAGAAGCGAAGTCTCCCTAAGCTAGAAGATCGTTGGGTACAGCCGGGACCAGCTGCTTCGAAAGCATCACCAAACCAGGGATTCAAGCTTCAGGAGGCTAATTTGCATATTCCAGGTGCCTTCTGGGAGAAGCGAAGTCTCCCTAAGCTAGAAGATCGTTGGGTACAGCCGGGACCAGCTGCTTCGAAAGCATCACCAAACCAGGGATTCAAGCTTCAGGAGGCTAATTTGCATATTCCAGGTGCCTTCTGGGAGAAGCGAAGTCTCCCTAAGCTAGAAGATCGTTGGGTACAGCCGGGACCAGCTGCTTCGAAAGCATCACCAAACCAGGGATTCAAGCTTCAGGAGGCTAATTTGCATATTCCAGGTGCCTTCTGGGAGAAGCGAAGTCTCCCTAAGCTAGAAGATCGTTGGGTACAGCCGGGACCAGCTGCTTCGAAAGCATCACCAAACCAGGGATTCAAGCTTCAGGAGGCTAATTTGCATATTCCAGGTGCCTTCTGGGAGAAGCGAAGTCTCCCTAAGCTAGAAGATCGTTGGGTACAGCCGGGACCAGCTGCTTCGAAAGCATCACCAAACCACGCGCCTTACGGCGCGCGAATTTTTGCCTGAAGGACATTATTGCAAGAGAGCTTGGCTGAGTAGATTACACAAGAAGGAAAACACACAGCAAGTCAGCAGGATCTAGGAGCAACATGGCAGATGTGACAACCTACATGGTGAGCTGCAGCATGTGCTACATGTTCACAGATCGACCAGAAGAAGAATCCAATTTCACCTGTCAGAAGTGTAGACTAGTGGCCCTTTTAGAAGAAAAGGTGCGGGGTCTGGAAGAAAGAATAGCAACTTTGAAACTCATCATAGAGAATGAAGACTTTCTAGACAGAACAGAAGCATCTCTACTGGTCACAGAAGGTGCAAAAAGTGTCAGAGAACCTCCAAAAGCAGATGAGTGGAAGCATGTGACCAAAAGAAGCAAGAAGACCATGGAGAAATCACCAACCACACAACTGAAGAACCGATATCAAATCTTTGTAGAGGATGAAGATGGCACACCTAAGAATGAAGCAATACCAGCAAGCAAAAAAGAAAAGGGCACACAGCAACAAGTGACAGCAAAAAGTACAGCCAAGAAGCAACGAAGAGTGGTGGTGGTGGGAGACTCACTACTTAGAGGCACAGAAGCAGCCATCTGCAGACCGGACATAACCGCAAGAGAAGTATGCTGCCTTCCAGGTGCGATGATCAAGGATGTGACCGATAGGATACCAAAGCTCTTCAGCTCCAAGGACGTCCACCCATTTCTTCTGATACATGTTGGCACCAATGACACGGCAAGGAAGGACCTACCGACAATCTGCAAGGACTTTGAAGAGTTGGGGAAGAAAGTAAAGGAACTGGATGCACAGGTAGTTTTTTCTTCTATCCTTCCAGTAGACGGGCATGGCACCAGGAGATGGAACAGGATCCTTGATGCAAACAACTGGCTAAGACGATGGTGCAGACAACAAGGATTTGGATTCCTGGACCACGGTGTGAATTACTGGTATGATGGACTCCTCGCCAGAGACGGACTACACCTCAACAAACCTGGGAAACACACATTCGCCAGAAGACTCGCTACACTCATCAGGAGGGCGTTAAACTAGAAGAAGAGGGGACGGGAAGAAAAACATTAGACTCGAACAAAGACGACCCAGGAAAACATACTCAGAAGGGAGGTAAGAACATTTCTAAAACAATCCACAGTGAGGAGATTGGAACAAAACAAAATCCTCTAAACTGCATGCTCGCAAACGCCAGAAGCCTGACAAACAAGATGGAAGAACTAGAAGCAGAAATATCTACAGGTAACTTTGACATAGTGGGAATAACCGAGACATGGTTAGATGAAAGCTATGACTGGGCAGTTAACTTACAGGGTTACAGTCTGTTTAGAAAGGATCGAAAAAATCGGAGAGGAGGAGGGGTTTGTCTCTATGTAAAGTCTTGTCTAAAGTCCACTTTAAGGGAGGATATTAGCGAAGGGAATGAGGATGTCGAGTCCATATGGGTCGAAATTCATGGAGGGAAAAATGGTAACAAAATTCTCATTGGGGTCTGTTACAAACCCCCAAATATAACAGAAACCATGGAAAGTCTACTTCTAAAGCAGATAGATGAAGCTGCAACCCATAATGAGGTCCTGGTTATGGGGGACTTTAACTACCCGGATATTAACTGGGAAACAGAAACCTGTGAAACCCATAAAGGCAACAGGTTTCTGCTAATAACCAAGAAAAATTATCTTTCACAATTGGTGCAGAATCCAACCAGAGGAGCAGCACTTTTAGACCTAATACTATCTAATAGACCTGACAGAATAACAAATCTGCAGGTGGTTGGGCATTTAGGAAATAGCGACCACAATATTGTGCAGTTTCACCTGTCTTTCACTAGGGGGACTTGTCAGGGAGTCACAAAAACATTGAACTTTAGGAAGGCAAAGTTTGACCAGCTTAGAGATGCCCTTAATCTGGTAGACTGGGACAATATCCTCAGAAATGAGAATACAGATAATAAATGGGAAATGTTTAAGAACATCCTAAATAGGCAGTGTAAGCGGTTTATACCTTGTGGGAATAAAAGGACTAGAAATAGGAAAAACCCAATGTGGCTAAACAAAGAAGTAAGACAGGCAATTAACAGTAAAAAGAAAGCATTTGCACTACTAAAGCAGGATGGCACCATTGAAGCTCTAAAAAACTATAGGGAGAAAAATACTTTATCTAAAAAACTAATTAAAGCTGCCAAAAAGGAAACAGAGAAGCACATTGCTAAGGAGAGTAAAACTAATCCCAAACTGTTCTTCAACTATATCAATAGTAAAAGAATAAAAACTGAAAATGTAGGCCCCTTAAAAAATAGTGAGGAAAGAATGGTTGTAGATGACGAGGAAAAAGCTAACATATTAAACACCTTCTTCTTCACGGTATTCACGGTGGAAAATGAAATGCTAGGTGAAATCCCAAGAAACAATGAAAACCCTATATTAAGGGTCACCAATCTAACCCAAGAAGAGGTGCGAAACCGGCTAAATAAGATTAAAATAGATAAATCTCCGGGTCCGGATGGCATACACCCACGAGTACTAAGAGAACTAAGTAATGTAATAGATAAACCATTATTTCTTATTTTTAGTGACTCTATAGCGACAGGGTCTGTTCCGCAGGACTGGCGCATAGCAAATGTGGTGCCAATATTCAAAAAGGGCTCTAAAAGTGAACCTGGAAATTATAGGCCAGTAAGTCTAACCTCTATTGTTGGTAAAATATTTGAAGGGTTTCTGAGGGATGTTATTCTGGATTATCTCAATGAGAATAACTGTTTAACTCCATATCAGCATGGGTTTATGAGAAATCGCTCCTGTCAAACCAATCTAATCAGTTTTTATGAAGAGGTAAGCTATAGACTGGACCACGGTGAGTCATTGGACGTGGTATATCTCGATTTTTCCAAAGCGTTTGATACCGTGCCGCACAAGAGGTTGGTACACAAAATGAGAATGCTTGGTCTGGGGGAAAATGTGTGTAAATGGGTTAGTAACTGGCTTAGTGATAGAAAGCAGAGGGTGGTTATAAATGGTATAGTCTCTAACTGGGTCGCTGTGACCAGTGGGGTACCGCAGGGGTCAGTATTGGGACCTGTTCTCTTCAACATATTCATTAATGATCTGGTAGAAGGTTTACACAGTAAAATATCGATATTTGCAGATGATACAAAACTATGTAAAGCAGTTAATACAAGAGAAGATAGTATTCTGCTACAGATGGATCTGGATAAGTTGGAAACTTGGGCTGAAAGGTGGCAGATGAGGTTTAACAATGATAAATGTAAGGTTATACACATGGGAAGAGGGAATCAATATCACCATTACACACTGAACGGGAAACCACTGGGTAAATCTGACAGGGAGAAGGACTTGGGGATCCTAGTTAATGATAAACTTACCTGGAGCAGCCAGTGCCAGGCAGCAGCTGCCAAGGCAAACAGGATCATGGGGTGCATTAAAAGAGGTCTGGATACACATGATGAGAGCATTATACTGCCTCTGTACAAATCCCTAGTTAGACCGCACATGGAGTACTGTGTCCAGTTTTGGGCACCGGTGCTCAGGAAGGATATAATGGAACTAGAGAGAGTACAAAGGAGGGCAACAAAATTAATAAAGGGGATGGGAGAACTACAATACCCAGATAGATTAGCGAAATTAGGATTATTTAGTCTAGAAAAAAGACGACTGAGGGGCGATTTAATAACCATGTATAAGTATATAAGGGGACAATACAAATATCTCGCTGAGGATCTGTTTATACCAAGGAAGGTGACGGGCACAAGGGGGCATTCTTTGCGTCTGGAGGAGAGAAGGTTTTTCCACCAACATAGAAGAGGATTCTTTACTGTTAGGGCAGTGAGAATCTGGAATTGCTTGCCTGAGGAGGTGGTGATGGCGAACTCAGTCGAGGGGTTCAAGAGAGGCCTGGATGTCTTCCTGGAGCAGAACAATATTGTATCATACAATTATTAGGTTCTGTAGAAGGACGTAGAACTGGGTATTTATTATGATGGAATATAGGCTGAACTGGATGGACAAATGTCTTTTTTCGGCCTTACTAACTATGTTACTATGTTACTATGTTAATTAAAACTTCATGGCCAGGGGAGAAGAAAAGGAGCTCGTGCGAGCAGGGGAGACGACGTCCGTTTCGCGCGGTCCTTGCGCTTCAACGGGTCTGCATGCAGAAGTTTTAATTGTGAAGACTCAATAAAATTTGCTACTTTGAAGATTGGTGAGTGCATCCTGCTTTTTTCTTTTGCTACCTGGGACACATATGTTATTTCATGGTTTTGCACCCGATATCTTTTTTGCCGTGGCTGTTGCTGACATGATATAGCTTTCTAGTACCGGCTTTCCTGAAGATTATGGATTTAGTTGGGGCAGTGCCGTCCATATGCTATTTTCTCTCTTTTATTCGGCTGTGAGAGATAAGTTTGCAAATCGTAGAGCACTGTTTGAGCTGGGGGGGAACTGTCTTGTGGCCGGCGGTACAGGGCCAGCGCCCCTCATGTTACAACGGTGTGTCTGACGTTGGTTGCGCGCCACCACCGCCAGAGACACTTTATTGTACTATGAGGGACACAGTGGCAGTGCCGTCGACCAAAAGCGTGCACACCCACCTCTTCAGACAAACGGCACTCTCACGGGTGCTTGCGCCAAGTGGCGAGATCACGGCCCCGTGGGGGGAGTTTGCCCATTTAGGGAGGTGTAAACATGTCGTATGCTGGACAAACAGCTGCTGCAAATTACGAGATTGGAAAACTCAGTCAGACCAGTCCACAAGCAAGACCTTTTCATAGGAAAGCTAGGTGTCAGCCGGGAAAGGTGGGGCAAA
The DNA here is from genome assembly GCF_032444005.1 of Ranitomeya imitator. NCBI lineage: Eukaryota > Metazoa > Chordata > Amphibia > Anura > Dendrobatidae > Ranitomeya > Ranitomeya imitator. The sequence goes on along the minus strand of NC_091288.1, from coordinate 114,234,605 downwards.
ATAATTCGAAATCCAGGAGTGGTTCATTTTAATGAAGGTTAGATCATCAACATTTTGGGTAGCCAGACGAGTCCTTGTTTCAGTTAATATTGAACCAGCAGCACTGAATACTCTTTCTGATAGCACACTAGCTGCTGGGCAAGCAAGCTCCTGCAATGCATATTCTGCCAATTCCGGCCAGGTGTCTAATTTGGATGCCCAGTAATCAAATGGGAATAACGGTTGAGGGAGAACATCGATAAGGGATGAAAAATAGTTAGTAACCATACTGGACAAATGTTGTCTCCTGTCACTTTGAATTGATGCTGCAGTACCTGTCCTGTCTGCGGTCATAGCAAAATCACTCCACAACCTGGTCAGAAAACCCCTCTGTCCAACGCCACTTCTGATTTGTGCACCTCTAACACCTCTGGTCTGCTGCCCCCTGCAGCTCGTGTGAGAACCATCACCGGTGCTGTGTGCTGGGAATGCCTGAATCAAACGGTCAACAAGAGTTGATTGTTTGGTTGCTAATATTTGTTCTCATGTGGCATAATATTTTGCAATTTGCCTTTATAGCAAGGATCAAGGAGGCAGGCCAACCAGTAATCGTCATCGGTCATCATTTTAATAATGCGTGGGTCCCTTTTGAGGATATGTAAGGCATAATCCGCCATGTGGGCCAAAGTTCCAGTTCTCAAATCTGCGGTTGTGCTGGGTTGAGGGGCAGTTACAGGCAAATCTACGTCACTTGTGTCCCTCAAAAAACCAGAACCCGGCCTTGCCACGCCACCAATTTCCATTGGCCCCGGAGAAGCTTCCTCATTAAAAAAATACTCATCCCCATCATCCTCCTCATCCTCCTCCTCCTGTTCGCCTGCTACCTCGTCCTGTACACTGCCCTGACCAGACAATGGCTGACTGTCATCAAGGCTTTCCTCTTCCTCTGCTGCAGACGCCTGCTCCTTTATGTGCGTCAAACTTTGCATCAGCAGACGCATTAGGGGGATGCTCATGCTTATTATGGCGTTGTCTGCACTAACCAGCCGTGTGCATTCCTCAAAACACTGAAGGACTTGACACATGTCTTGTACCTTCGACCACTGCACACCTGACAACTCCATGTCTCCCATCCAACTGCCTGCCTGTGTATGTGTATCCTTTCACAAATACATAACAGCACGCCTCTGTTCGCACAGTCTCTGAAGCATGTGCAGTGTTGAGTTCCACCTTGTTGCAACGTCGATGATTAGGCGATGCTGGGGAAGGTTCAAAGACCGCTGATAGTTCTGCATACGGCTGGAGTGTACGGGCGAACAGCGGACATGCGAGCAAATTCTGCGCACTTTGAGGAGCAGGTCGGATAACCCCGGATAACTTTTCAGGAAGCACTGCACCACCAGGTTTAAGGTGTGAGCCAGGCAAGGAATGTGTTTCAGTTGGGAAAGGGCTATGGCAGCCATGAAATTCCTTCCGTTATCACTCACTACCTTGCCTGCCTCAAGATGTACAGTGCCCAGCCATGACTGCGTTTCTTTCTGCAAGAACTCGGACAGAACTTCCGCGGTGTGTCTGTTGTTGCCCAAACACTTCATTGCCAATACAGCCTGCTGACGCTTGCCAGTAGCTGCCCCATAATGGGACACCTGGTGTGCAACAGTGGCAGCTGCGGATGGAGTGGTTGTGCGTCTGCGGTCTGTGGACGAGCTCTCGCTTCTGCAGGAGGACGAGGAGGAGGAGTAGGGGGGCGAACGGCTACAGCCAACTGTTTCCTAGACCATGGGCTAGGCAGAACTGTCCCAATATTGCTGTCCCCTGTGGACCCTGCATCCACCACATTCACCTAGTGTGCCGTGATGGACACGTAATGTCCCTGGCCATGCCTACTGGTCCATGCATCTGTTGTCAGGTGCACCTTTGTACTCACAGATTGCCTGAATGCATGGACGATGCGCTCTTTAACATGCTGGTGGAGGGCTGGGATGGCTTTTCTCGAAAAGAAGTGTCGACTCGGAAGCTCGTAGCGTGGTACAGCATAGTCCATCAGGGCTTTGAAAGCTTCGCTTTCAACTAACCGGTAGGGCATCATCTCTAACGAGATTAGTCTAGGAATGTGGGCGTTCAATGTTATGACCTGGTGGTAAGGACAATAATGGACCAAGTGGGTAAGAGCACTAGGACGTGGGAACTCTGCTGACCGCAATCCCTAATCCTATCACACACACTAGAAATAGCCGTGGATTGCTCCTAACGCTCCCTATGCAACTCGACACAGCCTAAGAAACTAGCTAGCCCTAGAGATAGAAAAATAAAGCCTACCTTGCCTCAGAGAAATTCCCCAAAGGAAAAGGCAGCCCCCCACAAATAATGACTGTGAGTAAAGATGAAAATTACAAACACAGAGATGAAATAGATTTAGCACAGTGAGGCCCGAATTACTGAACAGACAGAGGATAGGAAAGGTAACTTTGCGGTCAGCACAAAAACCAACAAAAAGACCACGCAGAGGGCGCAAAAAGACCCTCCGCACCGACTCACGGTGCGGAGGCGCTCCCTCTGCGTCCCAGAGCTTCCAGCAAGCAAGACAAAAATCAAAATAGCAAGCTGGACAGAAAAATAGCAAACCAGAGAAAAACAAGCAGTAACTTAGCTTCAGCTGGGAAGACAGGTCACAAGAACGATCCAGGAGAGAGCTAGACCAATACTGGAACATTGACAGGTGGCATGGAGCAATGATCTAAGTGGAGTTAAATAGAGCAGCCAGCTAACGAATTAACCTCGTCACCTGTAGAAGGAAACTCAGAAGCCGCAGCTCCACTCACAACCACCAGAGGAAGCCCATGGACAGAACCAGCCGAAGTACCATTCATGACCACAGGAGGGAGCTTGACAACAGAATTCACAACAGTACCCCCTCCCTTGAGGAGAGGTCACCGAACCCTCACCAGAGCCCCCAGGCCGACCAGGACGAGCCAAATGAAAGGCACGAACCAGATCGGCAGCATGAACATCGGAGGCAAAGACCCAGGAATTATCTTCCTGACCATAACCCTTCCACTTGACCAGGTACTGGAGTTTCCGTCTCGAAATACGAGAATCCAAAATCTTCTCCACCACATACTCCAACTCCCCCTCAACCAACGCCGGGGCAGGAGGATCAACGGATGGAACCACAGGCGCCACGTATCTCCGCAACAATGACCTATGGAATACATTATGGATGGCAAGAGAAGCTGGAAGGGTCAAACGAAACGACACAGGATTGAGAACCTCAGAAATCTTATATGGACCAATGAAACGAGGCTTAAACTTAGGAGAGGAAACCTTCATAGGAACATAACGAGACGACAACCAAACCAAATCCCCAACATGAAGTCGGGGACCCACACAGCACCGGCGGTTAGCGAAACGTTGAGCCTTCTCCTGGGACAATGTCAAATTGTCCACCACATGAGTCCAAATCTGCTGCAACCTATCCACCACAACATCTACACCAGGACAGTCCGAAGACTCAACCTGCCCTGAACAGAAACGAGGATGGAAACCAGAATTGCAGAAAAACGGCGAAACCAAAGTAGCCGAGCTGGCCCGATTATTAAGGGCGAACTCAGCCAAAGGCAAAAAGGACACCCAATCATCCTGATCAGCAGAAACAAAGCATCTCAGATATGTTTCCAAAGTCTGATTAGTTCGTTCGGTTTGGCCATTTGTCTGAGGATGGAAAGCCGAGGAAAAAGACAAATCAATGCCCATCCTAGCACAAAAGGCTCGCCAAAACCTCGAAACAAACTGGGAACCTCTGTCCGAAACGATGTTCTCCGGAATGCCATGTAAACGAACCACATGCTGGAAAAACAATGGCACCAAATCAGAGGAGGAAGGCAATTTAGACAAGGGTACCAAATGGACCATCTTAGAGAAGCGATCACAAACCACCCAAATGACCGACATCTTTTGAGAGACAGGGAGATCCGAAATAAAGTCCATAGAGAAATGCGTCCAGGGCCTCTTCGGGACCGGCAAGGGCAAAAGCAACCCACTGGCACGAGAACAGCAGGGTTTAGCCCGAGCACAAATCCCACAGGACTGCACAAAAGAACGCACATCCCGCGACAAAGACGGCCACCAAAAGGATCTAGCCACCAAATCTCTGGTACCAAAGATTCCAGGATGACCAGCCAACACCGAACAATGAACCTCAGAGATAACTCTACTAGTCCATTTATCAGGGACAAACAGTTTCTCCGCTGGGCAACGATCAGGTCTATCAGCCTGAAATTTTTGCAGCACCCGCCGCAAATCAGGGGAGATGGCAGACAAAATTACCCCCTCTTTGAGAATACCCGCCGGCTCAGGAACACCCGGAGAGTCGGGCACAAAACTCCTTGACAGGACATCAGCCTTCACATTCTTAGAGCCTGGAAGGTACGAAACCACAAAATCAAACGGGAGAAAAATAGCGACCAACGAGCCTGTCTAGGATTCAACCGTTTGGCAGACTCGAGATAAGTCAAATTCTTGTGATCCGTCAAGACCACCACGCGATGCTTGGCTCCTTCAAGCCAATGACGCCACTCCTCGAATGCCCACTTCATGGCCAACAACTCTCGATTGCCAACATCATAATTGCGCTCAGCAGGCGAAAACTTTCTAGAAAAGAAGGCACATGGTTTCATCACCGAGCCATCAGAACTTTTTTGCGACAAAACAGCCCCTGCTCCAATCTCAGAAGCATCAACCTCGACCTGAAACGGAAGCGAAACATCTGGCTGGCACAACACAGGGGCAGAAGAAAAACGACGCTTCAACTCCTGAAAAGCCTCCACAGCCGCAGAAGACCAATTGACCACATCAGCACCCTTCTTGGTCAAATCAGTCAACGGTTTAGCAACACTAGAAAAATTACTGATGAAGCGACGATAAAAATTAGCAAAGCCCAGGAACTTTTGCAGACTCTTCACAGATGTCGGCTGAGTCCAATCATAAATGGCCTGGACTTTAACAGGGTCCATCTCGATAGTAGAAGGGGAAAAAATGAAACCCAAAAATGAAACCTTCTGAACTCCAAAGAGACACTTTAACCCCTTCACAAACAAAGAATTTGCACGAAGGACCTGGAACACCATTCTGACCTGCTTCACGTGAGACTACCAATCATCCGAGAAGACCAAAATATCATCCAAATATACAATCAGGAATTTATCCAGGTACTCTCGGAAGATGTCATGCATAAAGGACTGAAATACTGATGGAGCATTGGAAAGCCCGAATGGCATAACCAGGTACTCAAAATGGCCATCGGGCGTATTAAATGCTGTTTTCCATTCATCGCCCTGTTTAATACGCACAAGATTATACGCACCACGAAGATCTATCTTGGTGAACCAACTAGCCCCCTTAATCCGAGCAAATAAATCCGACAGCAGCGGCAAAGGGTACTGAAATTTGACTGTGATCTTATTAAGAAGGTGGTAATCAATACAAGGTCTCAAAGAACCATCCTTCTTGGCCACAAAAAAAGAACCCTGCTCCCAATGGTGACGACGACGGGCGAATATGACCCTTCTCCAAGGATTCCTTTACATAACTCCGCATAGCGGCGTGCTCTGGCACAGATAAATTGAACAGTCGGCCCTTAGGAAACTTACTACCAGGAGTCAAATTGATAGCACAATCGCAATCCCTATGAGGAGGTAGGGCACTGGATTTGGGCTCATCAAATACATCCCGGTAATCCGACAAAAACTCCGGGACTTCAGAAGGGGTGGATGACGAAATAGACAAAAATGGAACATCACCATGTACCCCCTGACAACCCCAGCTGGACACAGACATAGATTTCGAATCCAATACTGGATTATGGACCTGTAGCCATGGCAACCCCAAAACGACCACATCATGCAGATTATGCAACACCAAAAAGCGAATATCCTCCTGATGTGCAGGAGCCATGCACATGGTCAATTGGGTCCAGTACTGAGGCTTATTCTTGGCCAAAGGTGTAGCATCAATTCCTCTCAATGGAATAGGATACTAGGATACTGCAAGGGCTCCAAGAAAAAACCACAGCGCCTAGCAAACTCCAAGTCCATCAAATTCAGGGCAGCGCCTGAATCCACAAATGCCATAACAGAATAGGATGACAAAGAGCAAATCAGAGTAACGGACAAAAGAAATTTCGACTGTACCGTACCAATGGTAGCAGACCTAGCGAAACGCTTAGTGCGCTTAGGACAATCGGAGATAGCATGAGTGGAATCACCACAGTAAAAACACAGCCCATTCCGATGTCTGTGTTCTTGCCGTTCAGCTCTGGTCAAAGTCCTATCACATTGCATAGGCTCAGGTCTATGCTCAGATAATACCGCCAAATGGTGCACAGCTTTACGCTCACGCAAGCGTCGATCGATCTGAATGGCCAAAGACATAGACTCATTCAGACCAGCAGGCATGGGAAATCCCACCATGACATCCTTAAGGGCTTCAGAGAGACCCTTTCTGAAAATTGCTGCCAGGGCACATTCATTCCACTGAGTGAGTACAGACCACTTCCTAAACTTCTGACAATATATTTCTACCTCATCCTGACCCTGACACAGAGCCAGCAAGATTCTCTCTGCCTGATCCACTGAATTAGGTTCATCATAAAGCAATCCGAGCGCCAGAAAAAACGCATCAACATCACGCAATGCCGGATCTCCTGGCGCAAGGGAAAATGCCCAGTCTTGAGGGTCGCCACGTAACAAAGAAATAACGATTTTCACCTGTTGAACAGGGTCACCTGAGGAGCGAGGTTTCAAAGCAAGAAACAATTTACAATTATTTTTGAAATTCAGAAACTTAGATCTATCCCCAAAAAACAAATTAGGAATAGGAATCCTAGGCTCTAACATCGGATTCTGAACCACAAAATCTTGAATGTTTTGTACCCTTGCAGTGAGATTATTCATACAAGAGGACAGACCTTGAATGTCCATATCTACACCTGTATCCTGAACCACCCAGAGGTAAAGGGGAAAAGAGAGACAAAACACACTGCAAAGAAAAAAAAATGGTCTCAGAACTTCTCTTATCCCTCTATTGAGATGCATTAATACTTTTGGCCACCTGTATTGTTATGACCTGGTGGTAAGGACAATAATGGACCTAGTGGGTAAGAGCACACGGAATGACCTGATAGTTACTAATAATATAGGACGAGCTCTGAGACGTGGGAACTCTGCTGACCGCAATCCCTAATCCTATCACACACACTAGAAATAGCCGTGGATTGCTCCTAACGCTCCCTATGCAACTCGACACAGCCTAAGAAACTAGCTAGCCCTAGAGATAGAAAAATAAAGCCTACCTTGCCTCAGAGAAATTCCCCAAAGGAAAAGGCAGCCCCCCACAAATAATGACTGTGAGTAAAGATGAAAATTACAAACACAGAGATGAAATAGATTTAGCACAGTGAGGCCCGATTTACTGAACAGACAGAGGATAGGAAAGGTAACTTTGCGGTCAGCACAAAAACCTACAAAAAGACCACGCAGAGGGCGCAAAAAGACCCTCCGCACCGACTCACGGTGCGGAGGCGCTCCCTCTGCGTCCCAGAGCTTCCAGCAAGCAAGACAAAAATCAAAAAAGCAAGCTGGACAGAAAAATAGCAAACCAGAGAAAAACAAGCAGTAACTTAGCTTCAGCTGGGAAGACAGGTCACAAGAACGATCCAGGAGAGAGCTAGACCAATACTGGAACATTGACAGGTGGCATGGAGCAATGATCTAAGTGGAGTTAAATAGAGCAGCCAGCTAACGAATTAACCTCATTACCTGTAGAAGGAAACTCAGAAGCCGCAGCTCCACTCACAACCACCAGAGGAAGCCCATGGACAGAACCAGCCGAAGTACCATTCATGACCACAGGAGGGAGCTTGACAACAGAATTCACAACAGTTCAAACCATGTGTACGCGGATGCGTACTTCCTTTTTCTAACGAGAGTCTCATGTAGGGTGAGCTGGACTGGAGAGCTGGAGATCGTGGAACTAGCGGGGGTGCCGGTGGACATGGCAGACTGAGAGACGGTTGGAGACGGTATTCTTGCCGGTGCCCTACATGCAGTGTTTCCTACTACGAAACTGGTGATTCCCTGACTGCTTTGGCTGGCAATGAAACCTGCACAGATACTGCAGGTGGTGCGGGAAATGGTGGCCTTACAGTGATGGAAGGGATGTAGCGTTGCTGACTAGCTTCATTGGCCGAGGGTGCTACAACCTTAAGGGACGTTTGGTAGTTAGTCCAGGCTTGCAAATGCATGGTGGTTAAATGTCTATGCATGCAACTTGTATTTAGACTTTTCAGATTCTGACCTCTGCTTAAGGTAGTTGAACATTTTTGACAGATGACTTTGCGCTGATCATTTGGATGTTGTTTAAAAAAATGCCAGACTGCACTCTTTCTACGATCAGATACCTTTTCAGGCATTGCAGACTGAGCTTCTTTAACCGGATGGCCACGCTGTCCTCCAACTGGTTTTGGCTTTGCCACGCGTTTTGGGCCAGATACGGGCCCGGCAGATGGAACCTGTTGTGATGTTGATGCCTGCTGCGGCCCCTCCTCCTCCACTTCAGAACTACTGCCACCTGCACCCTGTTCCCCCAATGGCTGCCAATCGGGGTCAACAACTGGGTCATCTATGACCTCCTCTTCTATCTCGTGTGCAACTTCGTCTGTGTCACCGTGTAAGCCGGTGGTATAGCGTTCATGACGGGGCACCATAGTCTCATCAGGGTCTGATTCTGGATCAGTACACTGCGAGGGCAATGTTCTGGTCTGAGTCAAAGGAACAGCATAGTAATCTGGCTGTGGCTGTGCATCTGTGCACTCCATGTCCGATTCAACTTCTAATGGGCATGGCCTGTTAACTGTTTCACTTTCTAACCCAGGAACGGTATGTGTAAAGAGCTCCATGGAGTAACCCGTTGTGTCGCCTGACGCATCCTTCTCTGTTGTTGTTTTTGCTGAAGAGGACAAGGAAGCGACTTGTCCCTGACTGTGAACATCCACTAACGATGCGCTGCTTTTACATTTACCAGTTTCAGAAGAGGAGGCAAAAGAGCTAGAGGCTGAGTAAGCAAGGAAAGCCAAAACTTGCTCTTGCTGCTCCGGCTTTAAAAGCGGTTTTCCTACTCCCAGAAAAGGGAGCGGTCGAGGCCTTGTGTAGCCAGACGACGAACCTAGCTCCACAACTCGAGACTTAGGTGCTATATTGCTTTTCCCACGACCACCTGATGCTCCACCACCACTACCATCATTACCAGCTGGCAATGACCGCTCACGGCCACGACCTCTTCCACCAGACTTCCTCATTGTTTGCAAAACGTAACCAAAGTAACGGTATTTGTTACTGTAAAACAACTTACAAGGTGAACTCTAGCTTCTGTAGGATTTAGATATCCCTTTATAGGTGGGTAAGACTGCAAGGAAAATCAGGCACAATGTTACACACTAGGTTTTCTGTGGCACAAAATGAGAGAGATGCCACACACGCAGGACTGTCACTCAAGCACAAATGCCAATATTAATCTCCCAATAATTTTTTTTTCAGGGAGAATTAAAAAAAATAAAAATAAAACAGTATTATAGACAATAGGCTTTCTGTGCCCCACAATTTGAGAGAGATGGCACACACGACTGGCACTCAAGCACAAATGCCAATATTAATCTCCCACTATTTTTTTTTTAAGGGAGAATTAAAAAACAAACCAAAAAAAAAAGTATTATAGACACTAGGCTTTCTGTGCCCCACAATTTGAGAGAGATGGCACACACGACTGGCACTCAAGCACAAATGCCAATATTAATCTCCCACTATTTATTTTTTTTCAGGGAGAATTTAAAAAAAAAAAAAAAAAAACAGTATTAGACACTAGGCTTTCTGTGCTCCACAATTTGAGAGAGATGGCACACACGACTGGCACTCAAGCACAAATGCCAATATTAATCTCCCACTATTTATTTTTTTTCAGGGAGAATTTAAAAAAAATAAAAATAAAACAGTATTAGACACTAGGCTTTCTGTGCCCCAAAATTTGAGAGAGATGGCACACACGACTGGCACTCAAGCACAAATGCCAATATTAATCTCCCACTATTTATTTTTTTTCAGGGAGAATTTAAAAAAATAAAATAAACAGTATTAGACACTAGGCTTTCTGTGCCCCAAAATTTGAGAGAGATGGCTCACACGACTGGCACTCAAGCACAAATGCCAATATTAATCTCCCACTATTTTTTTTTTAAGGGAGAATTAAAAAACAAAAAAAAAAACAGTATTATAGACACTAGGCTTTCTGTGCCCCACAATTTGAGAGAGATGGCACACACGACTGGCACTCAAGCACAAATGCCAATATCAATCTGCCACAATTTTTTTTTTTTCAGGGAGAATTAAAAAAAAAAAAAAAAACAGTATTAGACACTAGGCTTTCTGTGCACCAAAATTTGAGAGAGATGGCACACACAGGACTGGCACTCAAGCACAAATGCCAATATTAATCTCCCACTATTTTTTTTTTTATTTCTGGGAGAATTGGCAAGAAATCAGGCCCACTGTTAGACTGTATGTTTTCTGTGCCAGAAAATGAGACACAAATGCCACACACAGGACTGCCACTGATGCAGATTTGCCAATTTTAATCTGCACCCTTTTCTTTTTATTCAGGGAGACTAGTGAATAAATGTGGGCCACTGTATTAGAGTATATTTTCTGTGGCAGAAAGTGGCTTGAAGAGATGTAATGGAAGAAAAAAAAAAGGGACTGTCCTACAATTACTATCTACCTGCAGTAATCTCAGCAAGGTATGGCAGGCAGCAATAACAAGGAGTGGACTGCTGCACAAATTAAATCAAAAGTATGGACAAACAAACAAGATAGCTGTGCAGAAAGGAAGGAGCAACAGGATTTGTGCTTTGAAAAAGCAGTTGGTTTGCACAGCGGCGTACAAACAGCAATGCAGCTATCAGGGAGCCTTCTAGGGCAGCCCAATGAGCTACAGCGCTGAGGAAAAAACAATGTTGCTTCCACTGTCCCTGCAAACAAAAGGTGGTGTTGGACAGTGGAAATCGCTACAGCACAAGCGGTTTCGGGGTTAATGTACCCTGCCTAACGCTATCCCTGCTTCTGACGAAGTGGCAGCAACCTCTCCCCATGCTCAGATCAGCAGCAGTAAGATGGCGGTCGGCGGGAACGCCCCTTTATAGCCCCTGTGACGCCGCAGACAGCAAGCCAATCACTGCAATGCCCTTCTCTAAGATGGTGGGGACTGAGACCTATGTCATCACGCTGCCCACACTCTGCGTCCACCTTCATTGGCTGAGAAATGGCACTTTTCGCGTCATTGAAACACGACTTTGGCGCGAAAGTCGCGTAACGCATGGCCGACCCCACACAGGGATCGGGTCGGGTTTCATGAAACCCGACTTTGCCAAAAGTCGGCGACTTATGTAAAAGAACGATCCGTTTCGCTCAACCCTAGTGCTAGGTTCTCAATTGCAAATTTCCAGTCTCAGTAGTTATCAGAAGAAACTGACCGTACTGTTCAATATTATTCAGCTTAGTAAAAAATTTTGCTAACACCCATGTTTTAGTTTCTTCTTCCCTTCCAGATTCAGCAGAAACCGACACTTGTCACAACCTGAAGCCAGGTGATTTTGTAGTCGTGAAAAGGCATGTCAGAAAACATGGACTAGAACCCTTATATGACGGCTCCTACCAAGTCCTCCTCAATACTCTTATGTCAGTAAAGCTGGAAGGAAAGCCGACGTGGATCCACGTATCGCAGTGCAATCTGGTCAAACAGACTAGTAGCAAATATGGGGATATAATGTTTTGGTTTTTCGTATTACCATATAATAATATTAGTAACCGCATGGGACAGCCTAAATTCCCCAATATCCTTGAATAATACGTTTGTACAATATAATGAAAGATTAGTACGGTAGTACTGATGGGTGTAGCCAATAAAATTCTCAGTTTTATTTTCATTTACTATATGATTACACAAATGTGGGATAAATTGCTTAGGGCCACAGATTATCTAGATGATCAAATTTGGGATATATTGGATATACTTAATACTACTGTTGTCCAAAACTAACTTGTCATAGTCACTAATTAACTTACTGTAGTACTGGATTACTTAACAGCAGCACAGGGTGGTATGTGTCAGGTTATTGGACCCGAATGCTGTTATTATATAGATCCCAATAGTACTATGAAGTTAAAGTTAGAAGATATTCAAAGACTCAGAGATTAATATGATAAAAACAATGACTGTGATCGGGACAGTTGGTGGGCAGACACCTTCTCCTTTTTAATCCAGCCAATTGGTTTAAGGGACTTGGGGCTGGATAGCTGGAATCTTGCAAAGTTTGTTACACATCTCTGCCTTTATCCTTGTCATGTATGTAATGCTAAAACTTGTTATTTGGTGTATCTCTGTATGTATTAGGAAATTCTGCACTAAGACAACTAATGATGAAACCAAAAGCGTTGCCACCCCTGCTCTTCTCTACACCGACTTCACAAAGTTACCTGATGAATATGTTGAAGCCAAGCGCATGGCTATCTTCAAAAGATCCCCACCATTGTTGTCAATAATTGTCAATAATTGTTATTCGTAAATTCTAGTATACAGGGGAAATGGGTACGCCGCAACAGTCATGGCTGGCAACATGGCACCAGTCATGTGAGGCCCAGTACCCCTCGAGCTGATAGCTTGGGATAGTACCTCTGATGCTGGACATTAATTAACAAAATTTAGGGGGCAATGTGAAGGAACAAATTAAGAAAGATTCTCCATTTTGTGCTTTTGACTCCATTTTCTTGTTGCCTAAAGATAAATTCTGTTATTTAATTAGGTAAAAGGTTATAGCTGCTGTGAAGTAAATTTATCTTGTTGTTCACAAGTCTGTTATTCAACTAGGCTATTGTTTATGTTCTACTACAAGGCCACAGTGTTCTCTTGAACCAGATAATGAGGCACCTGTTGGTATGCTTTTTCTATGCCAAGAAGACACGACCATATCTGTAGTTTTCGTTTTTTCTGTATCCTCATGGGTTAAGTTTTTTCTGTATTCTTATAGGTAAAGAACCGTGAGTGTGTTCTTATGCTGATTGGTTGAAGTGTAATTTCTATGATTATAGAAGGTGATGCACAATAAACGGGGGCCAGAGATCTGCTCGATCCCCCATACAGAGACACACGACTCCGTCTGGTCATTTTCAGTTGCCAGCAACGCCCTGTAGATTAATTTGGAAATCACTGAGTCTACCGTGAAGGATCAATTTAGATCCTCCCTCAACAGGGTCGGTGGCAGTCATCATGGGCCGCTCACCAGCGCCGACTCACCCCCCGCCGTCGACGACTTACCCCCCCCCCGCCAGCGCCATCGCATTCAACTATACCGGCGTCTATGATGCCAGTACAGTTGAATGCAATGATGGAGGAGAGAGCGTCTGCTGATGCTCCCTCTCCCATCATTCCCCGCTCTGCCTGGCGCTGACACTGCGGATCCGTGGTGACATCATATTATCGCGCACCTGCTATGTGACCGGGCAGGCTGCAGCTGCTGAGACCGGAGCCAGGAACAGTGCTGGGCACGAGGAGAGGTGAGTGTTTTTTTGTTTGTTTTTTAATATAATCACTGAATAATAACTGGATTGTGGGGCTATTGGGGGGGCTGCATTGCATTCTATGGGGGGATTTATTACATTCTAAGGGGGCTGTGCTGCATTACATTCTATGGGGGCTGTGCTGCATTACTTTCTATGGGGGCTGTGCTGTATTACATTCTATGGGGGCTGTGCTGTATTACATTCTATGGGGGCTGTGCTGTATTACATTCTATGAGGGCTGTGCTGTATTACATTCTATGAGGGCTGTGCTGTATTACATTCTATGGGGGCTGGCTGCATTACATTCTATGGGGGCTGGCTGCATTACATTCTATGGGGGCTGGCTGCATTACATTCTATGGGGGCTGGCTGCATTACATTCTATGGGGGCTGGCTGCATTACATTCTATGGGTGGCTGGCTTCATTACATTCTATGGGGGGCTCGCTGCATTACTTTCTATGGGGCTGGCTGCATTACATTCTATGGGGGAGGGCTGTATTACATTCTATGGGGGCTGTGCTGTATTACATTCTATGGGGGCTGTGCTGTATTACATTCTATGGGGGCTGTGCTGTATTACATTCTATGAGGGCTGTGCTGTATTACATTCTATGGGGGCTGGCTGCATTACATTCTATGGGGGCTGGCTGCATTACATTCTATGGGGGCTGGCTGCATTACATTCTATGGGGCTGGCTGCATTACATTCTATGGGTGGCTGGCTGCATTACATTCTATGGGGGGCTCGCTGCATTACTTTCTATGGGGTTGGCTGCATTACATTCTATGGGGGAGGGCTGTATTACATTCTATGGGGTGCTGTATTATATTCTATGGAGGGGCTACATTATATTCTATGGGGGGCTTCATTATGCTCTATGAGGGGGCTACCATATATTATATATGCAGGGGCTGCATTATACTATATGAGGGGGCTGCATTATATTCTCTGGGGGGTTACATTATACTCAGAAGGCTACAATATATTCTGTGAGGTGGCTGCATTATACCCTGGGGTGGCATCATTATACTATATGTGGGCTGCATTATACTGTATCGAGGACTATGGGTAATACATACTATATGAAGAACTATGGGGTGCATTATACTATGGGAAGTGAATTGTACTACATGGATGACAATGATGGGGCATTATACTATATGGAGCACTATGAGGAATGTATTATACTATTTGGAGGACTGAGGAATGTATTATACTATTTGACTATTTGGAGGACTGAGGAGTGTATTATACTATATGGAGGAATTGCAGTGTATTTTAATATATGGAGGTCTATGAGAAGTGTATTATACTATATGGAGGAATATGTGGAGTGTATAATACTATATGGAGGACTGAGGAGTGTATTATACTATATGGAGGACTGAGGAGTGTATTATACTATAAGGAGGACTGAGGAGTGTATTATACTATATGGAGGACTGAGGAGTGTATTATACTATATGGAGGACTGATGAGTGTATTATACTATATGGAGGAATTGCAGTGTATTTTAATATATGGAGGTCTATGAGGAGTGTATTATACTATATGGAGGACTATGTGGCGTGTATAATACTATATGGAGGACTGAGGAGTGTATTATTCAATATGAAGGACTGAGGAGTGTATTATACAATATGGAGGACTATGGGGTGTATTATACTAAACAAGCAAAATGCTGCCTTTTCATCGAGTGATTTGATTGTTTATGTGGGAACAGAAATCCTTGTTCTCAGCAGCACATCGCCGATGTAAACTGTAGTTGTGCTGCTGATAACACGATACTGTATAGGGACAGATTGATTTGATTGTGATTGTTCTGTTTCCTTCATTCTTTCTCAGTTGGTGTAAAGAGGCTGGGAAACAAGCAAACGACTTCACTATTGTCGATCACACTCATTTAGTGACCTGAGATCAGCGCATGTAAATACAGCAGAAATGCTTTGCAGGGAGACCAGGCAAGGATGATGACAGTTGTAGTTAGCTCCCGGCGCCTGGGAATAGCGCTAACTCTACTGCTTTTCCCAGCCGCCAGAGCATTTAATTCTGGCATGTGTAATGATTTTTAGGTTTGATGTCAGCTGCGTAATGTCAACTGCTATCAATCCCTGGTGTAAGTAATGGAGAGGTGTCTATCAGACACCCCCACTATTAACCCAGACCTGGCGAGACCCAGCGACTCTGAAGAGCGGTGATGGTAGTAACACTACCGCTCTTCACAGTCGCCGAGCTCAGCGCAAGACCTGGAATATCTGAAGAGCGGTGACGTTACTGAGTTACTGATGTCACCGCTCTTCAGAGTCACCGGGTCTTGTGCTGCGCAGCGGAACCAAAAGTGGCTGTAGGCAAAGTTTATAGAGCATCAGAATGAGATTGCATAGCCTTTGGTCATCTCAATCCCTTCATTATCTATGAGATCCAGTTATGTAGGTAAAGTAGTGGCTTTTCTTGGTACTGCAGCTAAAAGCCATAAATAGGACTGAGCTGTAATGCTGGATACAGCAGTGATTATTTGTTATATAGTCGTGTTACACTCCACTCACTTCTTGTAACCTACAAGTGTACAAAAATATTATACAGTCACCATGTGACAAGTGGGCCTGTGTACCTTCAAATGCCAGGGCTGAATTTTAGTCCCAGTCCGGCCCTGCTTGCTGCTCTACCGCTCCTATCTGCAGCCTTGTGTTTCTCTTCCTGTGTGAACTGGTCCCAACCTGTTTCTTCATACTCTTTTCCTTTCGGCTCATTTCCGAACCTGCCAGCCCTGTGTCTCTGCCGTACCTGCCAGCCCTGTGTCTCTGAGGTACCTGTCAGCCCTGTGTCTCTGCCATACCTGCCAGCCCTGTGTCTCTGCCATACCTGCCAGCCCTGTGTCTCTGCCGTGCCTGCCAGCCCTGTGTCTCTGAGGTACCTGTCAGCCCTGTGTCTCTGCCATACCTGCCAGCCCTGTGTCTCTGCCATACCTGCCAGCCCTGTGTCTCTGCCGTGCCTGCCAGCCCTGTGTCTCTGCCGTACCTGCCAGCCCTGTGTCTCTGCCAGCTCTGTGTCTCAGCCGTGCCAGCCTACTCGTCTGAGTTTCATCTGTGCTCATCTGCTAGTCCTGCCTCATGCCCGCACCAATCCTGGTGTTCCTGTTTCTCAAGTGGGATCAGCAGCCACAACCAGACACCACCCGGGAGTAGCACCTGGCAGCTGCCTGCCGCACAAGCCTGACCTCACCCTCAGAGGCTCCAGTGAAGACCAAGGCAGCTGTCATAGTCACGCCCCTTCCAGGGTAGTATGGTTCGTGGCACAGTGGGGCCACAAACCCCCCGAGCTAAAGCCCACCAGTCAGGGCGTGAGCGTGACAATTGTCATGCATCAGAAGGAACCCAGGGAACAGTACATCTGCATATGGTGTCACAACGGGCCTGAGGACCGGCAGCTTACAGAGGCACATGTCAGCTGTTCAAATCAGCTGTCATGTGCCGGCAAAATGGTGGGAGAGTGCAGAAATGTATGTCATACTGGCCCACAGTGAATTCTCTCTGATGCAGTCAGCGGAGAGAAGAGGTCGCATGTCTGGCCTCATTGAAAACCTTCCTGAAGGCCTGGTGTGAGTAATGGAGAGGTGTCTATCAGACACCCTAATTTCTAACTCAATAAGTAAAAAGAAATACAGACACAAAAAAAATTAAATTTATGTCTATCTACCTCTTTCTATTATCTATATTTATTATCTATATCTATAGCATTCATTGCCGTCCAAAAAACTTGAAAAATGCAAATGAAAAAATGCATGCAAAAATAGCTCGAAAATGAAGAAAAAGCACACATTTTTGCTACTGCATTTTTCCTGCCAAGAGATGCAGAAATGGTCCATAAATTTCTTCTTACAAATACTCAACGTGTTCACATACCTTTTATATTGCATACTTACTTCTTTTTACAAGCACTTTGCAATTCTAACCATTTAACAACTTCAGAAAAACCCCTTTAAGCAACATGAAAGGTATAACTAAAACCCTCAAGTGTATATTGCACGATGAAAGATATGCCTTATTGCTAAATGCATATAGTAGCATCCTAGAACTTACCATTAGAATGCCAGCAAAAGAGGATAAAATCATAGCTTCTCTCTCCATCCGATTAGGGTATTTATGATGGTTTAATGCCAATTTGCTAAACAAGAAAAATATATCAGTTAACTGTATGATTGTGAAAACGATCTTAATTAACTAAAGATATTGTTTCAATGGAATCTGTCACCAGATCATTGCTATCTCATCTGAAAGCATCATGATGTAGGACAAGACTGGGTGCAATAGTTGTGATACACAGTTCTAAGATATAGCATTTAACAGAACTGAGAAAGTCTTGACAGTGATAATCTCTTGGTGATAAAACATTGTCTGGAACGAATAGCACACAGTTCAATATGTGACATCAATGAAATCTGTGTCTCACCTGCTACCTCATGATGTCCTCAGATTACATAGCAAAAACCTGTTCACAGTTTCCAACAAATAAGACTAGTAAATCTGACCAGGGGTGTAACAATAGGGGGATGGGTGTTCGGATGTGTTCGTTACTAGACGAACATTAGCCAGTGCTCAATCTAAAACTGTAGTCCCCATCTTACATGTTTGGCACCTGTTATACAGCCAATAAGCATACGGGATTGCCTGAGAATCACTGTAATTCCGTGGCAATCTTGGTAGTGACATTACTGTGATTGGCTGGTAGTATGACAACATTAGGACTTATAAAAGGACAGGTGTCGCCATTGCACAGCTCTGTGACAATTCTTTTTGGAGGGAGAGTACTTGTTCAGGCATGTGCACACAGTATAATGAACCAGAGGCCTGGAGCGTTGATACTGGTGCTGAAACTGAACCAGCATATTAACAGTCCTTGTAAGGGCTAATTTTGTGCTTTGCTGTTTGTATCAGATACCGTACATACTACATGTAGACTACGAGGCTGAAGTTGGTTTCTTATTCGTTCAGTTTCTTATTCGGAGCTGAAGTTGGTTTCTTATTTGTCAGTTTCTTATTCGGAAATGTTTTCTTTTCTGTTTTTTGTAGGTTTAACAACAAAAAATAGGTATCACAATAATAAAAGACAATGCAGTGAGGTGTCCTGATGTGAATACACTTAAAAACAGCTACAAAAACAATAAAACTGGCACAAAAATGGGCATCAAAGTTGGCACCAAAGAGCGCTAAAAAAGCGTTAAATGCTTTGGGCCACTGATCTCACACTGCAGACATGTAGAACAGAGCACCCCACATCAAAGCCAGTTATTTCCAACCTGGCCCAAATGCGTTCTCTGCATCAGAACTGGTATCAAAGTGGGTAGACAGTCAATTTTGGCCATTTCAATAAGTAACTGATGTTTTTAAGGGGTTAAATGCCTTTTGATCAACTGATCTGACACTTAAAATACACAGATATTGATGCCCTGCATCAAACCCAGGTCCCACCAGCCTGGCCCAAATGGGTTCTGGGCATCAGAACTGGCATCAAAGTGGGCAAACAGCCCATTTTCACACATTTTAATAAGTAACTGATGTTTATAAGGGGTTAAATGCCTTTGGGCCACTGATCTGACACTTAAAATACACAGATAATGATGCCCCGCATCAAACCCAGGTCCCTCTAGTCTGGCCCAAATAGGTTCTATGCATCAGAACTGGCACCAAAGTGGGCAAACAGTCCATTTTCACACATTTGAATAAGTAACTGATGTTTTTAAGGGGTTAAATGCCTTTGGGCCACTGATCTGACACTTAAAATACACAGATAGTGATGCCCTGCATCAAATTCAGGTCCCTCCAGCCTGGCCCAAATGGGTTCTGGGCACCAGAACTGGCATCAAAGTGGGCAAACGGCCATTTTCTTAGATTTGAATAAGTAACTGATGTTTTTAAGGGGTTAAATTACTTTGGGCCAATGATACCACAGTGTAGTGTACGCATATAGAACAGGGAGCCCCACATCAAAAACAAGTCCATCCAGCCTGGCCCAAATAGGTTCTGTTTTTAAGGGGTTAAAGTTAACCTGTCACCAGTTTTTTTGCCTATCAACTAAAAATATCATCTAATAGAGTGTGAGCTATATATTCCCCAACTACTTATGAAACCCCCGACTCCCCATGAATCCCCCATAGGAACCTTTTATATTTCTCCTGCTCTGTATGGAAATATCCTCGGTCCAGTCCGATGGACGTTGGTTCTGGCCCCTCTCCCCACCCCAAATCGGTGTGCTGTACGCATTCCATACTGTGAATAGAGTGTCTCGCGTACAGGTCCCGCGTGTGCGCCTTCAAATTGCCTCCTGCGCAGTATGCTTTGCCCAACTGCGGGCAAAGCCAAAAAGCATTAGTACGCATGCAATATAAAAGGTTCTTATGGGGGATTCATGGGGAATCGGGGGGTTGACAAGTAGTTGGGGAATGTATAACTCACACTCTATTAGATTATATTTTTAGTTGATAGGCAAAAAAAATGGTGACAGGTTCCCTTTAACAGCTTAAAAACATAACCCATTTGGGCAAGACAGAATGGACCTGTTTTTGATGTGGGGCTCCCTGTTCTATATGTATGCACTGTGGTATCATTGGCTCAAAGTCATTTAATCACTTAAAAACATCAGTTACTTATTCAAATCTAAGAAAATGGGCCATTTGCTCACTTTGATGCCAGTTCTGGTGCCCAGAACCCATTTGGGCCAGGCTGGTGGGACCTGGGTTTGATGCAGGGCATCACTATCTGTGTATTTCAAGTGTCAGATCAGTGGCCCAAAGTCATTTAACCCCTTAAAAACATCAGTTACTTATTCAAATCTAAGAAAATGGGCCATTTGCCCACATTGATGCCAGTTCTGGTGCCCAGAACCCATTTGGGCCAGGCTGGAGGGACCTTGATTTGTAGCAGGGCATCAATATCTGTGTATTTTAAGTGTCAGATCAGTGGCCCAAAGGCATTTAACCTTTTAAAACATCAGTTACTTATTCAAATGTGTGAAAATTGGATGTTTGCCCAATTTAATGCCAGTTCTGATGCCCAGAACCTATTTGGGCCAGGCTAATGGGACCTGGGTTTGTTGCAGGGCATCAATATTTGTGTATTTTTAGTGTCAGATCACTGGCCCAAAGGAATTTAACCCCTTAAAACATCAGTTACTTATTCAACTGTGTGAAAATGGGCTGTTTGCCCACTTTGATGCCAGTTCTGGTGCCCTGAACCCATTTGGGCCAGGCTGGAGGAACCTGAATTTGTTGCAGGGCATCACTATCTGTGTATTTTATGTATCAGATCAGTGGCCCAAAGTCATTTAATTCTTTAAAAACATCAGTTACTTATTGAAATGGCCAAAATTGACTGTCTGCCCACTTTGATGCCAGTTCCGATGCAGAGAACCCATTTGGGCCAGGCTGGAAATAACTGGCTTTGATGTGGGGCGCTCTGTTCTATATGTCTGCAGTGTGAGATCTTTTTTAGTGCTCTTTGGTGCCAACTTTGATGCCCATTTTTGTGCCAGTTTTATTGTTTTTGTAGCTGTTTTTAAGTGTATTCACATCAGGACACCTCGCTGCATTGTCTTTTATTACTGTGATACCTATTTTTTGTTGTTAAACCTATAAAAAACAGAAAAGAAAAAATTGCCGAATAAGAAACTGACGAATAAGAAACCAACTTCAGCTCCGAATAAGAAACTGAACGAATAAGAAACCAACTTCAGCCTCGTATTTAGACTAGGGAGGGAGAGTTGAAGAGGCAGGGAGAGTGGCTGAATAGTCTGTAGGCAGTGAGTAAGACTTTGAAGTCCGTTGCTAAATATATAGCTGAGGCAGTTGACTGCATTTTTTTTCTTTGGGTGAAAGAACTAACTATATTGTCATCCTTATATTATGATGTGCTTTGTGGTGCATTTCAATGTTCTATAACTCTCCAAAAAACCATTGAAACATTTTTCTGGATTCAGATACTCACCTATAGAGTATTGCGTGTTTTGCAGAACATTTCCGTGTTATATACCAATCCCAGAAAGCATTGAAACCTTTTTTCGTATTGAATTACTCACCTATATACTATTACATGCTCTGTGATAAATTTAATTAATAACAGTCCAAACGCATTCATACACTATTATGAGCCCAGTGATACATTTTGGTGTTATACACATTCCATGTTCCATGTTATATAAGATTCGACTCAATTACGCACCTATGGAGCATTACGTGCTTTCCAGTAAATTTCAGTGTTATATAACACTACCAAAAGGAGTTGAAACATTTTTCTAAATTCAATTACTCATCCATTAAGTATTACATGCTTTGTGGTACATTTCGGTGTTATATAGCAATCACAAAAAGAATTGAAACATTTTTATGTATTCAGTTACTCATCGATATACTGTTGCATGATGTGGTACAATTCAGTCACGTAAGAGTCCAAAAAAGCGTTGAAAAATTTTCTGCATTCAATTTGTTACACGCGTTTCTGGTGCTTCCCCCAATTCTGGTCGGGATCCTCGCTCTATGTCTGTCCCTTGGTGTCCTGCTGCTGCTTCTCTCTCCCCCACTTCCTAGCTTGCTGCCAACAGGCCTCCAGGGAAAATGCTTAGGACATGTACCGCGCTTACCTTCAGTCTCTTAAAGGGACAGTGCACATTTTTTGACAATTCCAATTAACCAATGGCTGCGCACTAATTACTACTTCTGGCCCCTCCATCATGGTGAGGATGCGGGAGCAACGAGTATCTACTCTTGCTATTTCCGGTTCTGTTCCTGTTCTGTCTGCGCTGTTATAGCAATCCGTTTTGCACTCTGCTTATACTGTTTGTTTCCACTGAATATCAGTGACCAGTGGTTCGGCTATCCTAAGATGACACCTGTACCTTTATACTCAAGTGCCATCCTGTTTCACCACTCGCCATCTGAACCCCTGGACAACGCTAAAGGTGCTGGAGCCAGCTTCCTTTCATCTACCTGGAATCTGACTTCCCTCACCAGTGCCAGCTTCATATCTCATACCCGGTCTCCGCCGGTCAGCTCCACCATATCTGTTATATCTGTTTATCCATTTGTCCTGCTGGGACAGCTGCCACGTGTCCGGGGTCTAACTGGAGGTAGCATTTGTGTCCCCCAGGTATTCCATTCTGGTCCTGTTCGAGGGATCTTACTAAGGATACCTGGAGCTCACTGGTTACGCCCCCTTCGGAGCCCCCCGGACCGAGGTCCCGAGGTTCCACTCAAAAAATGAAAAATGAACGTGAACTTCATCACCTGTGCCTCCGCTTCCATTTGTTACACAATTACTCATCCCTATATTATTATGTGCTCTATGGTACATTTCAGTGGCTATAACACTCCAACAAAGCATTGAAACATTTTTCTGGATTCAATTACTCAACAATAAAGTATTACATGCTTTGTGGTATGTTTCAGTGTTATATACCTGTCCAAAAAAGAGTTGAAAATGTATTCTGTCCCATTACTCATCCACAGAGTATTATGTTCTCTGTGGTACATTTTGTTGTGTAATATAACAGTCCAAAAAAAGTTAAAACATTTTTATGGATTCAATTACTCACCAATAGAATATTACGTGCTCTGTGGTACATTTCAATGGCATATAGCACTCCAAAACAGCGTTCAAACAGTTTTCTGGATTCAATTACTCATCCATATACTTGTACGTGCATGCTCTGTGGTACATTTCAGTGTTATGTAATAGTCCAAACAAGCAATTAAACATTTTTCTGATTCAATTACTCATCTATAGAATATTACGTGCTTTGTGGTAGATTTCAGTGTTATATAACACACCAAAAAAGCATTGAAAATGTTTTCTCTGTTCAATTACTCATCCATAGTGTATTATGTGCTCTTTGGCACATATTGGTGTTATATAACAGTCCAAAAATTGTTGAATTTTTTTTCTTTAGTTAATTACTAATTCATTTACTATTACATTATCTGTGGCACATTATGGTGACATATAATACTCCCAAAAAAATTTAAAAATGTTTCAATATTCAATTACTCAGCCATATACTATTATGGGTTATGTGGTACATTTTGGTGTTAACCCTTTTCTGACATTGGACGTACTATTCCGTCCATGTGGGGTGGGCCCTAATTCCCAAGGATGGAATAGTACATCCAGCGCGATCGGCCGCGCTCACGGGGGGAGCGCGGCCGATCGCAGCCGGGTGTCAGCTGACTATCGCAGCTGACATCCGGCACTATGTGCCAGGAGCGTTCAGGGACCGCTCCCGGCACATTAACCCCCGGCACACCGCGATCAAACATGATCGCAGTGTTCCGGCGGTATAGGGAAGCATCGCGCAGGGAGGGGGCTCCCTGCGGACTTCCCTGAGACGATCGGTACAAGGCAATGTGCTCACCTTGTACCGAGTGTCTCCTCCCTGCAGGCCCCGGATCCAAAATGGTCGCGGGGCTACTTCCGGGTCCTGCAGGGAGTACTTCCGGGTCCAGAGCAGGCTCTGGTAACTAAGCAGCAGGGCACGCCAGATCGCTGATCAGACACAGTGCTCTGCAAAGTGTCAAATCAGCGATCTGTCACTATACAGTGATGTCCCCCCTGGGACAAAGTAAAAAAGTTAAAAAAAATTTTTTTTAGATGTGTAAAATAAAATTTAAAAAATTCCTAAATAAAGGGAAAAAAAATATTGTTCCCATAAATACATTTCTTTATCTACATAAAAAAAACAATAAAAGTGCACATATTTAGTATCGCCGCGTCTGTAACGACCCGACCTATAAAACTGTCCTACTAGTTAACCCCTTCAGTGAACATCGTTAAAAAAAAACGCGGCAAAAAACGCTTTATTATCATACCGCCGAACAAAAACTGGGATAACACGCGATCAAAAAGACGAATATAAATAACCATGGTACCTCTGAAAACGCCATTTTGTCCCGCAAAAAACGAGCTGCCATACCCCATCATCAGTGAAAAAGTAAAAAAGTTACAGTCCTCAGAATAAAGCGATGCAAAAATATATTTTTTTTTATAAAATAGTTTTTATCGTATAAAAAGCACCAAAACAGAAAAAAATGATATAAATGAGGTATCGCTGTAATCGAACTGACCCAAAGAATAAAACTGCTTTATCAATTTTACCAAACGCGGAACGGTATAAAAGCCCCCCCCCCCCCATAAAGAAATTCATGAATAGCTGATTTTTGGTCATTCTGCCTCATAAAAATTGGAATAAAAAGTGATCAAAAAATGTCACGTGCCCAAAAATGTTACCAGTAAAAACATCAACTCGTCCCGCAAAAAACAAGATCTCACATGACTCTGTGGACCAAAATTTTGAAAAAAATTATAGCTCTCAAAATGTGGTAACGCAAAAAATATTTTTTGCAATAAAAAGCGTCTTTCAGTGTGTGATGGCTGCCAATCATAAAAATCCGCTAAAAAACCTGCTATAAAAGTAAATCAAGACCCCCTTCATCACACCCTTAGTTACGGAAAAATTAAAAAATTAAAAAAATGTATTTATTTCCATTTTCCCATTAGAGTTAGGGTTAGGGCTAGGGCTAGGGTTAGGGCTAGGGCTAGGGTTAGGGTTAGGGTTAGGGCTAGGGTTGGGCTAGGGTTAGGGCTTAGGATGGGGCTAGGGTTAAGGCTACAGTTAGGGTTGGGGCTAAAGTTAGGGTTAGGGTTGGGGCTAAAGTTCGGGTTAGGACTACATTTACAGTTGGGAGTATGGTTGGGATTAGGGTTAGGGGTGTGTCAAGGTTAGGGGTGTGGTTAGGGTTACCGTTGGGATTAGGGTTAGGGATGTGTTTGGATTAGGGTTTCAGTTATAATTGGGGGGTTTCCACTGTTTAGGCACATCAGGGGCTCTCCAAATGCGGCATGGCGTCCGATCTCAATTCCAGCCAATTCTGCATTGAAAAAGTAAAACAGTGCTCCTTCCCTTCCAAGCTCTCCCGTGTGCCCAAACAGGGGTTTACCCCAACATATGGGGTATCAGCATACTCAGGACACATTGGACAACAACTTTTGGGGTCTAATATCTCTTGTTACCCTTGGGAAAATACAAAACTGGGGGCTAAAATATAATTTTTGTGGAAAAAAAGATTTTTTATTTTCATGGCTATGCATTATAAACTGTAGTGAAACACTTGGGGGTTCAAAGTTCTCACAACACATCTAGATAAGTTCCTTGGGGGTCTAGTTTCCAATATGGGGTCACTTGTGGGGGGTTTCTACTGTGTAGGTACATCAGGGGCTCTGCAAATGCAATGTGACGCCTGCAGACCAATCCATCTAAGTCTGCATTCCAAATGACGCTCCTTCCCTTCCGAGCTCTGCCATGCGCTCAAATGGTGGTTCCCCCCCCCCACATATGGGATATCAACATACTGAGGACACATTGGACAACAACTTTAAGGGTCCAATTTCTCCTGTTACCCTTGAGAAAATACAAAACTGGGGGCTAAAAAATAATTTTTGTGGAAATTTTTTTTTTATTATTTTCACTGCTCTGCGTTATAAACTGTGGTGAAACACTTGGGGGTTCAAAGCTCTCACAACACATCTAGATGAGTTCCTTAGGGGGTCTACTTTCCAAAATGGTGTCACTTGTGGGGGGTTTCAATGTTTAGGCACATTAAACACAACATGGCATCCCATCTCAATTCCAGTCAATTTTGCATTGAAAAGTCAAATGGCGCTCTTTCCTTTCCGAGCTCTGCCATGCGCCCAAACAGTGGTTTACTCCCACATATGGGGTATCAGCATACTCAGGACAAATTGTACAACAATGTTTGGGGTCCAATTTCTTCCCTTACCCTTGGGAAAATAAAAAAATTGAGGGCAAAAAGATCATTTTTGTGAAAAATATGATTTTTTATTTTTACGGCTCTGCATTATAAACTTCTCTGAAGCACTTGGTGGGTCAAAGTGCTCACCACACATCTAGATAAGTTCCTTAGGGGATCTACTTTCCAAAATAGTGTCAGTTGTTGGGTGTTTCAATGTTTAGGCACATCAGTGGCTCTCCAAACGCAACATGGCGTCCCATCTCAATTCCTGTCAATTTTGCATTGAAAATTCAAACGGCGCTCCTTCCCTTCCGAGCTCTGCCATGCGCCCAAACAGTGGTTTACCCCCACATATAGGGTATCAGCGTACTCAGGACAAATTGTACAACAACTTTTGTGGTCCTATTTCTTCTCTTACTCTTGGGAAAATAAAAAATTAGGGGCAAAAAAAACATTTTTGTGAAAAAATATGATTTTTTATTTTTACGGCTCTGCATTATAAACTTCTGTGAATCACTTAATGGGTCAAAGTGCTCACCACACTTCTAGATAAGCTCCTTAGGGGGTCTACTTTCCAAAATGGTGTCAATTGTGGGGGTTTCAATGTTTAGGTACATCAGGGTCTCTCCAAATGCAACATGGCGTCCCATCTCAATTCCAGTCAATTTTGCATTGAAAAGTCAAATGGCGCTCCTTTGCTTCCGAGCTCTGTCATGTGCCCAAACAGTGGTTTACCCCCACATATGAGGTATCGGCGTACTCGGGACAAATTGTACCACAACTTTTGGGGTCCATTTTCTCCTGTTACCCTTGGTAAAATAAAACAAATTGGAGCTGAAGTAAATTTTTTGTGAAAAAAGTTAAATGTTCATTTTTATGTAAACATTCCAAAAATTCCTGTGAAACACCAGAAGGGTTAATAAACTTTTTGAATGTGGTTTTGAGCACCTTGAGGGGTGCAGTTTTTAGAATGGTGTCACACTTTGTTATTTTCTATCACATAGACCCCTCAAAATGACTTCAAATGAGATGTGGTCCCTAAAAAAATGGTGTTGTAAAAATGAGAAATTGCTGGTCAAATTTAACCCTTATAACTCCCTAACAAAAAAAATTTTGGTTCCAAAATTGTGCTGATGTAAAGTAGACATGTGGGAAATGTTACTTATTAAGTATGTTGTGTGATATATATCTGTGATTTAATTGCATAAAAATTCAAAGTTGGAAAATTGCAAAATTTTCAACATTTTTGCCAAATTTCCTTATTTTTTCACAAATAAACACAGGTAATATCAAAGAAATTTTACCACTATCATGAAGTACAATATGTCACGAGAAAACAGTGTCAGAATCACCGGGATCTGTTGAAGCGTTCCAGATTTTAATTAACACGTGTGGAATTATATACTTAACAAAAAAGTGTTAAACAACTGAAATTATGTCTTATATTCTAGGTTCCTCAAAGTAGCCACCTTTTGCTTTGATGACTGATTTGCACACTATTGGCATTGTCTTGATGAGCTTCAGTGTATAATTCCATATGTGCTAATTCATAGTTTTGATGCCTTCAGTGTGAATGTACAATTTTCATAATCATGAAAATACAGAAAAATCTTTAAATGAGAAGGTGTGTCCAAACTTTTGGTCTGTACTGTATCTATAATATAATGCTGGGAGCGTCACTCTGTCCGAAGCCTTTATAGACTGCGCAAGCGCAAGCGCCGGCGCAGTCTGGCCCCCACAGAGTGACGCTCCCAGGAGATCGCGGTATGCGTAAACCCTGAACGCACACCGCGATCTCCAACAGAGAAGCAGGGACCGCCAGGAGGGTAAGTATTATATTCACCTGTCCCCCCGTTCCAGCGCTGCGTGTGGCTCCTTCTTCCGGGTCCTCTCCTGCCTGTGACATTCAGTTCAGAGGGCGCGATGACGCGCTTAATGCGCGCCGCCCTCTGACTGACCAGTCACAGCCAGAGGACCCGGAAGATGGCGGCGCACAGCGGTGGAACGGGGACAGGTGAATATAGCAAGTGCTGGGGGGCCCCAGCTAGCGGCGATACTGGCACCTGACCCCCACAGCGTGCCTGTGTCACCGCCTGCTCAGGCCCCCCAGCACTCGGCGCCCAGCGACGATAGGTGAGTATGGTATTTTTTTATATATATATTGCAGCAGCATACGGGGCATATACAATGGAGCATCTTATGAGGGCCATAAACCATAATGGAGCAGTGTACAGGGCATATACCATGGAGCATCTTATGGGGGCCATAAACCTTTATGGAGCAGTGTACGGGGGCATATACTTTGGAGCATCTTATGGGGGCCATAAACCATAATGGAGCAGTGTACGGGGGCATATACCATGGAGCATCTTATGGGGGCCATAAACCTTTATGGAACAGCGTACGGGGCATACACTATGGAGCATCTTATGGGGGCCATAAACCTTTATGGAGCAGTGTACGGGGGCATATACTATGGAGCATCTTATGGGGCCATCAACCTTTATGGAGTAGTGTACGGGGCATATACTATGGAGCATCTTATGGGGGCCATAAACCTTTATGGAGCAGCGTATGGGGCATATGGATGGGAGCAGCAAATTAAAGAACGGTGGCGCAGGATGGGAGCAGCACATGACAGAACGGGGGCGCAGGATGGGAGCAGCACATGACAGGATGGGGGCGCAGGATGGGAGCAGCACATGACAGGATGGGGGCGCAGGATGGGAGCAGCACATGACAGAACGGTGGCGCAGGATGGGAGCAGCACATGACAGAACGGGGGCGCAGGATGGCAGCAGCACATGACAGAACGGGGGCGTAGGATGGAAGCAGCACATGACAGAATAGGGCAGCACATGACAGAACGGAGGCGCAGGATGGGAGCAGCACATGACAGAACGGGGGCGCAGGATGGGAGCAGCACATGACAGAACGGGGGCGCAGGATGGCAGCAGCACATGACAGAACGGGGGCGCAGGATGGAAGCAGCACATGACAGAACGGGGGGCGCAGGATGGGAGCAGCACATGACAGGATGGGGCGCAGGATGAGAGCAGCAAATGACAGAATGGAGGCGCAGGATGGGTGCAGCACATGTCAGAATGGAGGCGCAGGATGGGAGCAGCACATGTCAGAATGGAGGCGCAAGATGGGTGCAGCACATGTCAGAATGGAGGCGCAGGATGGGTGCAGCACATGTCAGAATGGGGGCGCAGGATGGGAGCAGCACATGTCAGAATGGGGGCGCAGGATGGGAGCAGCACATGACAGGATGGGGACGCAGGATGGGTGCAGCACATGACAGGATGGGGACGCAGGATGGGTGCAGCACATGACAGGATGGGGACACAGGATAGAGCAGCACATGTCAGGATGGGGACTGTTATGATCAGGCGGCCTTGGAACAACATGAAAAAACCTTCGCTGGAGTAGTGGTAACTATACAGACCGCTAACCCTGAACTTATCACAGACACTAGATGTAGCCGTGGGGTGTACCTATCCAGACCTAGACACCTCGACACAGCCGGAGGACTAATTATCCCTAAAGATGGAAAATAGGAAAACTGACTTGCCTCAGAGTAGACCCCCAAAGTATAGGCAGCCCCCCACAAATAATGACGGTGAGTAGGAGAGGAAAAGACACACGCAGGCGGAAAACAGATTTAGCAAAGGAAGCCACCTCTACCTAGATAGGGAAGTATAGTACAGGATACTGAGCGGTCAGCACAAAATCTACAAAATATCCACAGCAGAAAAATACAAAAACTCCACCACCTAGCTAAAGGTGTGGAGAGTATATCTGCAACTCAAGCGAATCCAACCAGACTGAGAAAACAACAGAACAGTCGAAGCTGGAACAAAATAGAAACTATGAACAGCAAGAAAAAATAGACACACAGCCTGTGAGCCTAAGAAAAAGAATAAGACACTTATCTTTAGCTGAAATGGCAGCAGGCTGGAGAGGCCAGGCAGAGAACCATTACTGGCAATAGAACATTGACAACTGGCAGGGACTAATGAGTCCTGCAAAGCTAAATACCCCAGTCCGCTTTGCAATTAAAAGATACTCCTGTCCAATCCTGCAGTCCAGGCCCAACTGCATTACGATCTACAACCACCAGAGGGAGCCCAAAAGCAGAATTCACAACAGTACCCCCCCCCCCTTGAGAAGGGGTCACCGAACCCTCACCGGAGCCCCCACGCCAATCAGGATGAGCCCGATGAAAGGTACGAACCAAATCAGCGGCATGGACATCAGAGGCAGAAACCCAAGAATTATCCTCCTGGCCATAACCCTTCCATTTGACAAGGTACTGAAGCTTCCGCCTCGAAAAACGGAAATCCAAAATCTTCTCAACAACATATTCCAACTCCCCATCGACCAACACAGGGGCCGGAGGATAAACAGAGGGAACAACGGGCTCCACATATTTTCGCAACAAAGATCTATGGAAGACATTATGAATAGCAAAAGAGGCCGGAAGCACCAGGCGAAAGGAAACCGGGATTAATAATCTCAGAACACCTATAAGGACCAATAAACAAAGGCTTAAACTTAGGGGAAGAAACCTTCATAGGAACATGATGGGAAGATAACCAAACCAGATCCCCAACCCGAAGCCGAGAACCAACACACTGACGACGGTTTGCAAAACGTTGAGCCTCCTCCTGAGACAGTACCAAATTGTTCACCACATGAGCCCAACCTGTCGACCACAGAATCCACACCAGGAAGGTCAGAAGGCTCAACCCGCCCAGAAGAAAAACGAGGCTGAAAACCAAAATTACAAAAAAAAGGCGAAACCAAAGTAGCCGAACTAGCCCGATTATTAAGGGCAAACTCGGCCAATGGCAAAAAAGCCACCCAATCATCCTGATCAGCAGACACAAAGCATCTCAAATAGGTCTCCAAGGTCTGATTAGTTGGCTCAGTCTGGCCATTTGTCTGAGGATGAAATGCAGAAGAAAAAGACAAATCATTGCCCAGCTTGGCACAAAAGGCTCGCCAAAACCTAGAAACAAACTGGGAACCTCTGTCGGACACAATATTCTCCAGAATACCATGCAAATGGACCACATGCTGAAAAAACTACGGAACCAAATCAGAAGAAGAAGGCAATTTAGGCAAAGGCACCAAATGAACCATCTTAGAGAATGGGTCACAAACCACCCAGATAACCGACATCCTTTGGGAAACAGGAAGATCGGAAATAAAATCCATAGAAATATGCGTCCAGGGCCTCTCAGGGACCAGCAAAGGCAAAAGCAACCCACTAGCACGGGAGCAATAAGGCTTGGCCCGTGCACAAGTCCCACAGGACTGCACAAAAGACCGCACATCACGCGACAAAGAAGGCCACCAAAAGGACCTACCAACCAAGTCTCTGGTACCAAAAATACCAGGATGACCAGCCAACACAGAACAATGAACCTCAGAAATCACTCTACTAGTCCATCTGTCAGGAACAAACAGTTTCCCCACAGGACAACGGTCAGGTTTGTCAGCCTGAAATTTCTGAAGAACCCGTCATAAATCAGGAGAAATGGCAGAAAGAACCACCCCTTCCTTCAAAATACCGACTGGTTCCAAGACCTCAGAAGAATCAGGCAAAAAACTCCTAGAGAGGGCATCAGCCTTAACATTCTTAGTACCAGGAAGGTACGAGACCACAAAATCAAAACGAGAAAAAAGCAAGGACCATCGAGCCTGTCTAGGATTCAACCATTTGGCAGACTCGAGGTAAATCAAATTCTTATGGTCGGTCAAGACCACAATACGGTGCTTAGCTCCCTCAAGCCAATGTTGCCACTCCTCAAACGCCCACTTCATAGCCAACAACTCCCGATTGCCAACGTCATAATTGCGTTCCGCAGGCGAAAATTGACGGGAAAAGAAGGAACACGGTTTCATCAAGGAACCAACAGGATCCCTCTGAGACAAAACGGCCCGTACCCCAATCTCAGAAGCGTCAACCTCAACCTGAAACGGAAGATAAATATCCGGCTGGCGCAACACTGGAGCAGAAGAAAAACGACGTTTAAGTTCTTGAAAGGCAGAGACAGCCGCAGAGGGCCAATTCGCCACATCAGTGCCCTTCTTAGTCAAATCAGTCAAGGGTTTAACCACGCTGGAAAAATTAGCAATGAAACGGCGATAAAAATTAGCGAAACCCAAAAATTTCTGAAGGCTCTTCACGGATGTGGGCTGAATCCAATCATGAATGGCCTGAACCTTAACCGGATCCATCTCTATAGATGAGGGAGAAAAAATAAAGCCCAAAAAGGAAACCTTCTGGACCCCAAAAAGACACTTAGACCCTTTCACAAACAAGGCATTGTCACGAAGGATCTGAAATACCATCCTGACCTGCTGCACATGAGACTCCCAATCATCGGAAAAAATCAAAATATCGTCCAAATATATGATCAAGAATTTATCAAGATAACTCCGGAAGATATCATGCATGAAGGACTGAAAAACAGATGGAGCATTAGAGAGTCCGAATGGCATCACAAGGTATTCAAAATGGCCTTTGGGAGTGTTAAATGCAGTTTTCCATTCATCACCCTGCTTTATACGAACAAGATTATAAGCCCCCCGAAGGTCAATCTTAGTAAACCAACTAGCTCCCTTAATCCTAGCAAACAAATCAGAAAGCAAAGGCAAGGGGTATTGAAACTTGACCGTGATCTTATTTAAGAGGCGATAATCAATACATGGTCTCAAAGAACCATCTTTTTTAGCAACAAAAAAGAACCCCGCTCCCAACGGTTAGAAGATGGACGAATATGCCCCTTCTCCAAAGACTCCTTAATATAACTCTGCATGGCGGTATGTTCAGGTACAGAAAGGTTGAAAAGTCGACCCTTAGGAAACTTACAGCCTGGAATCAAATCAATAGCACAATCGCAGTCCCTATGCGGTGGAAGGAAACTGGACTTAGGCTCATCGAATACATCCTGAAAATTAGACAAAAACTCCAGAATTTCAGAAGAGGGAGAAGGGGCGATTGACATCAGAGGAACATCATTATGAACCCCCTGACAACCCCAACTAGTCACAGACATGGACTTCCAATCCAAAACAGGATTATGTAACTGCAACCACGGGAAACCCAGCATGACAGCATCATGCAAATTATGCAACACCAGAAATCGACAATCTTCCTGGTGGGCTGGCGCCATGCGCATGGTCACCTGTATCCAAAACTGGGGCTTATTTTTAGCCAAGGGTGTAGCATCAATGCCTCTTAAAGGAATAGGATTCTGCAATGGCTGCAAGGGAAAACCACAACGCCTAGCAAAGTCAAAGTCCATCAAATTCAAGGTGGCGCCTGAATCCACAAACGCCATGACAGAAAATGACGACAATGAGCAGATCAAGGACACAGATAACAGAAATTTAGGTTGTACAGTACTGATGGTAAATGAACTGGCGATCCTTTTTGTCCGCTTAGGGCAGACAGAAATGACATGAGAAGCATCGCCACAATAAAAACACAACCTATTGAGACGTCTGAAACCTTGTCGTTCCGTTTTAGACAGAATCCTATCACACTGCATAGGTTCAGGAATTTGCTCTGAGGATAGCTCAATAGCACGCACAGTTCTGCGCTCCCGCAAGCGCCGGTCAATCTGAATGGCCAGAGACATAGAATCACTCAGATTGGAGGGTGTGGGAAACCCCACCATAACATCCTTAACAGATTCAGAAAGACCCTTTCTGAAAATTGCCGCTAAAGCATCATCATTCCATTTAGTCAGCACAGACCATTTTCTGAATTTCTGACAATACAATTCAGCCGCCTCTTGCCCCTGAGATAGGGCCAACAAGGTCTTCTCAGCTTGATCCACAGAATTAGGCTCATCATACAATAACCCCAATGCTTGAAAGAAAGAATCAACATTAAGCAAAGCAGGATTGCCAGATTCCAAGGAAAATGCCCAATCCTGTGGGTCACCACGCAGCAGGGATATGATGATTTTAACCTGCTGAATGGGATCACCAGAGGGTCGGGGTCTCAATGCAAAAAACAGTTTACAGTTATTTTTGAAACTCAAAAATTTGGATCTGTCACCAAAAAATAAATCAGGAGTGGGAATCTTAGGTTCTAAAGCAGGAGTCTGAACAATATAATCTGAAATACCCTGTAACCTAGCAGCAAACTGATCCACACGAGAAGCTAATTCCTGAACATTCATGTTAGTACTAGGTTCCTCAGCCACCCAGAGATTAAGAGGGAGGAGAAGACAAAACAGGCTGAGGAAAAAAATATGGCTCAAAACCTTTCCTCCCTTCTTCTGAGATGCAATTAACTCATTGTAGGCCAGTTGTACTGTTATGATCAGGTGGCCTTGGAACAACATGAAAAAACCTTCGCTGGAGTAGTGGTAACTATACAGACCGCTAACCCTGAACTTATCACAGACACTAGATGTAGCCGTGGGGTGTACCTATCCAGACCTAGACACCTCGACACAGCCGGAGGACTAATTATCCCTAAAGATGGAAAATAGGAAAACTGACTTGCCTCAGAGTAGACCCCCAAAGTATAGGCAGCCCCCCACAAATAATGACGGTGAGTAGGAGAGGAAAAGACACACGCAGGCGGAAAACAGATTTAGCAAAGGAGGCCACTTCTACCTAGATAGGGAAGTATAGTACAGGATACTGAGCGGTCAGCACAAAATCTACAAAATATCCACAGCAGAAAAATACAAAAACTCCACCACCTAACTAAAGGTGTGGAGAGTATATTCACAACAGAATTCACAACAGGGGACGCAGGATGGAGCAGCACATACCAGGATGGAGACCATATACCAATATAAATGCTCACCACCCGGGCGTAGAACGGGTTCAATAGCTAGTGTGGTATATAACACTCCAAAACAGCGTTCAAAAATTTATCTGGATTCAATTACAAATCTACAGAGTATTATGTGCTTTCTTTTTCATTTCGGCAGTATATAACACTCCAAAAAGCGTTAAAAATTTATCTATAATCAATTACTCATCCATAGAGTATTACCGGTTCTGGGGTATATTTTGGTAGCATATAACACTCCAAAACTGCAATGAAAAATGTGTCTGCATTCAGTTAAATATCCATAGAGTATTACATGCTTTCTGTAACATTTCGGTAGTGTATAACACTCCAAAAATCGTTCAAAAATGTATCTATAATCAATTACTTGTGCATAGAGTATTACATGCTCTGTGGTATTTAACACTCAAAAAAGTGTTGAAAATGTGTCTGTATTCAATTACTCATCTATAGTATAGTATGTGCTTTCTTTTACATTTCAATGGTATAATCAATTACTCATCCATAGAGTATTATGTGCTCTGGGATACATTTTTCAGTGGTATATAACACTCCTAAAAAGCATTAAAAAAACTTTTCTGTATTCAATTTTTGTATTTTGTATTCTGTATCTGTATTTTTCGGACTATAAGATGTACTTTTTTCCTCCAAAAATGCGGATGAAAGTGTGTGTGTGTGGGGGGGTGTCTTATAGTCCGGATGTATGGTGGGGTGCGCTGTATAATCTTGCTCTGGCGGAGAGGTGAGGGAATGGCATCGGCGTAGCTGCGGGTCACAGGAGGCAGGAGCCGGCGGCTGCAGCTAACTCCTGTTCCAGCTGCTAAAGAGAGATGAATATTCACTGCATTCCACGCCCAACGCTAGCAGCAGGGGGCAAGTTCCTTGCCCAACCAATGAGAAGAGGCAAAGGAGACACACACCAGGTACAGCAGAGGCAGGGGTACACTGTCAAAGAGTAAACCAAAGCGGCGGACATCACGTTAGACCATGCACAAGGCTCCACTCTACTAAACCAATACTACTTATCACAAGGAACACGGCAGATGCTCCACGGCTGATTTAAAGATATAACTTGTCAAAGCAATACGGTGGGTGCTCCACGGCATTTGATGCCCCTCTGATTTAAAGATCACATCCTCTACTCAAAAAAAATCCAAACAGTCACTGAACTCTGCAAAGCCAGTTATAGCATTATAGGATGTAACATTAAAGAGACATGGTGTCTCAATCCCCTCAATTAATATGCCGCACCATAACAGCAGAAGATACACTGATGAAGGTTACTGTTTGACCGAAACATCTGGATTCTGTACTGTATATTTGACTGCATTAAATCTACTTCACATGTTCAAAAGTTGAGTGCCAAGTTTGTTTATCATAATATTTGGTTTGGGACCCTACTTGAGCACCATACCAGTAGTGCTACGCCACATCACTTCCAGTGTAGGATTATGACACCACACTGTGTTTAAATACTAACTCTCTGGATATTATTCCCCTATTCTAAATACCTGGGAGATGCTACTTATATTTTTTCTAGAGAATTGTGAACATATTTTTAACTATATTAATATTAAAAGTTAAATATTAAGTGTTGTTTTCTTTTTGGTTTATGAGTACAGTGTCAAAGACCTGTGCTGATTTCTACCACCATCCCATCATCCACGCCCTGATGGCCAGATATTTTTGACTAGGAGGGAAAAGTTTTTAAAGATGATCAAGCAATACCAAACCAACAAAACCAGCATCTCTGCAATTCCTCTGCGACCTTCAGCTATTGGGTCTTAAAGCTGGACACGTGGCTTGAGCTGTCCCTCTATGCCTTGAAGGTGTTATGCTGCCCTGCTGCTAGTGTCTTGTCTGAGCTGTTTTTTTACCACCGGGAGGGTCATAACATACAGGCGATTTTGCCTGTCAACAGAAAGTGCTGACAGGCTCACTCTGATAAAAACGAGCAAAGCCTGGATTAGTGCTGACTTTTCCACAGCACAAGATAACAGCAGTACATAAAGTGTTTTTAATAATCAATATTTGAATGAGGCCTGCCAGTTGTTGCCTTCTAGGGTCTATGGATGACTTCATGACCCTACTTATATTTTCCTGGCTTTGCACTATGTGCAAATCCTTTGTGAATATAGAAGTACCACAATTACACATTCTTAAATTTTTTTAAAAGGTACTCCCAGTTCGTGCATTCAAGGGTGTATGGAAGACCCTACTTGTAATTCCTGGCAGGTTTTGTTTTTTTGCGTGCAGAGCATTATATGACTGTGTGAGTACCACAGCTACACTTTGCTCTCAATATTTGAATGAGGCACCACAGTTGGTGCCTTCAAGAGTTTATAGATGAATCTGCTTGTAATTTTTGGCAAGCTGTGCACTTAGTGCATAGCCTATGTGAGTCTAGGAGTAGCACTGCATGACAATTTTAACATAACGTGTACGAGGCCCTCCTGTAGGTCTAATACAGTTTGTATCTGAGCATCAGAGAATTCTCACAATGCACACAAGTCTACAGTAACATAGTGACTGCATTATTTTAAGTTTAAGACCAAACAACCCCTTTGAGCAGTTAATAGATGCCTTCAAAGTTTAATTCTAATGGATAAACATGTGTCCTGGGCATGTGTCCTGGATAAACATGTGTCCTGGTCAGGTCCCAATTTTGTCCCATGATTGTAATCAGTCCTGCATCAGGGTCAGTTAAAATAAATAATTCAGAATGCTTATAAGGTTTCACATTCTGTGGTTCTTTATTCATGCAGAGGCGATCTGTAATTGTTTCTCTAGGCCCAAAAAAAATCTACCGAATATTAGGAGTCATTTGTCTTTCCATTGTCATTATAAATTATTATAATACTCACAGTCTTTCCTTATCTAGAGATTCACTTCCTTTCGAACTACTAAGCCACTGCCATGCCACTCCTATGGCCAAATCGTAATGAGCCTAGAAATAAAAATATATTTACATAATAATGAAATTGTGTTCTAGCTGAGCTGACAAGATATCCTATTTTTCCATCAACATAGCTGCATAAGAGATTGTTTTTTGCGGGATGAGTTGTACTATCGAATAACATCATTCATTTGTCATGTTATGTACTAGAATATGTGAAAAAAATTCCAAGTGTAGCAATTTTTTTTTTCTGAGAGGGGGTATTTAAATTATTCAATATAGAGTAAAAATGACCCAGAAATATGATTCTCCAGGTCAGTATGATTAATACAATACCAAAAGTATAGTTGTTTTTTTTATTTAAGTGGTGAATAATAATTTGAAAATTAAAAAAAAAAAATTGCTTGTGCTGCCATTTTCCGAGAGATGTATCTTTTAACATTTTCGAGTTATGAAGCTGTGTAAAGTCAAGTGTTTCACATCCTGAGCCAACATTTTTATTGACACCATTTGAGGGGTAGATACCATGTTTTGATCATCTCATTGCATTTGTTTTCTCCTGTTGCTGCAGTCGAAAAAACTGTAATTTTGGCGTTTTTATTTAATTTAGGTAATTCATTTTATGCTTTGATAGATCAGACTTTTAGAAATGTTGAAATACTATATGTGTATTTTTTAGTTCTTAGTTTTTAACTTTCAGAATTTTTTAAACTTTTACATTTTTCAGATTTGTAAAAACATTTCTGTTTACCTTTTATTGTATTTGTTAGTCACTCCCCTCTTCCCTGGGTGGGGGTAAGGGTACAGATGGAGGTAGGATTCAGGAGATAAGGCAAGGTGCGTGGCTCTGGCATCTTCACCTTCAGACGTAACCTGGGGAACAGGGCGAGCTAGGGTGCCCCCTAGCGTTAGGGACAGGAAAGCAGCCCCTGGTCCTGGGTCACCCGACAAACAGCGTTGTGACAATTCCATCAAAATCCATGTTCTAAAATGTAACTCTAATCTTTCTGAGCCCTGCTGTGCGCCCAAACAAAAGTTTTCCTCCACATGTGGGGTATCTGCGTAATCAGGTGAAATTGCCCAACAAATTGGGATCCATTTTTTACTGTTACCCTTCTGAAAATAAAAAATTTGGGACTAAAAACATTTTTGTGAGGAAATGTGATTTGTTTTATTTTCACCGCTCAACGTTATAAACTTCTATGAAGCACCAAGATGCTCACCACACATCTAGAAAAGTTCCTTGAGGGGTATAGTTTCAAAAATAGTCACTTGTTGGGTGTTTCTACTCTTTAGGCACATCAGGGGCTCTCCAAACTCTACATGGCATCTGCTAATGATTCCAGGAAATTTTGCATTCAAAAAATCAAATGACGCTCCTTTCATTTCAAGCCCTGCAGTGCACATAAACAGTAGTTTTCCTCTACATTTTGGGCATCGATGTGCTCAGGAAAAGTTGCATAACAAATTTTAGGGTGCATTTTTACCTGTTAACCTTTTGAAGATAAAAAATGTAGATCTAAAAAACATTTTTTGTGGGAAAAATGTGATTTTTTTTTTATTTTAATGGCTCAACGTTATAAAATCCCCTGAAGCACCTAGGGATTCATGTTGCTCATCATCACACATCTAGATAAGTTCCCTGAAAGGTCTAGATTCCGAAATGGTGTGATTTATGAGCAGTGTCTACTGTTTAGGCACATCAGGGGCTCTTCAAATGCAACATGTTGTGTGCTAATTATTCCAGCAAATTTTACAATCAAAAAGTCAAATGGCGTGCCTTGCCTTCTCTGCTGTGCCATGCACCAAAACAATAGTTTTCCCCCATATATGAGGGTATTAGCATACTCAGGAGATATTACACAACAAATTTTATGGTGGAATTTTTCCTGTTATCCTTGTGAAACTGCAAAATTCGGGGCTAAAAACATTTTTTGTATAAAAAATTAATTTTTTTTTATTTTCACAGCTCAACGTTATAAACTTCTGTGAAGCACCTAGGCATTCATGGTGTTCACCACACATCTAGATAAGATCCCTGAGGTGTCTGGTTTCCAAAATGGTGTCACTTGTGAGCAATCTCCACTGTTTACGTTCATCAGGGGCTCTCCAAACACAACATGGCATCTGCAAATTGTTACATTGTTAGAAAATGTTACATTCAAAAAATCAAATGGCGCTCTTTCCATTCTGAGCCCTGCTGTGCGCCCAAACAGTAATTTTCCCCTCATATAGAGTATCAACGGACTCAGGAGAAATTGGACAACAAATTGTATGGAGCAATTTCTCCTACCCTTGTGAAAATGCAAAATTTGGGGCAAAAAAACATTTGTGTGAAAAATGTGATTTTTTTATTTTCATGGCTTAAATTTATAAACTTTTGTGAAGCACCTGGGGGTTCATGGTGCTCAGCACACATCTAGATAAGAGGTGTCTGGTTTCCAAAATGGTGTCACTTGTGGGGGGGGGGTTCCACTGCTTAGGCACATCAGGGGCTCTCCAAACGTGACATGGCATCAGCTAATTATTCCGGCAAATTTGCATTCAAAAAGTAAAAATGACACTCCTTCCCTTCCAAGCTCTGCCGTGTGCCCAAACAGTGGTTTTCACCCATGTATGGAGTATCGACATGCTCAGGAGAAATTGCACAACAAGTATTGCTGTCGATTTTTTCCTGTTACCCTTGCAAAAATAAAGAAATGGGTCTAAAGTAACATTTTTGTGAAAAAAGTTAATGTTAATTTTTTTCTTCCACATCCCATTAATTCATGTGAAGCACCTGAAGGGTTAATACACTGTTAGGGCTAGCGGAACACACCAAATAATAAAGAGGTAGATATGAGGTGCATTCACAGCCCAGGGTCCTCCATGCAGAGATGGTACCTGCTGCTGAGTAATGGCGGATGGACACTTGCTCACACGTAGGTTAGACTTCATCCAGTGTGTATGGAAGCGAACTCTGTTGCTTCACAGAGTCGCCAAAATACACTGCGCCCTGTTAGCAGACACAAGGTGCCGCTGCAAGACACTAGTGGGATTCCTATGAATCACCCCCACTAAACTGGTGATTGAACTCGCTCTGACCCTCAATGGCTTTTGAGTCGGCGCCTGAGGACGCCCCGAGTCAGATGCAAAGTCAAAGCGGGAATTCCCACCCTACACTGACAGGCTGTCAGGAAAGCGCACTGATTGCGCATGGTGCCATAAAGACAGGCACTGCAAAAGGCACTGTAACGTGTGCTATGTGTGCAGGTAGCACTGTCGGGCACTAGATAGCTTCCACTATTCGCGAGCAGTCAACAACACAAGGAATGGGAATGATTAAGGAGCTTTCATCCATCGACATTCATTCATCTACACACATACGTTATTAAGTTTATACTAGCGCATGGCCGTGCAGCCATGCAAACCTTTTATAGCTGTAGCACTCAAGGACCTTCCTAGTGGTCCAATAGGAGCTGCTACAGGACCTGTGCATGTGACCCCTGACCTCCAATGAGAGGTCGTCCCTTGGGCATGCTCAGTAGAGGAAAAGCAGGACTTAGTCCCAGGAGCGTCTGCTCGCCGCTGAACAGTACTAGTTACATGGCTGAGCCTGGAAGGGCAGCAGTAACCAAGCACACAATATCTGCCTGAGATAGATGCTGGGACCGATGTCTCTGCTGAGCAGGCTCCACTGCGGCTGGAGAAGAATGGGAGAC
Source organism: Ranitomeya imitator (assembly GCF_032444005.1). Classification (NCBI taxonomy): domain Eukaryota; kingdom Metazoa; phylum Chordata; class Amphibia; order Anura; family Dendrobatidae; genus Ranitomeya; species Ranitomeya imitator. Next base: position 114,192,739 of record NC_091288.1, on the reverse strand, counting down.
CGCAGCGGAGGTGGTTCGAGATTCCCCTATGCAGCAACGGGAACTCAACACCTAATATACACTTCTTGAATGTGGTTTTGAACACCTTGAGAGATGCAATTTTTAGAACGGTGTCCCTTTTAGGTATGTTCTGTCATATAAGCCCCTCAAAGTCACTTCAAATGTGGTGTGGCCCCCAAAAAAATATTTTTGTAAATTTTGCTGGAAAAATGAGAAATCACAGGTCAAATTTTAACCCTTATAACTTCCTCATCAGAAAAAAATTATGTTTCAAAAATTGTGTTGATGTAAAGTAGACATTTGGGAAATGTTATTTATGAACTATTTTGTGTAACATATCTGTCTGATTTAAGGATGTAAAAATTAAAAGTTTGAAAATTGTAACATTTCTCCAAATTTTAATTTTTTTCAAGAGTAAATGCAAGTCATATCAAATTAATATTACCACTATCATGAAGAACAATATGTCCCGAGAAAACATTCTCACAATCAGTGGGATCCATTGAAGAATTCAAGAGTCATTACTACCTAAACTAACACTGGTCAGAATTCTAAAATTTGGCCTGGCCAGGAAGGTGAAAACAAATTTCTGGATGAACAGGTTAAGCATGTTTCACAATGTACCCATGTGGAAAATAAACTTGGAGAAATAAAATTGCCTATGGTGGTGGACCTGTTAGCTACTATAGAACAACCAGACTTTAGAATAGAAAATAAAGCTGGATCTTCATACAAAAGGAGGCAAATATTTTTAAATAACTGTCTATATAAAATTAAACTGAGGGCTTTATTGCAATGACAAAATTGTTGTTTTGGATTTAACTGATTTTGTATTACTAGTGGCGCCCTGTAAATTCAAGCATCACAAATGTCTGTGAACTCTGATGATGTAAGAAACTAGCTCTTCAACCATTTTAATACACGCATGTGATGCGGCTGTAGTGCAGTTTAGTGCAACCTCCACCAGGGGGTGTTGGTGAGGGAAGAGAGGTTGCACACTGTTAGTATAGCAACACTGAGCAGCCGCACAGGTGTCACAAGTAACGAAAGAGTGGTCAGATGAGCAGAGTCAGAAACTGTCAGGAGCAGAAGTACCAGAGGTCACAGCAAAGCACGAAGTCAGAGACAAGCCAGAAGCCAGAGCCAAACGGGAGCACGGTATCCAAAACATGAGACTTAAGGCAAAGTGAGGGTAAAAGCCAGAAGTCAAAGCCAGTCAGGGAACGAGATATCAGAGATAGTGAGTATACTCATTGCTCAGGTTTTCCCGAGCACACTCCGGTGATCTCCGAGTATTTGTTAGCGTTCGGAGATTAAGTTTTCATCGCTCGCAGCTGAATGATTTACAGCTACTAGACAGCTTGATTACATGTGAGGATTTCCTGGCAACCAGGCAACCCCCACATGTACTCAGGCTGGGTAGTAGCTGTAAATCATTCAGCTGAGGTGATGAAAACTTAATCTCTGAACACTAACAAATACTCGGAGATCACCCGAGCGTGCTCGGAAAGACCCGAGCAACGAGTACACTCGCTCATCACTAATCAGAGACGAAAAGCAAGAGGTGGGGTTCAGAGATCAGGCCGAGTCATACACTAAAAGGAAAACCACCAGACAAACACTAAGTCAGGGAGAGGAAACGGTCTCACACAAATACGGGAAGTAAGAGGCAGAAGGATCACCAGGGTAAACGGCTCAGCTGCTCTAGCCTGAAAGCATGAACTATCACTGAAGCTGGCCAGCAGACTGCAGAGGACAGAAAAAGCCCAGCCAGCTCCAAAACGAGGCAGAGGGGGTTAACCCAGTCCAGAGAGAGGATAGCAGAAAACAAAATCCGGACTGGATGATGACAATGCACACATGTAATTAGGGTAATGGCTATTCTGAAACCTGGTGGGTAGTATATCCCTCACAGGAGAAATACTGAGCCAAGGAGAAGCAACCCTGCACCCCTGGGATTTAGTGATGCTGGAGATCAAGGAGGCTAGTCAGTGCCTTTGCTGTGCTCGCTGTCACGACTCCAGCTAAATCTGTGAAGCCGCATGGGACATAGTGTCCTGCGCAGGTCAAGAAGTGCCCAACTGCCAGACAAAGCAAGCTAATGATCAGAGGAGAGATGCCTTGATAAAATCCTCAGTTGCCAGCAGTGGGAAGAGATCTAAGGTACTTTCCTCTAAGCCTAAGGTGCTGTGGATGCCAAGGTCCAGGCTGGGAGTTTTAGTGCACATATAGTACACTGCTGCTACACATTTCCGAAAAAGATCTGGGTTCATCACGCCATGAGGGGCTGTTGGTTCACTGTGGAGAACTGTAATCATCATCATCAACAAATGCTCCAGTAAAACCGAGTGTTTTCCTATTGCACCTGATGTCTGGATATTGCTTATTGAGATGGGCTGATCCTGAATCCCTTCCACAACTTCTCCCTTTAATTCTGCTGAGGATATCCCCTGGCCATCGAGACCACTGTTACTGTTGGCCGCCATTACGTGCCAACTCGATGGAGGCTGACCCAGACAGAAACCTGGTGTCACAAATAAGATTGCGGCCTGCTGTGCCATCTATCTGAAGACCTGACTCAGAATTGTGACACAGGGGTTAGTGAGTGACTGCAAAAATGGAACAGTGAATAGTATTAACCCCGGGTTAGCTGTAAAAGAATGTGATAGTCATGTCACATGTTAATAACATACCCGCAGGTAAGGAGAAAGCAGATTCCCGAGCTGGAGCTGCGAGTTTCCATTGTAACAATACCATTGCTTCTATCTTGCCGCTCACCAACACATATATCCCTTGTGCCCCCTGGCTGCCGCAGTATAGCAGTGGGCCCCACGCTCTGCAAGAATTTAAGCACAAGCTGTAGAATTTTTTCAGCTATACCCTATGAAGGAGGTACAAAAGATTACTATTCTAATCAGTCAACTCATTGGTGCTGCACAGCAAGAGGCCAAGTCCTGGCCCGATGCTACCAAATAAACTGTAAAGCGTATATACCATTCCTAAATCTATGGCACTTCCAAGCGTTACATAAATCAAAAAAATAGACGGGAGGCTATATGCCATAAAATTACATGAAAATTTTTATTGATACAATATTAAAAGATTCAACGTAAAACCAGTTAGTATGGGGACAGCAATATGCAAAAAAAAGTGCTCCTGCAGTGACCCTGGGCACCAATGTGATGGAACACTGCCTAAATGATATTGCTAATATGGTAAGGGACACTCTGCATGCAGGCCCATGGGGGAGATACAAGCCCGGCAGCAGGACCTCAAAGTCCTAATGAAGCGTCAGCAGATTGAAAAATCTGGTGAAGGGATAGAAGGTGTAAGACCCGCAGAACCAAACCCTGTCTTTCTACCCCTTGGTAGCCAGACAATCCTATGGTGAAGGACTGTTGTAGTTATATAAGATAGAGATTATGACACCCTACTCAAAACAGTGTATTCAATTAGTACAGTATGCCCATCATCCTTGCAGCGTCACAAATGTTAAATGCATGGGAAAGGTCGTGGTACAGGTATTAAACTGTGGGGAGGAGGAGGAACGCCTGCCCCAGGTATTATATATTAGCCAGGCTATATAGGATGTGCACTGATGCAGTCAGTGCTGCCGAATAACTAGCGCCTGGATGTGTCAATGATGCATGGACATTAAACAATGGTGTCAGTAGTTGCACATTTGCCCTGACACTACGTGTAAGCATGATAAAAATGGTGTTCTGAGGGTAGCACAAGAGTATAGTCATGTATTGAGCAAACACCCCTTTGGTAGAATAAGCTCCAGCCAACATCACATATCCACAGGGACTGACCTGCCAAGAAAAGAAAAGTATAGACCATTCCCCCCAAAATACCAACAGGTAAAAGATATGCTGCAGGAGATGAAACAGGTAGGAGTGATTAGTGAAAGCTATAGTCCTTGGCCTGCCCCTTTGGTTTTGGTTAAAGAGAAGGATGGGAGCATCCGCATGTGTGAGGTGTTGGGCCCCTGATGGTCCAGTCACCACAGAGGAACTGCACCTCAGCCAGAAGTGTGGTACCCCACTCTCTGGTAAGGAGGCACTACCCGGTACCCGCACACTAGCATCCAACACCACACCACTCCAGGCCAGGGGATCTGGTCGGACCTTATTTAGGTAGGGCCCCATCTTAGGCTGAAGGGTGTGAGTGGAGGAGGTAGATAAGGGTAGGAGACCTGGAGGCGGAGTCTGTAAGAGGAGAGAGGAATAATGAAGGGAGTAAGAAGAGCTCCAGAGAGAAGGGGTCCTGGGGGCTAGGGAAGTAAAGAATCTACCTGTGATGCCTGAATCCACGCCGACCATAGTCGGGTGGAGGGACCAGGTCACAGTGGGGACCAGCCCCATACTAGGGCAGAGATTGTAGGACTCAGCTAGCAAACCGGAGGCTGTAGTATCTGTATGTGCGACAGCCAAATCTACACACAATCACTAAAAAAGCAGCCACTTAGGGTCAATGGGACCAAGAGATCATTGCCCGACAGGACCTGAGGCTGCTGGCTTGTGAACTGTGTGTAAAGCGCAGGGCAGGAGGGTATAAGCCATCAGAGAGAGAGAAGACCTGGGAAGGTACACAAGAATGGGGTCCCGGAAAAGTGCACCCAAACTACCTGAGAGCTGGCTGGACCACCGACCTGGAGGACACAGCACCCGACAGGTGATTGTAACCTAAAATAAAACTGTGAGTAAAGTGTGAAGACTGCACCCCGCTGTGTCCTCAGAATTATTTACTGCATCACCTGTCCTGTACTACAAGAGTTACCATCATCAATTTATCTTTATATCTGCCCTGGAGCCCCGCTCTACCCGTGGAGAGCTGTACCATCTCTGCTGGATCACCATCGGCCAAAGTGGACCTGAACCGCAGCGTCGGCAATCCCTTGCCGAACACCACGGGTGGCATCATGAATCAATTCCCAGATAATTTTCCCCCTTGCATTTTTATTGCACGCCCAGGGCAGTAGTGTATAATCGGGTGGTTTCGTCAAACTCAATTTGACAGGTGGACACGCCCCTATCAAAGTGTATCAAAGTGTGTAACCCCTCCCCTCCCCTGTCTGACAGCTGGTAGGCAGCTGTCCCTCCTTGGTTGATTTCCCCTTTTGATATAGTTTGGTTTAGTTTGAGATAGTTTTATATTAGCTTTTGATAATCCCCTCAGGGCATTGTGTTTTATTCATGTTTTTATAACACACCATGTTTGATATTGTTAATTTGATTCTGGGATAACACCAAGCTGTTTATAATTATATCCTAGGATCTGTACGATTACATACTGCATTCTGTAATCAGGGCAGTGTGTTTTATTCATGTTTTTATAACAAACCATGCTGTTTTATATAATTATATCCTAAAATTCTCATTTTATATGAAGTTGATATGAGTTTGCTGCAGTTATCAGAGCAATGTATTTTATGTGACAGCCACACCGGTCACATAGGAAACACATTTTAAGGGCAAAAAAAAAAATACACAAACAGGAAAAAGGAAACACATTTTAAGTTAGCTGTAACTAATTTAAAATATTTACTGTCACATGCAACCCCGACAAAAAAACAGATGGTCATTTTACACAAACAGGAAAAAAGACAGTCATTGTATGAGTTTAAAGGGTTTATTAAAACATGTATCAGACACAATGCTTAGTTAGCTTTAACAGCATAATGCTGACAAGTGCAACTGTCACAGGCCATCCGACAAAAAACAGATGGTCATTTTTACACAAACAGGAAAAAAGACAGTCATTGTATGAGTTTAAAGGTTTTATTAATAGCTGTAACTAATTTAAAATATTTACTGTCATAGACCAGCCGACAAAAAAATACACAAACAGGAAAAAGGAAACACATTTTAAGTTAGCCACACTCAGAGGAAACACATTTTAAGTTAGCCGCACTCAGAGGAAACACATTTTAAGTTAGCCGCACTCAGCAAATTAGCTACAAGCATATGTGCAGGAAGATAAAAAAATACATGATAGCTTAGTTAGCTAACAGCATAATGCTGACAACTGCATCTCTGCGGAATCTGATAACGACGGTGTGAACAAAGGGTTAAGCCTGAAAATCTTGATGTCACAAAATCTGATACGATTCGATCATTATTCTGCAAGTCAGGCGTGAAATGTTGTAAAACCTTCTTAAATGGAAAGCCTCGCGCTAAATGGTGTAATACATATATGCAGTAATGGCCGCATACGCGGCTATGCAAATCCTGGATTTGCGCGTTCTGATAACAATAAGAGTTACAATTCTTGTTCAGGAATGTCACAAAATCGCGTGGAAAGATAATATTGTCCGCACGGAAGCCGTAACTATCAAAAAATATGCCCGTCTTATCATCGCAGAGTACGATTAATATCCAGTGGCGTCCAGCTTGATTCGCCGGGTCTGTATTCACAATATATGCCACGGGTCTCTGAGTCACTCTTTCTTCCGGGAGCAAATCACACGGAAACACACCGGCGAATATGCGGTCTGTATAATTATCGTCCCGTACTACCGCTGTAAGCTGCATACTGTCCATCGCTACTTAATTAAAATCGTACAAGATCTCTCGCCTGTTATTAATTTCCAGAATGGTGTGGTTGACTGCAAAAACAATCATATTTATCGTGTGGGGTGTCGTTAGTGCAAAGCGGACTTCAGCACGCAGGTTACCTGTTTTAATGAGCGAGAAATGGCCTCCAGGCTCTTGATCAGGCGATAAATCAAAAGCAAATAGCGTGAATCCAGCCATAAATTCTTCACGATCTATCGCCATGGCACAATCAGCCTTTTGCTTGCCCGATACATGGGCAAGCGCCATATACTCTGTTATGACCTGGTGGTCAGGACAATAATGGACCTGGTGGATAAGAGCACACGGAAGGACCTGATAGTTACTGATAATATAGGACGAGCTCTGGGACGTGGGAACTCTGCTGACCGCAATCCCTAATCCTATCAAACACACTAGAAATAGCCGTGGATTGCGCCTAACGCTCCCTATGATAACCTCAGAAATCTTATACGGACCAATGAAACGAGGCTTAAACTTAGGAGAGGAAACCTTCATAGGAACATAACGAGACGACAACCAAACCAAATCCCCAACACGAAGTCGGGGACCCACACAACGCCGGCGGTTAGCGAAACGTTGAGCCTTCTCCTGGGACAATGTCAAATTGTCCACCACATGAGTCCAAATCTGCTGCAACCTATCCACCACAGTATCTACACCAGGACAGTCCGAAGACTCAACCTGCCCTGAAGAGAAACGCGGATGGAAACCAGAATTGCAGAAAAACGGCGAAACCAAAGTAGCCGAGCTGGCCCGATTATTAAGGGTGAACTCAGCCAACGGGAAAAAGGACACCCAATCATCCTGATCAGCAGAAACAAAGCATCTCAGATATGTTTCCAAAGTCTGATTAGTTCGTTCGGTTTGGCCATTTGTCTGAGGATGGAAAGCCGAGGAAAAAGACAAATCAATGCCCATCCTAGCACAAAAAGATCGCCAAAACCTTGAAACAAACTGGGAACCTCTGTCAGAAACGATGTTCTCCGGGATACCATGTAAACGAACCACATGCTGGAAAAATAGTGGCACCAAATCAGAGGAGGAAGGCAATTTAGACAAGGGTACCAAATGGACCATCTTAGAAAAGCGATCACAACCACCCAAATGACCGACATCTTTTGAGAGACGGGGAGATCCGAAATAAAATCCATAGAAATATGCGTCCAGGGCCTCTTCGGGACCGGCAAGGGCAAAAGCAACCCACTGGCACGAGAACAGCAGGGCTTAGCCCGAGCACAAGTCCCACAGGACTGCACAAAAGAACGCACATCCCGTGACAAAGACGGCCACCAAAAGGATCTAGCCACCAAATCTCTGGTACCAAAGATTCCAGGATGCCCAGCCAACACTGAACAATGAATCTCAGAGATAACTCTACTAGTCCATCTATCAGGGACAAACAGTTTCTCTGCTGGGCAACGGTCAGGTCTATCAGCCTGAAATTTTTGCAGCACCCGCCGCAAATCAGGGGAGATGGCAGACAAAATTACCCCCTCTTTGAGAATACCCGCCGGCTCAGGAACACCCGGAGAGTCAGGCACAAAACTCCTTGACAGGGCATCAGCCTTCACATTCTTAGAGCCCGGAAGGTACGAAACCACAAAATCAAAACGGTAGAAAAATAACGACCATCGAGCCTGTCTCGGATTCAACCATTTGGCAGACTCAAGATAAGTCAAATTCTTGTGATCTGTCAAGACCACCACGCGATGTTTGGCTCCTTCTAGCCAATGACGCCACTCCTTGAATGCCCACTTCATGACCAACAACTCTCCATTACCAACATCATAATTGCGCTCAGCAGGCGAAAACTTTCTAGAAAAGAAAGCACATGGCTTCATCACCGAGCCATCAGAACTTCTTTGCGACAAAACAGCCCCAGCTCCAATCTCAGAAGCATCAACCTCAACCTGAAACGGGAGCGAAACATCTGGCTGGCACAGCACAGGGGCAGAAGAAAAACGACGCTTCAACTCCTGAAAAGCCTCCACAGCTGCAGAAGACCAATTGACCACATCAGCACCCTTCTTGGTCAAATTAGTCAACGGTTTAGCAACACTAGAAAAATTAGCAATGAAGCGCCGATAAAAATTAGCAAAGCCCAGGAACTTTTGCAGGCTCTTCACAGATGTCGGCTGAGTCCAATCGTAAATGGCTTGGACTTTAACAGGGTCCATCTCGATAGTAGAAGGGGAAAAAATGAAACCCAAAAATGAAACCTTCTGAACTCCAAAGAGACACTTTGACCCCTTCACAAACAAGGAAGGAAGGAAGGAAGCACGAAGGACCTGGAACACCATTCTGACCTGCTTCACATGAGACTCCCAATCATCCGAAAAGACCAAAATGTCATCCAAATATACAATCAGGAATTTATCCAGGTACTCTCGGAAGATGTCATGCATAAAGGACTGAAATACTGATGGAGCATTGGAAAGCCCGAATGGCATAACCAGGTACTCAAAATGGCCCTCGGGCGTATTAAATGCTGTTTTCCATTCATCGCCTTGTTTAATACGCACAAGATTATACGCCCCTCGAAGATCTATCTTGGTGAACCAACTAGCCCCCTTAATACGAGCAAACAAATCAGACAGCAACGGCAAAGGATACTGAAATTTGACTGTAATTTTATTGAGAAGGCGGTAATCAATACAAGGTCTCAAAGAACCATCCTTCTTGGCCACAAAAAAGAACCCTGCTCCCAATGGTGACGACGACGGGCGAATATGACCCTTCTCCAAGGATTCCTTTATATAACTCCGCATAGCGGCATGTTCTGGCACAGATAAATTGAACAATCGGCCCTTAGGAAACTTACTACCAGGAATCAAATTAATTGCACAATCGCAATCCCTATGAGGAGGTAGGGCACTGGCTTTGGGCTCATCAAATACATCCCGATAATCCGACAAAAACTCTGGAACTTCAGAAGGAGTGGAAGACGAAATAGACAAAAATGGAACATCACCATGTACCCCCTGGGAACCCCAGCTGGACACGGACATAGATTTCCAGTCCAATACTGGTTTATGAACCTGTAGCCATGGCAACCCCAAAACGACCACATCTTGCAGATTATGCAACACCAGAAAGCGGATATCCTCCTGATGTGCAGGAGCCATGCACATGGTCAATTGGGTCCAGTACTGAGGCTTATTCTTGGCCAAAGGCGTAGCATCAATTCCTCTCAATGGAATAGGATACTGCAAGGGCTCCAAGAAAAAACCACAGCGCCTAGCATACTCCAAGTCCATCAAATTCAGGGCAGCGCCTGAATCCACAAATGCCATAACAGAATAGGATGACAAAGAACAAATCAGAACAAAGAACAAATAGAAATTTAGACTGTACAGTACCAATGGTGTCAGACCTAGCGAACCGCTTAGTGCGCTTAGGACAATTGGAGATAGCATGAGTGGCATCACCACAGTAAAAACATAGCCCATGGACCTGAGTCTGTGTTCTTGCCGTTCAGCTCTGGTTAAAGTCCTATCACATTGCATAGGCTCAGGTCCATGCTCAGATAGTACCGCCAAATGGTGCACAGCTTTACGCTCACGCAAGCGTCGATCGATCTGAATGGCCAAAGACATAGACTCATTCAGACCAGCAGGCATGGGAAATCCCACCATGACATCCTTAAGGGCTTCAGAGAGACCCTTTCTGAAGATTGCTGCCAGGGCACATTCATTCCACTGAGTGAGCACAGACCACTTTCTAAACTTCTGACAATATATCTCCGCTTCATCCTGACCCTGACACAGAGCCAGCAAGATTTTCTCTGCCTGATCCACTGAATTAGGTTCGTCATAAAGCAATCCAAGCGCCAGGAAAAACGCATCAACATCACGCAATGCCGGATCTCCTGGCGCAAGGGAAAATGCCCAGTCTTGAGGGTCACCGCGTAACAAAGAAATAATGATCTTTACTTGTTGAACAGAGTCACCTGAGGTGCGAGGTTTCAAGGCGAGAAACAATTTACAATTATTTTTGAAATTCAAGAACTGAGCTCTATCACCAAAAAACAAATCAGGAATTGGAATCCTAGGCTCTGACATCGGATTCTGAACCACAAAATCTTGAATGTTTTGTACACTTATAGTGAGATTATCCATCAAAGAGGACAGACCTTGAATGTCCATGTCTACACCTGTGTTCTGAACCACCCAGATGTAAAGGGGAAAAGAGAGACAAAACACACTACATAGAAAAAAAAATGGTCTCAGAACTTCTCTTATTGAGATGCATTAGTACTTTGGGCCACCTGTACTGTTATGACCTGGTGGTCAGGACAATAATGGACCTGGTGGATAAGAGCACACGGAAGGACCTGATAGTTACTGATAATATAGGACGAGTTCTGGGACGTGGGAACTCTGCTGACCGCAATCCCTAATCCTATCAACCACACTAGAAATAGCCGTGGATTGCGCCTAACGCTCCCTATGCAACTCGGCACAGCCTAAGAAACTAGCTAGCCCAGAAGATAGAAAAATAAAGCCTACCTTGCCTCAGAGAAATTCCCCAAAGGAAAAGGCAGCCCCCCACATATAATGACTGTGAGTAAAGATGAAAATACAAACACAGAGATTAAATAGATTTAGCAAAGTGAGGCCCGACTTACTGAACAGACCGAGGATAGGAAAGGTTACTTTGTGGTCAGCACAAAAACCTACAAAAAGACCACGCAGAGGGCGCAAAAAGACCCTCCGCACTGACTCACGGTGCGGAGGCGCTCCCTCTGCGTCCCAGAGCTTCCAGCAAGCAAGAACAATAGAAATAGCAAGCTGGACAGAAAAATAGCAAACCAGAGAAAAACAAGCAGTCACTTAGCTTCTACTGGGAAGACAGGTCACAAGAACAATCCAGGAGTGAACTAGACCAATACTGGAACATTGACAGGTGGCCTGGAGCAAAAATCTAAGTGGAGTTAAATAGAGCAGCCAGCTAACGAATTAACCTCGTCACCTGAGGAAGGAAACTCAGAAACACCCACAGCCACCAGAGAAAGTCCATGGACAGAACCAGCCGAAGTACCATTCATGACCACAGGAGGGAGCCCGACAACAGAACTCACAACAATACTCTCTGATGGCTAAATCATCATTAAAATTAGGATTATAAGATCTCGCGGGTATCTGCTGACCATCCAGATATAATGCCGCGTGGTTGACGTGGTAGTGGTGAAAGTCCAGTGGGTTTTTTGTATAAGAACCGCTGAAGGCCTCATTATCTACAAACCCCAATATAACAGTTTTTGGTATCTGTCCTAGGAAGAGGTTCTTGTGGTTCGTGATCCGTGTCCCTGCGGCGATGCTGTACACTTTCAGGCATGTTCGGTCAACAGCGTACTTGGCTGTTGCGGATAGGAGGGCCTGGCTGTGGCCGATTCGGACAGCCGGAGATACCTGCACTCTTTTCACATAGAGAGCCGCCTGCGAGATTTGCACCTTCAGCGGCTCGGCTTCTGCGGACATGAGGCAGAAAGTATCCTTATTTCTTGACAGCTTAACCTTAAGGTCAAGGCCATTCAATATTAACTTTGGCTGGTTAAATATATCCCCAAAAATGGGCCCCAAAAGGTCGATGGGTTTTGAGCGAGAAGCGGCACTGGCTCTTTTGATAAATCCCGCATTTGCGCCATCCAGGCGCCTGTCATTATGATGCCCCGCAGTTTCTTTATAGAACAAACCGGCTGTAAATTGTGATGCCAGCGTCTGTGAACTGTAATTTAAAAGGGTCTCTATGTACGCTCTATAGCTGTAGAGATTGTCCGATTGTGAGATAAGCCGGTCTCCCAGAGTAATATCGACCTGGTTAAAAAGAGTGGCTAGAGGGTAGTTTATGAGCGCCAAACGCGCACCATCGGCGATGGCCGTATTATCCTGCTTCACGATGCGACAGCTTATGTACAGCAGCGTGTTGTTCAGATCATAACAATAATCGCCGCTACCAGATATGTAAAATTCCAACGGGCCATTGTCTGACAGAGCCGCATCCGGCTGTACTTCTACAAATAGAGATTTCTCTATACTTGTTTGGGTCGGTGGTACGGCAAAAATATCCAATTCAGATTTTGCGCACTCTACAGAAGCGTCATGCAGGAAAGCCATGATAGCTGATTAGAAGATGTCGTCCGCAGAGCGTCTTACTCGTTTCTGACGGGTGCGTCTCTTGGATGTAGTTTTATTCATGAGCATCGGCGGTAAAGGCGGGCAAACACGCCTCTTTCTTTTTTGTGCTTTTTTAGCGACATAGATTATCCCAGAGCCGTCTTGCTGGGTTGGTGTATTTATCCTTTTCATAAGGGCCGTCGATGCTGATGTGACGGCGTCTGCCGCGATGTTCCGGGCAGCCGTCCTAACGTGTGGTTTTACCAATTCTAAGCCTTTTCTGAAAAGCGGCACGGCGCGCCGAAATAAGCCTTTAAATATCCCGGCCAGGCCAGAACCATACATGTACTCGCTCCCACGGAACCCCTCTAGCCCGTGCCCCGACTGGGCAGTATAATAGCGGGCATAAACAGCAGGATCTCCATACACCCTTTGAGACACCATTTTATCGTGTCAATGCTGTCGAGGTCTAAAACGTAATCGCACTATACACTTGCCGTATCTGAATTTAACCGGCGTACCCTGGTCCGACATGACTGTAATGTTTATGGAGTCAAAGTGTTGCTTGCACAGCGGTATGTAATCGGGCCGTGAGTAGCGCACCGTGACAATATCATTATCATCGCCGCTAACTTCTACGGTTCGTAACAGTTGAACGTAACTGTCCCCTACAAACTGATGTTGAATTATATCAGTGTATACAAAAAGCGAATAAAAACCAGCCTTTGAATCGGGGTAAAAGCGGCAATTCCATGGCATTAAAGCAACGGGGGAGTCATCGACGGTCTGCAGGTTGAAAATAAATTTTAGCTTAGTACCCAGAGCAAACTGTATAGGGGCTGGGTCGGGCAGGATCACCTCTCGGCGTAGCTTATCATACCGTATTCTGTAGGCAGGCGTGGATAAATACAGTGCTTCTATTCGGGCATTGACCGCGCCAACTAGCTTAGGAATGGTCGAGTAAAATCCTGATTTTATGTGATACTGTACTAACGGCTCATCGTGTTTAGCCACGTAGAAGCTCCCTTCAAAAGCATCAAACATGTTCCACGTATGGGGGTACTGTATTTCCGTTAACGCCACCTCATAATCTGCTGAAAGATGAACGGCCCTCGCCAACTTGGTATTGTAGTCCGATATGGTGTTATCGGGGTAGATTTTAATTGAAGAATTACTGGGTAATGTGACGTAAAACGAACCCGCTTCCATGGTTATATATCTGTCAACTCCGAGGCCGGGATCCAACTATTGAATTTTTCGGGGTAGCCCAGCCATTTGACAAAGCAGTGACTCACACTCCTGACACGTTTTTTTCTCAAAATCTTTTTTACTCTGTAGACACGATTCTCATCCATAGGTATTTTTTGCAGCTCTTCCTTATAAAATGACCCCTCTACAGCCTCGCCGGCTAAATCACTGATTTTATAAAGGGGTTTATGAAATTTATTGGAGATGGCGGTAATTAAAAAAATCTCCTTCGCTGTACGTTTTCTCATAGCCCTTACAGAAGGGCCCCTGATAGCGCGATATTCTGATATGATCACCAACCTTTAAAGACGGTTTAATCGGTTTATTAGTAATAGTAGAACTGTAAATATTGCGCCAGATTTGCATCACGTTTCTCTCTGACACAGACGCAGGACTACAGCGGATCGTTGAGTGGTACGTATGGTTGTAGCTATGCAGCAAATCTGGTAAAATATCAATATACCTAAAGGTATTATGCTGCGTAAGATAGCGCCACATACGGGTTTTTAATGTGCGATTAAAACGCTCGACCATAGCAGCTTTTACATCATTGTTTGTAAAAAAGTGATGAATATTAAGCATGTTACATAGTTGCTTGAGTGGTGAATTTATAAATTCTTTGCCGCGATCCGTCTGCAGTTTCTTCGGTATGCGCTTATCATTTTGAAATATTAATTCGAACGATCTGGCGACACTAGCGCCGGTCTTGTTTGACAAGGCCACGCACCATGCGTATCTCGATAGAACATCAATCACCGTCAGGATGTATTTGACATTATCATTTTCCCTTGGATAGTCAATTAAACTTACGAGATCCGCCTGCCACTGCGCATCAATGTCCGAGACGTAAATTTTATTTGTCAAAAAGCGTTTTCTAGCAGGCTTGTGTAGCGTGTAGGCGTCTTGCTTATTCAGCCAAGCAATCACATCAGATTTCATTATTCCGCGCTCTCTCGTCGCTCTAAATAATTTGTCAATTCCACAGAACGATCCGGGAGCCATGGTTGTAAAATATTGTTTTTCTAATATGTCATCATACGATTTAGACGTCATGATTGATTAAAATGATTGTGTCTCGTTAATCAGCAGCCTGCTTCTTTCAGAAATTCAGCTGTATAAAATTTCCGGTTTTAATCCGGCTATATCATGCGTGAGTTAATACATGCAATAATTGCATGTATGGGCGTGTTCTGGGTGTTAACAGAAGGCGTGTGGCAGGGGCGTAACTGGGTGTGTTTCTGGGTGTTAACAGCTGGCTTGTTTTCTGACACTCGGGATAAATACAGCTGGCTGTACCACTGCAGTACAGCAGACATCCACCAGAAGCCAGACAAGACTAACAGCAGAGCCATTCTAAATGTAAGTATATAAGACAGTTGTCTTATTATTCACAAACGCTTAATTATATTTAACTATGCATCTCTAAAACCACAATTAAGGATGTTATTTGTTTAATAAGTTAGTGTTATACTGAAAGCTAGCTGCATATTTAGTTGCGCTGTATAATATAGTTTTACTGCATAAACCATATTTGTGGTACATAATTAATATATAAAGACTTATCCGCGGGCAGCTATTATGGCATAATGTGTGTAATACAGCAGTTAATAGCTGTTAATACAACCTAACTAGCGTATTCAGCGCTTACTTACTACCTATGTTTTGTTTAACATAGACATATTTATAGTCATATTTATACAGTAGCTGCATATTTAGTTGCGCTGTATAATATAGTTTTACTGCATAATCCATATTTGTGGTACATAATTAATATAGAAAGACTTATCCGCAGGCAGCTATTATGGCATAATTTGTGTAATACAGTAGTTAATAGCTGTTAATACAGCCTAACTAGCGTATTCAGCGCTTACTTACTACCTATGTTTTGTTTAACATAGACATATTTATAGTCATATTTATACAGTAGCTGCATATTTAGTTGCGCTGTATAATATAGTTTTACTGCATAAACCATATTTGTGGTACATAATTAAAATAGAAAGACTTATCCGTATTACCCATGATTTGCTTAGTATAAACATATTTATACACGGGGCACAGTTTTATTTGTTGGAGTATATAAATGAGTTTGACGAGTGGTGGTGTGTGGTTAATATAGATTGCACAAAAAATTTACACAGATAATTTATTTTAGATGGAATCCCAAAATTTTTCGACTTTTTCCAGCCAAGTTGAGGATTCGGTATTAGGTATGTTTCAAGATTTACATAAATGTATCTGTTAGTGTTCCATTCTAAGTAAGGGCTGTTTTGTATATTATCTTTATATTGTTTTATTCTTTCTTGTTTAAGATGAATTTATCAGGAACATTCCCGATGATGTAGGTGAATTTATCAGGAACACTCCCGATGATGTAGATGAATTTATCAGGAACATTCCCGATGATTTTTTAAACAGCTTCAGCGTGCCTACTCTGGAGTGTGATACAGCTGGCGCTGAGTATCGTAACACTAATGAAGGTGACGCTGCTGTGTGGGATTTGACTCAGGACACAGCGTGTGTGTGTGTGTGTGTGTATACAGCATTTAAGTATTTAGACGTGTAAATATATATATATTAATTCTTTACAGATGTCGACATGTTTCCAGAACCAATCACCTCGGAACACAATCAGATGCCTGTTGAGGAACTGATGTACCAGACCCCCACACCGAGAAACAGCCCTGTTTCTAGAGCCCCTAAAAAACAGCGCGGACCGGGGAGCCGGAAAGGAAAAGGTGACAATCATATAAAAACGTGTTTTTTGCACAACCGCTCTGAGAAAAACCACCACGCCTCTACTAAGTCCTATATCTTTATTTATAGCATGTAAACTGAAGCCTAGAAGAATTTTCACAAAAGAGAATATACCTCAGCTAATGGAGAGCCTCACAGAACGAGAACATCGACATACAGCACGCTTTGAGAGGCGGCGAAAAACAGGTCGGGAAATATTTTCTAGATGGTTATGCCTATGTTAGCGGCCAGCACATAGCCTTTGAATTTCAGGGGTGTTTTTACCACGGATGTCCCGTGTGCTACGATGAATGAAAATGACACAAATAAGGTCACAAGTACGTCCTACGGCCAGTTATATTACACCTTTTTAGCTAAAAAGCGTTACTTACAGTGCTGCGGGTACACAGTAAGACTGATGTGGGAGCATGAGTGGAATTAAATGGTTGAAAATGATTCTAACCTTCAAGCATTTCTCCGCCAGATGGAATTCCCCGTTCCTTTAGACCCCCGTGATGCGCTTTATGGCGGGCGAACTAACGCCATTAAGCTCTATCACCATCTGGAAGAAGGGGAGACTTTACATTACTACGATTTCACCAGTCTGTACCCCTTTGTAAACAAAACTAAAACATACCCTGTAGGCCATCCAGACATCATCTATGACAATTTTGGATTCATTAAAAAATACTTTGGCATTGCTAGAGTCAAGGTCTACCCGCCGAGAGATTTATTTTTTCCAGTTCTGCCGGTAAAACTCAACAAAAAATTAATGTTTCCCCTTTGCTACACATGCGCTGTAAATTCCCAGGCAGATATTTGTGCTCATAGTGATGACGAACGTGCGCTGACAGGCACCTGGTGCACTATAGAGCTCGAGATGGCGATAGAAAAAGGGTATCGGATCGCGCACATCTATGAAATATGGCATTTTCCTAAAACCACTGATGAACTGTTTGCTCCCTACATTAAATTACATCTTATGGATAAGCAAGAAGCCTCTGGTTATCCTAGCTGGTGCACTGATGACGCCAAGAAACGCCAGTACATTGACTCTTTTCTTGAAAAAGAAGGTGTCCAATTACGGCCTGAAAATATAGCTGTCAATCCTGCTAAGCGACAGATCTCCAAGCTTTTCTTAAATTCTTTATGAATGGGGAAAGTTTGCTCAGAGATCTAATCTATCATGTACCAGCATTGTTAGGGATCCAGATGAACTTTTTAAGTATTTGTTCCTGCCTTGCTATGACATTTCGATGTTACATTTCCTTGATGATGACACCGCAACCGTTAACTGGAAATATGCAAAAGGCCACCACACACTCAACAAAAACACAAACATTTTTATAGCGTGTTTTACAACAGTGTATGCTCGGCTAGAGCTCTATTCGCTGCTGGACCGGCTGCAGGAGCGGTGCCTTTATCACGACACAGATTCAGTTATTTTTGTACAGAGAGATGGTGAGTGGCAACCGCCTTTAGGCGATTACCTGGGGGAACTGACCAGTGAAATACCCGATGGTACACACATCACAGAATTTGTATCCGCGGGTCCCAAAACTTACGGATACAAACTCAACACCAGTAAAACTGTCTTAAAAGTTAAGTGAATAACACTAAATGTCGGTAACTCTCAATCTATTAATTTCAACAGTCTAAAAGATCTAGTTCTGGACTACCCGCGCAATTCTGCCGCAGAAACTCAGAAACATATTGTCGTACAGCAGGCGTCCTGTTGTGAATTCTGTGGCTGAATTCACTCCTGTGGTCACAAGTGGTACTGCAGCTTCTGGGCTTCCTCCCTCAGGTGTTCTGGTGAGCTCGTTGGCTGCCTTGTTATTTAACTCCACCTGATTCTGTCTTCCTTGCTCCTTGTCAATGTTCCAGTGTTGGATCTGGTGGTATTGTCTGAGATTAAACCTGAGCCTATGCAGTGCGATAGGACTATGACCAGAGTTGAACGGCAAGAACACAGACGTCTGAATGGGCTGTGTTTCTACTGTGGTGATTCCACTCATGCTATTTCTGATTGTCCTAAGCGCACTAAGCGGTTCGATAGGTCTGCCGTCATTGGTACTGTACAGTCCAAATTCCTTCTGTCCATTAGCTTGATATGCTCTTTGTCATCGTATTCTGTCATGGCGTTTGTGGATTCAGGCGCCGCCCTGAATCTGATGGATTTGGATTATGCTAAACGTTGTGGGTTTTTCTTGGAGCCTTTGCGGTGTCCTATTCCGTTGAGAGGAATTGATGCTACACCTTTGGCCAAGAATAAACCTCAGTACTGGGCCCAGCTGACCATGTGCATGGCTCCTGCACATCAGGAAGTTATTCGCTTTCTGGTGCTACATAATCTTGCGGATTACTGCAACATTTTTTCAAACTGAGTGTTTTTGGTTTTACTATTCTCTTTTGTGTCTTCAGGTTTCTTGGTGGTGTGTGAACATGATCATACAGACTTGTTCACTGTGCAAGTAGCCCATGTGTTCCTGTTTCCATAATTGTTCTCTTGTGTCTACAAGACTGAGGAGTTCCACCACTCCTCTTGGGCTATCTGCACAAAAGCTGTTCTACCCTGTATGCACACATGGATTTTTCCTCTCTGAACCCTGTTCACACAGGTTATATACAGATGATCAGGTTTTTAAATACATCAGATAGGGATTGCATACATTAGTTAGGACTGCTCTGATAAGGGTATACCGTGAAGATTGGTAGAGCAGCTTAGTATACATTTTTTGCAAAAAACGTATCAACCAAATACCCTGTTTTTTACATCTTTTACTAGCACTTGCGGATTACTGCAACATTTTTTCAAACTGAGTGTTTTTGGTTTTACTATTCTCTTTTGTGTCTTCAGGTTTCTTGGTGGTGTGTGAACATGATCATACAGACTTGTTCACTGTGCAAGTAGCCCATGTGTTCCTGTTTCCATAATTGTTCTCTTGTGTCTACAAGACTGGGGAGTTCCACCACTCCTCTTGGGCTATCTGCACAAAAGCTGTTCTACCCTGTATGCACACATGGATTTTTCCTCTCTGAACCCTGTTCACACAGGTTATATACAGATGATCAGGTTTTTAAATACATCAGATAGGGATTGCATACATTAGTTAGGACTGCTCTGATAAGGGTATACCGTGAAGATTGGTAGAGCAGCTTAGTATACATTTTTTGCAAAAAACGTATCAACCAAATACCCTGTTTTTTACATCTTTTACTAGCACTTGCGGATTACTGCAACATTTTTTCAAACTGAGTGTTTTTGGTTTTACTATTCTCTTTTGTGTCTTCAGGTTTCTTGGTGGTGTGTGAACATGATCATACAGACTTGTTCACTGTGCAAGTAGCCCATGTGTTCCTGTTTCCATAATTGTTCTCTTGTGTCTACAAGACTGGGGAGTTCCACCACTCCTCTTGGGCTATCTGCACAAAAGCTGTTCTACCCTGTATGCACACATGGATTTTTCCTCTCTGAACCCTGTTCACACAGGTTATATACAGATGATCAGGTTTTTAAATACATCAGATAGGGATTGCATACATTAGTTAGGACTGCTCTGATAAGGGTATACCGTGAAGATTGGTAGAGCAGCTTAGTATACATTTTTTGCAAAAAACGTATCAACCAAATACCCTGTTTTTTACATCTTTTACTAGCACTTGCGGATTACTGCAACATTTTTTCAAACTGAGTGTTTTTGGTTTTACTATTCTCTTTTGTGTCTTCAGGTTTCTTGGTGGTGTGTGAACATGATCATACAGACTTGTTCACTGTGCAAGTAGCCCATGTGTTCCTGTTTCCATAATTGTTCTCTTGTGTCTACAAGACTGGGGAGTTCCACCACTCCTCTTGGGCTATCTGCACAAAAGCTGTTCTACCCTGTATGCACACATGGATTTTTCCTCTCTGAACCCTGTTCACACAGGTTATATACAGATGATCAGGTTTTTAAATACATCAGATAGGGATTGCATACATTAGTTAGGACTGCTCTGATAAGGGTATACCGTGAAGATTGGTAGAGCAGCTTAGTATACATTTTTTGCAAAAAACGTATCAACCAAATACCCTGTTTTTTACATCTTTTACTAGCACTTGCGGATTACTGCAACATTTTTTTAAACTGAGTGTTTTTGGTTTTACTATTCTCTTTTGTGTCTTCAGGTTTCTTGGTGGTGTGTGAACATGATCATACAGACTTGTTCACTGTGCAAGTAGCCCATGTGTTCCTGTTTCCATAATTGTTCTCTTGTGTCTACAAGACTGGGGAGTTCCACCACTCCTCTTGGGCTATCTGCACAAAAGCTGTTCTACCCTGTATGCACACATGGATTTTTCCTCTCTGAACCCTGTTCACACAGGTTATATACAGATGATCAGGTTTTTAAATACATCAGATAGGGATTGCATACATTAGTTAGGACTGCTCTGATAAGGGTATACCGTGAAGATTGGTAGAGCAGCTTAGTATACATTTTTTGCAAAAAACGTATCAACCAAATACCCTGTTTTTTACATCTTTTACTAGCACTTGCGGATTACTGCAACATTTTTTCAAACTGAGTGTTTTTGGTTTTACTATTCTCTTTTGTGTCTTCAGGTTTCTTGGTGGTGTGTGAACATGATCATACAGACTTGTTCACTGTGCAAGTAGCCCATGTGTTCCTGTTTCCATAATTGTTCTCTTGTGTCTACAAGACTGGGGAGTTCCACCACTCCTCTTGGGCTATCTGCACAAAAGCTGTTCTACCCTGTATGCACACATGGATTTTTCCTCTCTGAACCCTGTTCACACAGGTTATATACAGATGATCAGGTTTTTAAATACATCAGATAGGGATTGCATACATTAGTTAGGACTGCTCTGATAAGGGTATACCGTGAAGATTGGTAGAGCAGCTTAGTATACATTTTTTGCAAAAAACGTATCAACCAAATACCCTGTTTTTTACATCTTTTACTAGCACTTGCGGATTACTGCAACATTTTTTCAAACTGAGTGTTTTTGGTTTTACTATTCTCTTTTGTGTCTTCAGGTTTCTTGGTGGTGTGTGAACATGATCATACAGACTTGTTCACTGTGCAAGTAGCCCATGTGTTCCTGTTTCCATAATTGTTCTCTTGTGTCTACAAGACTGGGGAGTTCCACCACTCCTCTTGGGCTATCTGCACAAAAGCTGTTCTACCCTGTATGCACACATGGATTTTTCCTCTCTGAACCCTGTTCACACAGGTTATATACAGATGATCAGGTTTTTAAATACATCAGATAGGGATTGCATACATTAGTTAGGACTGCTCTGATAAGGGTATACCGTGAAGATTGGTAGAGCAGCTTAGTATACATTTTTTGCAAAAAATGTATCAACCAAATACCCTGTTTTTTACATCTTTTACTAGCACTTGCGGATTACTGCAACATTTTTTCAAACTGAGTGTTTTTGGTTTTACTATTCTCTTTTGTGTCTTCAGGTTTCTTGGTGGTGTGTGAACATGATCATACAGACTTGTTCACTGTGCAAGTAGCCCATGTGTTCCTGTTTCCATAATTGTTCTCTTGTGTCTACAAGACTGGGGAGTTCCACCACTCCTCTTGGGCTATCTGCACAAAAGCTGTTCTACCCTGTATGCACACATGGATTTTTCCTCTCTGAACCCTGTTCACACAGGTTATATACAGATGATCAGGTTTTTAAATACATCAGATAGGGATTGCATACATTAGTTAGGACTGCTCTGATAAGGGTATACCGTGAAGATTGGTAGAGCAGCTTAGTATACATTTTTTGCAAAAAATGTATCAACCAAATACCCTGTTTTTTACATCTTTTACTAGCACTTGCAGATTACTGCAACATTTTTTCAAACTGAGTGTTTTTGGTTTTACTATTCTCTTTTGTGTCTTCAGGTTTCTTGGTGGTGTGTGAACATGATCATACAGACTTGTTCACTGTGCAAGTAGCCCATGTGTTCCTGTTTCCATAATTGTTCTCTTGTGTCTACAAGACTGGGGAGTTCCACCACTCCTCTTGGGCTATCTGCATAAAAGCTGTTCTACCCTGTATGCACACATGGATTTTTCCTCTCTGAACCCTGTTCACACAGGTTATATACAGATGATCAGGTTTTTAAATACATCAGATAGGGATTGCATACATTAGTTAGGACTGCTCTGATAAGGGTATACCGTGAAGATTGGTAGAGCAGCTTAGTATACATTTTTTGCAAAAAACGTATCAACCAAATACCCTGTTTTTTACATCTTTTACTAGCACTTGCGGATTACTGCAACATTTTTTCAAACTGAGTGTTTTTGGTTTTACTATTCTCTTTTGTGTCTTCAGGTTTCTTGGTGGTGTGTGAACATGATCATACAGACTTGTTCACTGTGCAAGTAGCCCATGTGTTCCTGTTTCCATAATTGTTCTCTTGTGTCTACAAGACTGGGGAGTTCCACCACTCCTCTTGGGCTATCTGCACAAAAGCTGTTCTACCCTGTATGCACACATGGATTTTTCCTCTCTGAACCCTGTTCACACAGATTATATACAGATGATCAGGTTTTTAAATACATCAGATAGGGATTGCATACATTAGTTAGGACTGCTCTGATAAGGGTATACCGTGAAGATTGGTAGAGCAGCTTAGTATACATTTTTTGCAAAAAACGTATCAACCAAATACCCTGTTTTTTACATCTTTTACTAGCACTTGCGGATTACTGCAACATTTTTTCAAACTGAGTGTTTTTGGTTTTACTATTCTCTTTTGTGTCTTCATAATCTGCATGATGTGGTCGTGTTGGGGTTGCCATGGCTACAAACCCATAATCCAGTATTGGATTGGAACTCTATGTCGGTATCCAGCTGGGGTTGTCAGGGGGTACATGGTGATGTTCCATTTTTGTCTATTTCGTCATCCACTCCTTCTGAGGTCCCAGAGTTCTTGTCTGATTATCAGGATGTATTTGAAGAGCCCAAGTCCGATGCCCTACCTCCGCATAGGGATTGTGATTGTGCTATCAATTTGATTCCTGGTAGTAAATTCCCTAAAGGTCGTTTATTTAATTTATCCGTGCCTGAACACACCGCTATGCGCAGTTATGTGAAGGAATCCCTGGAGAAGGGACATATTCGCCCATCGTCATCACCACTGGGAGCAGGGTTCTTTTTTGTAGCCAAGAAGGATGGTTCGCTGAGACCGTGTTTTGATTACCGCCTTCTTAATAAGATCACTGTTAAGTTTCAGTATCCCTTGCAATTGTTATCTGACTTGTTTGCTCGGATTAAGGGGGCTAGTTGGTTCACTAAGATAGATCTTCGTGGTGCGTATAATCTGGTGAGAATCAGGCAAGGAGATGAATGGAAAACGGCATTTAATACGCCCGAGGGTCATTTTGAGTATCTAGTGATGCCGTTCGGACTTGCCAATGCTCCATCTGTTTTTCAGTCTTTTATGCATGACATCTTCCGTGAGTATCTGGATAAATTCCTGATTGTTTACTTGGATGACATTTTGATCTTCTCTGATGATTGGGAGTCTCATGTGAAGCAGGTCAGAATGGTTTTCCAGGTCCTGCGTGCTAATTCTTTGTTCGTGAAGGGATCAAAGTGTCTCTTCGGTGTGCAGAAAGTTTCATTTTTGGGGTTCATCTTTTCCCCTTCTACTATCGAGATGGATCCGGTTAAGGTCCAAGCCATCCAGGATTGGACTCAGCCGACATCTCTGAAAAGTCTGCAAAAGTTCCTGGGCTTTGCTAATTTTTATCGTCGCTTCATCTGTAATTTTTCTAGCATTGCCAAACCATTGACCGATTTGACCAAGAAGGGTGCTGATTTGGTTAATTGGTCTTCTGCTGCCGTGGAAGCTTTTCAGGAGTTGAAGCGTCGTTTTTGTTCTGCCCCTGTGTTGTGTCAACCAGATGTTTCTCTTCCGTTCCAGGTCGAGGTTGATGCTTCTGAGATTGGAGCAGGGGCGGTTTTGTCACAGAGAGGTTCTGGTTGCTCAGTGTTGAAACCATGTGCTTTCTTTTCCAGGAAGTTTTCTGCTGCTGAGCGTAATTATGATGTGGGCAACCGAGAGTTGCTGGCCATGAAGTGGGCATTCGAGGAGTGGCGTCATTGGCTTGAAGGAGCTAAGCATCGCGTGGTGGTATTGACTGATCATAAGAACCTTACTTATCTCGAGTCTGCCAAGCGCTTGAATCCTAGACAGGCCCGTTGGTCGTTATTTTTTGCTCGCTTCGATTTTGTGATTTCGTACCTTCCGGGCTCTAAAAATGTGAAGGCGGATGCTCTGTCTAGGAGTTTTGTGCCCGACTCTCCGGGTTTATCTGAGCCGGTGAGTATCCTCAAGGAAGGAGTCATTGTGTCTGCCATCTCCCCTGATTTGCGGCGAGTGTTGCAAAAATTTCAGGCTAATAAACCTGATCGTTGTCCGGCCGAGAAACTGTTCGTCCCTGATAGGTGGACTAGTAAAGTTATCTCTGAACTTCATTGTTCGGTGTTGGCTGGTCATCCAGGAATCTTTGGTACCAGAGAGTTAGTGGCTAGATCCTTCTGGTGGCCATCTCTGTCACGGGATGTACGTACTTTTGTGCAGTCCTGTGGGATTTGTGCTAGGGCTAAGCCCTGCTGTTCACGTGCCAGTGGGTTGCTTTTGCCCTTGCCGGTCCCGAAGAGGCCTTGGACACATATTTCGATGGATTTCATTTCTGACCTTCCCGTTTCTCAAAAGATGTCAGTCATTTGGGTGGTCTGTGATCGCTTTTCTAAAATGGTCCATCTGGTGCCCTTGGTTAAATTGCCTTCCTCCTCTGATTTGGTGCCTTTGTTCTTCCAGCATGTGGTTCGTTTGCATGGCATTCCTGAGAATATTGTTTCTGACAGAGGTTCCCAGTTTGTTTCAAGGATCTGGCGAGCCTTTTGTGGTAGGATGGGCATTGACCTATCTTTTTCCTCGGCTTTCCATCCTCAGACTAATGGCCAGACCGAACGAACCAATCAGACCTTGGAAACATATCTGAGATGTTTTGTTTCTGCAGACCAGGATGATTGGGTGTCCTTTTTGCCGTTGGCTGAGTTCGCCCTTAATAATCGGGCCAGCTCGGCTACCTTGGTCTCTCCATTTTTCTGCAATTCTGGGTTCCATCCTCGTTTCTCTTCAGGACAGGTTGAGTCTTCGGACTGTCCTGGTGTGGATTCTGTGGTGGACAGGTTGCAGCAGATCTGGACTCAGGTAGTGGACAATTTGACCTTGTCCCAGGAGAAGGCTCAACTTTTCGCTAATCGCAGACGCCGTGTGGGTCCCCGACTTCGTGTTGGGGATCTGGTTTGGTTATCTTCTCGTCATATTCCTATGAAGGTTTCCTCTCCTAAATTTAAACCTCGTTTTATTGGTCCGTATAGGATTTCTGAGATTCTCAATCCTGTGTCCTTTCGTCTGACCCTCCCGGACTCCTTTTCCATACATAATGTATTCCATAGGTCGTTGTTGCGGAGATACGTGGCACCTATGGTTCCATCTGTTGAGCCTCCTGCCCCTGTTTTGGTGGAGGGGGAATTGGAGTATATTGTGGAGAAAATTTTGGATTCTCGTGTCTCTAGACGGAAACTCCAGTATCTGGTTAAATGGAAGGGTTATGCTCAGGAAGATAATTCCTGGGTTTTTGCCTCTGATGTCCATGCTCCAGATCTTGTTCGTGCCTTTCATGTGGCTCATCCTGGTCGGCCTGGGGGCTTTGGTGAGGGTTCGGTGACCCCTCCTCAAGGGGGGGGGTACTGTTGTGAATTCTGTGGCTGAATTCACTCCTGTGGTCACAAGTGGTACTGCAGCTTCTGGGCTTCCTCCCTCAGGTGTTCTGGTGAGCTCGTTGGCTGCCTTGTTATTTAACTCCACCTGATTCTGTCTTCCTTGCTCCTTGTCAATGTTCCAGTGTTGGATCTGAGCTTCTGGATCTTTCCTGTGGCCTGCTGCTCTGCTTAGATAAGTGCTTCTTTGCTTTTGTTGCTGTTTTTTCTGTCCAGCTTGTCTATTCGTTTTTGCTGGAAGCTCTGAGACGCAAAGGGTGTACTGCCGTGCCGTTAGTTCGGCACGGTGGGTCTTTTTGCCCCCTTTGCGTGGTTTTTTGCTTTAGGGTTTTTTGTAGACTGCAAAGTTCTCTTTGCTATCCTCGCTCTATCTAGAATATCGGGCCTCACTTTGCTGAATCTATTTCATCCCTACGTTTTGTCTTTTCATCTTGCTAACAGTCATTATATGTGGGGGGCTGCCTTTTCCTTTGGGGTATTTCTCTGAGGCAAGTCAGGCTTGTATTTCTATCTTCAGGCTAGTCAGTTCCTCAGGCTGTGCCGAGTTGCATAGGTAGTGTCAGGCACAATCCACAGCTGCCTTTAGTTGTGTTTAGGATAGGTTCAGGTATTGCGGTCTACAGAGATTCCACGTCTCAGAGCTTGTTCTATTGTTTTTGGGTTATTGTCAGATCACTGTATGTGCTCTGATTACTGCACACTGTGTTACTGGATTGCCGACATAACAGCGTCCATTGTGAGAAATAAAAAGTACTGGGATATTGAAACAAGGCCATTACGCAAAACACAAAAGTGCGTTTATACAAAGCGGCGACTATTAGACGATTTAACAACATTACCTTTTGGGTATTAGTCGAGTATTGTGATGGATACGCGTCTGCAGCACCCATTCTCATGCATTCTAGCAGGACCGTCTAATTCTGGAAAGAGCTATTTTGTAAAACAGCTGCTATATAATATTTTTCTCAGAAACCTGATAATATTGTATGGTTTTATTCGTGTTGGCAAAAACTATATGATGAAATCTCTCTCTCTTTTCCCCACGCCAGATTTGTGGAGGGTCTGCCGAATACATTCGTAGATGACGAATTATTCCCACCGGAGAAGGTGAATTTGGCGATTGTTGATGATCTCATGGAGAGTGCTAATGAAAATTGTGAGATAGAAAAAGCCTTTGCCAAGTATGTGCACCACAGAAATCTCAGCATTTTCTACCTGGTGCAAAACATATTTTGTCAGGGTAAGAAAAGCCGTTCGATAAATTTAAACACAAAGTACATGGTGCTTTTTAATTGCCCCCGAGATAAATTACAAATTTTAACTCTAGCTCGTCAGATGTATCCCGGAAAAACACGTTTTTTCCTAGAAGCTTTTGAGGATGCCACGCGGGACCCTTACGGGTATTTGCTTGTAGATTTGAGAGCTAATACCCCTGAGGATCTGCGTTTAAGGACTGGTTTGTTTCCACCTGCGTTGCCCGCTGTCTATGTTCAAAAGAAAAACACTTCTAAAAAGTGAATTTTACCCGGTATCAGACATTCTACGCTGTGTGCGTTGTGATGTAAAGATGTCTGAGAGGCTCCGGCGTAACTGGACGCTCTTAAAAACCCTCTTCATCCATTATAAGTTCATGCTAAAGACATACAATTCTGCCCTTCACCTCTCCAAACAAACCTACTTCAACACCCTCATCACCTCCCTGTCCAATAACCCTAAACGTCTCTTTGGCACGTTCCAGTCCCTACTCAACCCAAGAGAGCAGGCCCCAACCACGGATCTCCGTGCTGACGATCTGGCCAATTACTTCAAAGAAAAAATTGACCACATTCGACAGGAAATCATCTCCCAATCTCTTCATACCATGCACTGTCCTCCCTCCCCCACTGCATCTAGTTCACTCTCTGACTTTGAAGCAGTTACAGAAGAAGAAGTAAGCAGGCTCCTTGCATCTTCTCGCCCAACCACTTGCACCAGTGACCCCATTCCGTCACATCTCCTCCAGTCCCTTTCCCCGGCTGTCACCTCTCACCTAACAAAAATATTCAACCTTTCCCTCACTTCCGGTATTTTTCCCTCCTCATTTAAGCATGCCATCATACATCCATTACTTAAAAAACCATCCCTCGATCAAAACTGTGCCGCTAATTATAGACCTGTCTCTAATCTTCCCTTCATCTCTAAACTCCTCGAACGCCTGGTCCACTCCCGTCTTACCCGCCATCTCTCAGATAACTCTCTTCTCGACCCTCTTCAATCTGGCTTCCGCTCTTTACACTCTACTGAAACTGCCCTCACTAAAGTCTCTAATGACCTACTAACAGCTAAATCTAATGGTCACTACTCCATGCTAATTCTCTTGGATCTCTCCGCAGCTTTCGATACTGTGGATCATCAGCTCCTCCTCACTATGCTCCGCTCCATCGGCCTCAAGGACACCGTTCTCTCCTGGTTCTCCTCCTATCTCTCTGACCGATCCTTCACTGTATGTTTTGCTGGTTCCTCCTCCTCTCACCTTCCCCTTACTGTTGGGGTTCCTCAAGGATCAGTCCTAGGCCCCCTCCTCTTCTCGTTGTATACTGCCCCTATTGGACAAACAATCAGTAGATTTGGTTTCCAGTACCATCTCTATGCTCACGACACCCAATTATACACTTCTTCTCCTGATATCACACCGACCTTTTTAGAAAACACCAGTGATTGTCTTACCGCTGTCTCTAACATCATGTCCTCCCTCTATCTGAAACTAAACCTGTCAAAAACTGAACTCCTCGTGTTCTCTCCCTCTACTAACCTACCTTTGCCTGACATTGCCATCTCCGTGTGCGGTTCCACCATTACTCCAAAGCAACATGCCCGCTGCCTTGGGGTCATCCTTGATTCTGACCTTTCATTCACCCCCCACATCCGATCACTGGCTCGCTCTTCTTACCTGCATCTCAAAAACATTTCTAGAATTCGCCCTTTTCTTACTTTCGACTCTGCAAAAACTCTTACTGTTTCACTTATTCATTCTCGTCTGGACTATTGTAACTCTCTACTAATCGGCCTCCCTCTTACCAAACTTTCCCCGCTCCAATCTGTCCTGAATGCTGCTGCCAGGATCATATTCCTCACCAACCGTTACACCGATGCCTCTACCTTGTGCCAGTCATTACACTGGCTACCCATCCACTCCAGAATCCAGTACAAAACTACTACCCTCATCCACAAAGCACTCCATGGCTCAGCACCACCCTACATCTCCACCCTGGTATCAGTCTACCACCCTACCCGTGCCCTCCGCTCCGCTAATGACCTCAGGTTAGCATCCTCAATAATCAGAACCTCCCACTCCCGTCTCCAAGGCTTTACACGTGCTGCGCCGATTCTTTGGAATGCACTACCTAGGTTAATACGATTAATCCCCAATCCCCACAGTTTTAAGCGTACCCTAAAAACTCATTTGTTCAGACTGGCCTACCACATCAATGCATTAACCTAACTATCCCTGTGTGGCCTATTTATAAAAAAAAAAAAAAAAAACTATCAGGTTCCTCGCATCATGTTCTCATTCACTTTATGCAGTTAATAGCCCACTGTGTCTGTACTGCTACATACTTAGGCAGTTAACTGGTTCATGCAGCTTTACATGAACACCCGAGCCTTACACTATGGCCGGTCCGAATAACTAATAACTAACTAGCTTGCGAGCAGGGCCCTCATTCCTCCTGGTATCTGTTTTGAACTGTATTTCTGTTATGCTGTAATGTCTATTGTCTGTACAAGTCCCCGCTATAATTTGTAAAGCGCTGCGGAATATGTTGGCGCTATATAAATAAAAATTATTATTATTATTATATTATTATAGTGAAAGCAACCCCTGCTGTCAGAAAGTCTATTTTGCGCAATGCAAGCAATGATTTAATTACAGCCATAGGCGAGATTGCTTTAAATATCTTAAAAGGCAGGATTCCGCTGAAAGAGCGCCAAAAAGGTATATTAAAGAAGTGGCGTAAAGCTATAAGAACCCTGAGCGACAGATCTCAGCCCATAATGAAAAAGAAGCGACTACTAAAACAGGCCGGTGGGTTTATCGGCCCTCTTTTAGCTTTTGCAATTCCAATAATAACAAGCCTGATCGCCAGAAGATAATGGAGCATGCAGCGAAAATGTATCTAGTCCCCAAACAGGAGCTAGACAAACTAAGACCCGGTACTACAGATAACATATGCGACAGTGTTATTCGACGCCTTGATGGTGAAATTAGCGACATTTTACATCGTCGTGACATTCCCGATGATGTGAAAATTAAAATGTATAGCTCTGTGCTACAACGCTACTTGGTACATACGCGTCACAGCTCAAAAGAAGTAACGGCTTTAAATCTCGTTAGCACTCCTGATCCTGGTCAGCAACAATTGCCAAATACCGACTCTGATAAAAATCAGGAGATCGCTGAAATTGTCAGCCATATAAACCAAAGATATAAAAAGAATGCTGAATTTTTACTAAACAGGCTGCTGCAGAATAAAAATGTTACAGCATGGAATAATAATGCTGAATTTATTTTCAAAGGATCCGTAATACCAGGGTCTAACTTACTGGATTTGGTACGTAGTACAACGCAGAGCCATGCTCTGAACAGTAGAAATTTACCGCCGGGTTGGGATTCATTTATGCAGGCTATGGCCGAGCTAAATATGCCGTCTACAGTTGTGGGTAACCCCGCTACTAGGAAGCTTTTAGATGAATTAAAAATTACCAACAGTGAGACACGCTCTGTATCTACACCGCTGAAGTTAGCTCCGGCGCCCCGTACAATTCAATCTTTACATTCCCCGTCATTAGGTACCACACGCGGAACTCTGCTACCTAAAAAAAGGTCTCTACCGATACTACAAACCATGTGGCTCACGATGTAAAGAATGTACTGCATAAATGCTGTACTTGCCTTTGTAACGCTATATTAATTATTTTGTAAGAAGTGTAATGATGTATGTTCATTGTACTATTTAATGTTTTTACTTTTTATATTCTGTAAGAATTTTTATAGTATTGAAATGTCTTTGAGATGTATTTATTTTGCAACAATAAAATCTTTTTAACTTTTTTACAATATCGTGTCTTTGGTTTTATATTCGTATAAAACACGCCGCTTCTTACTTGCGTGTGTTGTAATATGGCCACATACATAATGTGCCCATATAATGAGAATGGTGTTATAAACCACATGTAAAAATGAGAATCCTAGGATATAATTATAAACAGCTTGGTGTTATCCCAGAATCAAATTAACAATATCAAACATGGTGTGTTATAAAAACATGAATAAAACACAATGCCCTGAGGGGATTATCAAAAGCTAATATAAAACTATATCAAACTATACCAAACTATATCAAAAGGGGAAATCAACCAAGGAGGGACAGCTGCCTACCAGCTGTCAGACAGGGGAGGGGAGGGGTTACACACTTTGATAGGGGCGTGTCCACCTGTCAAATTGAGTTTGACGAAACCACCCGATTATACACTACTCAGGGCCATGGATCGGCTCACGGCCTCGTGACTTCCCCAAAGAACTGTCTGACCCGGTTCTGAGTACCCTATGGCCCTGGTGGGTGTCACAGAAGACTACCGTAAAATTGACAATGTTACCATAAGGCTGCCGTCACACTAGCAGTATTTGGTCAGTATTTTACATCAGTATCTGTAAGCCAAAGCCAGGAGTGGAACAATTAGAGGAAAAGTACAATAGAAACATATGCACCACTTCTGCATTTATCACCCACTCCTGGTTTTGGCTTACAAATACTGATGTAAAATACTGAGCAAATACTGATAGTGTAATGGCAGCCTAACAGTCTCTGGCTGCTCTTAGGGAAGCTAAGTATTTCTCCACATTCGACTTGACCAGTGGTTATTGTCAGGTGCTGGTTCTAAAGCTGACAAGGAGAAGACAGCTTTCACGATGCCAATGGGACTATTCGAGCACAAATTAAAAGCCTCTTGAACTGTGCAACGCACCAGAAATTTTTCAAAGATTAATGGAGTTCTTCTTGGGGAAAAAGAACTTTGAAATGTTCCTCTTGTAGTTATCATCATCAACTGCTCTAGTAAAAGCGATTTTTTTCCTGTTGCTGAGTTCTAGACATTGCTCATTGATACAGGCTGATCCTGCATCCCTTCCACAACTTCTTCCTTTTTATTCTGCAGACGATGGCCCACCGGCTGCCAAGAACATCTTGATCATTGACCGCCATTACACGCCGGCTCAGTGGAGGCCGATCAGGACACTATTTCTGATGTTCCTTTTTAATTAAGACCGGGACTGTCTACCTGTTTTGATTTTTTCCTGTAAATTGTGGGTTTGACTACAATTTCTCTTAATTCCAGTGAATTCTAGTGAGATGACAACTATGAGCATGTAAAATGGTGTTTTATATCAATTGTTGCATGTTTTTAATAGCATTTTCTTTTTCTTTCAGTTAAATGCTGTTTTTACATGTGTGTTTTTCTGCTGCATATTTGTTTGATTTGCAAATCACGTGATCAGTGGGGTAACTAGAGTCTGATGGGCCCCAGTGCATGATTTGGACTGGGCTGCCCCTCCCCACCCCCAAACAATCCTTGTATATATTATTATTATTATTATACATTTTTATAGCGCCATTTATTCCATGACGCTTTACATGTGAATACGAGGCAAATATAGACAAATACATTAAACATGAGCAGATAACAGGCACACGAGTACATAAGGAGGGAGGACCCTGCCCGCGAGGGCTCACAGTCTGCAGGGGAGGGGTGATGAAATACTATGAGAGGGTAGGGCAGGTTGCGCGGCGGATCAGTAACTTCAGGATCACTGCAAGCTGTAGGCTTGTCGGAAGAGGTGGGTCTTGAGGTTCTTTTTGAAGGTTTCTATGGTAGGCGAGAGTCTGATGTGTTGGGGTAGAGAGTTCCAGAGTATGGGGCAAGCACGGGAGAAGTCTTGGATGCGGTTGTGGGAAGAAGAGATGAGAGGGGAGTAGAGAAGGAGGTCTTGAGAGGATCGGAGGTTGCGTGTAGGTAGGTACCGGGAGACCACATCACAGATGTATGGAGGAGAAAGGTTGTGGATGGCTTTGTATGTCATTGTGAGGGTTTTGAACTGGAGTCTCTGGGCGATAGGAAGCCAGTGAAGGGCTTGACATAGGGGAGAGGCTGGGGAATAGCGGGGAGACAGGTAGATTAGTCGGGCAGCAGAGTGTAGGATGGATTGGAGCGGTGCCAGAGTGCTAGAGGGGAGTCCAGAGAGTAGGAGGTTGCAGTAGTCGAGGCGGGAGATGATAAGGGCATGCACTAGCGTTTTTGCGGTGTCGCGATCAAGGAAAGCACGGAATATTTTTGAGTTTGAGATGGCAGGAGGAGGCAAGGGCTTGGATATGTGGCTTGAAGGAGAGGGCAGAGTCGAGGATCACCCCGAGGCACCGGGCGTGTTGGACTGGGGAAAGTGAGCAGCCATTGACATTGATGGATAGGTCTGGTGGAGGGGTAGAGTGAGATGGGGGAAAGATGATGAATTCTGTTTTGTCCATGTTCAGTTGTAGAAAGCGAGCAGAAAAGAAGGCTGAAATAGCAGACAGACAGTGCGGGATTTTGGTAAGTAAGGAGGTGAGGTCAGGTCCGGATAGGTAGATCTGCGTGTCATCAGCGTAGAGATGGTACTGCATACCGTGGGATTCTATGAGCTGTCCCAAGCCGAAAGTGTAGATGGAGAAGAGTAGGGGTCCTAGAACAGAGCCTTGAGGAACACCGACTGACAAGGGGCGAAGTGAGGAGGTGGTGTGGGGGAGGGAGACACTGAATGTTCGGTCTGTCAGATATGACGAGATCCAGGAAAGGGCCAAGTCTGTGATGCCAAGAGATGAGAGAATTTGTAGCAAAAAGGAGTGGTCCACAGTGTCAAAGGCAGAAGACAGGTCCAGGAGAAGGAGGACAGAGTAGTGTCGCTTGCTCCTGGCAGTTAGTAGGTCATTGGTGACTTAAGTTAGGGCAGTTTCAGTTGAGTGATGGGAACGAAGCCTGATTGTAACCGATCAAAGAGGGAGCAGGAGGAGAGGTGGGAGGACAGTTCAAGATGGACGTGTTGCTCCAGCAATTTGGAGGCATAAGGGAGAAGAGATATCGGGCGATAGCTAGACACAGAGGATGGGTCGAGGGAGGGCTTTTTGAGGATGGGTGTGATCTTGGCATGCTTGAAGGATGAGGGGAAGACACCTGTTGTGAGTGAGAGGTTGAAGAGGTGCGTTAGGGTTGGGATGAAGACCATGGAAAGGTTAGGGATGAGGTGGGATGGGAGCGGGTCAAGCGTGCAGGTGGTGAGGTGTGATCTTGACAGGAGGGTGGAGAGCTGATCTTCTGTCATGGTGGAGAAGCTGGTTTTGGAGGAGCAGGGTTGAGCAGCTAAGAGGGGCAGTGGGCGCTGTGGGCCAAAGCTTTCTCTGATCGTATCGATCTTCTGTTTCAAGAAAGAGGCGAAGTCTTCAGCAGAAATGAGGGGGGAGGGAGGAGGTGCTGGGGGACGGAGTAGAGAATTGAAAGTGTTGAAAAGCTGTTTAGGGTTGTGAGACAGGGAGGATATGAGAGATGAGAAGTAAGTTTGTTTTGCGGCAGTGAGTGCAGACTTGAAGCTGGCGAGGGACTGCTTGTATGTAGTGAAGTGGTCGGCAGAGCGGGAATGCTTCCATCTCCGCTCAGCAATCCTGGAAGCCCGTCTTAATTCTTTGGTCAGGCTGGTCAGCCAGGGTTGCCTGTTAATTGTACAAGTTTTACTATGCATGAGCGGGGCGGCCGAATCGAGTGTTGCTGTTATTGTGGTGTAATAAAAAGTGGCAGCAGCATCTGTGTCATGAAGGGAGGCTATGTCTGTGAGAGGGAGAAGGGACTCCGAGAGTGATTGTAAGTTGAGATGTTTGAGATTTCTGCGAGGGAGTTTGTGGAGTGGGGGTTGCACATTAGGAGAGGAGAGGGAAGAGAATGTCAGTAGGTTGTGGTCTGACAGGGGGAGGGGTGTGTTAATGAGATTAGTAAGGGAGCAGAGGCGGGTGAAGATGAGGTCCAGCGTGTGGCCATCTTTGTGAGTGGCCTCAGAGGACCATTGAGTGAGGCCAAAGGAGGCAGTCAGTGATAGAAGTTTAGAGGCAGCTGAGGTGGAAGTGTCAATGGGGATATTGAAATCACCCATGATGATAGTGGGGATGTCGACAGAGAGGAAATGAAGTAGCCAGGTGGTGAAGTGGTCGAGAAAGGTGGAGATGGCTAGTTCTGGGGGGCGGTAGATGACAGCCAGCTGGAGGTTGGAGGGGGAGTAGATGCGGACAGAGTGCACCTCAAACGAGGGAAGATTAGCGGAGGGTGGTAGCGGGATTGGAGTAAAGGAGCAGGTGTCGGACAGGAGCAATCCAACTCCTCCACCACATTTGTTGCTGGGGCGAGGGGTGTGAGAAAGGTGGAATCCGCCATAGGAGAGCGCAGCTGGAGAGGCAGAGTCAGAGGGGGTGAGCCAGGTTTCAGTGAGGCCGAGGAAGGAGAGTTTGTTGGTGATGAAGAGGTCGTGGATAAATGTCAGTTTGTTGCAGATGGAGCGTGCGTTCCATAGTGCTCCAGGTAGGGGGAGCAGGGGAGTGGGGGCTGGATGAATGGGTATGAGGTTGTCATGGTTGGGAAAACATGCGGAGGATCGTGGCAGGGGGTTAGAAATGAGTGTGGGGATGAGTTGGGGAGGGCCGGGATTTGGGGATATGTCACCAGCGATGAGGAGTAGCAGGCAGAATGTTAGAAGGTGGGAGCAGGATAGGACATGATGTGGCCATGTGTGTCTGGAGAAAAAGGATTGTATGTGGAGGAACAGTTCTGAGGAGAAGGTGAGATGGCTGGCGAGGATGGAGGAAGAAATGACTAGTTCCTTACTAGGTGGAGGGATTGCAGGAGATTGTAAGAAGGAAAGTAGTATGGGTGTGAAAGAGAAAAGAAACCGAAACATTGTAGTGGTTGGTATTCTGTTACCTTCCAGTCAATTCCAGTCCAATTCAGTCTAATTCAAAATCATAATTAAAAAGATGTAATTTAAAAGATGAAAGTTAAAAGATGAATTGCAGCAGACTGAGTCTGTAGCAGACTCCTGCATGTGAATATATCCCCAGTTAAGGGCAATCAGGTGTGAATGAGGAGGTGGCTGGGTATGGGAGACCAGATGTCGAGAGTTAAGCAAAGGTCATAAAGTGAGGGAGGGGTTGGAGTGACCACTCAAAGAGATGCCAGGATCACACAATGAGATACATGAAAACAGGTCATGGAAAACATGTACTTGCATATACTGTTATATGCTCTCCATCCTAATATATATGTTCCCCTTCCTGACCCCAGCCTGGTATATACAGTATATCCCCCATCCTGGTACATATGTCCCTTATCCTTTTATATATATACTAGATTGTGGCCCGATTCTAACGCATCGGGTATTTTAGAATATGCATGTCCCCGTAGTATATGGACAATGATGATTCCAGAATTCGCGGCAGACTGTGCCCGTCGCTGATTGGTCGAGGCAACCTTTATGACATCATCGTCGCCATGGCAACCATTATGACATCTACGTCGATACTATACCCGTCGCTGATTGGTCGAGGCGAATTCGCGGCAGACTGTGCCCGTCGCTGATTGGTCAAGGCAACCTTTATGACATCATCGTCGCCATGCTGTGCCCGTCGCTGATTGGTCGACGCAACCTTTATGACATCATCGTCGCCATGGCAACCATTATGACATCTACGTCGATACTGTGCCCATCGCTGAATCAGAAACGTGGGATTTCTACGTCCTTTATGACATCTACGTCGATACTGTGCCCGTTGCTGATTGGTCGAGGCCTGGTGGCCTCGACCAATCA
Source organism: Ranitomeya imitator (assembly GCF_032444005.1). Lineage (NCBI taxonomy): Eukaryota > Metazoa > Chordata > Amphibia > Anura > Dendrobatidae > Ranitomeya > Ranitomeya imitator. Next base: position 114,155,336 of record NC_091288.1, on the reverse strand, counting down.
GATGCGGGATGTCTACGTCCTTTATGACATTATCGTCGCTGTGCCCGTCGCTGATTGGTCGAGGCCTGGCGGCCTCGACCAATCAGAGGCGCGGGTTTCTACGTCGATACTATGCCCGTCGCTGATTGGTCGAGGCCTGGCAGCCTCGACCAATCAGAGACGCGGGATTTCCAGGACAGACAGACAGACAGAATGGCAGACAGACAGACGGAAAAACCCTTAGACAATTATATATATATAGATACCTCATACTGGTACATATGTCTCTTGTCCTGGACCCCATCTTGATATATACATCCCTGATCCTGGAATATATGTCCCTTATCCTTAACCCCATCCTAGTATATGTATCCCCCTTCCTGGTATATATGTACCACATTTTGCAGCTGTTCTTTAATGCATAGAAAACAAATAAAGAATTATTCTCACCTCTCAGCCGCTCCCTCGCCACCCAGCATTCTATTCTGAAGCCTGCAACTCACTTCAGGCAACGAGAGAGAATGGCATCATTGCCACTTGCTACCTCAGTCACATGTATGCCAATGTCAGCTGCTGGCCTCTGATTGTCCAGCAGCATGTATTGCGGCGCATGGACCTGATGGGTCTCTACCCTGCAATACACTTCAGCTAAATCTCTCTCCGAGGTCGCACATCCAATTAGAGTTTGTGCAGGCATTGGCTGGCCCTTCACATTCATGGGCCCGTTCTCGACAATGGTTGTTATGCCCCTGCAGGTGATTCATTATGTGACGTGTCGTTCAAGTGAATTAATCAGTGTACCTGTGTTTGACAATGAGAGGTGTATTTCAGAATCGCAGGATTCATTGCAGCTTAGCTTGGACAAAGGATGATGGAGTGCATCTGAAATGTGCAGCTATACTTGTGGTCATAATTTTGGAATCAAAATATTTAAAAAAAGTTTCCTAGTAAAGTCAAGTTTTTTATCAGAAGCTGGAATTAGCTATCTTCTCTTATGGCAAAAATAAGCCCTCATACAGCTCCATTATGCTCTTATTATGTCCCATTATGTAAGGCTCCCTTCACACGTCCATTTTTTATGTCCGCATGAGGTCCGTGTTTTAACAACAACAAATGCGGACATACGCATACCTATTGTATTTAACCCCATAACCCCCAAGGGTGGTTTGCACGTTAATGACTAGACCAGTTTTTACAATTCTGACCACTGTCCCTTTATGAGGTTGTAATTCTGGAACGCTTCAACGGATCCAGATGATTCTGACACTGTTTTCTGGTGACATTTTGTAGTTCATGATAGGGGTAAAATTTATTTGATATTACCTGCGTTTATTTATGAAAAAAAATTGAAATTTGGCGAAAATGTTGAAAATTTCGCAATTATCCAACTTTGAATTTTTATGCCTTTAAATCACAGAGATATGTCACACAAAATACTTAATAAGTAACATTTTCCACATGTCTACTTTACATCAGCACAATTTTGGAATCAACATTTTTTTTGTTAGGGAGTTATAAGGGTTAAAAGTTGACCAGCAATTTTTCATTTTTACACCATTTTTTTAGGGACTACATCACATTTGAAGTAACTTTGAGGAGTCTATATGATAGAAAACACCCAAATGTGACACCATTCTAAAAACTGCACCCCTCAAGGTGCTCAAAACCACATTCAAGAAGTTTATTAACCCTTCAGGTGTTTCACAGGAATTTTTGGAATGTTTAAAAAAAATAAACATTTAACTTTTTTTCACAAAAAATGTATTTCAGCTCCAATTTGTTTTATTTTACCAAGGGTAACAGGAGAAATTGGACCCCAAAAGTTGTAAAATTTGTCCTGAGTACGCTGGTATCCCATATGTGACGGTAAAACACTGTTTGGGCGCATGACAGAGCTCGTAAGGGAAGGAACACCGTTTGACTTTTCAATGCAAAATAGACTGGAATTGAGATAGGACACCATGTCGCATTTTCGGAGACCCTGATGTGCTTAAACAGTGGAAACCCCCAAAAGTGACACCATTTTGGAAAGCAGACCCCCTAATGAACTTATCTAGATGTGTTGTGAAAACTTTGAACCCCCAAGTGTTTCACTACAGTTTATAACGCAGAGCCGTGAAAATAAAAAAATCATTTTTTCCCACAAAAATGATTTTTTAGCCCCCAATTTTTTATTTTCCCAAGGGTACCAAGAGAAATTGGACCCCAAAAGTTGTTGTCCAATTTGTCCTGAGTACGCTGATACCCAATATGTTGGGGTAAACCCCTGTTTGGGCGCACGGGAGATCTTGGAAGGGAAGGAGCACTGTTTTACTTTTTCAATGCAGAATTGGCTGCAATTAAGATTGGACGGCATGTCGCGTTTGGAGAGCCCCTGATGTGCCTAAACAGTGGAAACCCCTCAATTCTAACTCCAACCCTAACCCGAACACACCCCTAACCCTAATCCCAACCCCAACCATAACCCTAACCACACCCCTAACCTGAACACACCCGTAACCATAATCCCAACCCTAACCACACCCTTAACCCCAACACACCCCTAACTCCAACACACCCCTAACCCTAATCCCAACCCTAACCCTAACCATACCCCTAACCCTGACACACCCCTAACCCTAATCCCAACCCTAATCCCAACCGTAAATGTAATCCAAACCCTAACCCTAACTTTAGTCCCATCAACTAACCCTAACTTTAGCCCCAACCCTAACTGTAGCCCTAACCCTAACTTTAGCCCCAATCCTAACCCTAACTTTAGCCCCAACTCTAACCCTAACTTTAGCCCCAACCCTATCTGTAGCCCTAACCCTAACTTTAGCCCCAATCCTAACCCTAACTTTAGCCCCAACTCTAACCCTAACTTTAGATACAACTCCAACCCTAATTTTAGCCCCAACCCTAACTTTAGCCCCAACCCTAACCCTAACTTTAGCCCCAACCCTAACTGTAGCCCTAACCCTAACTTTAGCCCCAATCCTAACCCTAACTTTAGCCCCAACTCTAACCCTAACTTTAGCTCCAACTCTAACCCTAACTTTAGCTCCAACACTAACCCTAACTTTAGCCCCAACCCTAACTTTAGCCCCCACCCTAACTTTAGCCCCAACCCTAACCCTAACTTTAGCCCCAACCCTAAGCCTAATTTTAGCCCCAACCCTAACTGTAGCCCTAACCCTAACTTTAGCTCCAATCCTAACCCTAACTTTAGCCCCAACTCTAACCCTAACTTTAGCTCCAATTCTAACCCTAACTTTAGCCCCAACCCTAACTTTAGCCCCAACCCTAACTTTAGCCCCAACCCTAACTTTACCTCCAACCCTAACCCTAACTTTAGCCCCAACCGTAACTGTAGCCCTACACACACACTAAAAGACGCTTTTTATTGCAAAAAATAGTTTTGTGTCTCCACATTTTGAGAGCTAAAATGTTTCCATATTTTGGTCCACAGAGTCATGTGAGGTCTTGTTTTTATATGGGACGAGTTGACGTTTGTATTGGTACCATTTCCGGGCACGTGACATTTTTTTATCGCTTTTTATTCCGATTTTTGTGAGGCAGAATGACCAAAAACCAGCAATTCATGAATTTCTTTTGGGGGGGTTATACCATTCCACGTTCGGTAAAATTGGTAAAGCAGTTTTATTCTTCGGGTTAGTTCGATTACAGCGATACCTCATTTATATCATTCTTTTATGTTTTGGCGCTCTTATACGATAAAAATGATTTTATATAAAAAATAATTATTTTTGCATCGCTTTATTCTGAGGACTATAACTTTATTTTTTGCTGATTATGCTGTATGGCAGCTCCTTTTTTGCGGGATAAGATGACGTTTTCAGTGGTACCTTGTTAATTTATATCCGTCTTTTTGATCGCGTGTTATTCCACTTTTTGTTCGGCGGTATGATAATAAAGCATGGGTTTTTGTCTGTTTTTTTTTTAACGGTGTTCACTGAAAGAGTTAACTAGTTGGACAATTTTATAGGTCGGGTCATTACGGACGCGGCGATACTATGTGTACTTTTATTTTTTTTATTATTATTATTTAGATAAAGAAGTGTATTTATTGGAACAATATATTTTTTTTGCTTTATTTAGGATTTTTGTTTTTGTTTTTACACATGTAAATATATTTTTTTTTTACTTTGTCCCAGGGTGAGACATCATGCTATAGTGTCAGATCGCTGATCTGACACTTTGCAAAGCATTGTGTCAGATCAGCGATCTGACAGGCAGGGCAGGAGGCTTGCCGGCGCCTGCTCTCAGCAGGCGCTTGCAAGCCACCTCCCTGCAGGACCTGGAAGGAGCCCCGTGGCCATTTTGGATTTGGGGACTGCAGGGAGGAGACGCTCGGAACAACGCAATCACATCGTGTTGTTCTGAGGGTCTCAGGAACCCCCTCCCTGCACGATGCTTCCCTATGCCGACCGTGAGCGCGGCCAATCGCCTATGACGTACTATCCCATCCCTGGGAATTAAGTCCCAGGTCACCTCGACGGGATAGTACGTCATATGGGATTAAGGGGTTAATGGTGGTGCGCACATGTCAGGTTTCTTACACAGACCTTGCGTCTGTATGAAAAACCAGCAGGCATGTCAGTTTTTTTATCAGCAGCATGGTTAAAATGCGCGTGTCATCAGCGTGACACGTACTGGCATCTGGGAAGAAGTGGTACAGTTCTCGCTATTCCCAGGCACCGGCTGCGGAAAGCATTCTATTCATTATCACTTGGTCTCCTTGAGATCAGTGCGATTAGGCAACAATGATGGGAGCTGTATTCAGCACCCGTTGTGTACAGTCTATGTAAAATTAAAAAAAAAAAATGGGGTTGGCTCGCGTGTAATTTTCATATCCAGAAGAAGGAAAGCCCATGCATGGGGGGCTGATATTAATAATCTGGGATAAAGAACAATATCCCAAACAGTTCCCAGGCTACTAATAACAGCTCACAGCTGTTTGCTAAGTCTTTACTGGTGAATTTACAGGGACCCCAGAAAAAAAATTACGTAGGGTCCCCCTATAAATTCAAACCAGCAAGGGGCCAGAGATCTTGCCGCCCCCCCACCAGGCTACTAACATCAGCCCGCAGCAGCCCTAGAAATTTCACATACATAAAATGTGCCATATCTAGCACTTAGCCTCGCTCTTCCCACTTTCCCTGGTGCAGTGGCAAGTGGGGCAATATTTGTGGGGTTGATGTTAGCTTTCTATTGTCAGCTGACATCAAGCCCAAAACTTAGTAATGGAGAGGAGTCTATAAGACACCTCCATTACTAACAACATAGTAAGTTCTGAAATAAACACACAGCAAGAATAAAATCCTTTTTCTTTACTAGACACTGACTCCTTTATTTTAAATTCATATAAAGAAGCAAAGTTATACTCACGTAAATAACAATAAACAACCATATCTCTCACCTGTCCAACGTGAAGATGATCCATACTGTGCCACACCGTAATCCATCTCTGTGACATCTGATTTTCAAAATGAACGGTGCTATGATGTGACTGTTCATGCTTAAAGTGATGAAGGGTGACGTCATAGAGTTTACCGCCGGTCACTGAAGCCGTGGTTCTCAAGGGCAGTTCACTGTGAGCGACTCGATGAACCGCGGTGACCTCAATGAGATCACCGCTAGCTCAGTATGAAAATTCTCAAGGTGCTGCGTTGATTTCATTGGGGTCACCACAGTTCACTGTCTCGAAACACAATGAACTGCCAGTGGGAATTGAGTGTGATTATACCTGATGCATCAGCATATTCCTCACAGTGCTTCAGGATCCATCTCACAGTCAGCCAGTGCTAGAATACAGCAGAGCTTAAGAGCTGCAAAAAATGTGTTTGCAAGAAGACAAAGTTCAGTTCTGCTATTCTATGTTAATTTCATGTCTCACACTGGTAACTCCTCCTTTTATTTAAAATAATCTCTGGAGGCAGATTCTCATGCAGATCAGTTTCTGGCCCACAGCCTGGAAGAGGTCATTTAAATATAAGGAAATATGGATTTTTCTGAAATAAGGCATTGGATCACAGATATCAAGGTATCATTTTATTCAGCTTCCTATGACCTACATTCTGATATAGACAACTTAGGATGGTTGATCCTACTGACAGATTCCCTTTAAATTGTGCCATGTCATTTTACAGGTTGTAATGGAATTTGGTTTCCTTCTAGCAGTACTTGGGCTTAATTAAATAGTAAGACTAAATAGGACAAATATTTCTAGTGTGAAGTATGAAAAGCAGAACTAAAAAACAACAGTTATATCAGATTTAACATAGATTTTTAAGCTGATTCTACTCCATGTGAAAACCACCTCAAATCCTATTTGAATAAGCTTCTAATTCATTCCATTTGGGAGAACACACCTAGAGAAAACATGGTTAGATTTTTCTTTCCACATGCTTTTTTTCCATATGTCAATTTTTCAGGCTATTCTGCTTGGAAAAACACTCCAAATTTGATTTCAAAATCAAATGAAGCATACACATACAAAATTTCAAAATCAAATGAAGCATACGCATACACATACACAGAAACTATGTCCAATACTCTCCAAAAAATTTATGCCAAAAACAGTTTTTAAAGCGTATTTTTAATATAGATTTTTCTGCCAGAAGAATTCACATAAGAAAAAATCTTGTGTGACCATGTCCTAAAAGTTAGATGTTGATTTTTACCAGGTCATCTAAAGATGAGGACTGCCTTCTTCCTTGTGGGTCAAACTCCTTTTCTCGAAGTGTAGTGCTAACATAGTCTCCCCTTTGGAATAAAAATCAAAAAATATTTGGAATTAGGTTTATTCAGTCACTTAAGTAACTAAATAGGATCAAAATTTACTGGTATATGATTGGTGATCTATTCAATTTCTTGAAGGTATGATACTCTTGATAAACAATGGACTGACAGATATGCATATGATGATATACAGCTCTGGCAAAAATTAAGAGACCACTGCAAAATTTTTGGTTTATCTGATTTTTCTCTTTATAGGTATATTTTTGAGTAAAATGTAAAATATTCTTTTATTCTATAAACTACTGACAACATGTCTCCGAAGTTCCAAGCAATAAATTTTGTATTTATTTTCTGAAAATTAGAAATGGTCAAAATAACAAAACAAATGCATTGCTTGCAGACCTCAAATAATGCAAAAATAAACAAATTCAAAAATCATTTAGAAACAACAATACTAATGTTTAAACTCAGGAAGAGTTCAGAAATCAATATTTTGTGGAATAACCATGATTTTTATTCACAGCTTTCACGCGTTTTGGCATGTTTTCCACTAGTCTTTCACACTGCTTTTAGGTGACCTTATGCCACTACTGGTGCAAAAATTTAAGCAATTCTTCTTTCTTTGATGGCTTGTGACTATTCATGACGTCATTGCACACTCACTTTGTGCCAGGCAGTGCAGCCGCTGAGACAGAAGAAGAGAGAAGCGCGGGCACGAGGAGAGGTGAGGAGTGTTTTTTTTGTTTTTTTTTACCACAACAGTGAGTACTGGACTGTGGGGTCCTTTTCGGAGGGGAGATGCAGGCTGTGTTACATACTACGTGGTTGTGTTACATACTATGCAGGCTGCCTTACATACTACATGGCTGTGCTATATACTATGCAGGCTGTGTTACATAATACATGGCTGTGTTATATACAATGCGGGCTGTGTTACATACTACGTGGCTGTATTATATACTATGCGGGCTGTGTTACATACAATGTGGGCTGTGTTATATACTATGTGGGCTGTGTTACATACTACGTGGCTGTGTTATATACTATGCGGGCTGTGTTGCATACTAAGTGGGATGTGTTATATGCTATGCGGGCTGTGTTATATACTACGTGGGCTGTGTTACATACTACGTGGCTGTGCTATATACTATGCGTGCTGTGCTTTATACCACACGGACTGTGCTGTATACTACGTGGCTGTGTTATATACTATACGGGCTGTGTTACATACTACGTGGCTGTGCTATATACTATGTGGGCTGTGTTATATACTATGCGGGCTGTGTTACATACTATTTGGCTGTGCTATATACTATGCGGGCTGTGTTACATACATGGCTGTGCTATATACTATGCAGGCTGTGTTACATACTGCGTGGCTGTGCTATATACTACGTGGGCTTGCTGCATGATATGCGGGCTGTGTAATATACAGTGCGGGCTGTGTTATATACTACTGGGGTATGTTATATTCTATGGGGAGGCTGAGTTAATACTGTGTGGCTGTGTTATATACTATGCAGGGTTTATTATATTCTATGGGGAGACTGTTATACACTATAGGGGGTACATTATATTCTATGGGGAGGCTGTGCTATATACTATGGGGGGCTGCTTTGTATTCTATGGGGAGCTACATTATATACTATGGAGAGGTGGGCTGTATTGTATTCTATGGGGGGCTACATTATATTCTATGGGTGGCTGTATTCGATTTTATGAGGGAGGATTGCATCATACTCTTTGATTAGGCTACATTATATTCTTTGGGGAGGTGGGCTGTATTATATTCTATTTGGGGCTACATTATATTCTATGGGGGACTGTATTATATTTATATTCTATGAGGGGTGATTGCATGATACTCTATGAGGGGGCTACATTATCCTCTATGATGTATTATATTTTTGGGGGGTTACATTATACTCTGTGGGGTGGTTGCATTATGCTCTATGGGGTGGCTGCATTATACTACAGGTCCTTCTCAAAAAATTAGCATATAGTGTTAAATTTCATTATTTACCATAATGTAATGATTACAATTAAACTTTCATATATTATAGATTCATTATCCACCAACTGAAATTTGTCAGGTCTTTTATTGTTTTAATACTGATGATTTTGGCATACAACTCCTGATAACCCAAAAAACCTGTCTCAATAAATTAGCATATCAAGAAAAGGTTCTCTAAACGACCTATTACCCTAATCTTCTGAATCAACTAATTAACTCTAAACACATGCAAAAGATACCTGAGGCTTTTATAAACTCCCTGCCTGGTTCATTACTCAAAACCCCCATCATGGGTAAGACTAGCGACCTGACAGATGTCAAGAAGGCCATCATTGACACCCTCAAGCTAGAGGGTAAGACCCAGAAAGAAATTTCTCAACAAATAGGCTGTTCCCAGAGTGCTGTATCAAGGCACCTCAATGGTAAGTCTGTTGAAAGGAAACAATGTGGCAGAAAACGCTGTACAACGAGAAGAGGAGACCGGACCCTGAGGAAGATTGTGGAGAAGGACCGATTCCAGACCTTGGGGAACCTGAGGAAGCAGTGGACTGAGTCTGGTGTGGAAACATCCAGAGCCACCGTGCACAGGCGTGTGCAGGAAATGGGCTACAGGTGCCGCATTCCCCAGGTAAAGCCACTTTTGAACCATAAACAGCGGCAGAGGCGCCTGACCTGGGCTACAGAGAAGCAGCACTGGACTGTTGCTAAGTGGTCCCAAGTACTTTTTTCTGATGAAAGCAAATTTTGCATGTCATTCGGAAATCAAGGTGCCAGAGTCTGGAGGAAGACTAGGGAGAAGGAAATGCCAAAATGCCTGAAGTCCAGTGTCAAGTACCCACAGTCAGTGATGGTGTGGGGTGCCATGTCAGCTGCTGGTGTTGGTCCACTGTGTTTCATCAAGGGCAGGGTCAATGCAGCTAGCTATCAGGAGATTTTGGAGCACTTCATGCTTCCATCGGCTGAAATGCTTTATGGAGATGAAGATTTCATTTTTCAGCACGACCTGGCACCTGCTCACAGTGCCAAAACCACTGGTAAATGGTTTACTGACCATGGTATTACTGTGCTCAATTGGCCTGCCAACTCTCCTGACCTGAACCCCATAGAGAATCTGTGGGATATTGTGAAGAGAAAGTTGAGAGACGCAAGACCCAACACTCTGGATGAGCTTAAGGCCGCTATTGAAGCATCCTGGGCCTCCATAACATCTCAGCAGTGTCACAGGCTGATTGCCTCCATGCCACGCCGCATTGAAGCAGTCATTTCTGCCAAAGGATTCCCGACCAAGTATTGAGTGCATAACTGAACATTATTATTTGTTGGTTTTTTTGTTTGTTATTAAAAAACACTTTTATTTGATTGGATGGGTGAAATATGCTAATTTATTGAGACAGGTTTTTTGGGTTATCAGGAGTTGTATGCCAAAATCATCAGTATTAAAACAATAAAAGACCTGACAAATTTCAGTTGGTGGATAATGAATCTATAATATATGAAAGTTTAATTGTAATCATTACATTATGGTAAATAATGAAATTTAACACTATATGCTAATTTTTTGAGAAGGACCTGTATATGTGGGCTGCATTATACTGTATCAAAGACTATGGGGAATACATTATACTGTACTATATGAAGAACTATGTGATGCATTATACTATGGGAAGAGAATTGTACTACATTGATGACTATGGCGGTGCATTATACTATATGGAGCACTATGAGGAGTGTATTATACTATGTGTAGGGCTGAGCACTGCATTTTAATATATGGAGGACTATGAGGAGTGTATTATACTATGTGGAGGACTAAGGGAAGTGTATAATACTATATGGAGGACTGAGGAGTGTATTATACTATATGGAGGACTAGGGTGCATATTATATTATATGGAGGACTATGAGGTGTGCATTTTACAATATGGATGACTGTGGTGCACATTATAATATGTGGAGGACTATGGGGTGTATTATACTAAACAAGCAAAATGCTGCATATTCATCAAGTGATTGGATTGTTTATGCCGGGACAAAAATCATTGTTCTCAGCAGCACATCGCCGGTGTAAACTGTAGATGTGCTGCTGATAACATGATACTGAATGGGGACAGATTGATCTAATAGTGATCATTCTGTCCCCATCATTCTTTCTCAGTTGGTGTAAAGAGGCCAGGAAACAAGCGTTGAACGACTTCAATATTGTTGATCACACTCGTTTAGCGGCCTGAACTCACAGGGCATGTAAATACAACCGAAATGCTTCTGTGTGATGTGCAATATGTTACCATTTGGGGCCCCATTTTAAACTTTGACTAGAGCCCCACTTTGCCTAAAACCGGCCCTGCCAACAGGGCTGCTAACATTGATGGCAATCTGGCCTGTTTATCCAGTCCCGAGGCTTTGGGGGGTTACTGGCCAGATTGCCCTCATGTGCGGCGGACAGGGAGCAATCCCTGCAGCTTCGCTGCCTGCAGGAGAAAATGGCAGCGGCGCGGAGCTGCAGGGAATGGATCCGTCCTGCTTTCTGCCTGCGTTTCCTGTCTCACACAACAGCGGCTGAATGACATCATAATTCAGCGCTGCGGCTGTGCGAGACAGGAAGCTGACGGCGATGGTGGGACTTCAGGATACCGTGCACAGAGGTGAGGTGAGTGTGCAGAGCGGTGAATGGTGTTGTGTGTGTCTGTGTGTATAGGTGGAGGAGAGGGCAATGATGGGGGTGATGGGGCAAAGGGCAATGATTGGGTTGACAGAGAGGGAAATGATGAGGGTGATGGGGCAGAAGGCAATGATTGGGTTGACGGAGAGGGCAATGATAGGGGTGGCTGGGGAGAAAGCAATAATGGAGGTGGTGAAGAGGGCAATCATGGGGGTGGGGAAGAGTGCAATAATGGGATGGGGGTGTGGGGGATTGGGATGAGAGAAAAGGGGATTTATAATGGATTTAGGAATGGGGAGGAGGAGGAAGACGTTATTATTGATTATTATGTCTAACACAGTCCCTTAGTATATAGTGTACTCATTTACGGTATGTATAGCATAGTCCCTTAGTATATATATATAAATATATATATATATAGCTTTGTCGCCTTAAAAGGAGGGGGGCCCAGATACATTTCCTGCACAGGGGACCCAAACTGTCTGTGTCCGCCCCTGTGTACAAGCCACAGTGTCTTGCACCCACGGTGAAATTTGGTGGAGGATTGGTATTGGTCTGGGGATTCTTCAGCAAGGCTGGAATTGGGCAGGTTGTTCTTTGCGAAGGATTTATGCATAAAGCCGCATACAAGGTTATCCTGGAAAAACAGTTGATTCCTTCTGCTCAGGCAATGTTCCTTAACTCTGAGGACTGTTTTTTCCAGCAGGACAACGCGCCATGCCACACAGCTAGGTCAATCAAGGTGTGGATGAAGGACCACTACATCAAATCCCTGTCATGGCCAGCCCAATCTCCAAACCTGAACCCCATTGAAAACTTCTGGAATGTAATCAAGAGGAAGATGGTTAGTCACAAGCAGGGTCGGCGTCAGCACCCAGCGCACCAAAGCAAGTGCCGGGGCCCTGAGCAGGCAGAGGGCCCAGTCGCCGTCGGGGACACTGGCGTGCTATAGTGCCAGCCCCCGCGAGTGGAACCCTCACCTGCTCCGGGCCCCGGCACTTGCGATACTTACCTCTCCCTGTTCCAGAGCTGCAGCGTCTTCCATCCTCTGACTGTGACGTTCAGGTCAGAGGGCGCGATGACATCACCAGTGCATTCCCTCTGCCTGAGCAGTCGCAGCACAGAGAGTAGGAAGACGCCGACGGTGAGGAGTCAAGAGCAGAGCAGTGCCAAGCAACAAAAGGTGAGTATTTCATTTATTTTTTTTAGATTTGGAGTAATATATGGGGACCATCAGAAGGGGCCCATATATAGAGCATTATATGGGGCTAATTCTATACGGAGTATCTTATAGAGCCAATAATATAGGGAGCATCTAATGGGTCCAATTCTATAGGGAGCATTATATGGGGTCAATTTAATATGGAGCAGTATATGGGGTGTTGTGAATTCAGTTGTCGGGCTCCCTCCTGTGGTCATGAATGGTACTTCGGCTGGTTCTGTCCATGGACTTCCTCTGGTGGGTGTTTCTGAGTTTCCTTCCACAGGTGATGAGGTTAATTCGTTAGCTGGCTGCTCTATTTAACTCCACTTAGATCTTTGCTCCATGCCACCTGTCAATGTTCCAGTATTGGTCTAGTTCACTCCTGGATCGTTCTTGTGACCTGTCTTCCCAGCAGAAGCTAAATTCCAGCTTGTATTTCTTTGGTTTGCTATTTTTCTGTCCAGCTTGCTATTTTTATTGTTGTCTTGCTTGCTGGAAGCTCTGGGACGCAGAGGGAGCGCCTCCGCACCGTGAGTCGGTGCGGAGGGTCTTTTTGCGCCCTCTGTGTGGTCTTTTTGTAGGTTTTTGTGCTGACCGCAAAGTAACCTTTCCTATCCTCGGTCTGTTCAGTAAGTCGGGCCTCACTTTGCTAAATCTATTTCATCTCTGTGTTTGTATCTTCATCTTTACTCACAGTCATTATATGTGGGGGGCTGCCTTTTCCTTTGGGGAATTTCTCTGAGGCAAGGTAGGCTTTATTTTTCTATCTTCAGGGCTAGCTAGTTCCTTAGGCTGTGCCGAGTTGCATAGGGAGCGTTAGGCGCAATCCACGGCTATTTCTAGTGTGTTTGATAGGATTAGGGATTGCGGTCAGCAGAGTTCCCACATCCCAGAGCTCGTCCTTTATTATCAGTAACTATCAGGTCATTCCGTGTGCTCTTAACCACCAGGTCCATTATTGTCCTGACCACCAGGTCATAACAGTACAGGTGGCCCAAAGTACTAATGCATCTCAATAGAGGGATAAGAGAAGTTCTGAGACCATTTTTTTTTCTTTGCAGTGTGTTTTGTCTCTCTTTTCCCCTTTACCTCTGGGTGGTTCAGGACACAGGTATAGACATGGACATTCAAGGTCTGTCCTCTTGGATGGATAATCTCACTACAAGGGTACAAGACATTCAAGATTTTGTGGTTCAGAATCCAATGTCAGAGCCTAGGATTCCAATTCCTGATTTGTTTTTTGGTGATAGATCTAAGTTCTTGAATTTCAAAAATAATTGTAAATTGTTTCTTGCCTTGAAACCTCGCTCCTCAGGTGACCCTGTTCAACAAGTAAAGATCATTATTTCTTTGTTACGTGGTGACCCTCAAGACTGGGCATTTTCCCTTGCGCCAGGAGATCCGGCATTGCGTGATGTTGATGCGTTTTTCCTGGCGCTTGGATTGCTTTATGACGAACCTAATTCAGTGGATCAGGCAGAGAAAATCTTGCTGGCTCTGTGTCAGGGTCAGGATGAAGCGGAGATATATTGTCAGACGTTTAGAAAGTGGTCTGTGCTCACTCAGTGGAATGAATGTGCCCTGGCAGCAATCTTCAGAAAGGGTCTCTCTGAAGCCCTTAAGGATATCATGGTGGGATTTCCCATGCCTGCTGGTCTGAATGAGTATGTCCTTGGCCATTCAGATCGATCGACGCTTGCGTGAGCGTAAAGCTGTGCACCATTTGGCGGTACTATCTGAGCATGGGCCTGAGCCTATGCAATGTGATAGGACTTTGACCAGAGCTGAACGGCAAGAACACAGACGTCGGAATGGGCTATGTTTTTACTGTGGTGATTCCACTCATGCTATCTCCGATTGCCCTAAGCGCACTAAGCGGTTCGCTAGGTCTGCCACCATTGGTACGGTACAGTCTAAATTTCTATTGTCCGTTACTCTGATTTGTCATCCTATTCTGTTATGGCATTTGTGGATTCAGGCGCTGCCCTGAATTTGATGGACTTGGAGTATGCTAGGCGCTGTGGTTTTTTCTTGGAGCCCTTGCAGTATCCTATTCCATTGAGAGGAATTGATGCTACGCCTTTGGCCAAGAATAAGCCTCAGTACTGGACCCAATTGACCATGTGCATGGCTCCTGCACATCAGGAGGATATCCGCTTTCTGGTGTTGCATAATCTGCATGATGTGGTCGTTTTGGGGTTGCCATGGCTACAGGTTCATAATCCAGTATTGGACTGGAAATCTATGTCTGTGTCCAGCTGGGGTTGCCAGGGGGTACATGGTGATGTTCCATTTTTGTCTATTTCGTCTTCCACTCCTTCTGAAGTTCCAGAGTTTTTGTCGGATTATCGGGATGTATTTGATGAGCCCAAAGACAGTGCCCTACCTCCTCATAGGGATTGCGATTGTGCAATTAATTTGATTCCTGGTAGTAAGTTTCCTAAGGGCCGATTGTTCAATTTATCTGTGCCAGAACACGCCGCTATGCGGAGTTATATAAAGGAATCCTTGGAGAAAGGCCATATTCGCCCGTCGTCATCACCGTTAGGAGCAGGGTTCTTTTTTGTGGCCAAGAAGGATCGTTCTTTGAGACCTTGTATTGATTACCGCCTTCTTAATAAAATTACAGTCAAATTTCAGTATCCTTTGCCGTTGCTGTCTGATTTGTTTGCTCGTATTAAAGGGGCTAGTTGGTTCACCAAGATAGATCTTCGAGGGGCGTATAATCTTGTGCGTATTAAACAAGGCGATGAATGGAAAACAGCATTTAATACGCCCGAGGGCCATTTTGAGTACCTGGTTTTGCCATTCGGGCTTTCCAATGCTCCATCAGTATTTCAGTCCTTTATGCATGACATCTTCCGAGAGTACCTGGATAAATTCCTGATTGTGTATTTGGATGATATTTTGGTCTTTTCGGATGATTGGGAGTCTCATGTGAAGCAGGTCAGAATGGTGTTCCAGGTCCTTCGTGCGAATTCCTTGTTTGTGAAGGGGTCAAAGTGTCTCTTTGGAGTTCAGAAGGTTTCATTTTTAGGGTTCATTTTTTCCCCTTCTACTATCGAGATGGACTCTGTTAAAGTCCAGGCCATTTACGATTGGACTCAGCCGACATCTGTGAAGAGCCTGCAAAAGTTCCTGGACTTTGCTAATTTTTATCGGCGCTTCATCGCTAATTTTTCTACTGTTGCTAAACCGTTGACTGATTTGACCAAGAAGGGTGCTGATGTGGTCAATTGGTCTTCTGCAGCTGTAGAGGCTTTTCAGGAGTTGAAGCGTTTTTCTTCTGCCTCTGTGTTGTGCCAGCCAGATGTTTCGCTCCCGTTTCAGGTTGAGGTTGATGCTTCTGAGATTGGAGCAGGGGCTGTTTTGTCGCAAAGAAGTTCTGATGGCTCGGTGATGAAGCCATGTGCTTTCTTTTCTAGAAAGTTTTCGCCTGCTGAGCGTAATTATGATGTTGGTAATCGTGAGTTGTTGGCCATGAAGTGGGCATTCGAGGAGTGGCATCATTGGCTTGAAGGAGCCAAGCATCGCGTGGTGGTCTTGACAGATCCCAAGAATTTGACTTATCTTGAGTCTGCCAAACGGTTGAATCCGAGACAGGCTCGATGGTCGTTATTTTTCTCCCGTTTTGATTTTGTGGTTTCATACCTTCCGGGCTCTAAGAATGTGAAGGCTGATGCCCTGTCATGGAGTTTTGTGCCTGACTCTCTGGGTGTTCCTGAGCCGGCGGGTATTCTCAAAGAGGGGGTAATTTTGTCTGCCATCTCCCCTGATTTGCGGCGGGTGCTGCAAAAATTTCAGGCTGATAGAGCTGACCCTTGTCCAGCGGAGAAACTGTTTGTCCCTGATAGATGGACTAGTAGAGTTATCTCTGAGATTCATTGTTCAGTGTTGGCTGGGCATCCTGGAATCTTTGGTACCAGAGATTTGGTGGCTAGATCCTTTTGGTGGCCGTCTTTGTCACGGGATGTGCGTTCTTTTGTGCAGTCCTGTGGGACTTGTGCTCGGGCTAAGCCCTGCTGTTCTCGTGCCAGTGGGTTGCTTTTGCCCTTGCCGGTCCCGAAGAGGCCCTGGACGCATATTTCTATGGATTTTATTTCGGATCTCCCCGTCTCTCAAAAGATGTCGGTCATTTGGGTGGTTTGTGATCGCTTTTCTAAGATGGTCCATTTGGTACCTTTGTCTAAATTGCCTTCCTCCTCTGATTTGGTGCCATTATTTTTCCAGCATGTGGTTCGTTTACATGGTTTCCTGGAGAACATCGTTTCTGACAGAGGTTCCCAGTTTGTTTCGAGGTTTTAGCGATCCTTTTGTGCAAGGATGGGCATTGATTTGTCTTTTTCCTCGGCTTTCCATCCTCAGACAAATGGCCAAACCGAACGAACTAATAAAACTTTGGAAACATATCTGAGATGCTTTGTTTCTGCTGATCAGGATGATTGGGTGTCCTTTTTGCCGTTGGCTGAGTTCGCCCTTAATAATCGGGCCAGCTCGGCTACTTTGGTTTCGCCGTTTTTCTGCAATTCTGGTTTCCATCCTCATTTCTCTTCAGGGCAGGTTGAGTCTTCGGACTGTCCTGGTGTAGATACTGTGGTGGATAGGTTGCAGCAGATTTGGACTCATGTGGTGGACAATTTGACATTGTCCCAGGAGAAGGCTCAACGTTTCGCTAACGCCGGCACTGTGTGGGTCCCCGACTTCGTGTTGGGGATTTGGTTTGGTTGTCGTCTCGTTATGTTCCTATGAAGGTTTCCTCTCCTAAGTTTAAGCCTCGTTTCATTGGTCCGTATAAGATTTCTGAGGTTATCAATCCTGTGTCATTTCGTTTGGCCCTTCCTGCTTCTTTTTCCATCCATAATGTGTTCCATAGGTCGTTATTGCGGAGATACGTGGCGCCTGTGGTTCCATCCGTTGATCCTCCTGCCCCGGTGTTAGTTGAGGGGGAGTTGGAGTATGTGGTGGAGAAGATTTTGGATTCTCGTGTTTCGAGACGGAAACTCCAGTACCTGGTCAAGTGGAAGGGTTATGGTCAGGAAGATAATTCCTGGGTTTTTGCCTCTGATGTTCATGCTGCCGATCTGGTTCGTGCCTTTCATTTGGCTCATCCTGGTCGGCCTGGGGGCTCTGGTGAGGGTTCGGTGACCCCTCCTCAAGGGGGGGGGGTACTGTTGTGAATTCTGTTGTCGGGCTCCCTCCTGTGGTCATGAATGGTACTTCGGCTGGTTCTGTCCATGGACTTTCTCTGGTGGGTGTTTCTGAGTTTCCTTCCAAAGGTGACGAGGTTAATTTGTTAGCTGGCTGCTCTATTTAACTCCACTTAGTTCTTTGCTCCATGCCACCTGTCAATGTTCCAGCATTGGTCTAGTTCACTCCTGGATCGTTCTTGTGACCTGTCTTCCCAGCAGAAGCTAAGTTCCAGCTTGTATTTCTTTGGTTTGCTATTTTTCTGTCCAGCTTGCTATTTTTATTGTTGTCTTGCTTGCTGGAAGCTCTGGGACGCAGAGGGAGCGCCTCCGCACCGTGAGTCGGTGCGGAGGGTCTTTTTGCGCCCTCTGCGTGGTCTTTTTGTAGGTTTTTGTGCTGACCGCAAAGTAACCTTTCCTATCCTCGGTCTGTTCAGTAAGTCGGGCCTCACTTTGCTAAATCTATTTCATCTCTGTGTTTGTATTTTCATCTTTACTCACAGTCATTATATGTGGGGGGCTGCCTTTTCCTTTGGGGAATTTCTCTGAGGCAAGGTAGGCTTTATTTTTCTATCTTCAGGGCTAGCTAGTTCCTTAGGCTTTGCCGAGTTGCATAGGGAGCGTTAGGCGCAATCCACGGCTATTTCTAGTGTGTTTGATAGTATTAGGGATTGCGGTCAGCAGAGTTCCCACGTCCCAGAGCTCATCCTTTATTATCAGTAACTATCAGGTCATTCCGTGTGCTCTTAACCACCAGGTCCATTATTGTCCTGACCACCAGGTCATAACAATGGGGTCAATAATATATGAAGCATCTTATGGGACTAATTATATATGGAGCATTTTATATGGCCAATTATATATGGAGCATTATATGGAGCCCATTATACATGGAGCATCTTATGGGGCCAATTATTTTTGGAGCATTATATGGGACCCATTCTGTAAGGAGTATTATATGGGGCCCATTCTGTATGGAGCATCATATGAGGCCCATTCTGTATGGAGCAATATATGGGACTCAGTATACTGTATAGGGCCGATCATCTACTGTATGGAGCATTATATGAGGCCCATTATATATGGAGCAATAGATGGGGCCCATCATATTCTGTATGGCTTACTATAATGTATGGAGCATTATATGGGGTCAATTCCGTATGGAGCAATATATGTGGCTCATTCTGTATGGAGCACTCTGGTGCCCATTATACTGTATGGAGCATTATATGAGGCTCATTATTCTGTATGGAGCATAATATTGGGCTCAGTATTCTGTTTGGAGCAATATGGGGCTCATTATTCTGTATAGAGGACTATGTGGTGCCAATTATACTGTATGGAGCACTATATGGGGCCATTATACTGTATCGGGCAATATATGGGGCTCATTATTCTGTTTGGAGCAATATATGGGGCTCATTATTCTGTATAGAGGACTATACTGTTTCTGAGCTAATGTACAATACACACACAATAGATATCACTCATGTAATGTAAGAAGTTAAATCTTTGGCATTGTACTATACCTATATTTCTCTGTTGTATCTGTCCATTATGAGTCCACGGGACTCTTTCACCCAGGGCCCATGAAAACCTGGGGCCGGCCCTGGACACAAGCCATCAAACAAAGAAGAACAGCTTAAATTTTTGTACTAAAAGTGGCATAAGGTCACGCAAAAGCAGTGTGAAAGACTGGTGGAAAGCATGCCAAGACGCATGAAAGCTGTGATTAAAAATCATGGTTATTCCACAAAATATTGATTTCTGAACTATTCCTGAGTTAAAAAATTAGTATCGTTGTTTCTAAATGATTATGAACTTGTTTTTTTTGCATTACTTGAGGTCTGCAAGCAATGCATTTTTTTGTTATTTTGAACATTTCTCATTTTCAGAAAACAACTACAAAATTTATTACTTGGAACTTCGGAGACGTCAGTAGTTTATAGAATAAAAGAACAATTTACATTTTAATCAAAAATATACCTACTGTATAAAGAGAAAAATCAGACAAACTGAAAAAGCACTGGTTTTGGGATGTATTCTAAAGATAGGAAAAACCCTTTAATATCAGGATCATACATAGATAAGAATGTTCAGACTGAGAACACCAGTCTTTTCAGGTCTCAGAGATTCAGGTAATAATGTCTGCAGTTTGTATTGTGAAATCTGGAGACACATGCATTTTTAGGAACACAACAGTAAGATAACCACCATTAATAAATGTAGCACACATACAATATTATCTGGAGTTATCATATGTCTTAATTAAAAGCAATATTGCTACAGGTGTACAAAATTCTTGCATTCACTTTTATCCATTACAGATATAACTGGCAACAAAGTCACAATAAGGCCATGTTCCCACGTTCAGTATTTGGTCAGCTTTTTACCTCAGCATTTGTAATTCAAAACCAGGAGTGGGTGATATATACAGAAGTGTATATGTTTCTATTATACTTTTCCTCTAATTGTTCCACTCCTGGTTTTGGCTTACAGATACTGAGGTAAAATACTGACCAAATACTGCTAGTGTGAACGTGGCCAAAGTCAGAAAGCATTACAAGACTTTTGGAAAAAAACATCTGAAACTGACCGAGACTTACCAAAATGATTTACATTACAATATTAGATAGCATATATTAAGAGTACATTTCATATGTACTTATTTATTTTAGTTAACCTCATAAATGTATAAGTAATAGCTTAACTGTCATTTTAATTTTTATGTAATAATGTAGAGGAAGCGATCTTAATAATGTTTCAAGTATCTGTATGAAAACCTTTCAAAAACTTGCAGAGTCCTTCAACTGGCCCCGGGCCTCTCGGTTCGATCATATCGCAGGGAGCCGATGGTACTTGTGCACCAGCAGTGGCTTCCTTTAAATGCCACTGTCATAGATTGACAAATGCATTTAACCCCTTAGCGACATGCGCAATACTAGTACTGCTCTGCGGGAGCATGGCACCGTGATTGTGCAGCCTCATGCTGAGCGCTGCGGCGATCACATGCGGGTGTCAGCTGTATGTGACAGCTGACACCCCGCAACAATGGCCATGATCGGCGCTAGCACCGATCGCAGACATTTAACTCCTCTGATGCCACTGTCAGTAGTGACAGCAGCATACAGTAGAATCATGCAGTGAGGGGCACCCTGCACATTTCCATCAGAACAATGTGATGCAATTGCGTTTTCCCGATGGTCTCCATGGAGACCGTCATCACCAAGATGGCCGCGGGGTCCTTTCGGGTCCTGCAGGGAAGGTGGCTTGTGAGCACCTTCCTAAGAGCAGGCGCCGGTATGCCTCCTTCCCTGCCTATCAGATCCTGATCTGATACTCTGTAGTGCTAAGTGTCAGATCAGCGATCTGATGTTATATAGTAATGTCTCTTACTGGGACAATGTATATATATTATAAAGTGTGCAAATATTTTTTTTTTTAAATCCCTTAATAAAGAAAATAAAGAAATAAATATTTTTCAAATAAATACATTTATTAATGTAAATTTAAAAAAAACATAAAAGTACACATATTTGGTATCGTTGCATCCGTAAAGACCCGCTCTATTAAACTGTATGGCAAGTTACCCCCTTCAGTGAACACCGTAAAAAAAAAAAAAAAAAAAAGGCAAACACAATGCTTTATCATCATACCGATGAACAAAAAGTGCAATAAAACAAACAAGGATGTAAAAAATTGGTGTTGAAAACATCATCTTGTCAAGCAAAAAACATGCTGCAATACAGCTCCATCAACAGAAAAATAAAAAAGCTATAGCTCTTATAATAAAGCGATGCAAAAAAGTGCCAAAACATAAAAAAGGCTTATACTTACCGAGCCTCCCGGGGTCCGTCCGTCTTCTTTCCTGAGCGCCGCCATGTTCCAAAATGCCGGGCGCATTCGCAGTGCGCCCGCCGAATCTGCCGGCCGGCAGATTCGTTCCAATGTGAATTTTGATCACTGTGATAAAACCTATCGCAGTGATCAAAATAAAAAAAACAGTAAATGACCCCCATAGGTAGGGACAATAATAAAATAAATATTTTTTTTTTCCACTAAGGTTGGAGTTAGAACTAGGGTTAGGGTTAGGGTTAGGGGTAGGGTTAGGGGTAGGGTTAGGGTTAGGGGTAGGGTTAGGGTTAGGGTTTCGATATGTGCACACGTATTCTGGTCCTCTGCGGATTTTTCCGCAGCGGATTTGATAAATCCACAGTGCTAAACCGCTGTGGATTTATGGCGGATTTACCACGGTTTTTCTGCACATTTCACTGCGGTTTTACAACTGCGATTTTCTATTGGAGCAGTTGTAAAACCGCTGTGGAATCCGCAGAAAGAAGTGACATGCTGCGGAATGTAAACCCCTGCGTTTCCGTGCAGTTTTTCCGCAGCATGTGTACAGCGATTCTTGTTTCCCATAGGTTTACATTGAAATGTAAACTCATGGGAAACTGCTGCGGATCCGCAGCGTTTTCCGCAGCGTGTGCACATACCTTTAGAATTAGGCTATGTGCACACGGTGCGGATTTGGCTGCGGATCCGCAGCGGATTGGCCGCTGCGGATTCGCAGCAGTGTTCCATCAGGTTTACATCACCATGTAAACATATGGAAAACCAAATCCGCTGTGCCCATGGTGCGGAAAATACAGCACGGAAACGCTGCGTTGTATTTTCCGCAGCATGTCAATTCTTTGTGCGGATTCCGCAGCGTTTTACACCTGATCCTCAATAGGAATCCACAGGTGAAATACGCACAAAAAACACTGGAAATCCGCGGTAAATCCGCAGGTAAAACGTAGTGCCTTTTACCCGCGGATTTTTAAAAAATAGTGCGGAAAAATCTCACACGAATCCGCAACGTGGGCACATAGCCTTAGGGTTAGGGTTGGGTTGGAATTAGGGTTGTGGTTACGGTTAGGGGTGTGTTGGGGTTAGGGTTGTGGTTAGGGGTGTGTTGGGGTTAGGGTTGTGGTTAGGGTTACGGCTACAGTTAGGATAAGGGTTAGGGGTGTGTTGGCGTTAGAATTGAGGGGTTTCCACTGTTTAGGCACATCAGGGGGTCTCCAAACGCAACATGGCGCCACCATTGATTCCAGCCAATCTTTTATTCAAAAAGTCAAATGGTGCTCCCTCCCTTCCGAGCCCCGACGTGTGCCCAAACAGTGGTTTACCCCCACATATGGGGTACCAGCATAGTCAGGACAAACTGCGCAACAATTACTGGGGTCCAATTTCTCCTGTTACCCTTGAGAAAATAAAAAATTGCTTGCTAAAACATCATTTTTGAGGAAAGAAAAATGATTTTTTATTTTCACGGCTCTGCGTTGTAAAAGTCTGTGAAGCACTTGGGGGTTCAAAGTGCTCACCACATATCTAGATAAGTTCCTTGGGGGGTCTAGTTTCCAAAATGGGGTCACTTGTGGGGGGTTTCTACTGTTTAGGCACACCAGGGGCTCTGCAAACGCAACGTGATGCCCGCAGACCATTCCATCAAAGTCTGCATTTCAAAAGTCACTACTTCTCTTCTGAGCCCCGACGTGTGCCCAAACAGTGGTTTACCCCCACACATGGGGTATCACCGCACTCAGGAGAAACTGGACAACAAATATTGGGGTCCAATTTCTCCTGTTACCCCTGGGAAAATTAAACAATTCTGGGCTAAAAAATTATTTTTGAGGAAAGAAAACGTATTTATTATTTTCACTGCTCTGTGTTATAAACTTCTGTGAAGCACTTGGGGGTTCAAAGTGCTCACCTCACATCTAGATAAGTTCCTTTCGGGGTCTAGTTTCCAAAATGGGGTCACTTGTGGGGGGTTTCTACTGTGTAGCCACATCAGGGGCTCTGCAAACGCAACGTGACGCCCGTAGAGCATTCCATCAAAGTCTGCATTTCAAAACTTCACTACTTCACTTCCGAGCCCCGACATGTGCCCAAACAGTAGTTTACCCCCACATATGGGGTATCACCGTACTCAGGAGAAACTGGACAACAAACATTGGTGTCAAATTTCTCCTGTTACCCTTGGGAAAATTAAAAAATTCTGGGCTAAAAAATTATTTTTGAGGAAAGAAAACGTATTTATTATTTTCACTGCTCTGTGTTATAAACTTCTGTGAAGCACTTGGGGGTTCAAAGTGCTCACCTCACATCTAGATAAGTTCCTTTCGGGGTCTAGTTTCCAAAATGGGGTCACTTGTGGGGGTTTCTACTGTTTAGCCACATCAGGGGCTCTGCAAACGCAACGTGACGCCCGTAGAGCATTCCATCAAAGTCTGCATTTCAAAACTTCACTACTTCACTTCCGAGCCCCGGCATGTGCCCAAACAGTAGTTTTCCCCCACATATGGGGTATCACCGTACTCAGGAGAAACTGGACAACAAATATTGGGGTCAAATTTCACCTGTTACCCTTGGGAAAATAAAAAATTGCGGGCTAAAAAATCATTTTTGAGAAAAGAATTTTTTTTTTTTCATGGCTCTGCGTTATAAACTTCTGTGAAGCACTTGAGGGTTCAAAGTGCTCAACACACATCTAGATTAGTTCCTTTGGGGGTCTAGTTTCCAAAATGGGGTCATTTGTGGGGGATCTCCAATGTTTAGGCACACAGGGGCTCTCCAAACGCGACATGGTGTCCGCTAACAATTGGAGCTAATTTTCCATTTAAAAAGCCAAATGGCGTGCTTTCCCTTCTGAGCCCTGCCTGGCGCCCAAACAGTGGTTTACCCACACATATGGGGTATCAGTGTACTCAGGAAAATTTGCCCAACAAATTTTAGGATCCATTTTATCCTGTTGCCCATGTGAAAATGAAAAAATTGAGGCTAAAAATTTTTTGTGTGAAAAAAAAGTACTTTTTCATTTTTACGGATCAATTTGTGAAGCACCTGGGGCTTTAAAGTGCTCACTATGCATCTAGATAAGTTCCTTGGGGCGTCTAGTTTCCAAAATGGGGTCACTTGTGGGGGAGCTCCAATTTTTAGGCACACGGGGGCTCTCCAAATGTGACATGGTGTCCACTAAAGAGTGCAGCCAATTTTTCATTCAAAAAGTCAAATGGCGCTCCTTCCCTTCCAAGCCCTGCCGTGCGCCCAAACAGTGGTTTACCCCCACATATAAAGTATCAGCGTACTCAGGACAAATTGGACAACAACTTTCTTGGTTCAGTTTCTCCTTTTACCATTGGGAAAATAAAAAAATTGTTGCTGAAAGATCATTTTTGTGACTAAAAAGTTAAATGTTAATTTTTTCCTTCCATGTTGCTTCTGCTGCTGTGAAGCACCTGAAGGGTTAATAAACTTCTTGAATGTGATTTTGTGCACCTTGAGGGGTGCAGTTTTTAGAATGGTGTCACTTTTGGGTATTTTCAGCCATATAGACCCCTCAATCTGACTTCAAATGTGAGGTGGTCCCTAAAAAAAAATGGTTTTGTAAATTTCGTTGTAAAAATGAGAAATCGCTGGTCAAATTTTAACCCTTATAACTTCCTAGCAAAAAAAATTTTTGTTTCCAAATGATGTAAAGTATACAAGTGGGAAATGTTATTTATTAACTATTTTGTGTCACATAACTCTCTGGTTTAACAGAATAAAAATTCAAAATGTGAAACTTGCGAAATTTTCGAAATTTTCGCCAAGTTTCCGTTTTTATCACAAATAAACACAGAATTTATTGACCTAAATTTACCACTATCATGAAGCCAAATATGTCACGAAAAAACAATCTCAGAACCGTTAGGGTCCATTGAAGCGTTCCTGAGTTATTACCTCATAAAGGGACACTGGTCAGAATTGCAAAAAGCGGCAAGGTCTTTAAGGTCAAAATAGGCTGGGTCATGAAGGGGTTAAAGATCAAGGGCCCAAGCCCCAAAGTGCATGAGTCCCCATACGATCACTCTATAGCCATTTAAAATTGCATGTATATACACTGCTCAAAAAAATAAAGGGAACACTAAAATCCCACATACTAGATATCACTGAATGAAATATTTCAGTTGTAAATCTTTATTCATTACATAGTGGAATGTATTGAGAACAATAAAACGTAAAAATGATCAACGTTTGGAAGTGCATTTGAACAGCAAGGTTGATTGCTGTTGAGGGGAACTAGACAAAAAAAAAATCTATAAATCTTCAGCATAGCGAGTTAAGTGTGGCCTGAGTGTAAGGGTGGACGGCGGTAAGTGTGACTTGTGATTCAGTGACTTTGGAGTCAGGGAGTGTTAAGGCCCCTTCACATTAAGCGACACTGCAGCGATACCGACAACGATCCGAATCGCTGCAGCGTCGCTGTTTGGTCGCTGGAGAGCTGTCACACAGACCGCTCTCCAGCGACCAACGATGCCGGTAACCAGGGTAAACATCGGGTAACTAAGCGCAGGGCCGCGCTTAGTAACCCGATGTTTACCCTGGTTACCATGCTAAAAGTAAAAAAAAACAAACAGTACATACTTACCTACAGCCGTCTGTCCTCCAGCGCTGCGCTCTGCTTCTCTGCTCTCCTCCTGTACTGTCTGGGAGCCGGAAAGCAGAGCGGTGTCTGTTTTTTGGGACAGCGCACCTGTTAAGATTTTTACTGCTGTGAGCAAAATATATATATATATATATATATATATATACACAGTATGTTCATAGTTATGTACATCACTAATACTAAGTAGTTGGTATTTAACAGCAATCATTTGCAGCACTATTCACAGGAGGTGTTCCGTTCCATTTTCACCACCAACCATTGCATCTTAGTAGTTTTTTGCACCTCCACAGCCAGGGCTAGTCTACTTCAAACACCCAAGCGCGGTATTATTTGTTTTTATTGATTTGTTTCTGTTATTTAATATAGATTACTAATTTGAATTTATATTGTTGTCAATGGGAGTAATTTTGTAGGCTTTATATGTATTTTACTCCCATTTAACTGATTGATCCCTTTGGGCTATGTACTTGTATTTAGCAAATAAATAATTGAAAAAAAATTATGTGGCGTCTCCCCTATTTTTCATAACCAGCAAAGGTAAAGCAGACAGCTGGAGGCTTAGATTATCATGCTGGGAAGGTCCCTTGTGGTTAGGTTCTTCCCAGCCTAAAAATACAAGCACACAACTGCCCCAGAATTGGTGCATTCAATACTCCAATTCTGCACTTTGACCAACTCTTCCCGATGGTCCTGGTGCCCTGTTGAGGGCAGAGCAAAGTACTGCAGTGCGCAGGCGCCGGAAAGGTCAGAGAGGCCCGGCGCCTGCGCACTGCAGTACTTTGCTCTGCCCTCAACAAGGCAGACAAAGTACGCCTGCGCCAGAGCCGCGGCGTGAAGACCGGAAGAGGACATCATAGAATGAAGATGGGAGGCGCCGGAGCGGACCTGAGACACCCATTTGACCGGACCCCCCAGGTGAGTATAATCTAACCTCTTTTTCTCCTCTTTCAGGTAACATCGGGGGCTTATCTACAGCATTACGGAATGCTGTAGATAAGACCCTGATGACGGTGAGCTTACCTCACCATCGATTTTGGGGGTGACAGGTTCCCTTTAACCCCTCTGTGACCTTAGACGTACTATCCCGTCGAGGTGCCCTGGGCTTATCTGACCCTGGACGGGATAGTACGTCATAGCGATCAGCAGCGATCACGGGGGGAGCGCCGCCGATCGCGGCCGGGTGTCAGCTGCTTATCGCAGCTGACATCCGGCACTATGTGCCAGGAGCGGTCACGGACCGCCCCCGGCACATTAACCCCTGGCACACCGCGATCAAACATGATCGCGATGTGACGGCGGTGCAGGGAAGCACCGCGCAGGGAGGGGGCTCCCTGCGGGCTTCCCTGAGCCCCCCGCAGCAACGCGATGTGATCGCGTTGCTGCGAGGGTCTTACCTCCCTCCCTCCCTGCTCCAGGCCCGGATCCAAGATGGCCGCGGATCCGGGTCCTGCAGGGAGGGAGGTGGCTTCACAGAGCCTGCTCAGAGCAGGCACTGTGAAGCAGCCTGCACTGCTATCAGATCGGTGATCTGACAGAGTGCTGTGCACACTGTCAGATCACTGATCTGTGATGTCCCCCCCTGGGACAATGTAAAAAAGTAAAAAAAAATTTTTCCAAATGTGTAAAAAAAAAAATATATATATATATATTCCAAAATAATGAAAAAAAAAATTTATTATTCCATAAATACATTTCTTCATCTAAATAAAAAAAAAAACCAATAAAAGTACACATATTTAGTATCGTCGCGTCTGTAACGACCCGACCTATAAAACTGGCCCACTAGTTAACCCCTTCAGTAAACACCGTAAGAAAAAAAAAAAAAAAACGAGGCAAAAAACCACGCTTTATTATCATACCGCCGAACAAAAAGTGGAATAGCACGCGATCAAAAAGACAGTTATAAATAACCATGGTACCGCTGCAAACGTCATCTTGTCCCACAAAAAACGAGCCACCATACAGCATCATCAGCAAAAAAATAAAAAAGTTATAGTCCTGAGAATAAAGCGATGCAAAAATAATTATTTTTTCTATAAAATAGTTTTTATCGTATAAAAGCGCCAAAACATAAAAAAAATGATATAAATGAGATATCGCTGTAATCGTACTGACCCGATGAATAAGACTGCTTTATCAATTTTACCAAACGCGGAACGGTATAAACGCCTCCCCCAATAGAAATTCATGAATAGCTGGTTTTTGGTCATTCTGCCTCACAAAAATCGGAATAAAAAGCGATCGAAAAATTTAACATGCCCGAAAATGTTTTCAATAAAAACGTCAACTCGTCCCGCAAAAAACAAGACCTCACATGACTCTGTGGACCAAAATATGGAAAAATTATAGCTCTCAAAATGTGGTATTGCAAAAAATATTTTTTGCAATAAAAAGCGTCTTTCAGTGTGTGACGGCTGCCAATCATAAAAATCCGCTAAATAACCCGCTATAAAAGTAAATCAAACCCCCCTTCATCACCCCCTTAGTTACGGAAAAATTAAAAAAATGTATTTATTTCCATTTACCCATTAGGGTTAGGGCTAGCGTTAGGGCTAGGGTTAGGGCTAGGGTTAGGGCTAGGGCTAGGGTTAGGGCTAGGGTTAGGGCTAGGGTTAGGGTTGGGGCTACAGTTAGGGTTGGGGCTAAAGTTAGGGTTAGGGTTTAGATTACATTTACAGTTGGGAATAGGGTTAGGGTTAGGGCTAGGGTTAGGGCTAGGGTTAGGGTTGGGGCTACAGTTAGGGTTGGGGATAAAGTTACGGTTAGGGTTTAGACTACATTTACGGTTGGGAATAGGGTTGGGATTAGGGTTAGAGGTGTGTCAGGGTTAGAGGTGTGCTTAGGGTTACCGTTGGAATTAAGGTTAGGGGTGTGTTTAGATTAGGGTTTCAGTTATAATTGGGGGGTTTCCACTGTTTAGGCACATCAGGGGCTCTCCAAACACGACATGGCGTCCGATCTCAATTCCAGCCAATTCTGCGTTGAAAAAGTAAAACAGTGCTCCTTCCCTTCCGAGCTCTCCCGTGTGCCCAAACAGGGGTTTACCCCAACATATGGGGTATCAGCGTACTCAGGACAAATAGGACAACAACTTTTGTGGTCCAATTTCTCCTGTTACCCTTGGGAAAATACAAAACTGGGGGCTAAAAAATAACTTTTGTGGGAAAACAAAAAGATTTTTTATTTTCACGGCTCTGCGTTATAAACTGTAGTGAAACACTTGGGGGTTCAAAGTTCTCACAACAAATCTAGATAAGTTCATTGAGGGGTCTAGTTTCCAATATGGGGTCACTTGTGGGGGGTTTCTGCAGTTTAGGTACATTAGGGGCTCTGCAAACGCAATGTGACGCCTGCAGACCAATCCATCTAAGTCTGCATTCCAAATGATGCTCCTTCCCTTCCGAGCCCTCCCATGCGCCCAAACGGTGGTTCCCCCCCCCCCACATATCGGGTATCAGCGTACTCAGGACAAATTGGACAACAACATTTAGGGTCCAATTTCTCCTGCTAACCTTGGAAAAATACAAAACTGGGGGCTAAAATATAATTTTTGTGGAAAAAAAAATATTTTTTATTTGCACGGCTCTGCGTTATAAACTGTAGTGAAATACTTGGGGGTTCAAAGCTCTCACAACACATCAAGATGAGTTCCTTATGGGGTCTACTTTCCAAAATGGTGTCACTTGTGGGGGGTTTCTACTGTTTAGGTACATTAGGGGCTCTGCAAACGCAATGTGACGCCTGCAGACCATTCCATCTAAGTCTGCATTCCAAATGGCGCTCCTTCCCTTCCGAGCCCTCCCATGCGCCCAAACGGTGGTTCTTCCCCCACATATGGGGTATCAGCGTACTCAGGACAAATTGGACAACAACTTTTGGGGTCCAATTTCTCCTGTTACCCTAAAGAAAATACAAAACTGGGGGTTAAAAAATAATTTTTGTGGGAAAAAAATGTTGTTTTATTTTTATGGCTCTGCATTATAAACTTCTGTGAAGCCCTTGGTGGGTCAAAGGGCTCACCACACATCCAGATAAGTTCCTTAGGGGGTCTATTTTCCAAAATGGTGTCACTTGTGGGGGGTTTCAATGTTTAGGCACATCAGTGGCTCTCCAAACGCAACATGGCGTCCCATCTCAATTTCTGTCAATTTTGCATTGAAAAGTCAAACGGCGCTCCTTCCCTTCCGAGCTCTCCCATGCGCCCAAACAGTGGTTTACTGCCACATAAGGGGTATCAGCGTACTCAGGACAAATTGGACAACAACTTTTGAGGTCCAATTTCTTCTCTTACCCTTGGAAAAATAAAAAATTGGGGGCAAAAATATAATTTTTGTGAAAAAATATGATTTTTTATTTTTACGGTTCTGCATTATAAACTTCTGTGAAGCACTTGGTGGGTCAAAGTGCTCACCATACATCCAGATAAGTTCCTTAGGGGGTCTACTTTCCAAAATGGTGCCACTTGTGGGGGGTTTCAATGTTTAGGCACATCAGTGGCTCTCCAAACGCAACATGGCGTCCCATCTCAATTTCTGTCAATTTTGCATTGAAAAGTCAAACGGCGCTCCTTCCCTTCCGAGCTCTCCCGTGTGCCCAAACAGTGGTTTACTGCCACATAAGGGGTATCAGCGTACTCAGGACAAATTGGACAACAACTTTTGGGGTCCATTTTCTCCTGTTACCCTTGGTAAAATAAAACAAATTGGAGCTGAAGTAAATTTTTTGTGTGAAAAAGTTAAATGTTCATTTTTATTTAAACATTCCAAAAATTCCTATTAAACACCTGAAGGGTTAATAAACTTCTTGAATGTGGTTTTGAGAACCTTGAGGGGTGTAGTTTTTAGAATGGTGTAACACTTGGGTATTTTCTATCATATAGACCCCTCAAAATGACTTCAAATGAGATGTGGTCCCTAAAAAAAAAATGGTGTTGTAAAAATGAGAAATTGCTGGTCAACTTTTAACCCTTATAACTCCCTAACAAAAAAAAAATTTGGTTCCAAAATTATGCTGATGTAAAGGAGACATGTGGGAAATGTTACTTATTAAGTATTTTGTGTGACATATCTCTGTGATTTAATTGCATAAAAATTCAAAGTTTGAAAATTGCGAAATTTTCAAAATTTTCGCCAAATTTCCGTTTTTTTCACAAATAAACGCAGGTACTATCAAAGAAATTTTACCACTATCATGAAGTACAATATGTCACGAGAAAACATTGTCAGAATCACCAGGATCCGTTGAAGCGTTCCAGAGTTATAGCCTCATAAAGGGACAGTGGTCAGAATTGTAAAAATTGGCCTGGTCATTGACGTGCAAACCACCCTTGGGGTAAAGGGGTTAACTGTTATTCAGTGTGCATCATACGTATTATATAGCTACCTTTTTCTTTTTATGTTTGTTGCTTTACTTTCTTTGCTTTATGGGCTTGCTGCACCTATTTTTTCATAGTACATGGGTGATGTCCGCTCCTGCATGTGTTTCTAATCTCTGTTCATCACTATCATGGCATATATAGAGACTAGGGTGCACTACTCTGTAAACAATAAATCAATGAAAATGTATAAAAAGAGAGGGGAATGTGTTATGATAAGGTAATTCAGTACCACAATGGACATAGAAGTCAGAGCATATACAGTGACCTGACAATAACCCAAAAACATAGAACGAGCTCTGAGACATGGGAACTCTGCTGACCGCAATCCCTAATCCTCTCCAACCACACTAGAGGCAGCCGTGGATTGCGCCTAACGCTCACTATGCAACTCGGCACAGCCTGAGAAACTAGCTAGCCTGAAGATAGAAAATAAGCCTACCTTGCCTCAGAGAAAAACCCCAAAGGAAAAGGCAGCCCCCACATATAATGACTGTGAGTTAAGATGAAAAGACAAACGTAGAGATGAAATAGATTTACCAAAGTGAGGCCCGACTTTCTGAACAGAGCGAGGATAGGAAAGGTAACTTTGCGGTCAACACAAAACCCTACAAACAACCACGCAAAGGGGCAAAAAGACCCTCCGTGCCGACTAACGGCACGGAGGTACACCCTCTGCGTCCCAGAGCTTCCAGCAAGCAAGAAAAACCAAATAAGCAAGCTGGACAGAAAAAAACAGCAAACAAAATAACAAAAGCGGAACTTAGCTATGCAGAGCAGCAGGCCACAGAAACGATCCAGGAGGAAGCAAGTCCTATACTAGAACATTGACTGGAGGCCAGGATCAAAGCACTAGGTGGAGTTAAATAGAGCAGCACCTAACGACTTCCCCACATCACCTGAGGAAGGAAACTCAGAAGCCGCAGTACCACTCTCCTCCACCAACGGAAGCTCATATAGAGAATCAGCCGAAGTACCACTTGTGACCACAGGAGGGAGCTCTGCCACAGAATTCACAACAGTACCGCCCCCTTGAGGAGGGGTCACAGAACCCTCACCAGAGCCCCCAGGACGACCAGGATGAGCCATATGAAAGGCACGAACAAGATCGGGAGCATGGACATCAGAGGCAAAGACCCAGGAATTATCTTCCTGAGCATAACCCTTCCACTTAACCAGATACTGGAGTTTCCGTCTTGAAACACGAGAATCCAAAATCTTCTCCACAATATACTCCAACTCCCCCTCCACCAAAAGCGGGGCAGGAGGATCAACAGATGGAACCATAGGTGCCACGTATCTCCGCAACAATGACCTATGGAATACGTTATGGATGGAAAAAGAATCTGGAAGGGTCAAACGAAAAGACACAGGATTAAGAACCTCAGAAATCCTATACGGACCAATGAAACGAGGTTTAAACTTAGGAGAGGAAACCTTCATAGGAATATGACGAGAAGACAACCAAACCAAATCCCCAACACGAAGTCGGGGACCCACACAGCGTCTGCGATTAGCGAAACGTTGAGCCTTCTCCTGGGACAAGGTCAAATTGTCCACCACATGAGTCCAAATCTGCTGCAACCTGTCCACCACAGTATCCACACCAGGACAGTCCGAAGACTCAACCTGCCCTGAAGAGAAACGAGGATGGAACCCAGAGTTGCAGAAAAACGGCGAAACCAAGGTAGCCGAGCTGGCCCGACTATTAAGGGCGAACTCAGCCAAAGGCAAAAAGGACAACCAGTCATCCTGATCAGCAGAAACAAAGCATCTCAGATATGTTTCCAAGGTCTGATTGGTTCGTTCGGTCTGGCCATTAGTCTGAGGATGGAAAGCCGAGGAAAAAGACAAGTCAATGCCCATCCTAGCACAAAAGGCTCGCCAAAACCTCAAAACAAACTGGGAACCTCTGTCAGAAACGATATTCTCTGGAATGCCATGTAAACGAACCACATGCTGGAAGAACAATGGCACCAAATCAGAGGAGGAAGGTAATTTAGACAAGGGCACCAAATGGACCATCTTAGAGAAGCGATCACAAACCACCCAAATGACTGACATCTTTTGAGAGACGGGAAGATCTGAAATAAAATCCATAGAGATATGTGTCCAAGGCCTCTTCGGGACCGGCAAGGGCAAAAGCAACCCACTGGCACGAGAACAGCAGGGCTTAGCCCGAGCACAAATCCCACAGGACTGCACAAAAGAACGCACATCACGCGACAGAGATGGCCACCAAAAGGATCTAGCCACCAACTCTCTGGTACCAAATATTCCAGGATGACCAGCCAACACCGAACAATGAACCTCAGAGATAACTTTATTCGTCCATCTATCAGGGACAAACAGTTTCTCCGCTGGGCAACGATCAGGTTTATTAGCCTGAAATTTTTGCAGCACCCGCCGCAAATCAGGGGAGATGGCAGACACAATTACTCCCTCTTTGAGAATACCCGCCGGCTCAGATAAACCCGGAGAGTCGGGCACAAAACTCCTAGACAGGGCATCCGCCTTCACATTTTTAGAGCCCGGAAGGTACGAAACCACAAAGTCAAAACGGGCAAAAAACAGCGACCAACGAGCCTGTCTAGGATTCAACCGCTTGGCAGACTCGAGATAAGTCAAGTTCTTATGATCAGTCAAGACCACCACGCGATGCTTAGCTCCTTCAAGCCAATGACGCCACTCCTCGAATGCCCACTTCATGGCCAGCAACTCTCGATTGCCAACATCATAATTTCGCTCAGCAGGCGAAAACTTCCTGGAAAAGAAGGCGCATGGTTTCATCACCGAGCAATCAGAACTTCTCTGCAACAAAACAGCCCCTGCTCCAATCTCAGAAGCATCAACCTCGACCTGGAATGGAAGCGAAACATCTTCTTGACACAACACAGGGGCAGAAGAAAAACGACGCTTCAACTCTTGAAAAGCTTCCACAGCAGCAGAAGACCAATTGACCACATCAGCACCTTTCTTGGTCAAATCGGTCAATGGTTTAGCAATACTAGAAAAATTGCAGATGAAGCGACGATAAAAATTAGCAAAGCCCAGGAACTTTTGCAGACTTTTCAGAGATGTCGGCTGAGTCCAATCATGGATGGCTTGGACCTTAACAGGGTCCATCTCGATAGTAGAAGGGGAAAAAATGAACCCCAAAAATGAAACCTTCTGAACACCAAAGAGACACTTTGATCCCTTCACAAACAAAGAATTAGCACGCAGGACCTGAAACACCGTTCTGACCTGCTTCACATGTGACTCCCAATCATCCGAGAAGATCAAAATATCATCCAAGTATACAATCAGGAATTTATCCAGGTACTCTCGGAAGATGTCATGCATAAAGGACTGAAACACTGATGGAGCATTGGCAAGTCCGAATGGCATCACTAGGTACTCAAAATGGCCCTCGGGCGTGTTAAATGCAGTTTTCCATTCATCGCCTCGCTTAATACGCACAAGATTATACGCACCACGAAGATCTATCTTGGTGAACCAACTAGCCCCCTTAATCCGAGCAAACAAATCAGATAACAGCGGCAAGGGGTACTGAAATTTAACCGTGATCTTATTTAGAAGGCGGTAATCTATACAAGGTCTCAGCGAACCATCCTTCTTGGCCACAAAAAAGAACCCCGCTCCTAATGGCGACGATGACGGGCGAATATGCCCCTTCTCCAAAGACTCCTTCACGTAACTCCGCATAGCGGCGTGCTCAGGCACAGATAAATTAAACAGTCGACCTTTTGGGAATTTACTACCAGGAATCAAATCGATAGCACAATCACAATCCCTATGCGGAGGTAGGGTATCGGACTTGGGCTCATCAAATACATCCCGGTAATCAGACAAGAACTCTGGAACCTCAGAAGGGGTGGATGACGAAATAGACAGAAATGGGACATCACCATGTACCCCCTGACAACCCCAGCTGGACACAGACATGGATTTCCAATCTAACACTGGATTATGGACTTGTAGCCATGGCAACCCCAACACGACCACATCATGCAGATTATGCAACACCAGAAAGCGAATAACCTCCTGATGTGCAGGAGCCATGCACATGGTCAGCTGGGTCCAGTACTGAGGCTTATTCTTGGCCAAAGGCGTAGCATCAATTCCTCTCAATGGAATAGGACACTGCAAGGGCTCCAAGAAAAACCCACAACGCCTAGCATACTCCAAGTCCATCAAATTCAGGGCAGCGCCTGAATCCACAAATGCCATGACAGAATAAGATGACAAAGAGCAGATCAAGGTAACGGACAAAAGAAATTTTGACTGTACCGTACCAATGGTGGAAGACCTAGCGAACCGCTTAGTGCGCTTAGGACAATCAGAGATAGCATGAGTGGAATCACCACAGTAGAAACACAGCCCATTCTGACGTCTGTGTTCTTGCCGTTCAAATCTGGTCAAAGTCCTATCGCACTGCATAGGCTCAGGTTTATGCTCAGATAATACCGCCAAATGGTGCACAGATTTACGCTCACGCAAGCGTCGACCGATCTGAATGGCCAAAGACATAGACTCATTCAGACCAGCAGGCATAGGAAATCCCACCATGACATCCTTAAGGGCTTCAGAGATACGCTTTCTGAAAATAGCTGCGAGCGCACCTTCATTCCACTGAGTGAGTACGGACCACTTTCTAAATTTCTGACAATATACCTCTATCTCATCCTGACCCTGACACAGAGCCAGCAAATTTTTCTCTGCCTGATCCACTGAATTAGGTTCATCGTACAGCAATCCGAGCGCCAGGAAAAACGCATCAATATTACTTAATGCAGGATCTCCTGGCGCAAGAGAAAATGCCCAGTCCTGAGGGTCGCCACGTAAAAAAGAAATAATGATCCTAACTTGTTGAACTGGGTCACCAGAGGAGCGAGGTTTCAAAGCCAGAAATAGTTTACAATTATTTTTGAAACTCAGAAATTTAGTTCTATCTCCAAAAAACAAATCAGGAATAGGAATTCTTGGTTCTAACATAGAATTCTGAACCACAAAGTCTTGAATATTTTGTACTCTTGCCGTGAGCTGATCCACACATGAAGACAGACCTTTAATGTTCATCGCTACACCTGTGTCCTGAACCACCCAAATGTCTAGGGGAAAAAAGACAAAACACAGTGCAGAGAAAAAAAAATGGTCTCAGAACTTCTTTTTTCCCTCTATTGAGAATCATTAGTACTTTGGGCCTCCAGTACTGTTATGATAAGGTAATTCAGTACCACAATGGACATAGAAGTCAGAGCACATACAGTGACCTGACAATAACCCAAAAACATAGAACGAGCTCTGAGACGTGGGAACTCTGCTGACCGCAATCCCTAATCCTCTCCAACCACACTAGAGGCAGCCGTGGATTGCGCCTAACGCTCCCTATGCAACTCGGCACAGCCTGAGAAACTAGCTAGCCTGAAGACAGAAAATAAGCCTACCTTGCCTCAGAGAAAAACCCCAAAGGAAAAGGCAGCCCCCACATATAATGACTGTGAGTTAAGATGAAAAGACAAACGTAGAGATGAAATAGATTTAGCAAAGTGAGGCCCGACTTTCTGAACAGAGCGAGGATAGGAAAGGTAACTTTGCGGTCAACACAAAACCCTACAAACAACCACGCAAAGGGGCAAAAAGACCCTCCGTACCGACTAACGGCACGGAGGTACACCCTCTGCGTCCCAGAGCTTCCAGCAAGCAAGAAAAACCAAATAAGCAAGCTGGACAGAAAAAAACAGCAAACAAAATAACAAAAGCGGAACTTAGCTATGCAGAGCAGCAGGCCACAGGAACGATCCAGGAGGAAGCAAGTCCTATACTAGAACATTTATCCCAAAGGAAAATATTTACTGACAACAAATACAAAATTAAATTAATAAATTTTATTATTAAACATAGACATAACACAATTAATAATATTTTTATTTCTGTTAAAAATATACATACATATATATATATACATAAATATATGTGACATTTAAAATAAAATGCAACAGTATGTGGGGGGGCTACGGCACACAACCGGCTGATACAAAAGTAATTTATATATACCAAGTGGATGTAGATATGATTAATCAAACAATATAACGGCTACTTAATATAGAAAATTGTTCACAAAAAAAATATACAAAATATATATATATAAAAAAATAAATAAATAATGTTTCACATATCAGTACATATTCAGTAAACAATATTTCATATATAAAAAATTTTTTTTTACAAATAAGAAATACAATATGTATACATAATCCAAATATAGAAGCTTTCTCTAGAGGGATACAACAATCGTCAGATGCACACCCATGTCTGATAATCCTATAATTAATACATAATGGACAGTATGAAAAATATGTGAAAATGTGTGTACAAAAAATGTGAAAAA
Organism: Ranitomeya imitator; assembly: GCF_032444005.1. Lineage (NCBI taxonomy): Eukaryota > Metazoa > Chordata > Amphibia > Anura > Dendrobatidae > Ranitomeya > Ranitomeya imitator. The sequence continues at coordinate 114,117,309 of NC_091288.1, read as the reverse complement.
GTAAAAAATGGAAAAATAAAAAATAAAAACTATATCAAAAACAAATATGTGAATAAATCTATCAATATATGAAAATGCAAAAATGTGTAAAAATAAAAAAAATATACTGCAAAGGTGTAAACCAATATGTGATTATATATGTGTTGATTAATACACTAAATGTATTTCTAGTGATAATATTAAGTAAAAAAATATATAAATAAATAAAAACAAAAAATACACTGCCAAAATGATGATATAAAATTAATAAATAAAGAAATAATTCAATCAATAATTAGTTATATTCAAAGAAATGGCATCCGACGAGAGTTGATCCCACAAAAAAATCTTCCACAAGGTGGACACATGAATGGCATAACATACAAGGTAGACTCAAATCAAATAGCACAATGCAAGCCGTATATACCAACCAGTAAATGAGTGCCACAGCCCCCTCACACACCACTCCAACGCACGTTTCGCAACCGCTTCGTCAGGGAGTGGTGTGTGTAGGGTGCGACCGCTTTATATAGCAACCAAGCAGCTGTAAACTATCAAAGAAACCGGGACGCTATAATTATATGGCGCCGATAACAGCGCACGCGCCCAGCTCCGCCCCCGGACCCGCAGACCGGAAGTGCGTCACCGAGTGCGGCCAAAGGTCACAGTCAGCAACGCACCGGATCCCCAGGACCAGGACGGAGCGCACGCATGCGCCGATCGGCGCACAGCGTACCCGCAGCCACATTAGTGAAGGGCACAACTAAGGGCACCAGACAAAATGATTTGTAATGAATAATGGCAATTAATATGCCGATTAGCAGAATATAGATACCGCACTTGGATACAAAACAAAAATAAATAATAACCACATAAGAAATATGAAAAACTCGTAAAATATATGTTTTTTAAAAAAAAATATATAATTATATGCATTTATAATGTAATCGATGATTTCATTTATCCCGAAGGATCCTGTAAAAAATGCATAAGAATATATTAACAAGGGGTATAAAAAATGAATAAAAAATAATGATCAAAATTTATTTTTATTATAGAAGAAAATTAAATAACATAAAAATAAGTCCAGCCCTAGAACTGAATATATGAAAAATATTTATTAAATACAAAAAATAATCAAAAATAATAAAAAATAAATATATAAGAGAAGCATATAGGAAGCTGATGGAAATAAAAAAATTAAATACAAAGAAATTGGTTACCTACTAAGAAAAAATATGTTAATGAGAAAATGCGGTCAAAGGGAATCACCCTACAACCATAGGAGGAACACATAAAATATTTAATTGTTTATTATCATAATAAACTACATGAGGGATGAAAATTTGAAATAAAACCTTTTTATGCAAAATAAAAATAAAAAAACAAAAAAATAAAAAAACAAAAAAATATAGATGATGAAAAAAATATGAAAATAAAAATAAAAAATAAAAAATAAGGAATAAAGAAATAAAAAAGACTGGGAATATAAAGAATAAACATTGAAAATTAAGAATGAAAAAAATTTTTTATATTAAAAAGTAAAAAGTAATTAGTAAATAAATATACAATGTATCAAAAATATAACTAAGATAAATAATAATAAGAAAAACCGGAGAAGAAAATAAATCCTGCAAGAAAATAAATGAAACTAAAGAAGGTATATTAAGAGGCCTTCAAAGGTATCAAATAGCTATGAATATGTATAATATACTGTGCTATATCATAATTCACTGAATAAATATTCTTTTCCCACAAAAAACATACAAACCCGACTCCAGGAAGACAACAGCTCCTCAGGGATAAACAGTAACCATAATGTACATATACACTGTATCATACCATGATTCCCTGGATGAATACTCTTATCAACAAAAAAGCCCAAACCCAGCCACAGGAAAATAGACAAGTCTACAAAAAACTAGAAAAGCCCCATTGTTCGTTAAGGCCTAAAGGATTCATACTCTGTAGTAGGGTGATCCACTTGCATTCTTTTTGTGCAAGTCTCTTACTGATATCCCCCCTTCTATTGCCCACATGTAGCCGGTCTATACCTTTGACTTGAAGCAAATGAGATTGATTGGAATGATGATTACGAAAATGTCTCGCTAGGGGTTTCAATTTTGATATTGCATTGATGTCACTTATCTCAATTTTTTCTGCTGCCTTGATATCCCTAATGTGCTCCAAAACCCGAACACGTAGTTCTCTTGTCGTCATACCTATATACATACGGTCACAGGGGCAAGTAGCTTGATAGATCACCATTGACGTACGGCAGTCTATGTGATGTAAAATTTTATATTCTCGAGTTTTCCCAGAATTGTGGAAGACATCTGTTTTCATAATATATTTACAGGCCTTACAGGAACCACAATTGTATGATCCCCATTTCGGACCCTTCGAATTAAAAATGAAACTAGATGTCGGGGGGACATAATGGCTATGCACTAATGACTCACCCAGAGTCTTACAGCGTCTCGCTACAATAAGAGGTCTTTCTGGTATTATTTTAGATATTTTTGGATCCTGTAGGAGAATGGGCCAAAATTTTGTAAATATGTCAGTCATTTCTTTCCACCTTGAATGATAGTTGGTGACAAAACGTAATTGTTCATCTGTTTCCCTATTCTTCTTTCGGGACATAATTAAAGTTTGTCTATCGGTGTTTCTCGCTCTCATATAAGCCCTATGTACAATATCATTTCTATACCCTCGTTTCAAGAATCTCTTAGTAAGATCCTCCGCTTGCTGTTCAAAAGTTGTGTCTTGATCAAAAATACGCCTCGTCCTAAGAAATTGTCCCGTTGGAATTGCACGAATGACATGGGCGGGATGGGCAGACTGAGCATGTAAAAGTGCATTTACACTGGTTTCTTTCCGATATATAGAAGTGTGGAGATGTCCCAATTCATCAACTCTAATTCCAAGGTCCAGAAAATTAATGGAGTCCTGCTTCACCATCCAGGTAAGTTTGATGTTGTTGTCATTCCTGTTTAAATATTGAAGATAATTATCCAATTCTTCTCGTGGGCCCTGCCAGATAAACAGAATATCGTCTATGAATCGCATCCACAGTATTATTGCACCAGTCATAGTATGATCCTCATTCTGCACATAGTCATGCTCCCATGACCCCATAAAAAGATTTGCGTAGGAATGCGCAAAAGCCGCCCCCATAGCCACGCCTCTTTTTTGTAAGTAAAAACGATCTTTAAAAACGAAATAGTTATGAAACAGTGCATTTTCTAAAAGTTCCATCAAAAACTCAATAAGCAAACCATCAAGGTTACGACTAGATAAATAACGTCTAGCTGCTATCAGACCAAATTCATGCGGTATTGATGTGTATAATGATTCGACGTCACATGTTATAATGTGCATGTCAGAAGTCATATATATACCGTCTAATCTTTGGAGAGCTTCAGTAGTGTCTCTAATATACGATGGTAACTCCGCTACAATGGGCTTCAAATAAAAATCCCAAAACTTAGAGATTGGTTCCAGTAAACTCCCATTCCCAGATATAATAGGGCGACCGGGGGGTCTATCATACTTTTATGGACCTTCGGTAATAAATACAATGTTGGAACAGTTGGTGATTCAGTCCGTAACCCCTCCCAAATCGATTTTGGAATTATTCCATCTTCCAAAGCAGAATCCAAAATAGTAAATAACTTCCTTTGATACAGAAAAGTGGGATCTTGTGATAATCGTTCATAGCAAGATGGATCACCCAATTGTCTAAATGCTTCTCTTTCATATTGTATGGATGGCCATACGACAATATTGCCACCCTTATCGGATGGCTTAAAAACAACTTCTTTCATTTTTGTCAACTCATCAAGTGCCCTTCTCTGTTCATATTGAAGATTATCATATGGTCTTTTGTCAGATATTTTTGTCACCTCATCACATACCATCTTCACAAACACCTCAACCGAAGAGTTTTGTGATAATGGAGGAAAAGTTTTTGATTTTTTCTTTATAAAATTAGGGAATTTACCTGTTGTGTCCTCCTGCTCCGCCATTAAGGCTTCAAGCGCCTGTAAGGCTTCCAATTCCTCTTCTGTGGAAAAAGTGTTAGACATCAGTTTATCAGTATGAAATTTCTTCAATAGAACCTTACGGGCAAATAAAAATGTGTCTTTGATGACCGAAAATTGTTCCAATTTTGCTGTGGGACAAAAACCTAAACCCAAAGATAATACAGAGATCTGAGCGGATGTAAGTTCTATCTCTGTTAAATTGATTACCTTTAGGGTGCCCTCATTGGAAAAATCCTGGTCTCGATGATTCTTCCTCTTAACACCCATAAATCTGGTGTTGTATCCGCTGAATACCTCCGATGAGTCTCCTATCGAGGTATTTGAAGCATTTGATGAGCTGACACTTGCTAGTGATGTAATAGATGTAGATCTCTTGACGCCCGATTTGCCACGCCATTTGTATATTCTCCCATTCTGATAATCATTTAAGTCTCTCTGAAATTTGGTCACTTTGAGTTTTTGAACTTCAGACTCCCATTTAGAAAAAGAAGCATTAAGATCATTATCAAAATTTGTTAATTGTTCAGCAGAGAGATTTTTCTGAATTTTCTCCTGAGTGGATTTAATGTCCATCTCCAATCTATCCACAGTCCTCTTGTCAATTTCAATTAATATTTCCATAAAAGTACGTGAACAAGTGTTACACGCATCTTCCCATTTTTTCAAAAGTGCTTCATCATCTAATGAGAACGATGGGAATACCTGTATACGAAGGCCACGTGGTATCAAATTACGTTGTATATACTGTTCAAGTGAACTTTTGTTCCACCACGACTTGGTCCTCTTATATAGCAATTCCTTCAGACGCGTTTTATCCTCCTGAATATTATCAGGTGTCCCATCGGATGTGTTCCTTCCCACTTCCTTAAAAATGGTATTTAATTGTGACAGCCAATTGGTGTCTCGATTCTTGTAGTCCATATCAATTGGTCTTTTCAACACAATAAGCAATAAATCCTATACAGAAAAGAAATACCAAATAATATTAAAAATAAATCAAAAAAAGTAAATATTCAACAAAAACCATATATCCCAAAGGAAAATATTTACTGACAACAAATACAAAATTAAATTAATAAATTTTATTATTAAACATAGACATAACACAATTAATAATATTTTTATTTCTGTTAAAAATATACATACATATATATATATACATATATATATGTGACATTTAAAATAAAATGCAACAGTATGTGGGGGGGCTACGGCACACAACCGGCTGATACAAAAGTAATTTATATATACCAAGTGGATGTAGATATGATTAATCAAACAATATAACGGCTACTTAATATAGAAAATTGTTCACAAAAAAAATATACAAAATATATATAAAAAAATAAATAAATAATGTTTCACATATCAGTACATATTCAGTAAACAATATTTCATATATAAAAAATTTTTTTTTACAAATAAGAAATACAATATGTATACATAATCCAAATATAGAAGCTTTCTCTAGAGGGATACAACAATCGTCAGATGCACACCCATGTCTGATAATCCTATAATTAATACATAATGGACAGTATGAAAAATATGTGAAAATGTGTATACAAAAAATGTGAAAAAGTAAAAAATGGAAAAATAAAAAATAAAAACTATATCAAAAACAAATATGTGAATAAATCTATCAATATATGAAAATGCAAAAATGTGTAAAAATAAAAAAATAAAAAAATATATACTGCAAAGGTGTAAACCAATATGTGATTATATATGTGTTGATTAATACACTAAATGTATTTCTAGTGATAATATTAAGTAAAAAAATATATAAATAAATAAAAACAAAAAATACACTGCCAAAATGATGATATAAAATTAATAAATAAAGAAATAATTCAATCAATAATTAGTTATATTCAAAGAAATGGCATCCGACGAGAGTTGATCCCACAAAAAAATCTTCCACAAGGTGGACACATGAATGGCATAACATACAAGGTAGACTCAAATCAAATAGCACAATGCAAGCCGTATATACCAACCAGTAAATGAGTGCCACAGCCCCCTCACACACCACTCCAACGCACGTTTCGCAACCGCTTCGTCAGGGAGTGGTGTGTGTAGGGTGCGACCGCTTTATATAGCAACCAAGCAGCTGTAAACTATCAAAGAAACCGGGACGCTATAATTATATGGCGCCGATAACAGCGCACGCGCCCAGCTCCGCCCCCGGACCCGCAGACCGGAAGTGCGTCACCGAGTGCGGCCAAAGGTCACAGTCAGCAACGCACCGGATCCCCAGGACCAGGACGGAGCGCACGCATGCGCCGATCGGCGCACAGCGTACCCGCAGCCACATTAGTGAAGGGCACAACTAAGGGCACCAGACAAAATGATTTGTAATGAATAATGGCAATTAATATGCCGATTAGCAGAATATAGATACCGCACTTGGATACAAAACAAAAATAAATAATAACCACATAAGAAATATGAAAAACTCGTAAAATATATGTTTTTTAAAAAAAAATATATAATTATATGCATTTATAATGTAATCGATGATTTCATTTATCCCGAAGGATCCTGTAAAAAATGCATAAGAATATATTAACAAGGGGTATAAAAAATGAATAAAAAATAATGATCAAAATTTATTTTTATTATAGAAGAAAATTAAATAACATAAAAATAAGTCCAGCCCTAGAACTGAATATATGAAAAATATTTATTAAATACAAAAAATAATCAAAAATAATAAAAAATAAATATATAAGAGAAGCATATAGGAAGCTGATGGAAATAAAAAAATTAAATACAAAGAAATTGGTTACCTACTAAGAAAAAATATGTTAATGAGAAAATGCGGTCAAAGGGAATCACCCTACAACCATAGGAGGAACACATAAAATATTTAATTGTTTATTATCATAATAAACTACATGAGGGATGAAAATTTGAAATAAAACCTTTTTATGCAAAATAAAAATAAAAAAACAAAAAAATAAAAAAACAAAAAAATATAGATGATGAAAAAAATATGAAAATAAAAATAAAAAATAAAAAATAAGGAATAAAGAAATAAAAAAGACTGGGAATATAAAGAATAAACATTGAAAATTAAGAATGAAAAAAATTTTTTATATTAAAAAGTAAAAAGTAATTAGTAAATAAATATACAATGTATCAAAAATATAACTAAGATAAATAATAATAAGAAAAACCGGAGAAGAAAATAAATCCTGCAAGAAAATAAATGAAACTAAAGAAGGTATATTAAGAGGCCTTCAAAGGTATCAAATAGCTATGAATATGTATAATATACTGTGCTATATCATAATTCACTGAATAAATATTCTTTTCCCACAAAAAACATACAAACCCGACTCCAGGAAGACAACAGCTCCTCAGGGATAAACAGTAACCATAATGTACATATACACTGTATCATACCATGATTCCCTGGATGAATACTCTTATCAACAAAAAAGCCCAAACCCAGCCACAGGAAAATAGACAAGTCTACAAAAAACTAGAAAAGCCCCATTGTTCGTTAAGGCCTAAAGGATTCATACTCTGTAGTAGGGTGATCCACTTGCATTCTTTTTGTGCAAGTCTCTTACTGATATCCCCCCTTCTATTGCCCACATGTAGCCGGTCTATACCTTTGACTTGAAGCAAATGAGATTGATTGGAATGATGATTACGAAAATGTCTCGCTAGGGGTTTCAATTTTGATATTGCATTGATGTCACTTATCTCAATTTTTTCTGCTGCCTTGATATCCCTAATGTGCTCCAAAACCCGAACACGTAGTTCTCTTGTCGTCATACCTATATACATACGGTCACAGGGGCAAGTAGCTTGATAGATCACCATTGACGTACGGCAGTCTATGTGATGTAAAATTTTATATTCTCGAGTTTTCCCAGAATTGTGGAAGACATCTGTTTTCATAATATATTTACAGGCCTTACAGGAACCACAATTGTATGATCCCCATTTCGGACCCTTCGAATTAAAAATGAAACTAGATGTCGGGGGGACATAATGGCTATGCACTAATGACTCACCCAGAGTCTTACAGCGTCTCGCTACAATAAGAGGTCTTTCTGGTATTATTTTAGATATTTTTGGATCCTGTAGGAGAATGGGCCAAAATTTTGTAAATATGTCAGTCATTTCTTTCCACCTTGAATGATAGTTGGTGACAAAACGTAATTGTTCATCTGTTTCCCTATTCTTCTTTCGGGACATAATTAAAGTTTGTCTATCGGTGTTTCTCGCTCTCATATAAGCCCTATGTACAATATCATTTCTATACCCTCGTTTCAAGAATCTCTTAGTAAGATCCTCCGCTTGCTGTTCAAAAGTTGTGTCTTGATCAAAAATACGCCTCGTCCTAAGAAATTGTCCCGTTGGAATTGCACGAATGACATGGGCGGGATGGGCAGACTGAGCATGTAAAAGTGCATTTACACTGGTTTCTTTCCGATATATAGAAGTGTGGAGATGTCCCAATTCATCAACTCTAATTCCAAGGTCCAGAAAATTAATGGAGTCCTGCTTCACCATCCAGGTAAGTTTGATGTTGTTGTCATTCCTGTTTAAATATTGAAGATAATTATCCAATTCTTCTCGTGGGCCCTGCCAGATAAACAGAATATCGTCTATGAATCGCATCCACAGTATTATTGCACCAGTCATAGTATGATCCTCATTCTGCACATAGTCATGCTCCCATGACCCCATAAAAAGATTTGCGTAGGAATGCGCAAAAGCCGCCCCCATAGCCACGCCTCTTTTTTGTAAGTAAAAACGATCTTTAAAAACGAAATAGTTATGAAACAGTGCATTTTCTAAAAGTTCCATCAAAAACTCAATAAGCAAACCATCAAGGTTACGACTAGATAAATAACGTCTAGCTGCTATCAGACCAAATTCATGCGGTATTGATGTGTATAATGATTCGACGTCACATGTTATAATGTGCATGTCAGAAGTCATATATATACCGTCTAATCTTTGGAGAGCTTCAGTAGTGTCTCTAATATACGATGGTAACTCCGCTACAATGGGCTTCAAATAAAAATCCCAAAACTTAGAGATTGGTTCCAGTAAACTCCCATTCCCAGATATAATAGGGCGACCGGGGGGTCTATCATACTTTTATGGACCTTCGGTAATAAATACAATGTTGGAACAGTTGGTGATTCAGTCCGTAACCCCTCCCAAATCGATTTTGGAATTATTCCATCTTCCAAAGCAGAATCCAAAATAGTAAATAACTTCCTTTGATACAGAAAAGTGGGATCTTGTGATAATCGTTCATAGCAAGATGGATCACCCAATTGTCTAAATGCTTCTCTTTCATATTGTATGGATGGCCATACGACAATATTGCCACCCTTATCGGATGGCTTAAAAACAACTTCTTTCATTTTTGTCAACTCATCAAGTGCCCTTCTCTGTTCATATTGAAGATTATCATATGGTCTTTTGTCAGATATTTTTGTCACCTCATCACATACCATCTTCACAAACACCTCAACCGAAGAGTTTTGTGATAATGGAGGAAAAGTTTTTGATTTTTTCTTTATAAAATTAGGGAATTTACCTGTTGTGTCCTCCTGCTCCGCCATTAAGGCTTCAAGCGCCTGTAAGGCTTCCAATTCCTCTTCTGTGGAAAAAGTGTTAGACATCAGTTTATCAGTATGAAATTTCTTCAATAGAACCTTACGGGCAAATAAAAATGTGTCTTTGATGACCGAAAATTGTTCCAATTTTGCTGTGGGACAAAAACCTAAACCCAAAGATAATACAGAGATCTGAGCGGATGTAAGTTCTATCTCTGTTAAATTGATTACCTTTAGGGTGCCCTCATTGGAAAAATCCTGGTCTCGATGATTCTTCCTCTTAACACCCATAAATCTGGTGTTGTATCCGCTGAATACCTCCGATGAGTCTCCTATCGAGGTATTTGAAGCATTTGATGAGCTGACACTTGCTAGTGATGTAATAGATGTAGATCTCTTGACGCCCGATTTGCCACGCCATTTGTATATTCTCCCATTCTGATAATCATTTAAGTCTCTCTGAAATTTGGTCACTTTGAGTTTTTGAACTTCAGACTCCCATTTAGAAAAAGAAGCATTAAGATCATTATCAAAATTTGTTAATTGTTCAGCAGAGAGATTTTTCTGAATTTTCTCCTGAGTGGATTTAATGTCCATCTCCAATCTATCCACAGTCCTCTTGTCAATTTCAATTAATATTTCCATAAAAGTACGTGAACAAGTGTTACACGCATCTTCCCATTTTTTCAAAAGTGCTTCATCATCTAATGAGAACGATGGGAATACCTGTATACGAAGGCCACGTGGTATCAAATTACGTTGTATATACTGTTCAAGTGAACTTTTGTTCCACCACGACTTGGTCCTCTTATATAGCAATTCCTTCAGACGCGTTTTATCCTCCTGAATATTATCAGGTGTCCCATCGGATGTGTTCCTTCCCACTTCCTTAAAAATGGTATTTAATTGTGACAGCCAATTGGTGTCTCGATTCTTGTAGTCCATATCAATTGGTCTTTTCAACACAATAAGCAATAAATCCTATACAGAAAAGAAATACCAAATAATATTAAAAATAAATCAAAAAAAGTAAATATTCAACAAAAACCATATATCCCAAAGGAAAATATTTACTGACAACAAATACAAAATTAAATTAATAAATTTTATTATTAAACATAGACATAACACAATTAATAATATTTTTATTTCTGTTAAAAATATACATACATATATATATATACATATATATATGTGACATTTAAAATAAAATGCAACAGTATGTGGGGGGGCTACGGCACACAACCGGCTGATACAAAAGTAATTTATATATACCAAGTGGATGTAGATATGATTAATCAAACAATATAACGGCTACTTAATATAGAAAATTGTTCACAAAAAAAATATACAAAATATATATAAAAAAATAAATAAATAATGTTTCACATATCAGTACATATTCAGTAAACAATATTTCATATATAAAAAATTTTTTTTTACAAATAAGAAATACAATATGTATACATAATCCAAATATAGAAGCTTTCTCTAGAGGGATACAACAATCGTCAGATGCACACCCATGTCTGATAATCCTATAATTAATACATAATGGACAGTATGAAAAATATGTGAAAATGTGTATACAAAAAATGTGAAAAAGTAAAAAATGGAAAAATAAAAAATAAAAACTATATCAAAAACAAATATGTGAATAAATCTATCAATATATGAAAATGCAAAAATGTGTAAAAATAAAAAAATAAAAAAATATATACTGCAAAGGTGTAAACCAATATGTGATTATATATGTGTTGATTAATACACTAAATGTATTTCTAGTGATAATATTAAGTAAAAAAATATATAAATAAATAAAAACAAAAAATACACTGCCAAAATGATGATATAAAATTAATAAATAAAGAAATAATTCAATCAATAATTAGTTATATTCAAAGAAATGGCATCCGACGAGAGTTGATCCCACAAAAAAATCTTCCACAAGGTGGACACATGAATGGCATAACATACAAGGTAGACTCAAATCAAATAGCACAATGCAAGCCGTATATACCAACCAGTAAATGAGTGCCACAGCCCCCTCACACACCACTCCAACGCACGTTTCGCAACCGCTTCGTCAGGGAGTGGTGTGTGTAGGGTGCGACCGCTTTATATAGCAACCAAGCAGCTGTAAACTATCAAAGAAACCGGGACGCTATAATTATATGGCGCCGATAACAGCGCACGCACCCAGCTCCGCCCCCGGACCCGCAGACCGGAAGTGCGTCACCGAGTGCGGCCAAAGGTCACAGTCAGCGACGCACCGGATCCCCAGGACCAGGACGGAGCGCAGAAAAAATTGAGATAAGTGACATCAATGCAATATCAAAATTGAAACCCCTAGCGAGACATTTTCGTAATCATCATTCCAATCAATCTCATTTGCTTCAAGTCAAAGGTATAGAACGGCTACATGTGGGCAATAGAAGGGGGGATATCAGTAAGAGACTTGCACAAAAAGAATGCAAGTGGATCACCCTACTACAGAGTATGAATCCTTTAGGCCTTAACGAACAATGGGGCTTTTCTAGTTTTTTGTAGACTTGTCTATTTTCCTGTGGCTGGGTTTGGGCTTTTTTGTTGATAAGAGTATTCATCCAGGGAATCATGGTATGATACAGTGTATATGTACATTATGGTTACTGTTTATCCCTGAGGAGCTGTTGTCTTCCTGGAGTCGGGTTTGTATGTTTTTTGTGGGAAAAGAATATTTATTCAGTGAATTATGATATAGCACAGTATATTATACATATTCATAGCTATTTGATACCTTTGAAGGCCTCTTAATATACCTTCTTTAGTTTCATTTATTTTCTTGCAGGATTTATTTTCTTCTCCGGTTTTTCTTATTATTATTTATCTTAGGGTACCGTCACACAGTGCAATTTTGATCGCTACGACGGCACGATTTGTGACGTTCGAGCGATATAGTTACGAGATCGCAGTGTCTGACACGCTCCTGCGATCAGGGACCCCGCTGAGAATCGTACGTCGTAGCAGATCGTTTGAAACTTTCTTTCGTCGTCTAGTGTCCCGCTGTGGCGGCATGATCGCATGGTGTAACATATATCGTATACGATGTGCGCATAGTAACCAACGGCTTCTACATCGCACATACGTCATGAAATTATCGCTCCAGCGTCGTAGATTGCAAAGTGTGACAGCAGTCTACGACGCTGGAGCGATATTGTTACGACGCTGGAGCGTCACGGATCGTACCGTCGTAGCGATGAAAATTGCACTGTGTGACGGTACCCTTAGTTATATTTTTGATACATTGTATATTTATTTACTAATTACTTTTTACTTTTTAATATAAAAAATTTTTTTCATTCTTAATTTTCAATGTTTATTCTTTATATTCCCAGTCTTTTTTATTTCTTTATTCCTTATTTTTTATTTTTTATTTTTATTTTCATATTTTTTTCATCATCTATATTTTTTTGTTTTTTTATTTTTTTGTTTTTTTAATTTTATTTTGCATAAAAAGGTTTTATTTCAAATTTTCATCCCTCATGTAGTTTATTATGATAATAAACAATTAAATATTTTATGTGTTCCTCCTATGGTTGTAGGGTGATTCCCTTTGACCGCATTTTCTCATTAACATATTTTTTCTTAGTAGGTAACCAATTTCTTTGTATTTAATTTTTTTATTTCCATCAGCTTCCTATATGCTTCTCTTATATATTTATTTTTTATTATTTTTGATTATTTTTTGTATTTAATAAATATTTTTCATATATTCAGTTCTAGGGCTGGACTTATTTTTATGTTATTTAATTTTCTTCTATAATAAAAATAAATTTTGATCATTATTTTTTATTCATTTTTTATACCCCTTGTTAATATATTCTTATGCATTTTTTACAGGATCCTTCGGGATAAATGAAATCATCGATTACATTATAAATGCATATAATTATATATTTTTTTTAAAAAAACATATATTTTACGAGTTTTTCATATTTCTTATGTGGTTATTATTTATTTTTGTTTTGTATCCAAGTGCGGTATTTATATTCTGCTAATCGGCATATTAATTGCCATTATTCATTACAAATCATTTTGTCTGGTGCCCTTAGTTGTGCCCTTCACTAATGTGGCTGCGGGTACGCTGTGCGCCGATCGGCGCATGCGTGCGCTCCGTCCTGGTCCTGGGGATCCGGTGCGTCGCTGACTGTGACCTTTGGCCGCACTCGGTGACGCACTTCCGGTCTGCGGGTCCGGGGGCGGAGCTGGGCGCGTGCGCTGTTATCGGCGCCATATAATTATAGCGTCCCGGTTTCTTTGATAGTTTACAGCTGCTTGGTTGCTATATAAAGCGGTCGCACCCTACACACACCACTCCCTGACGAAGCGGTTGCGAAACGTGCGTTGGAGTGGTGTGTGAGGGGGCTGTGGCACTCATTTACTGGTTGGTATATACGGCTTGCATTGTGCTATTTGATTTGAGTCTACCTTGTATGTTATGCCATTCATGTGTCCACCTTGTGGAAGATTTTTTTGTGGGATCAACTCTCGTCGGATGCCATTTCTTTGAATATAACTAATTATTGATTGAATTATTTCTTTATTTATTAATTTTATATCATCATTTTGGCAGTGTATTTTTTGTTTTTATTTATTTATATATTTTTTTACTTAATATTATCACTAGAAATACATTTAGTGTATTAATCAACACATATATAATCACATATTGGTTTACACCTTTGCAGTATATATTTTTTTATTTTTACACATTTTTGCATTTTCATATATTGATAGATTTATTCACATATTTGTTTTTGATATAGTTTTTATTTTTTATTTTTCCATTTTTTACTTTTTCACATTTTTTGTACACACATTTTTACATATTTTTCATACTGTCCATTATGAATTAATTATAGGATTATCAGACATGGGTGTGCATCTGACGATTGTTGTATCCCTCTAGAGAAAGCTTCTATATTTGGATTATGTATACATATTGTATTTCTTATTTGTAAAAAAAAATTTTTTATATATGAAATATTGTTTACTGAATATGTACTGATATGTGAAACATTATTTATTTATTTTTTTATATATATATTTTGTATATTTTTTTTGTGAACAATTTTCTATATTAAGTAGCCGTTATATTGTTTGATTAATCATATCTACATCCACTTGGTATATATAAATTACTTTTGTATCAGCCGGTTGTGTGCCGTAGCCCCCCCACATACTGTTGCATTTTATTTTAAATGTCACATATATATATGTATATATATATGTATGTATATTTTTTAACAGAAATAAAAATATTATTAATTGTGTTATGTCTATGTTTAATAATAAAATTTATTAATTTAATTTTGTATTTGTTGTCAGTAAATATTTTCCTTTGGGATATATGGTTTTTGTTGAATATTTACTTTTTTGATTTATTTTTAATATTATTTGGTATTTCTTTTCTGTATAGGATTTATTACCTATACTAGAACATTGGCTGGAGGCCAGGATCAAAGCACTAGGTGGAGTTAAATAGAGCAGCACCTAACGACTTCCCCACATCACCTGAGGAAGGAAACTCAGAAGCCGCAGTACCACTCTCCTCCACCAACGGAAGCTCATAGAGAGAATCAGCCGAAGTACCACTTGTGACCACAGGAGGGAGCTCTGCCACAGAATTCACAACAGGAATGATGCTGCATGATGCATGGGGAAAATCAATATTGAATACCATATGAAATGTGCACACCTAATATGTAGGAACGAATAACAATATTTTATTAACACCAAGAACACACAATTAATTAAAAAAAAGATAGCAACAATACAACACCCCTAAGGGTACCGTCACAGTGCAATTTTGATCGCTACGACGGCACGATTCGTGACGTTCGAGCGATATAGTTACGATATCGCAGTGTCTGACACGCTCCTGCGATCAGGGACCCCGCTGAGAATCGTACGTCGTAGCAGATCGTTTGAAACTATCTTTCGTCGTCTAGTGTCCCGCTGTGGCGGCATGATCGCATGGTGTAACATATATCGTATACGATGTGCGCATAGTAACCAACGGCTTCTACATCGCACATACGTCATGAAATTATCGCTCCAGCGTCGTACATTGCAAAGTGTGACAGCAGTCTACGACGCTGGAGCGATATTGTTACGATGCTGGAGCGTCACGAATCGTGCCGTCGTAGCGATCAAAATTGCAGTGTGTGACGGTACTCTAAGTCCAAAGAGGGTCAGTGCGGCAAGATATGGGTAGAGATATGATTAGGAAAGATCAATACAGAAATAAATAAATAATCATCACAAGAATCTGGCAAGAGTGTCTCTAGACAAAAGATGAGTTATACCTGTTCAGAGGATATGAAACAGATATAAAGATGCATAAACAGCCAAGATTGGGAGTCCCCAATTTTGGCATACAAAGCATACAAAATGTAATAGACCCTGTTTCGTGTAGGGAAGTTCCCAAATAGATGATAGTGGTGTGTGCTAAGCCACAGGAGGGGGAATGGATGGAGGGATGATGAAATTGCCAGCCATGGATGGGTTAAATAAAGGAAAACCCAGTAGTGGAGAAAACATTCAGCAGAAATGTCACAAGCAGTGAGAAATATATATAACACCATGAAAGACAGTCAGATCATCAGGCCACCATGGTAAGTACTCAGCCCCAGGACTGGCAGTGCGTGGGAGGCGCAGCTTCGTCATGGGAATTATGTTCAGTATGCGTTAGTCAGCAGACATATATAGGCATATCAATGAGCAGATTATTAAACATAAGTGGTTACTGGAGTGCATCGCATAGCTGGCATAAGCACCATATGGAGGCATGTGCAGCAAGACCAGCTGACCGTGATGTGCAGCCCGGGTTGGCGCCTGCACTCAGAGGCAGTGTGTAAAGAGAACCAGGACGGCTCTGCAGCCCCCCAGGGTCCTGGTCGTCGCAGTGGTATTGCTTTCCTCTTGGGGAGATTGATGCTACGTTCGGAGGCAAAGAAGGATAACTGCATCCAGGTATCACAAACATGCAACACATTTCACACTCCCGTCCACCAGGGGGAGCTTTTACTCCTATTTATTAGGTCAATCCCCATATATATATAACTGGTAGTCTGTAGGGAAAGTTAGTCAGTTCCAGACAGAAGTGAGTTCCTGACAGAGCTCCAGACAGGAGTTCTGTTAGTTCCAGACCAGAGACTGAGGAGGATGGAAGGTTAACAGAGCTGTGCATTACCTCAGAGCTGCAGCTCCCAGAAAGAGACATTGAAAGGCAGAATCGTATTGCAGAGAGTGTGAAGGAAGTCGAAGCAAAGGAGAGGATACCAGAAGGGGAACAGCCCCGCTCAAGCTGTCTCCTTCTGAGGCGCAAAATCCCGGTAGCCGAAACACTGAGGAAGTAAGGACCTCTACGCCTTATTTCAGAGACCGGCATGCTAACTAATTGCAGGTTACCTGTCCGCACCTACACCCAGGAGGCACGGTGACACCTACAGAGCCGGGTTATCTAAGAGACCCTATAAACAGGCTCAAGTCACCAGTCATACGGGTTTTGCCCTATCCTTTATGGGGGACAGAGAGAATGAAACACCACATCTGTGAGTCACTTATGTGAAGCCATAGGCAGATAGGGACTACACCACCGCAGCGCAAGGGAAGGCTACTGATTTCCACCTGGACAAGGGGACTCTGGACTTGCCTCCAAACCGGCCGGAATATGCCTGCCCTGTGATCTGGTGCCCTGGACAGTGGATGCTGAAGTCTTCAGTAATGGTAAAGAGACTGCAACCTTGTGTCCCTGTTCTTCTCTGTGCCTCTCACCATCCACTATCTACACACAGGGAAGCCCTGGGGACATACTTCACCTGTGGGAAGGTATACCATCCAGCTGCCATAACATCACCCCAGCGGACCCCTTAAAGCAGCGTTGGTCACCCTGACCAAGTACCACAGGTGGCGTCACGAACATCAACTCTATCCCTTTAAAGACCTTTCCCTTTTACACGGACGTCCCAGGGCCACGGACCGGGTCAGCCACCGTGACATCCCCCCAGTGAACATCGGACCCGGTACCGAGTACCCCGCTGCCCTGACTGGGCGATCCAACTTGGAGTCATGAAAAAAGGATCTACTAAAGCCTGAAAATTGGGTCATGTGCGCCTAAAGACTGTGCCAGAATTGTGCCTGAACTGTGATTTATTGAAAGACTGTGTATTGCAAAAAGACTGCCAAAATTGCCACCAAAACCGCCACAATTACAGCACCATGAGGAGCGCTGGAGAAGAAGGGCCTGCCATCGTAGATGGGAACTAACTGAGAAGCGTGAAAAATAATGGCCGCCCAGTCCAAATATCTCTGTACCCTGAGGACATGTCCGCCAGTAACAGAGATCCGTCTCCTGATCCTAAATGGCGGGAGGAGACAAAGAAGAAGGAACCGCCCCCGGAGGAGAGAGCGGGAAAGAGACCAGGACGCAGGGAGCAGCGTGGAGGACGCCATGGCCAGCAGCCCGGAACAAGAGTGTGGGGTGGAAGCGGAGGACTCCCCCAGCCACCTGGAAAGACCCCGCAGCCAGGCATCACCAGTTGGCCCTGAATTCCTGCTGGCCAGGGTGGAAGAGCTCATCGACCAGCTCCTACAGATGCAGCTGAGCACCAAAGCCACGTGTCAGACGACACCCGCGGAAGACCTGCCAGCGGCGCTCCCTGTCCAATAGCCTCCAACACCGACGGAGAAGACCGGCACCGGAGATACCGCAGCCAGTAAGGACACCAACCCTGCCCCGGTAGCCGATGAACTGTTGATAGGCCCCATTGCAGCTCCACCTCCCTACAGGTCCAGCCGGATCCAAAACCTGGGGCAATGGGACCAGCCTACGGGGATGGAGCAGTTTTTAAAGGCCCCAATTCAACCCACCAACCTACCTGGGAGGTCTACGCGGAAAAGACAGTTTACCGCAGGGTCAATCTGGGACCTGATCTCATGGGGATCCTTGGGAGGAAGGAGAGTGAGGGAGAAACCCTGGAGGTCCTGAGCTGGGACAAGTGCCAGCGGCAGCTCACCCGCCAATGGGAGGAAAAGGAGGAAGAACACCAGGCCCAGCGCAGAGCCTTTGATAAAAGGGATCTGCAGGTCAAGGCCCAGGCCCACAAGACCGCTATGTCAACCAGACCCCGCTTAAGCAGGGCATCGTGGTAACCTTCAAGCTAAAAGGAGGCTGAGGTTTCATAAAAGAGCAGGGACTGTATGCGGAAATCTTCATTAACAGGAGGGACGTGGAGTCCCACCTTTGGGAAGGACACCCAGAAAGGGATCTTTACCCTGGAGATCACGTCACATACACCAGGCACTTTGGCGCAAAAGGGTGGTACGCTCTAAATGTACACAAGTGCAAGGACTCCATGCCCAAGCTGCCTAGCAGCAAGACATCAGCCGTGCCTCCTCATGCAGTAACAGCGCCCTCTTGTGCTAAAGCCGCTGCAATCACCACCACTCCCATTGTCACCCCTGCCTGCACCACCACTAAAACCATGGTGTGTACCATCACCACTACGGAGACTGCAGTAGGCACTGGGCCAACCATCACCTGCACCAAAGCTGTTGTGGAACGGAGGTGAGTAGGCACCCAAACCCCCGTCAGGAGTGCAGACGCACCCTATGTAGCACCTGGTAGCCGCCCGTACCCTAAGGGATTGCCATTACCCGTGCTACCCCAGTAAACCACAGGAAAACTTGCAAAATGATGGTAAATAGTTCACTGTTAATTTCTTGCTGCTAAAGTTTATTGAACCCGGCCAGGGTTATTCCTTAAAGGGGTCCTCAGTTTTAAGAGGATCCTAAGTTTTGCACAAGTTGCCTTAACGAACTGGGAATCATGAACTGTGCATGATCAGAACATTGTTGTAATTAGTTTCCACCTTCTTAAAGGTGCTTCCTACTGGTTTAACAAAAAGAAGCTTTTAAAGAAAGAGACTGCTTCTAAAGAGACTGTTTCTAATATTGCTAGAAAGTGTTTTGTTTTCCAGAGACCTCAAGAAAAACCTGTTTGGCGTGGCAGGATTCCAGGTCAGGATACACGCCTTATAGCCCGCCCAAAGCCAATGTTGAGGGTTAATGACGGGTCCCTCGCATCGCTGCTGCTGTTTCTAAAGTTTTAATTGACTTGAATATTAATATGATTGATACTTTGCACTACCTCATTAAAAGAGACTTGTTATGATTCGGTGACCTTGAAGCTGCATGAGAACTTTCACTGGAGAAGTTGGCCACTATACTGACCGCAATCCTGAACTTAACAGCGCAACTAGAAGTAGCCGTGGAGTGTACCTAACACACCTAGACACCTCGTCACAGCCGGAGGACTAAATACCCCTAAAGATGGAAATAGGAATACTATCTTGCCTCAGAGAAAATCCCCAAAGGATAGACAGCCCCCCACAAATATTGGCGGTGAGTTGGAGAGGAAAAAACATACACAGGCAGAAAAACAGGATTTAGCACAGGAGGCCACTTCTAGCTAGATAGGACAGGATAGGACAGAGTTCTGTGCGGTCAGTATAAAAACCCTTCAAAAACATCCACAGCAGAATATACAAAAACTTCCTACATCTAACTAAAGATGTAGGAGCGTAAATCTGCAACTCCAGTGAATCCTACAATCAGAGCAGGAATAAAACTGAAACAAGCACACAGCAGTGTGCCACAGATACAAAAACCAAACACTTATCTTTGCTGAATTTGGCAGCAAGCAGGAGAAGCCAGAAAGTGATCGAAAACTTCACAAGGAACATTTACAACTGGCAAGGGCTAAAGGATCCTGCACACCTAAATATCCCAGTCAAAATTGTAATCATCAGATACACCTGGCCAGGACTGCGACTCAGAGACAACTGCATTCCCACCTACAACCACTGGAGGGAACCCAAGAGCAGAATTCACAACAGTAACCACCCCTTGAGGAGGGGTCACCGAACCCTCACCAGGGCCCCCAGGATGATCAGGACGAGCCAGATGAAAGGCACAGACCAAATCAGCAGCAGGGACATCATAGGCAAAAACCCAAGAATTATCCTCCTGGCCATAACCCTTCCATTTGACCAGGTACTGAAGCTTCCGCCTCGAAAAACGGGAATCCAAAATCTTCTCAACAACATATTCCAACTCCCCATCAACCAACACAGGGGCCAGAGGATCAACAGAGGGAACAACGGGCTCCACATATTTCCGCAACAAAGATCTATGGAAGACATTATGGATAGCAAAAGAGGCCGGAAGCGCCAGTCGAAAAGACACCGGATTAATAATCTCAGAAATCCTATAAGGACCAATAAACCGAGGCTTAAACTTAGGAGAAGAAACCTTCATAGGAACATGACGGGAAGACAACCAGACCAGATCCCCAACCCGAAGCCAGGAACCAGCACACCGACGTCGATTAGCAAAACGTTGAGCCTCCTCTTGAGACAACACCAACTTGTCCACCACATGAGCCCAAATCTGCTGCAACCTGTCCACCACAGAATCCACACCAGGACAGTCAGAAGGCTCAACCTGCCCAGAAGAAAAACGAGGATGAAAACCAAAATTACAAAAGAAAGGCGAAACCAAGGTAGCAGAACTAGCCCGATTATTAAGGGCAAACTCTGCCAATGGCAAGAAGGCCACCCAATCATCCTGATCAGCAGACACAAAGCATCTCAAATAAGTCTCCAAGGTCTGATTAGTTCGCTCGGTCTGGCCATTTGTCTGAGAATGAAATGCAGAAGAAAAAGACAAATCAATGCCCAGACTAGCACAAAAGGCCTGCCAAAACCTAGAAACAAACTGGGAACCTCTGTCGGACACAATATTCTCTGGAATACCATGCAAACGAACCACATGCTGAAAGAACAAAGGAACCAAATCTGAAGAGGAAGGCAATTTAGGCAAGGGCACCAAATGAACCATCTTAGAGAACCGGTCACAAACAACCCAGATAACAGACATCTTCTGGGAGACCGGAAGATCAGAAATAAAATCCATCGAAATATGCGTCCAGGGCCTCTCAGGGACTGGCAATGGCAAAAGCAACCCACTAGCACGGGAACAACAAGGCTTGGCCAGCGCACAAGTCCCACAGGACTGCACAAAAGAACGCACATCACGTGACAATGAAGGCCACCAAAAGGACCTACCAACCAAATCTCTGGTGCCAAAAATGCCAGGATGACAAGTTAACATGGAACAGTGAACCTCAGAAATCACTCTACTAGTCCATCTGTCAGGAACAAACAATTCCCCACAGGACAACGGTCAGGTTTGTCAGCCTGAAATTCCTGAAGAACCCGTCGTAAATCAGGGGAAATGGCAGAAAGGACCAACCCCTCTTTCAGAATACCGACCGGCTCTAAGACCTCAGGAGAATCAGGCAAAAAACTTCTAGAGAGGGCATCAGCCTTAATATTCTTAGAACCCGGAAGGTACGAGACCACGAAATCAAATCGGGAAAAAAACAAGGACCATCGAGCCTGTCTAGGATTCAGCCATTTAGCAGACTCGAGGTAAATCAAATTCTTATGATCGGTCAAGACCACAATACGACGCTTAGCTCCCTCAAGCCAATGTCGCCACTCCTCAAATGCCCACTTCATAGCCAACAACTCCCGATTGCCGACATCATAATTGCGTTCAGCAGGCGAAAACTTACAGAAAAGAAGGCGCACGGTTTCATTAAGGAACCAACAGGATCCCTCTGAGACAAAACGGCCCCTGCCCCAATCTCAGAAGCGTCAACCTCAACCTGAAACGGAAGAGAAACATCCGGTTGGCGCAACACTGGAGCAGAAGTAAATCCTACGTTTAAGCTCCTGAAAGGCAGAGACAGCCGCAGAGGACCAATTCGCCACATCAGCGCCTTTCTTCGTCAAATCGGTCAAGGGTTTAACCACGCTGGAAAAATTAGCAATGAAACGGCGATAAAAATTTGCAAAACCCAAAAATTTCTGAAGGCTCTTCACGGATGTGGGCTGAATCCAATCATGAATGGCCTGAACCTTAACTGGATCCGTCTCTATAGACGAGGGAGAAAAAATGAAGCCCAAAAAAGAGACTTTCTGCACCCCAAAGAGACACTTAGACCCTTTCACAAACAGGGCATTGTCACGAAGGATCTGAAATATCATCCTGACCTGTTGCACATGAGACTCCCAATCATCGGAAAAAATCAAAATATCGTCCAAATATACAATCAAGAATTTATCAAGATAAGTCCGGAAGATATCATGCATGAAGGACTGAAAAACAGATGGAGCATTAGAGAGTCCGAATTGCATCACAAGGTATTCAAAATGGCCTTCAGGTGTGTTAAACGCAGTTTTCCATTCATCACCCTGCTTAATACGAACCAGATAATATGCCCCCCGAAGGTCAATCTTCGTAAACCATCTAGCTCCCTTAATCCTAGCAAACAAATCAGAAAGCAAAGGTAAAGGGTATTGAAACTTGACCGTGATTTTATTCAAGAGGCGATAATCTATACAGGGTCTCAAGTAACCATCTTTTTTAGCAACAAAAAAGAACCCCGCTCCCAACGGTGAAGAAGATGGTCGAATATGCCCTTTCTCCAAAGACTCCTTAATATAGCTCCGCATGGCGGTATGTTCAGGCACAGATAGGTTGAAAAGTCGACCCTTAGGAAACTTACAGCCTGGAATCAAGTCAATAGCACAATCGCATTCCCTGAGCGGTGGAAGGAAACTGGACTTGGGCTCATCGAATACATCCTGAAAATCAGACAAAAACTCTGGAATTTCAGAAGGTGAAGAAGAGGAGATTGACATCAAAGGAACATCATTATGAACCCCCTGACAACCCCAACTAGTCACAGACATGGACTTCCAGTCCAACACAGGATTATGTACCTGCAACCACGGAAAACCCAGCACTATAACATCATGCAAGTTATGCAACACCAGAAATCGACAATCTTCCTGATGGGCTGGCGCCATGCGCATGGTTACCTGTGTCCAAAACTGGGGCTTATTTTTAGCCAAGGGTGTAGCATCAATGCCCCTTAAAGGAATAGGGTTCTGCAAAGGCTGCAAGGGAAAACCACAACGCTTGGCAAACTCAAAATCCATTAAATTCATGGAGGCGCCTGAATCCACAAACGCCATGACAGAAAATGACGACAATGAGCAGATCAAGGACACAGAAAACAAAAATTTAGGTTGTACAGTACTGATGGTAATTGAACTGGCGATCCTCTTTGTCCGCTTAGGGCAGACAGAAATGACATGAAAAGCATCGCCACAATAATAACACAACCTATTTTGATGTCTGAAACCTTGTCGTTCCATTCTAGACAGAATTCTATCACATTGCATAGGCTCAGGAATTTGCTCTAACGCCACAGCGTGCACAGTTCTGCGCTCCCGCAGGCGTCGGTCAATCTGAATGGCCAGAGACATAGAATCACTCAGACCGGAAGGCGTGGGAAACCCCACCATAACATCTTTAACGGATTCAGAAAGCCCCCTTCTGAAAATTGCCGCCAAAGCATCATTATTCCATTTAGTCAACACAGACCATTTTCTGAATTTCTGACAATGCAATTCGGCCGCCTCTTGACCCTGAGACAGGGCCAACAAGGTCTTCTCAGCTTGATCCACAGAATTAGGCTCATCATATAAATAATCCTAAAGCCTGAAAAAAGGAGTCAATATTAAGCAAAGCCGGATTCCCAGATTCCAGGGAAAACGCCCAATCCTGCAGGTCGCCACGCAGCAGGGAGATTACGATTTTCACCTGCTGAATGGAATCACCAGAGGATCGAGGTCTCAGGGCAAAAAACAGTTTACAGTTGTTTTTGAAAATCAAAAATTTAGACCTGTCACCAGAAAACAAATCAGGAGTAGGAATCTTCGGTTCTAAAGCAGGAGTCTAAACAATATAATCAGAAATACCTTGCACCTTAACAGCAAGCTGGTCTACACGAGAAGCTAATTCCTGAACATTCATGCTTGCACCAGGCTCCTCAGCCACCCAGATATTAAGAGGGAAGAGAACACAAAACAGACTGGAGAAAAAAATGGTTCAAGAGCTTCCTTCCCTTCTTCTGAGATGCATTTAACTCATTCTGGGCCAGTTGTACTGTTATGATTCGGTGACCTTGGAGCTGCATGAGAACTTTCACTGGAGAAGGTGGCCACTATACTGACCGCAATCCTGAACTTAACAATGCAACTAGAAGTAGCCGTGGAGTGTACCTAACACACCTAGACACCTCGTCACAGCCGGAGGACTATATACCCCTAAAGATGGAAATAGGAATACTATCTTGCCTCAGAGAAAATCCCCAAAGGATAGACAGCCCCCCACAAATATTGGTGGTGAGTCGGAGAGGAAAAAACATACAGAGGCAGAAAAACAGGATTTAGCACAGGAGGCCTCTTCTAGCTAGATAGGACAGGATAGGACAGAGTTCTGTGCGGTCAGTATAAAAACCCTTCAAAAACATCCACAGCAGATTATACAAAAACTTCCTACATCTAACTAAAGATGTAGGAGCGTAAATCTGCAACTCCAGTGAATCCTACAATCAGAGCAGGAATAAAACTGAAACAAGCACACAGCAGTGTGCCACAGATACAAAAACCAAACACTTATCTTTGCTGAATTTGGCAGCAAGCAGTAGAAGCCAGAAAGTGATCCAACACTTCACAAGGAACATTGACAACTGGCAAGGGCTAAAGGATCCTGCACACCTAAATATCCCAGTCAAAATTGTAATCATCAGATACACCTGGCCAGGACTGCGACTCAGAGACAACTGCATTCCCACCTACAACCACTGGAGGGAACCCAAGAGCAGAATTCACAACAGAGACTTGAATATTGTTGGAACCCTTAAAGGGAATTTTTAGTCGTTGCAGTTTGCTAGAATATATATTAAAGAGTTAATATAGTTAATAGTGATGAGAGTTGAGATTTCACTTTAGATAGGATCGTGTTTTAGGTAGCTAATATCCTGATGCACTTTTGATAAAATGAAGAGAATAAAGTAACCCGCGGGGGTTGGACGAGAAAATTTGAGATAGTATACCCATAAGGGTCATCACCTTGTGTAGTTAGTTAATGTACTATGTACTGTTTTATTAGATTGTTCCTAGAAGTGGATTTACAATGTAAATAAGTTAATGCAACGTTCAAGTGTCCTCACCTCCCATAAAGGGAAGCTTAGAAATAGTATTAACTTGTTTTATACCATTTCAAAAATTTGTATGTCTTTTGCTAACCTGTAACTGTTGTTTTCTTTTCCCAGTCCAGGAGTACTGGATTTAACGGGGGGAGTGCGGAGTCCCAGGGTCCTGGTCGTCGCAGTGGTATTGCTTTCCTCTCGGGGTGCTTCGGAGTTCCAGCTCTTCGCTGAAGGGATTTTCCCTGCTAGTCAAACACCATTTGTATTTCTGCTGTGTGTTTTGGTGTGTTTTCACATATGGCCTTTTAGGGAGCCAGGTCCGAGGTGCTGGTTTTGGTTGTGTGGTTAGGATCTAGTCTGTACAGGGAAAAGTAGGGTGTGCCTGCAGCTTCTCTGTGTTGTACGCTTTATTATTCCTTTCCCCTTATATGAGTGAGTTAAGTACATAACAATAACATAATGCTGTCATAGGTCGTTAACCGGCTTAAGGGATATTTCGAATTTAAAAAGTAATGACATATTGGTAGCAATTTCCATCGCTTTATGATCAGTGGAGGGGGATTGGTCCTCTGGGTCCCCAATGATCCTAAGAATAAATAGAATTTAGGTTGTATCCCCTTCTAGCTTCATTTTTTCATCTACCTTCCTAACAATATGTCATCACTTTATATTATATGCAATTAACAGAATACAGAATTCAGCCTTACTTACAGAAGCTTTTCAAGTTCTTTCCTCAGACGTTTTCTATCCATTAAGCCTTTACGGACAAAGTTAACAGTCCTGTGAATGAGGTGCTGACATGAGTATATGAGCTATCATATCAAGAAAAGTTTTATTTTACATAATGTGTACATCTTTGTATAGAATTCTTCTTCATAGCTAAAATAAAATACTGGGCTCCCAGAGGGAGAATGCAATAAAGGAGTTATGCAGAACTATATTTTCTTTTACTATGAGCCAAAAGACTAATAGATATGTAACAAAACACTAACAATTAGAGGGCACCATCCACAACAGTATTCTATGTGCTTAACCTGCAGCATGTCGAAAACTAGACAATACAACGAAACAAAAGAGTCATGCATATATGCAAGGATCAACCTAAAAAATTAACAAATTTTATTTATCCAAAGTTTTTCAAACCACACAAATCACAATTTAAAAACATTTAAAGCCCACAAAGCACAAAATATACCCAAAAAACAAAATATGGGGAGAGAATGGAAAGCATGGGTCCGGACCATCATATTACCTAATCAGCAGTATAATATATGATATCACCTATAGAAGATTGGTACCCAAGCAATTAATGCCGTAATAATAAAAGCATCATAGCTGAGGTCATCACCATTGCTCAATGTGCAAAATACCTCTCCAGAAAGGTTTAGAATAAGCACCAAATGAATATGCTCACACCATGCATATCGCTGGAGAAATGAATGGTCGGGGACCGACTCCCATGTAACCCACCCAACGCGTGTCGTCACCTCAGTGACTTCATCAGGGGTAAAGTAGTAACTATACTTATGTTTATTCTAAACCTTTCTGGAGAGGTATTTTGCACATTGAGCAATTGTGATGACCTCAGCTATGATGCTTTTATTATTACGGTATTAATTGCTCTTTTTGTGTCTAGGTTACCTTTTTTTGCCCTCATAGGCTGCTACAGGGACTGCACTTTGCACTTTCTGTATCTATATTGGGTACCAATCTTTTATAGGAGATATCATATATTATACTGGTGATGAGGTAATATGATGGTTCGGACCCATGCTTTCTATTCTCTCCCCATATTTTGTTTTTGGGTATATTTTGTGCTTTTTGGGTTTTAAATGTTTTTAAATTGTGATTTATGTGGTTTGGAAAACTTTAAATAAAAAAATTTGTTAATTTGTTATGTTGATCCTTGCATATCTGCATGTCTCTTTTGTTTCGTTGTATTGACTAATAGGTATGTAGTTTCTAACAACCTGCCTGTTCTATCTGGTGCTGGCTCAGAGTAGTCACTGACTGCTCCTACCAGATTCCCAGTGGCGCCATGTCAAAAGAACAGCTTTTCCTCTTTTAAGTTGTTCGGTCAATGAGAGTGACTGCCAATGTCATTCTAATTGACAGCTGAATTCCCACAGTTAAGCAGCAGGAAGTCGGCTGTCAATCAGCATGACATTGGCAGTCACGTCCCATCAACAGAGTAGAGCAAAAGAAAAGAGGCTGTTCTGCTGCCATGACGTTAGTGGAAGCCACAGAATCGCCGGGAGTGGTCTGTGAACGCTGTGTGCTGGCAGAGATTTGTCGCAAAAATGGCAATGAATACAACTAGATGAAAAACAAAAGTGATTTAAACAACACAAAGGGTGAATCAGGGCATAAATGTATACCTGGATACAGATGTGCATGTAAGCTACACAGACAGTAATCTTAATAAAGCGACTGCTGTTTTTTCTGGTCCTACTGGCAGGCATTGTCACTGGAGCCAGCCAGTGATTCAATATCAAGATGGGCTCAGTCCCATGGTGCCCAATTTAAATCTCCATGTAACTTTCTTCCAGATCTGGTTGTTGTAGTGCTATAGTACCCTGGTGTGCTTTTAATTGGATTGACGCCTGCCTTGGATTTGTTGCTGATTTATTCCGATGATCATCCCTTGGCTACCCTTCTCAAATTGACCCTTGGACTAGATATGAAGAACTAGGCACTTGTAGAGAAACTGGGGAGATGTTTATATGCAATCCAATATATTTAAGATATGGATCAGTGACTTAAAACTTTTTCAGATATACAGACTGCATATAGGAGAAGCATGTATGATACAGAGCATAAGTGGTAAAGCAGCATGACTGCAGTGCTGAGATGTTCATATCTAATATATGGGATACTTGGAGTACCATCATCTACTTGAAATTGTTTTACCCTGTCTGACTACACTCTCTGACATCAGTATCCTCAAACTAATCTATAGGGTTTGATTTTGTAATTTTCCTCTTCTTTTTGACCTAACATATTCACATTTTCCCTTTACTAGCTTCTCTGGCCAACACCAGCTTTATGGACTCAACCCAAGGGCCCTTGCAGAGATGCCAGATTCCTTAGCCTGAGTGACTTACACAGTAGTTTGGCAAGTGCCAAGTTTGCCCATGGACAATCCAGCTGATTGACTCTAAGCACTTATATCTGTAGCAGATTTGTCATACCAAATAGAAGAATCCTGCACAGATTTCAGATCATGTTGTGCATTTTCAGATCAGTTCTAATGGTTATTGTGTTTCTGAATTAATGCTGCTTTTTGTCAAAGACTTTAAATTTTGCAATGAAAAGTGTGAAATACCTAGCATTTCCACAAAAAAATCCACTATAGATTTTTTCCTCCCTGTATGTTGACTTTTGGCGTTTTTTACAACAGTACCGGCCTGCTCTGCCCACATTTTGAAAAGTGACAATAGTTTCATCACAAGGGGGTCATGGTCGAGGCTGGAAAATTCATCATAATTTTCCAGCCTCGTAATAACGTAATGTAATATGGAAATGTACTGAAGTTCCTTACTGAAGTATATTTCTTGCAGAAGGACATGGCAGCTGAGAGATTAGCCAAATGCATTCAAGGTGAATGTCTCTTAATAAGCATTTTTCTCCAGCGCACAGTTAGAGTGACCTGTAAATCACCAGTCTTGATTATTCGGGTCCTTTGCATTTTTAATGAGTAGCAGACAAAATAGACATGATAAGATACAGAGACAATAAGAATTAAAAACTATCACAGCTAAATATAGACAAGACAACCACAGCGCAAAGAGCAAATCTTTCTGACAGTGGAAGATATCAATACCAAAGGGCAAAACCGTTTGTTTCTGTCATTACATTGGGAATTCCTTACCTGATATTCTTCTTGACAGCACGACTGTGGCTTGAAGTAGCTGAAAATAGTTTGAGAGAGGCAAGCAAGTTTGTTTTTTTTTTCTTCTTATGTTGCTATGAAACCACATACAGCACCTTATTGCAGACACAGTTGAGCTGACGGTGAGTGTAAGGTCTGTATTGAATTACCTGCTTCATTTAGAAGTGTATTAGGTTTCTAACACCAAAGGAAATGAACACAACAGGCCAATACATTAAAGGGACTATGTGTCTTCCGAATGCATTTTGTAGCCTATGGGATTTGTTTTTGGGTAAATTTGGGTAAATTTGCTAAGTTAAATCATCTTAAAATATATTTCCAAGAGGAAAAGATGAATGTGACAATCACCAACACAGAAAATGCTATTCTCTTATTCCAATTGCATTTAGAGCACAGTGAGGAGGCACATGCAATAGTTCACACATGGACGACAGCCGTTTCACAGGTAACAAATGCTTCTTCCTGGTCCTGAATACCGCCCCATATTATACACTTGATTATATTCTCACCTGCTACATGTTATAGAGCAAAAGAAGGGAGAAGCCAGCGCAGCCTAAGGTTAAGACGCAATACATAAAGTGCAAATGCACATATTAATTTCTAACTGTATTTTCAAAATGAGACATTTAGCAAACAATTGATCAATTCTTTGAGCCACCCCGCCTCTTCACGGCAATCTCATATTGGGGCAGTCCTACACTACGTTTTTTATATTCGCTGTGCCATAAAGGCCTCCTAAATGACCTAAAAGCAAGACCACATTAAAAGCATGCTGTACCTCTGGCCACTGTCCGACCAGCGTGCAGAATTTCGGTCCGGAGAGCAGGCATTTTGGTCAACCTTTATCCTCGCTTGCCTACTCTGGCGCCATGGGGGTGACTCAGTAATGCTCCAGGTACAGCAGGCTTTTAATGTGGTCTTGCTTTTAGTTCATTTAGGATCAAAGAATTGATCAATTGTTTGCTAAATGTCTCATTTTGAAAATACAGTTAGAAATTAATATGTGCATTTGCACTTTATGTATTGCGTCTTAGAGTTCTTTCACACTTCAGTTGTGTGGCGTCAGTTAGGTCCTACATCGTGGCGGATCGACGGATCTGTCAAATTTGTTGCGAAAACGGTTCTAACGGATCCGTTTTTTTGACAGATCAGCTGCCCTGATCCGTTAAAAAAACGGATCCGTTAGAACCGTTGCGACCGTTTTCACATCCGTTGTAACCGTTTTTTGACGGATCCGTTTTTTAAAAGGGGAGGATTTCAATGTGATTGGCTACTGGGAACTACTGGAAAACTATATATAGTGTGTATTTACACCACATCTTTGAAAGGTTGTAGAGAAAGTGGCAGAAATGGAAGGAGTACTTGCGAGCATTGCAAAGATCTATGCGGATTTTACTTTTGAGGCTAATCAGTTGGCAGTCAGCGTTCGAGAGAGGGAGGAAGAAAGACTGCGAATCCTGCGGCAGCGGCAGAAGAGAAGGCTGTGGATCCATCCCATCACAGCACAACGCATGACCCGTGGTGTTTATTCCACGCTTTACATCGAACTAAGGGAAAACCCTCAGAAGTTCTTCAATTATGTGAGGATGAGAGCTGAAAATTTCGAAATTTTATTGGGCCAAGTGGAAGAATGTATACGGAGACGAGACACCCAGATGCGCTTCTCCATATCACCAGTGGAGCGTCTCATGGTGACTATTCGGTAAGTAATTTTTTTTTTAAATGATTCTCATTCATCAGACTTATAACTGTAATGTTGTTTTTTGAATTTTTTTATTAATTATTGTCTTTTCGTTTTGTTAACAGATTCCTTGCAACTGGAGAGTCGTTCTCATCCCTCCATTTTCAGTTTAGGCTCGGGATATCCACCATCTCAGGGATCATCAGAGATACCTGCCGGGCATTGTGGGAGTGCCTACAAGTGGAATACATTCCAGAGCCATCACAGGAGAGGTGGCTGGAGATTGCCGAAAATTTTCATCAAATTTGCCAGTTCCCAAATTGTGTTGGAGCAGTTGATGGAAAGCACATAAGGATCATCAAACCTTCAGGCTCTGGATCACAGTTTTATAACTATAAGAAGTACTTCTCAATTGTGTTGATGGCCATAGACGACGCACAATGCAAGTTCATCGCTGTGGATATCGGTGCGCATGGACGCGCAAATGACTCACAAATCTTTAAAAATTCACCAATGGGGCGTCGTTTGTATGGAGAGACATTTGACTTTCCGCCCCCTAGACCTCTCCCTGGAACCACCGGTCCACCATTACCATTTGTTTGTGTTGGAGATGATGCCTTCCAGCTTTCCCCACATTTGCTGAAACCCTTTGGAAGTAGTGGACTGACCCAGAGGAAGAAAATTTACAATTACCGCTTAACTAGAGCACGAAGAGTTGTGGAATGTGCTTTTGGCATCTTAACTGCCAAATGGAGAGTCCTGCTAACTGCAATTAAACTGCAGACTGAAACTGTCGATGATGTCGTGAAAGCGTGCGTGGTCCTGCACAATTTTGTTTTATCAAAAGAACAAGTTTCCCTGGAGGATAATGTTTCAGAAAGCACCTTGCGGGATTACCAAAACCCCACTTTTCGCAGTCCAGTAGCAGTCTCCAGAATGCGGGACAGTTTTGCAGACTACTTCATGTCTCCTGCAGGATCAGTTGACTGGCAGTATGAAATGGTGTAAAATTTTTTTGCTTTTTACACTTGTAAAAATACCATTTTTTGTTTGCTTACAAAACCTTTGTACTTTAATGCAGCATAGTATGTTTTGAAACGGTACCCTTTAAACAATGTTTATTGTTACTATTACCATAACCTTGGTGGCATTAAAACAGGTTTTTGTTTTTTTTTAAAAAAAAGAGAAAGACAATAAAAATGTTTTTCAACCAAAAAAAGTTTATTTCTTGACTTTACAAATTTTCATAATTTTGGGTGGAGATAGTAGCGGAGGGGCTGACAGGTTGGACCACGTCGAGAGTGGGAGACAGCACATCACGGACATCATGGGGAGGAACAGAAGTAGAATGGGTGGTGAAAACATGAGTTTGGGCAGAAAGTTGAGGTGCAGATGTGGTGTGTGAGGTAGGAAGGTGTGGGTGGGATCAGGAACGGAGAATTTAAAGTGGAAGAATGGAAAGGGGAAGGTAAAAACTGGGAAAGACTAAGGGGGAAGGAACGAATGATGAAGAAGTAGAATGGGCGGGAGGAGGACGGACAGGAGGAGGACGCACAGAAGGATAGACGGTGGCTTGAGAGGGGAAAGGTGTTGAAACATGAAGGGTAGGTGGAGGGGCTTGGGACATCGCCTGCGCTAGAGCAGTGTGGCAGCCTTGCATCACATGCATCTGCAGGTCAGGAGTTAGATTTTCCGTGTGCCTGAGGACCGACTGAAAAAAACAGTGTCTTGGTGACTGGTTTGCATCTGATTGCATCCTATCCAGACGACTGCTGAGTTCAAGTATGCTTTTGTTAAGCATATTGTACCCAGCAGACGTTTGCTCACTCAAAAGCTTGATGGCACTGTGGAAGGATGCATTCAGCTGCAAAAGTCAGGCGCATAGCTCCACAAAGGTGGTCTAGATGTTGCGGCAGTGGCAGAGGGGTGGGGTAAAGGGAACTCTAACTCATCACCTGCAGCTTCAAGTGACGAAGTCCGCCCTGCTGCTCCAGCGCTGGTGGATGAGGCTGAGGGATCAAACGAAAGGGAAGGTGCAGAAACAGAGGGGTCGACGTGGTCCCCGGTGGCGGACTCTTGAGGGATCGTTCCAGAGGGGTGCAACTCTGATACAGGCTCCCGAGTGCTGCAGAAAGTGCTGTTAAAGAAGAAGAAAAAAAAATTAGTATCTTGATATTACAATTGCCCTTGCTGCAAATAAAATTGAAGGTTACACATTTTTACAGTTTGACTGAAAATATGTGGTGTTGAATATTTACCTTCTGCTCAGCAGCGTCGACCGGAGGAACGACAGGGCTCTGGCATGTTTGTATCTGCTCCTGCGTCCTCTAGATCCACTCGGGGCCTGCATCTCCTTATTAAACTCCCTCTTGAAGCGATCCCTGAGTGACCACCACCGCACAATAATCCTGTTACCTGGAAAGAGAAAGCAAAAATTGGTTACTATACACCACATTAAATCATGCTAACATAAGGTTATGAAGTGTTAATACTTACGCGCTAGATCCTGGGCCCCAGCATCGAGTTCCTCCCAGTTATCCATAACAGCACTGCACACTTCCTCCCATAGCCGTCGGGTGATTAACTGGTCAGCATGGCGGCGGTCCGACATGTTCCACAGCGGCTCCCGAATTTGTACAGCTTGGATGAGGGTGTCCACATCGATGCCCTCCTCTTCGTCATCTTGTTCGGGAGCACGCTGTGAAGCCTAACAAAAAGATAATAAAAAGGGAAAGATTACACCACATGAATTTTACAGTTTACTAAAAACCAAAACAAAAAGGAACTTACTCTTCGGCGACCACCGCGTTTATCATTCCGACGACTATGGGAGGTGCTTTGAGGAACTCTACGTCGAGCCCCGGATTGTGAAGACTAATAAAAAAAATAAATAAATAAATTAATATTGTTCTTGGATAGAGGCATATGTATTGTGTGTGCTGTGCTGTGCTGAATGTTTGTTTTGGGTGTAGTGTGTTGTATGTGAGGATCGATCTGTGCAAAACTTACACTATGCGCTCCCGCTCCTTGTATTTCTCCACCCTGTCCGTCTCCTTCTGTAAGCCCCTCTGCTTCATATTCCTGTGAATACAGAATAAACACATAAAGGGTTAAAACACAATTACCATAGTTGTACCCCCAAAAAAAAATTATTAAGAAAAAAAAAATAGACACCTCAGTTTGCTGATGATGTGCTGGGGGGCTCTCAGAAGAAGACATTATGGTCTTTCAATAATCTTGGGTTGGTCGGTCCCTTGCGTCCCTCTTGGTCCCTAGGATCTGTAAGTATAAAGAGAGTTCTAAGCTACTATACAAAAGGATAGATGCAGCTTTAGGGAAGGATAGATGCAGCTGGGACTTTACATCTTTTTCCAAAACTTGGGGAGCCTGCCTGTGTACGTTTTGGTCAGTACCTACTACAGTACCAACTTACTTTTAGATTTCCCCCACCACAAAAGAAAAAAAAATTTCTTAACCGTCATACTTGATATGCTAGATATGCTTGATGCACAAGCTGCCAAACCCTCTACCTCCTGTTTCCCCACAAAAAAAAACCCCAAAAAACCCTTTAAAGCAACACCAAAACTACTTAACTTGATATGCGCAATGCGCATGTTGGTAAAACCCACCTAAACAAAGTTTAACCTTATAAAAAATGTTCCTCATTCAAAATTAAAATACCAATTCCAAAAATTGTTATTTATGATTAACCTACAGTTTGTATTTTCTAAAACCAGATAACATTTTCTATAGCAACGATTTGCATTACGCATTTGTATATATAACCTTTACTGCATGTATACCCAATATTACATTTATCTTGTAATGAGACTACTGACAGTTTTGTGAAATTATTATTACTATATTTTTTAAAATTTACTTTTTTTAGGGTACAGTAGGAGCTACACTGTTCTTTATTTGAAATACAAGTACATCATGGAAAACAACAAAAATGCAGAACACACCACACATCATTTATACACACAAAACACATGTTACAGCACAGCTATTCAAAATACCAGCATAGTATGAAAAACATATAAACAGGGCAGGCAGGCGCACGCACACACGCACACACACGCACACGCACACACACGCACACACACACTCACACACACGCACACACACGCACACACACACACGCACACGCACACACACGCACACACACGCACACACACGCACACACACGCACACACGCACGCTGGATGGCAGTACTCACATGGCTGTCTCAGGCAGGGTCTGGCTGGCAGGGCCTCTCTGGCTGGCAGGGCCTCTCTGGCTGGCTGGCAGGGCCTCTCTGGCTGGCTGGCAGGGCCTGGCTGTAAAGGTCTTGCTGGCAGGGTCTGGCAGGGTCTCTCTGGCTGGCAGGGCCTCTCTGGCTGGCTGGCAGGGCCTGGCTGGCAAGGTCTTGCTGGCAGGGTCTCTCTGGCTGGCTGGCAGGGCCTGGCTGTAAAGGTCTTGCTGGCAGGGTCTGGCTGGGTCTCTCTTGCATGGAAGGGTCTCTCTTGCTGGCTGGTACATTTGGGAATGACCTGTCCTCTTTATATGCCTGGTCCACTCCCGTCTTACCCGCTATCTCTCAGATAACTCTCTTCTCGACCCTCTTCAATCTGGTTTCCGCTCTTTACACTCTACTGAAACTGCCCTCACTAAAGTCTCTAATGACCTACTAACAGCTAAATCTAATGGTCACTACTCCATGCTTATTCTCTTGGATCTCTCTGCAGCATTTGATACTGTGGATCATCAGCTCCTCCTCACTATGCTCCGCTCCATCGGCCTCAAGGACACCGTTCTCTCCTGGTTCTCCTCCTATCTCTCTGACCGATCCTTCACTGTATGTTTCGCTGGTTCCTCCTCCTCTCACCTTCCCCTTACTGTTGGGGTTCCTCAAGGATCAGTCCTAGGCCCCCTCCTCTTCTCGTTGTATACTGCCCCTATTGGACAAACAATCAGTAGATTTGGCTTCCAGTACCATCTCTATGCTGACGACACCCAACTATACACTTCTTCTCCTGATCTCACGCCTGCCTTATTAGAAAACACCAGTGATTGTCTTACCGCTGTCTCTAGCATCATGTCATCCCTCTATCTGAAACTAAACCTGTCAAAAACTGAACTCCTCGTGTTTTCTCCCTCTACTAACCTACCTTTGCCTGACATTGCCATCTCCGTTTGCGGTTCCACCATTACTCCAAAGCAACATGCCCGCTGCCTTGGGGTCATCCTTGATTCTGACCTTTCATTCACCCCCCACATCCGATCACTGGCTCGCTCTTCTTACCTGCATCTCAAAAACATTTCTAGAATTCGCCCTTTTCTTACTTTCGACTCTGCAAAAACTCTTACTGTTTCACTTATTCATTCTCGTCTGGACTATTGTAACTCTCTACTAATCGGCCTCCCTCTTACCAAACTCTCCCCGCTCCAATCTGTCCTGAATGCTGCTGCCAGGATCATATTCCTCACCAACCGTTACACCGATGCCTCTACCTTGTGCAAGTCATTACACTGGTTACCCATCCACTCAAGAATCCAGTACAAAACTACTACCCTCATCCACAAAGCACTCCATGGCTCAGCACCACCCTACATCTCCTCTCTGGTCTCAGTCTACCACCCTACCCGTGCCCTCCGCTCCGCTGATGACCTCAGGTTAGCATCCTCAATAATCAGAACCTCCCACTCCCGTCTCCAAGACTTTACACGTGCTGCGCCGATTCTTTGGAATGCACTACCTAGGATAATACGATTAATCCCCAATCCCCACAGTTTTAAGCGTGCCCTAAAAACTCATTTGTTCAGACTGGCCTACCGCCTCAATGCATTAACCTAACGATCCCTGTGTGGCCTATATTAAAAAAAAAAAAAATTAATTAACTGGTTCATGCAGCTTTACATGAACACCCAAGCCTTACACTATGGCTGGTCCGAATAACTATAGCAATTGTTACCATCCACCTCTCGTGTCTCCCCTTTTCCTCATAGTTTGTAAGCTTACGAGCAGGGCCCTCACTCCTCTTGGTATCTGTTTTGAACTGTATTTCTGTTATGCTGTAATGTCTATTGTATGTACAAGTCCCCTCTATAATTTGTAAAGCGCTGCGGAATATGTTGGCGCTATATAAATAAAAATTATTATTATTATTATTATTATATATTTATATAGTTTTGGGGTTGTCTGGGCAAAGTATCCACTTTTTGGAGCATGCTCAATTAAAAAAGCGGATTGGGGCGACGGATCTGCCAAAAAGCGGATCGCGACGGATCCGTTGCCCATAGGCGCCCATTCTAAAAAGTGGCGGACGCAACGGATCCGCCGCGGTCCGCCTTTTCGGCGGAGCCAAAAAACGTTACAAAGTCCGTCAATGTCTAGACAACGTCCGCCAAATATCGACGGATCCGTCGCATAGCGGATGGAACGGACGACCATCCACCACAATCCGTCGCTAATGCAAGTCAATGGGAAAATAGCGGATCCGCCAAAAAAAAATGGCGGATCCGCTATTTGAGGAAAATGGCGGTTTTTGACTGACGCCGAAAGACTGAAGTGTGAAAGAGGCCTTAACCTTAGGCTGCGCTGG
Organism: Ranitomeya imitator; assembly: GCF_032444005.1. NCBI lineage: Eukaryota > Metazoa > Chordata > Amphibia > Anura > Dendrobatidae > Ranitomeya > Ranitomeya imitator. Next base: position 114,079,353 of record NC_091288.1, on the reverse strand, counting down.
CTTCTCCCTTCTTTTGCTCTGCTACATGTTATACACTTGATTATTCTCCCTTCTACATGTTATACTCCTGAATACCGCCCCACCTACACACTTATGTAATAGAAGAATTAGACACAACTCCACCTAACCATTAAACACAGCAAGTGTTTACTTAATGGAAGATAAAGAAAGACGTGGCGACACTCACCGATCCTGTAAAGCAGACTGTGACCTTTATTCAAGCAATGGTGAAGCCGTCTTCACGGCGCGGGGGAGAGAGGAACAAGAGAGGTGAGCGGGGAGAGTCTGCTTTACAGGATGGGTGAGTGTCGCCACGTCTTTCTTTATCTTCCATTAAGTAAACACTTGCTGTGCCTCAGACGTGAGCACCTCATGTCAGGCTCAGCGGTTCTTTGAGTGATTCCACACTGTTTCTCGTTATCAGGCTGTGCTGCTCTCTTTTTCTTCGTTGCATTTTTAACCATTAAACACAAACGAGCAGTATATACAATAATCGCATAAAAAACACATATTATAAGACCTAACAAAACATGTTATCTGCATATACAGTACTAGCTATTGAACCCGTTCTACGCCCGGGTGGCGAGCATTTATATTGGCATATGGTCTCCATCCTGGTATGTGCTGCTCCATCCTGCGTCCCCATCCTGTCATGTGCTGCTCCATCCTGCGCCCCCATCCTGTCATGTGCTGCACCCATCCTGCGCCCCCATTCCTGCAGTGTGTCTTCAAGAAAATGGCGCCGGAAAGCGCGGACTGCGCAGGCGCCGATTCCGGCAGCAGGAGGACCAAGAAAATGGCGGCGGAAAGGAATCAGGTGGCGTAAGTAACAAATTGCTGTGGCATGAACTGCCACAGCATCATCAGGGCGCAATCATGTCCACGGTGTCCCCACGTCCGGGTTACGGATCATAAATGTCCGCCTGCTCCCGGCATTCCGTGCTTTCCGGCGTCATTTTTCTTTCTGACACTAGCTATAATCTAACGCTAGGAGCGTCGCGCCTGTGCAGTCTATAGAGGCTTCGGACAGAGTGACGCTCCCAGCGTTATATTATAGACTAGCTATTGAACCCGTTCTACGCCCGGGTGGCGAGCATTTATATTGGTATATGGTCTCCATCCTGTCATGTGCAGCTCCATCCTGCGTCCCCATCCTGTCATGTGCTGCACCCATCCTGCGCCCCCATCCTGTCATGAGCTGCTCCATCCTGCGTCCCCATCCTGTCATGAGCTGCTCCATCCTGCGCCGCCATCCTGTCATGTGCTGCTCCATCCTGCGTCCCCATCCTGTCATGTGCTGCTCCATCCTGCGTCCCCATCCTGTCATGTGCTGCACCCATCCTGCGTCCCCATCCTGTCATGTGCTGCTCCCATCCTGCGCCCCCATTCTGACATGTGCTGCACCTGGAGCTCCCCCAAACGCAGGGCCGCGGGTACTTGATCCGGGGTTGTCACGGTGGCTAGACCCGGTCCGTGACCCTGCTAAGGGGCGTCCAATAAAAGGTGATGGTGCGTGGTGCAAGGTATAACGGGGACACAAGATTGCAGTCTCTTTACCTTTTACTGAAGGTTTCAGGATCCTCAATCCAGGGCACTGTCAATAGGGCTGTCTGAGACCGGCCGGTCCGAAGGCACATCCAGAGTTCCCTTTGCAGTTGGAAATCAGTGCCTACCAACTAGCGTCTGTGTGTTGTAGTTCTTCCCTGCTGGGCATTCGGGATAGTCCTCACAACTTCTGTTCTCGTTCTTTCTAGATCTTTCTCTCTCCGTCCCCCAGGTTTGTTATGGCTAGGACGCACCATTATGACAGGTAGGCCTGGAGTTATTCTGGGACCCTAGTGTCGCCCCTCTCCCACGATTGCCCCCTATGTCCTTCTTAGGTGATGTATGGTAGACAGCCAACCTGTAATTAACTGTCCTGCCGCTGTTTGAAGTAATGCGGGGAGACTGTTACTTCCTCGGTGCTCCGGCCACCAGCTATGCGCCTCAGTAGGATAATGCCGTTCTCAGGGCACGACTCCTACTGGTTCTCCTTTGTACTTGATCTCTTTTCTCACTGTCCACAATATCCTTCGCTTCATGTCCTTTCTTAAGATACCGCCGTGCAGGCACGGTTCCGTAACAATCTGTCCTTTCGGCTAGGTACCTGCCAGATTCCCCAGTTCTGACAGGTCCTCCCTGGAGCTCTCCCAGGCTGCGTTCTCCCTGACTTCCTGTCCAACCCCTAGTTTTACCAGTGTGAGGAATGACCTAATAAATAGGCCTTTTTCTCCCCCTAGTGGCCAGAGTGTGAAGTGTAATGTGTGCTGTGATACCTGGTCAGAAGAACTCCTTTAGTGCTATCAGACGTACCATCACTCCCCTTAGTGGCAGAGCGACGTTACTGCAACGACCAGATCTCTGGGGCGCTGCACTCCCCCCCGGTTAAATCCAGTACTCCTGGACTGGGAAAAGAAGAATAACAATACATGTTAATAGAAAACACACAAAAATTCTTATATACTATGAACAAATAAATATAACAGTGCTTTCCGTTATGGAAGGTAAGGACGCTTGAACGTTGCAAAAGATTGGTCATGCACAGTCCATGACTCCCAGTTCAGTAGGTGCAACCATAGAACAGCAGGGACCCCGGGAAAACAAAGGGGCCCCTGTGAAAGTTTTGGAGTGATTCACTGTCCATCACACCATTGTCCATTTTTAAACCTATAACACAGATATTTACACAAGCATTTTCAACCAAATAGCAACTATCGTTAATATCTCCAAGGTCTATAGTGAAGTGGAGTCTGATTCTTGGTGCTACGCGTAGACCTCCGCAGCGCAGGGGTTGCTACTGGCCTGACAGGACCCGCTACGCTTGCTATCGCTAGTGTAGTGCACTGTCTTCTAGCTACACTTCTAGTGAGTCTGGGCAGCACTGGCATACTGGAGTCCTCAGTGCTGCCACTATTAGTGGTGGGCATGGCAGATTCACCGATGACAGAGGGAGGGCCCGCTGGTTCAACCGTTGGCATCGCATTTTCTGGTGGGGTCGGCTGCGCCTGCGGGTCCAGATGCCCTGGCACCACATTTAGTTCTGGTGGTCTTGGTTGACGAAACGTTAAGACAGGTACCACAATGGCCTGATTTATTTGAGTCCAGGACTGGGGAAAATCGCCAAGAACAGTGTGTATCATCTTCTCCTCTTCCACGGGCGGAGAATGGTATACGGTTCCGCTTCCCATTGATCATCAAGCTTGTGTAGTCTCCTCTTTCGTTTGAGTACCTGCTCACCAGGTGCCAATGGAGCCGTGGGAGCATACTGGTTGTAGTCCCTCTCTTGCTTCTGTTTGGCTTGAGCGAGACTCTTTTCTACACATTCCTGTACTTTGCGGTACCTCTGCTGCCTCTCGGTATCCCAATCCGCATCTGGCGATATATCTTCGGGGGTCAGGACCCCCATGTCCAGATCGACGGGCAATTTGCTAGACCTTCCTCGCATCAGGTACGCTGGGGTGCAGTTGGTGGAATTCACCGGGATGTGGTTGTACATATCTACCAAGTCTGGTAACTTTGTAGGCCACAAGTTCCGCTCCTCTACAGGTAAGGTCTTCAGTAAGTCGATCACCACTTGGTTCATCTTCTTACACATCCCGTTGGTCTGTGGATGAAACGGCGTGGTTCTGATCTTCTTACACCCGTACAAATTGCAGAACTCCTGGAACACCTCCGCTTCAAATGCTGGCCCCTGATCGGTCAACACCTTCTCTGGGTACCCATGGGGTCGACATAAGTACTGCTGGAGGGTTTTGGCAGCCGTCCTAGCCGTCAGATTTTTGACTGGTACGACTACCAGGAATCTGGAATAGTGGTCCACAATGGTGAGAGTGTAGATATACCCTGACCGGCTAGGTGTTAGCTTTACGTGATCCAGCGCGACCAACTCGAGCGGCCGTTTGGTGATGATGGGCTGCAAGGGAGCCCGTTGGCTGTCACGATCCTTCCGGCGTAAGCTACAGGGGCCACACTCTCGACACCACTTCTCGATGGCCTTCCTCATGCCGATCCAGTAGAACCTCCCACGGCGTAGCCTCTCCAGCTTCCTCCATCCGAAGTGTCCTGCCCCATCGTGGTACGCTCCCAGGACCATTGGCACATCTTGTCTGGGGACCACAATCTGCCACACCAATTCATGAGTGCGGGGGTCGATGTTCCTTCGGCACAGCTTGCCATCGTGAATAAACAGTTAGCCCCTCTCCTTCCACAACTGTAATGCCTCCGGTGGATCATCCGGGTCGGGATGCAAACCTGCCTGCGTCAGGAGCTCTTTCACCCGACGGACCGCAGGGTCACCATCCTGGTTCTCTGTCCACCCGTGGTGGGGCAGGGGATTCAACGGGGCGCCCTGTTTGTTTCTGCGCCTATTCTCCACCTGATGTGAACACTGAGTGGCCTTGGGATGATGGAAAGCGGGCAGCTCCACTTCTTCAAATGCTTCTGGATCTTCCTCCGTTTCAGGTAGGGGAGGCATTTGGGACAATGCATCGGCATTCGCATTCTTGTGCCTCGCCCGGTACTTGATGGTGAAGTCGTAATTGGACAACCGGGCCATCCACCGCTGCTCCAAGGCGCCGAGTTTCGCTGTGTCCAAGTGCGTAAGTGGATTATTATCTGTGAAGACGGTGAATTTCGCTGAGGCCAGATAGTGCTTAAACTTCTCCATCACGGCCCAAACGACGGCGAGGAACTCCAGCTTAAAGGAACTGTAGTTGTCTGGGTTCCTTTCAGTGGGGCGAAGCTTCCTGCTGGCGTAAGCGATTACTCGTTCCTTGCCCTTCTGGACCAGGGACAGCACAGCTCCCAGCCCCACGTTGCTGGTGTCCGTATACAATACAAACGGTTGGTCGTATTCAGGGTAGGCTAGTACTTCTTCTCCCATCAGTGCCGATTTTAAGCAAGTGAACGATCCTTCCAGTCTGTCGTTCCAATCCAACGGGGAATTCTTACCCTTGGGTTTCTTGGGCTGGCCCACCAACAGGTCTTGCAACGGCGTGGCCTTCTTGGTGAAGTCCTTGATAAACCTCTGGTAGTAGCCCACCAACCCGAGGAACTGCCGGACTTCATGAAGGTTACTGGGCTGCGGCCAGTCCTTGATCACCGTGACCTTGTCGGGGTCTTGGGCCACTCCTTCGGCACTCACCACATGGCCCAGGTACTGTACTTTGGGTTTGAGCAGATGGCATTTGGACTTTTTCACCTTTACGCCAAAGTTGGACAGCGCTTCAAATACCTCGGCCAGGTGCTTCAAATGATCTTCATAAGTCTTAGAGAAGACAATGACATCGTCCAGATACAGCAGCACAGTCTGAAAGTTCTTGTGTCCCAAACAGCACTCCATCATCCTCTGGAACGTCCCCGGGGTGTTACACAATCCGAAGGGCATGTAGTTGAACTCGCAGAGACCCATCGGCGTTGTGAAGGCTGTCTTTTCCTTGTCCGCCTCTGCCACGGGAACCTGCCAGTACTCACTGGTGAGATCTAAGGTAGAGAAGTAATTAGCAGACTTTAACGCAGCCAAGGACTCCTCTATCCTAGGCAGGGGGTATGCGTCCTTATGTGTAATGCGGTTTAATTGCCTATAATCCACACACATCCTCATGGTGCCATCTTTCTTCCTAACGAGGACTAACGGAGCTGCCCAGGGGCTACAGCTATCTCTCACTACCCCAGCCTCCTTCATCTCTCGCAACATGTCCTTGGCACACTGATAATGAGCTGGGGGTACAGGACGGTATCTTTCTGTTACGGGTGGGTGATCTCCTGTGGGGATGTGATGTTGAATCCCTTTTACCCGCCCGAAATCAAGGGGGTGTTTGCTGAATACCCGCTCATACTCGTGAACCACCCTGTAGGCCCCCTGTGTCTGGTGAGATGGAGTAGCATCAGTGCCCACATGTAATTCTTGACACCAATCTTTTGATTGCTCTGGAGTCGTGGGGACTCAGTCTTGCAGCATGGTGCTGTGGGGCAACAGGCCGTCCGCCCTGCTGGTGCGTGGCCGCTGTGGCGGTGGACGTCGCACGGCTCCGCTCCGTTAGGGCGTTAGGACCCACTACGAGGTTTGCCGTGACGGGGCAGTGGGCTTCATACAGTCTGATCAGAATGTTAAACTGAAAACCTCATATTCAGTTATATTAATTTTTTGCCTAGCGGCTTTAGATCAACGTATGATTTTGGGATGTGCGGTTCATGCTCTTTTTTTTCTTTTTTGCAAAGCATGTGCTAGTCTTCTTCTTGGACCAGCACTCCTCCCATTTGGCTCAGGTGATTTTAATTAGCAGGAGACTGCAAAGTTAGGGGTCTAGCCCATTTTGGCTCTCACTGAAGAGCTAGAGGAAGGTGAGTTTAAGTGCTCCTTTCATTTTGGTGTTGGTGCTGTGTGGCGGCCATTGTTGCTGTGGCTTTGTGCTGGTGGGGCGGCGCGGTCTGGAGTCGTGGGGACTCAGTCTTGCAGCATGGTGCTGTGGGGCAACAGGCCGTCCGCCCTGCTGGTGCGTGGCCGCTGTGGCGGTGGACGTCGCACGGCTCCGCTCCGTTAGGGCGTTAGGACCCACTACGAGGTTTGCCGTGACGGGGCAGTGGGCTTCATACAGTCTGATCAGAATGTTAAACTGAAAACCTCATATTCAGTTATATTAATTTTTTGCCTAGCGGCTTTAGATCAACGTATGATTTTGGGATGTGCGGTTCATGCTCTTTTTTTTCTTTTTTGATTGCTCTGCAGAGCCGTTGTCCTCCGCCGACTTGGACGGAGCCAAGGGCCCGGGTGCCTGTATCACACTATTATTAACAGTAAACAGCTTGGCAAGTGTCACATATTTGGTTAGGTGGACTTCCTCCTCCCCGCAATTAAGAACACGTACCGGCACCCTCCCATTGCGGACGTCAACCACCCCTCTGGCTATCAGGAGAGTAGGCCTATTCTCCGAAAACACAGGTTCTACCAGGGCCTGATAGTCTTTACCCCCGAGGCCTATGGCTGCCCGACACCATATTAACATTTCACTCCTGGGGGGTATTGCAATGGGGTTCGAATCACTCACTGTGACACGGCAATTTCACCACCAGTCAGCTCCACTTGCTGTCTCCGCATTATGGCTCTGATTTCTTTCTGCAAGGCACGTTGTTCACTGTAACGAGCTGTCTCTGCTACTTGCTGCAACAAGACAATAACTTCTGCAAGACAATTTTCTATGACATTAGTACCGATGGTCATCATGGGGTTACGTTCACGTCGGTCAATATCAACAATGACAATTCCTTGGGCCTCCAATTCTACCCGACCCACCTTAATAGTGACCTCTTTATACCCCACTTGCGGCAGTGGCTGACCATTGCTAGCTATTATGGTGAAATCATCATCGGGGGCACGGGTAATGTCGGTGTCCTCCCAATAACGTCTATAAATAATGTAGGTCATAGTTGTCACCTGGGAACCGGTGTCCAGCAAAGCGTTCATGGGGATACCATTGATCACAATGGGGAGAACTGGACGCCCCCCCCCCCCGACGTATTTGGCTCTCCAATTCTGCGGGCCTGGGCTTTCTACTCCTGGGGGTTGGCCCTTGGCCCCAGGGGTTGCTCGTTTAACTGACAGTACCTTGCAAGATGGCCCACCTGGTGGCAGCGGCGGCAGATAGGTTGTCCATCCCGATGAAAACGATCGTCGTCTCTGCCTCTGGTCGATGGAACTCTCCTTGGTCGTTGCCAGGGGACATCTTCCTGTCTGGAAGCCAGCTGGATCTTCTCCTTGGGGGCTTCTGTTGTGAATTCTGTTGTCGGGCTCCCTCCTGTGGTCATGAATGGTACTTCGGCTGGTTCTGTCCATGGACTTCCTCTGGTGGGTGTTTCTGAGTTTCACAGGTGACGAGGTTAATTCGTTAGCTGCTGCTCTATTTAACTCCACTTAGATCTTTTCTCCATGCCACCTGTCAATGTTCCAGTATTGGTCTAGTTCTCTCCTGGATCGTTCTTGTGACGTGTCTTCCCATCAGAAGCTAAGTTCCAGCTTGTATTTCTTTGATTTGCTATTTTTCTGTCCAGCTTGCTATTTCTATTGTTGTCTTGCTTGCTGGAAGCTCTGGGACGCAGAGGGAGCGCCTCCGCACTATGAGTCGGTGCGGAGGGTCTTTTTGCACCCTCTGCGTGGTCTTTTTGTAGGTTTTTGTGCTGACCGCAAAGTAACCTTTCCTATCCTTGGTCTGTTCAGTAAGTCGGGCCTCACTTTGCTAAATCTATTTCATCTCTGTGTTTGTATTTTCATCTTTACTCACAGTCATTATATGTGGGGGGCTGCCTTTTCCTTTGGGGAATTTCTCTGAGGCAAGGTAGGCTTTATTTTTCTATCTTCAGGGCTAGCTAGTTTCTTAGGCTGTGCCGAGTTGCATAGGGAGCGTTAGGCGCAATCCACGGCTATTTCTAGTGTGTTTGATAGGTTTAGGGATTGCGTTCAGCAGAGTTCCCACGTCCCAGAGCTCGTCCTTATTATCAGTAACTATCAGGTCATTCCGTGTGCTCTTAACCACCAGGTCATAACAGTACAGGTGGCCCAAAGTACTAATGCATCTCAATAGAGGGATAAGAGAAGTTCTGAGACCATTTTTTTTCTTCTTTGCAGTGTGTTTTGTCTCTATTTTCCCCTTTACCTCTGGGTGGTTCAGGACACTGGTGTAAACATGGACATTCAAGGTATGTCCTCTTGGATGGATAATCTCACTACAAGGATACAAAACATTCAAGATTTGTGGTTCAGAATCCGATGTCAGAGCCTAGGATTCCAATTCCTGATTTGTTTTTTGGTGATAGATCTAAGTTCTTGAATTTCAAAAATAATTGTAAATTGTTTCTTGCCTTGAAACCTCGCTCCTCAGGTGACCCTGTTCAACAAGTAAAGATCATTATTTCTTTGTTACGTGGTGACCCTCAAGACTGGGCATTTTCCCTTGCGCCAGGAGATCCGGCATTGCGTGATGTTGTTGCGTTTTTTCCTGGCGCTTGGATTGCTTTATGACGAACTAATTCAGTGGATCAGGCAGAGAAAATCTTGCTGGCTCTGTGTCAGGGTCAGGATGAAGCGGAGATATATTGTCAGAAGTTTAGAAAGTGTTCTGTGCTCACTCAGTGGAATGAACGTGCCCTGGCAGCAATCTTCAGAAAGGGTCTCTCTGAAGCCCTTAACCCCTTTACCCCCAAGGGTGGTTTGCACGTTAATGACCAGGCCAATTTTTACAATTCTGACCACTGTCCCTTTATGAGGTTATAACTCCGAAACGCTTCAACGGATCCTGGTGATTCTGACATTGTTTTCTCGTGACATATTGTACTTCATGATAGTGGTAAAATTTCTTTGATAGTACCTGCATTTATTTGTGAAAAAAACGGAAATTTGGCAAAAATTTTGAAAATTTCGCAATTTTCAAACTTTGAATTTTTATGCAATTAAATCACAGAGATATGTCATACAAAATACTTAATAAGTAACATTTCCCACATGTCTCCTTTACATCAGCATAATTTTGGAACCAATTTTTTTTTTGTTAGGGAGTTATAAGGGTTAAAAGTTGACCAGCAATTTCTCATTTTTACAACACCATTTTTTTTTAGGGACCACGTCTCATTTGAAGTAATTTTGAGGGGTCTATATGATAGAAAATGCCCAAGTGTGACACCATTCTAAAAACTGCACCCCTCAAGGTGCTCAAAACCACATTCAAGAAGTTTATTAACCCTTCAGGTGTTTAATAGGAATTTTTGGAATGTTAAAATAAAAATGAACATTTAACTGTTTTACACAAAAAATTTACTTCAGCTCCAATTTGTTTTATTTTACCAAGGGTAACAGGAGAAATTGGACCCAAAAAGTTGTTGTCCAATTTGTCCTGAGTACGCTGATACCCCATATGTGGCAGTAAACCACTGTTTGGGCGCATGGGAGAGCTCGGAAGGGAAGGAGCGCTATTTGACTTTTCAATGCAAAATTGACAGGAATTGAGATGGGACGCCATGTTGCGTTTGGAGAGCCACTGATGTGCCTAAACATTGAAACCCCCCACAAGTGACACCATTTTGGAAAATAGACCCCCTAAGGAACTTATCTGGATGTGTGGTGAGCACTTTGACCCACCAAGTGCTTCACAGAAGTTTATAATGCAGAACCGTAAAAATAAAAAATCATATTTTTTCACAAAAATTATATTTTTGCCCCCAATTTTTTATTTTTCCAAGGGTAAGAGAAGAAATTGGACCTCAAAAGTTGTTGTCCAATTTGTCCTGAGTACGCTGATACCCCATATGTGGCAGTAAACCACTGTTTGGGCGCATGGGAGAGCTCGGAAGGGAAGGAGCGCAGTTTGACTTTTCAATGCAAAATTGACAGAAATTGAGATGGGACGCCATGTTGCGTTTGGAGAGCCACTGATGTGCCTAAACATTGAAACCCCCCACAAGTGACACCATTTTGGAAAGTAGACCCCCTAAGGAACTTATCTAGAGGTGTGGTGAGCACTTTGACCCACCAAGTGCTTCACAGAAGTTTATAATGCAGAACCGTAAAAATAAAAAATCATATTTTTTCACAAAAATTATATTTTTGCCCCCAATTTTTTATTTTTCCAAGGGTAAGAGAAGAAATTGGACCTCAAAAGATGTTGTCCAATTTGTCCCGAGTACGCTGATACCCCATATGTGGCAGTAAACCACTGTTTGGGCGTATGGGAGAGCTCGGAAGGGAAGGAGCGCCGTTTGACTTTTCAATGCAAAATTGACAGGAATTGAGATGGGACGCCATGTTGCGTTTGGAGAGCCACTGATGTGCCTAAACATTGAAACCCCCCACAAGTGACACCATTTTGGAAAGTAGACCCCCTAAGGAACTTATCTGGGTGTGTGGTGAGCACTTTGACCCACCAAGGGCTTCACAGAAGTTTATAATGCAGAGCCATAAAAATAAAACAAAATGTTTTTCCCACAAAAATTATTTTTTAGCCCCCAGTTTTGTATTTTCCCTAGGGTAACAGGAGAAATTGGACCCCAAAAGTTGTTGTCCAATTTGTCCTGAGTACGCTGATACCCCATATGTGGGGGGGAACCACCGTTTGGGCGCATGGGAGGGTTCGGAAGGGAAGGAGCGCCATTTGGAATGCAGACTTAGATGGAATGGTCTGCAGGCGTCACATTGCGTTTGCAGAGCCCCTAATGTACCTAAACAGTAGAAACCCCCCACAAGTGACACCATTTTGGAAAGTAGACCCCCTAAGGAACTCATCTTGATGTGTTGTGAGAGCTTTGAACCCCCAAGTATTTCACTACAGTTTATAACGCAGAGCCATGCAAATAAAAAATATTTTTTTTTCCACAAAAATTATATTTCAGCCCCCAGTTTTGTATTTTTCCAAGGTTAGCAGGAGAAATTGGACCCTAAATGTTGTTGTCCAATTTGTCCTGAGTACGCTGATACCCGATATGTGGGGGGGAACCACCGTTTGGGCGCATGGGAGGGCTCGGAAGGGAAGGAGCATCATTTGGAATGCAGACTTAGATAGATTGGTCTGCAGGCGTCACATTGCGTTTGCAGAGCCCCTAATGTACCTAAACAGTAGAAACCCCCCACAAGTGACCCCATATTGGAAACTAGACCCCTCAATGAACTTATCTAGATGTGTTGTGAGAACTTTGAACCCCCAAGTGTTTCACTACAGTTTATAACGCAGAGCCGTGAAAATAAAAAATCTTTTTGTTTTCCCACAAAAATTATTTTTTAGCCCCCAGTTTTGTATTTTCCCAAGGGTAACAGGAGAAATTGGTCCACAAAAGTTGTTGTCCAATTTGTCCTGAGTACGCTGATACCCCATATGTTGGGGTAAACCCCTGTTTGGGCACACAGGAGAGCTCGGAAGGGAAGGAGCACTGTTTTACTTTTTCAACGCAGAATTGGCTGGAATTGAGATCGGACGCCATGTCGTGTTTGGAGAGCCCCTGATGTGCCGAAACAGTGGAAACCCCCCAATTATAACTGAAACCCTAATCTAAACACACCCCTAACCCTAATTCCAACGGTAACCCTAACCACACCTCTAACCCTGACACACCCCTAACCCTAATCCCAACCCTATTCCCAACTGTAAATGTAATCTAAACCCTAACCCTAACTTTAGCCCCAACCCTAACTGTAGCCCCAACCCTAACCCTAACCCTAGCCCTAACCCTAGCCCTAACCCTAACCCTAGCCCTAACCCTAGCCCTAACCCTAACCCTAGCCCTAACCCTAGCCCTAACCCTAGCCCTAACCCTAACCCTAGCCCTAGCCCTAACCCTAGCCCTAACCCTAGCCCTAGCCCTAACCCTAGCCCTAACCCTAGCCCTAACCCTAACCCTAGCCCTAGCCCTAACCCTATCCCTAACCCTAGCCCTAGCCCTAACCCTAGCCCTAACCCTAGCCCTAACCCTAGCCCTAGCCCTAACCCTAGCCCTAATGGGAAAATGGAAATAAATACATTTTTTTTTATTTTTCCCTAACTAAGGGGGTGGTGAAGGGGGGTTTGATTTACTTTTATAGCGAGTTTTTTAGCGGATTTTTATGATTGGCAGCCGTCACACACTGAAAGACCCTTTTTATTGCAAAAAATATTTTTTGCAATACCACATTTTGAGAGCTATAATTTTTCCATATTTTGGTCCACAGAGTCATGTGAGGTCTTGTTTTTTGCGGGACGAGTTGACGTTTTTATTGAAAACATTTTTGGGCACGTGACATTTTTTTATCGCTTTTTATTCCGATTTTTGTGAGGAAGAATGACCAAAAGCCAGCTATTCATGAATTTCTATTGGGGGAGGCGTTTATACCGTTCCGCGTTTGGTAAAATTGATAAATCAGTTTTATTCTTCGGGTCAGTACGATTACAGCGATACCTCATTTATATCATTTTTTTATGGTTTGGTGCTTTTATACGATAAAAACTATTTTACAGAAAAAATAATTATTTTTGCATCGCTTTATTCTCAGGACTATAACTTTTTTATTTTTTTGCTGATGATGCTGTATGGCGGCTCTTTTTTTGCGGGACAATATGACGCTTTCAGCGGTACCATGGTTATTTATATCTGTCCTTTTGATCGCGTGTTATTCCACTTTTTGTTCGGCGGTATGATAATAAAGCGTTGTTTTTTGCCTCGTTTTTTTTTTTTTTTTCTTACGGTGTTTACTGAAGGGGTTAACTAGTGGGACAGTTTTATAGGTCGGGTCGTTATGGACGCGGCGATACTAAATATGTGTACTTTTATTGGTTTTTTTTTTTTATTTAGATGAAGAAATGTATTTATGGGAATAATATTTTTTTTTTTTTTTCATTATTTTGGAATATTTTTTTTTTTTTTTTTTACACATTTGGAAAATTTTTTTTTTACTTTTTTACTTTGTCCCAGGGGGGGACATCACAGATCAGTGATCTGACAGTTTGCACAGCACTCTGTCAGATCACTGATCTGACATGCAGCGCTGCAGCCTTCACAGTGCCTGCTCTAAGCAGGCTCTGTGAAGCCACCTCCCTCCCTGCAGGACCCGGATCCGCGGCCATCTTGGATCCGGGGCTCGAGCAGGGAGGGAGGTGAGGAGACCCTCGCAGCAACGCGATCACATCGCGTTGCTGCGGGGGGCTCAGGGAAGCCCGCAGGGAGCCCCCTCCCTGCGCGGTGCTTCCCTGCACCGCCGGCACATCGCGATCATCTTTGATCGCGGTGTGCCAGGGGTTAATGTGCCGGGGGCGGTCCGTGACCGCTCCTGGCACATAGTGCCGGATGTCAGCTGCGATAAGCAGCTGACACCCGGCCGCGATCGGCCGCGCTCCCCCCGTGAGCGCGGCCGATCGGCTATGACGTACTATCCCGTCCAGGGTCAGATAAACCCAGGGCACCTCGACGGGATAGTACGTCTAAGGTCACAGAGGGGTTAAGGATGTCATGGTGGGGTTTCCCATGCCTGCTGGTCTGAATGAGTCTATGTCCTTGGCCATTCAGATCGATCGACGCTTGCGTGAGCGTAAAGCTGTGCACCATTTGGCGGTACTATCTGAGCATGGGCCTGAGCCTATGCAATGTGATAGGACTTTGACCAGAGCTGAACGGCAAGAACACAGACGTCGGAATGGGCTATGTTTTTACTGTGGTGATTCCACTCATGCTATCTCCGATTGTCCTAAGCGCACTAAGCGGTTCGCTAGGTCTGCCACCATTGGTACGGTACAGTCTAAATTTCTATTGTCTGTTACTCTGATTTGCTCTTTGTCATCCTATTCTGTTATGGCATTTGTGGATTCAGGCGCTGCCCTGAATTTGATGGACTTGGAGTATGCTAGGCGCTGTGGTTTTTTCTTGAAGCCCTTGCAGTATCCTATTCCATTGAGAAGAATTGATGCTACGCCTTTGGCCAAGAATAAGCCTCAGTATTGGACCCAATTGACCATGTGCATGGCTCCTGCACATCAGGAGGATATCCGCTTTCTGGTGTTGCATAATCTGCATGATGTGGTCGTTTTGGGGTTGCCATGGCTACAGGTTCATAATCCAGTATTGGACTGGAAATCTGTGTCTGTGTCCAGCTGGGGTTGCCAGGGGGTACATGGTGATGTTCCATTTTTGTCTATTTCGTCTTCCACTCCTTCTGAAGTTCCAGAGTTTTTGTCGGATTATCGGGATGTATTTGATGAGCCCAAAGACAGTGCCCTACCTCCTCATAGGGATTGCGATTGTGCAATTAATTTGATTCCTGGTAGTAAGTTTCCTAAGGGCCGATTGTTCAATTTATCTGTGCCAGAACACGCCGCTATGCGGAGTTATATAAAGGAATCCTTGGAGAAAGGCCATATTCGCCCGTCGTCATCACCGTTAGGAGCAGGGTTCTTTTTTGTGGCCAAGAAGGATGGCTCTTTGAGACCTTGTATTGATTACCGCCTTCTTAATAAAATTACAGTCAAATTTCAGTATCCTTTGCCGTTGCTGTCTGATTTGTTTGCTCGTATTAAAGGGGCTAGTTGGTTCACCAAGATAGATCTTCGAGGGGCTTATAATCTTGTGCGTATTAAACAAAGCGATGAATGGAAAACAGCATTTAATACGCCCGAGGGCCATTTTGAGTACCTGGTTATGCCATTCGGGCTTTCTAATGCTCCATCAGTATTTCAGTCCTTTATGCATGACATCTTCCGAGAGTACCTGGATAAATTCCTGATTGTGTATTTGGATGATATTTTGGTCTTTTCGGATGATTGGGAGTCTCATGTGAAGCAGGTCAGAATGGTGTTCCAGGTCCTTCGTGCGAATTCCTTGTTTGTGAAGGGGTCAAAGTGTCTCTTTGGAGTTCAGAAGGTTTCATTTTTGGGGTTCATTTTTTCCCCTTCTACTATCGAGATGGACCCTGTTAAAGTCCAGGCCATTTACGATTGGACTCAGCCGACATCTGTGAAGAGCCTGCAAAAGTTCCTGGGCTTTGCTAATTTTTATCGGCGCTTCATCGCTAATTTTTCTACTGTTGCTAAACCGTTGACTGATTTGACCAAGAAGGGTGCTGATGTGGTCAATTGGTCTTCTGCGGCTGTAGAGGCTTTTCAAGAGTTGAAGCATCGTTTTTCTTCTGCCCCTGTGTTGTGCCAGCCAGATGTTTCGCTTCCGTTTCAGGTTGAGGTTGATGCTTCTGAGATTGGAGCAGGGGCTGTTTTGTCGCAGAGAAGTTCTGATGGCTCGGTGATGAAGCCATGTGCTTTCTTTTCTAGAAAGTTTTCGCCTGCTGAGCGTAACTATGATGTTGGTAATCGTGAATTGTTGGCCATGAAGTGGGCATTCGAGGAGTGGCATCATTGGCTGGAAGGAGCTAAGCATCGCGTGGTGGTCTTGACAGATCACAAGAATTTGACTTATCTTGAGTCTGCCAAATGGTTGAATCCGAGACAGGCTCGATGGTCGTTATTTTTCTCCCGTTTTGATTTTGTGGTTTCGTACCTTCCGGGCTCTAAGAATGTGAAGGCTGATGCCCTGTCAAGGAGTTTTGTGCCTGACTCTCCGGGTGTTCCTGAGCCGGCGGGTATTCTCAAAGAGGGGGTAATTTTGTCTGCCATGTCCCCTGATTTGCGGCGGGTGCTGCAAAAATTTCTGGCTGATAGACCTGACCGTTGCCCAGCGGAGAAACTGTTTGTCCCTGATAGATGGACTAGTAGAGTTATCTCTGAGATTCATTGTTCAGTGTTGGCTGGGCATCCTGGAATCTTTGGTACCAGAGATTTGGTGGCTAGATCCTTCTGGTGGCCATCTTTGTCGCGGGATGTGCGTTCTTTTGTGCAGTCCTGTGGGACTTGTGCTCGGGCTAAGCCCTGCTGTTCTTGTGCCAGTGGGTTGCTTTTGCCCTTGCCGGTCCCGAAGAGGCCCTGGATGCATATTTCTATGGGTTTTATTTCGGATCTCCCCGTCTCTCAAAAGATGTCGGTCGTTTGGGTGGTTTGTGATCGCTTTTCTAAGATGGTCCATTTGGTACCCTTGTCTAAATTGCCTTCCTCCTCTGATTTGGTGCCATTATTTTTCCAGCATGTGGTTCGTTTACATGGTATCCCGGAGAACATCGTTTCTGACAGAGGTTCCCAGTTTGTTTCAAGGTTTTGGCGATCCTTTTGTGCTAGGATGGGCATTGATTTGTCTTTTTCCTCGGCTTTCCATCCTCAGACAAATGGCCAAACCGAACGAACTAATCAAACTTTGGAAACATATCTGAGATGCTTTGTTTCTGCTGATCAGGATGATTGGGTGTCCTTTTTGCCGTTGGCTGAGTTCGCCCTTAATAATCGGGCCAGCTCGGCTACTTTGGTTTCGCCATTTTTCTGCAATTCTGGTTTCCATCCTTGTTTCTCTTCAGGGCAGGTTGAGTCTTCAGACTGTCCTGGTGTGGATACTGTGGTGGATAGGTTGCAGCAGATTTGGACTCATGTGGTGGACAATTTGACATTGTCCCAGGAGAAGGCTCAACGTTTCGCTAACCGCCGGCGCTGTGTGGGTCCCCGACTTCGTGTTGGGGATTTGGTTTCGTTGTCGTCTCGTTATGTTCCTATGAAGGTTTCCTCTCCTAAGTTTAAGCCTCGTTTCATTGGTCCGTATAAGATTTCTGAGGTTATCAATCCTGTGTCATTTCGTTTGGCCCTTCCTGCTTCTTTTGCCATCCATAATGTGTTCCATAGGTCGTTATTGCGGAGATACGTGGCGCCTGTGGTTCCATCCGTTGATCCTCCTGCCCCGGTGTTAGTTGAGGGGGAGTTGGAGTATGTGGTGGAGAAGATTTTGGATTCTCGTGTTTCGAGACGGAAACTCCAGTACCTGGTCAAGTGGAAGGGTTATGGTCAGGAAGATGATTCCTGGGTTTTTGCCTCTGATGTTCATGCTGCCGATCTGGTTCGCGCCTTTCATTTGGCTCATCCTGGTCGGCCTGGGGGCTCTGGTGAGGGTTCGGTGACCCCTCCTCAAGGGGGGGTACTGTTGTGAATTCTGTTGTCGGGCTCCCTCCTGTGGTCATGAATGGTACTTCGGCTGGTTCTGTCCATGGACTTCCTCTGGTGGGTGTTTCTGAGTTTCACAGGTGACGAGTAGGGTTGAGCGAAACGGGTCGTTCATTTTCAAAAGTCGCCGACTTTTGGCAAAGTCGGGTTTCATGAAACCCGATCCGACCCCTGTGTGGGGTCGGCCATGCGGTACGCGACTTTCGCTCCAAAGTCGCGTTTCAATGACGCGAAAAGCGCCATTTCTCAGCCAATGAAGGTAAACGCAGAGTGTGGGCAGCGTGATGACATAGGTCCTGGTCCCCACCATCTTAGAGAAGGGCATTGCAGTGATTGGCTTGCTGTCTGCGGCGTCACAGGGGCTATAAAGGGGCGTTCCCGCCGACCGCCATGTTACTGCTGCTGATCTGAGCTTAGGGAGAGGTTGCTGCCGCTTCGTCAGAAGCAGGGATAGCGTTAGGCAGGGTCCATTAACCACCAAACCGCTTGTGCTGTAGCGATTTCCACTGCCCAACACCACCTTCGGTGTGCAGGGACAGTGGAAGCTACTTTTTTTTTTTTTTTCCCCTCAGCGCTGTAGCTCATTGGGCTGCCCTAGAAGGCTCCCTGATAGCTGCATTGCTGTGTGTACGCCGCTGTGCAAACCAACTGCTTTTTTCAAAGCACAAATCCTCTTGTTCCTTCCTTTCTGCACAGCTATCTTTTTTGTTTGTACACACTTTTTATTTAATTTGTGCATCAGTCCACTCCTTATTGCTGCCTGCCATACCTGGCTGAGATTACTGCAGGGAGATAGTAATTGAAGGACACTCCCTGTTTTTTTGTTTTTTTTTTGTGGGAGATTAAGATTGACATTTTTGCTAGAGTGCCATCCCTGTGTGTGCCATCTCTCACTCAGTGGGCCATAGAAAGCCTATTTATTTTTTTGCTTGATTTGGGTTATAAAATCTACCTGAAAAAATCACTACATCAATCAGTGGGAGAAAAATATTGGCCTCAGGGCTTGTGTGCCACTCTTGACTCCTGTGTGTGCCATCTCTCAGTCAGTGGGCCATAGAAAGCCTATTTATTTTTTTGCTTGATTTGGGTTCTAAAATCTACCTGAAAAAATCACTACATCAATCAGTGGGAGAAAAATATTGGCCTCAGGGCTTGTGTGCCACTCCTGACTCCTGTGTGCATCATCACTCACTCAGTGGGCCATAGAAAGCCCTTTTTTTTTGTTGTTGCTTTATTTGGGTTCTAAATTCTACCTGAAAAAATCAATAAATCAATCAGTGGGAGATTAATATTGGCCTTTGGGCTTGTGTGCCAGTCCTAAGCGTGCCATCTCTCTCTCTCAGATAGTGGGCCATAGAAAGCCTATTTATTATTTTTTTTATTGGGTTTATAAATTTTCCCTGGAACAAAAAAAAAAAAGTGGGAGATTAATATTGGCCTCTGGGCTTGTGTGCCAGTCCTGAGCGTGCCATCTCTCTCACAAATAGTGGGCCATAGAAAGCCTATTTATTTATTTTTTTTTGGTTTTATAAATTCTCCCTGAAAAAAAAAGGGAGATTAATATTGGCCTTTGGGCTTGTGTGCCAGTCCTAAGCGTGCCATCTCTCTCTCTCTCTCAGATAGTGGGCCATAGAAAGCCTATTTATTATTTTTTTTATTGGGTTTATAAATTTTCCCTGGAACAAAAAAAAAATAGTGGGAGATAAATATTGGCCTCTGGGCTTGTGTGCCACTCCTGACTCCTGTGTGCGTCATCTCTCACTCAGTGGGCCATAGAAAGCCTTTTTTTGTTTTATTTTTTTTCTAAATTCTCCCTGAAAAAATCATTTTATTTTATTTGGTTTCTAAATTCTTCCTGAAAAAATCATTTTATTCTATTTTTTTTTTCCTAAAGTCTCCCTGAAAAAACAAAAAAAAACAAATCAGTGGGAGATTAATATTGCCCTTTTTGCTTGTGTGCCAGTCTTGACTCCTGGGTGTGCCATCTCTCTCTCTCTCTCCAATTGTGGGCCATAGAAAGCCTATTATTTTTTTAGCTTGATTTGGGTTCCAAAATCTACCTGAAAAAATCACTACATCAATCAGTGGGAGATAAATATTGGCCTCTGGGCTTGTGTGCCACTCCTGACTCCTGTGTGCGTCATCTCTCACTCAGTGGGCCATAGAAAGCCTTTTTTTGTTTTATTTGTTTTCTAAATTCTCCCTGAAAAAATCATTTTATTTTATTTGGTTTCTAAATTCTTCCTGAAAAAATCATTTTATTCTATTTTTTTTTTCCTAAAGTCTCCCTGAAAAAAAAAAACAAAAACAAATCAGTGGGAGATTAATATTGCCCTTTCTGCTTGTGTGCCAGTCTTGACTCCTGGGTGTGCCATCTCTCTCTCTCTCTCCAATTGTGGGCCATAGAAAGCCTATTATTTTTTTAGCTTGATTTGGGTTCCAAAATCTACCTGAAAAAATCACTACATCAATCAGTGGGAGATAAATATTGGCCTCTGGGCTTGTGTGCCACTCCTGACTCCTGTGTGCGTCATCTCTCACTCAGTGGGCCATAGAAAGCCTTTTTTTGTTTTATTTGTTTTCTAAATTCTCCCTGAAAAAATCATTTTATTTGGTTTCTAAATTCATCCTGAAAAAATCATTTTATTCTATTTTTTTTTCCTAAAGTCTCCCTGAAAAAAAAAAAAAAAAAAAATCAGTGGGAGATTAATATTGCCCTTTCTGCTTGTGTGCCAGTCTTGACTCCTGGGTGTGCCATCTCTCTCTCTCTCTCCAATTGTGGGCCATAGAAAGCCTATTATTTTTTTAGCTTGATTTGGGTTCCAAAATCTACCTGAAATAATCACTACATCAATCAGTGGGAGATAAATATTGGCCTCTGGGCTTGTGTGCCACTCCTGACTCCTGTGTGTGTCATCTCTCACTCAGTGGGCCATAGAAAGCCTTTTTTTGTTTTATTTGTTTTCTAAATTCTCCCTGAAAAAATCATTTTATTTTATTTGGTTTCTAAATTCATCCTGAAAAAATCATTTTATTCTATTTTTTTTTCCTAAAGTCTCCCTGAAAAAAAAAAAAAAAAAAAATCAGTGGGAGATTAATATTGCCCTTTCTGCTTGTGTGCCAGTCTTGACTCCTGGGTGTGCCATCTCTCTCTCTCTCTCCAATTGTGGGCCATAGAAAGCCTATTATTTTTTTAGCTTGATTTGGGTTCCAAAATCTACCTGAAATAATCACTACATCAATCAGTGGGAGATAAATATTGGCCTCTGGGCTTGTGTGCCACTCCTGACTCCTGTGTGTGTCATCTCTCACTCAGTGGGCCATAGAAAGCCTTTTTTTGTTTTATTTGTTTTCTAAATTCTACCTGAAAAAATCATTTTATTTTATTTGGTTTCTAAATTCTTCCTGAAAAAATCATTTTATTCTATTTTTTTTTTCCTAAAGTCTCCCTGAAAAAAAAAAAAAAAACAAATCAGTGGGAGATTAATATTTACATTTGTGCTTCAGTGACAGTCCTGCGTGTGTGGCATCTCTCTCATTTGATGCCACCAACAACAGAGTGTGTAACATTGTGCCTGATTTTCGTTGTGGTCTCACTCACCTGTAAAGGGGTAGCTAAATCATACTGAAGTTATAGCTCACCGTGTAAGTTGTGTGACAGCAACAAATACCGTTAGTTTGTTTACGTTTTTAAAACAATGAGGAAGTCTGGTGGAAGAGGTCGTGGCCGGGGGCGTTCATTGTCAGCTGGGAATGAGGGTAGTGGTAGTGGTGGAGCATCAGCTGGTCGTGGGAAAAAAAATGTTGCACCTAAGTCTGGAGCTGTGGAGCCAGGTTCGTCGTCTGGCTACACAAGGCCTCGAACGCTCCCTTTTCTGGGAGTAGGAAAACCGCTTTTAAAGCCGGAGCAGCAAGAGCAAGTTTTGGCTTATCTTGCTGACTCAGCCTCTAGCTCTTTTGCCTCCTCTCGTGAAACTGGTAAATGTCAAAGCAGTGCGTCGTTAGTGGATGTTCACGGTCAGGGACAAGTCGCTTCCTTGTCCTCTTCAGCAAAAACAACAACAGAGAAGAATGCAGCAGGCGACACAACGGGTTACTCCATGGAGCTCTTTACACATACTGTCCCTGGCTTAGAAAGTGAAGCAGTTAACAGTCCATGCCCATTACAAGTTGAATCTGACATGGAGTGCACTGATGCACAGCCACAGCCAGACTACTATGCTGGTCCTTTGACTCAGACCACAACATTGCCCTCGCAGGGTAATGATCAAGAATCAGACCCTGATGAGACTATGTTGCCCCATCACGAACGCTATACCACCGACCGACACGGTGACACAGACGAAGTTGCACACGAGCTACAAGAAGAGGTAATAGATGACCCAGTTCTTGACCCCGATTGGCAGCCATTGGGGGAACAGGGTGCAGGCGGCAGCAGTTCTGAAGTGGAGGAGGAGGGGCCGCAGCAGGCATCAACATCGCAACAGGTTCCATCTGCCGGGCCCGTATCTTGCCCAAAACGCGTGGCAAAGCCAAAACCTGTTGGAGGACAGCGTGGCCATCCGGTTAAAGCTCAGTCTGCAATGCCTGAAAAGGTATCCGATGCTAGAAAGAGTGCAGTCTGGCATTTTTTTAAACAACATCCAATTGATCAGCGCAAAGTCATCTGTCAAAAATGTTCAACTACCTTAAGCAGAGGACAGAATCTGAAAAGTCTCAATACAAGTTGCATGCATAGACATTTAACCACCATGCATTTGCAAGCCTGGACTAACTACCAAACGTCCCTTAAGGTTGTAGCACCCTCGGCCAATGAAGCTAGTCAGCAACGCAACATCCCTTCCGGCAGTGTAGGGCCACCATTTTCCGCACCACCTGCAGTATCTGTGCAGGTTTCTTTGCCAGGCCAAAGCAGTCAGGGTCAGGGAATCACCAGTTTCGTAGTAGGAAACACTGCATCTAGGGCACCGGCGGCAACAATACCATCTCCCACCGTCTCTCAGTCTGCCATGTCCACCGGCACCCCCGCTAGTTCCACGATCTCCAGCTCTCCAGTCCAGCTCACCCTACATGAGACTATGGTTAGAAAAAGGAAGTACTTAGCCTCGCATCCGCGTACACAGGGTTTGAACGCCCACATAGCTAGACTAATCTCGTTAGAGATGATGCCCTACCGGTTAGTTGAAAGCGAAGCTTTCAAAGCCCTGATGGACTACGCTGTACCACGCTACGAGCTACCCAGTCGACACTTTTTTTCCAGAAAAGCCATCCCAGCCCTCCACCAGCATGTTAAAGAGCGCATCGTCCATGCACTCAGGCAATCTGTGAGCACAAAGGTGCACCTGACAACAGATGCATGGACCAGTAGGCATGGCCAGGGACGTTACGTGTCCATCACGGCACACTGGGTAAATGTGGTGGATGCAGGGTCCACAGGGGACAGCAAGTTTGGGACAGTTCTGCCTAGCCCACGGTCTAGGAAACAGTTGGCTGTAGCCATTCGCACCCCCTCCTCCTCCTCTTCGTCCTCCTGCAGAAGCGAGAGCTCGTCCACAGACCGCAGTCGCACAACCACTCCATCCGCAGCTGCCACTGTTGCACACCAGGTCTCCCATTATGGGGCAGCTACTGGCAAACGTCAGCAGGCTGTATTGGCTATGAAGTGTTTGGGCGACAACAGACACACCGCGGAAGTTCTGTCCGAGTTCTTGCAGAAAGAAACGCAGTCGTGGCTGGGCACTGTAGATCTTGAGGCAGGCAAGGTAGTGAGTGATAACGGAAGGAATTTCATGGCTGCCATCTCCCTTTCCCAACTGAAACACATTCCTTGCCTGGCTCACACCTTAAACCTGGTGGTGCAGTGCTTCCTGAAAAGTTATCCGGGGTTATCCGACCTGCTCCTCAAAGTGCGTGGACTTTGCTCACATATCCGCCGTTCGCCCGTACACTCCAGCCGTATGCAGACCTATCAGCGTTCTTTGAACCTTCCCCAGCATCGCCTAATCATAGACGTTGCAACAAGGTGGAACTCAACACTGCACATGCTTCAGAGACTGTGCGAACAGAGGCGGGCTGTTATGTTTTTGTGGGAGGATACACATACACTGGCAGGCAGTAGGATGGCAGACATGGAGTTGTCAGGTGTGCAGTGGTCGAAGATTCAAGACATGTGTCAAGTCCTTCAGTGTTTTGAGGAATGCACACGGCTGGTTAGTGCAGACAACGCCATAATAAGCATGAGCATCCCCCTAATGCGTCTGCTGATGCAAAGTTTGACGCACATAAAGGATCAGGCGTCTGCAGCTGAGGAAGAGGAAAGCCTTGATGACAGTCAGCCATTGTCTGGCCAGGGCAGTGTACAGGACGAGTTAGCGGGCGAAGAGGAGGAGGACGAGGAGGATGATGGGGATGATTATATTTTTAATGAGGAAGCTTTTCCGGGGCCACTGGAAATTGGTGGCGCGGCAAGGCCGGGTTCTGGTTTTTGGAGGGACACAAGTGACGTGGATTTGCCTGAAACTGCCCCTCAACCAAGCACAACCGCAGATTTGAGAACTGGAACTTTGGCCCACATGGCGGATTATGCCTTACGTATCCTCAAAAGGGACACACGCATAACTAAAATGATGAACGATGACGATTACTGGTTGGCCTGCCTCCTTGATCCTCGCTATAAAGGCAAATTTCAAAATATTATGCCACATGAGAACTTGGAACTAATATTAGCAACCAAACAATCAACTCTTGTTGACCGTTTGCTTCTGGTATTCCCTGCACACAGCGCCCGTGATCGTTCTCACACGAGCTGCAGGGGCCAGCAGACCAGAGGAGTTAGAGGGGCAGAAATCAGAAGTGGCGTTGGCCAGAGGGGTTTTCTGACCAGGTTGTGGAGTGATTTTGCTATGACCGCAGACAGGACAGGTACTGCAGCATCAATTCAAAGTGACAGGAGACAACATTTGTCCAGTATGGTTACAAACTATTTTTCATTCCTTATCGATGTTCTCCCTCAACCGTCATTCCCATTTGATTACTGGGCATCAAAATTAGACACCTGGCCAGAATTGGCAGAATATGCATTGCAGGAGCTTGCTTGCCCGGCAGCTAGTGTCCTATCAGAAAGAGTATTCAGTGCTGCAGGTTCAATACTAACAGAAAAAAGGACTCGTCTGGCTACCCAAAATGTAGATGATCTAACCTTCATTAAAATGAACCACAACTGGATTTCGAAATCTTTTGCCCCACCTTGCCCGGCTGACACCTAGCTTTCCTATGTAAAGGTCTTGCCTGTGGACTATTCTGAACGACTTTTCCAATCTCGTAATTTGCAGCACCTGATTGTCCAGCATCCGACATGTTAACACCTCCCTAAATGGCCAAAGTCCCCACACGGGGCCGTGGTGTCGCCACTTGGCGCCAGCACCCGTGAGAGTACTGTTTGTCTGAAGAGGTGGGTGTGCCCGCTTTTGGTCGACGGCACTGCCACTAGGTCCCTCATAGTACAATAAAGTGTCTGGCGGTGGTGGTGCGCACCCAACATCAGACACACCGTTGTAATATGAGGGGCCCTGGGCCTGTACCGCCGGCCACAAGACAGTCCCCCCCCAGGTCAAACAGTGCTCTACGACTTGCAAAATTTTCTCTCACAGCTCCACCAATGTTTAGTCTATGCGCTGACATCCTTCAATGCCTGGCACTGTCAATACCATTGTATTGACATTTTTCTTATGTTAGGCCTTCGAAGCCTGTCTGCGGTCACTCCTTCCACTAGGCCTCCACTGACCTGTCTACTGCTGCCCGTGTTCCCCTGGAACCAATTTTAAATTGCCTACAGCCAGCCCAATTTATTATGTTAGGGCTTCGAAGCCTGTCTGCGGTCCCTCCTTCCACTAGGCCTCCACTGACCTGTCTACTGCCGCCCGTGTGCCCCTGGAACCAATTTTAAATTGCCTACAGCCAGCCCAATTTATTATGTTAGGGCTTCGAAGCCTGTCTGCGGTCCCTCCTTCCACTAGGCCTCCACTGACCTGTCTACTGCCGCCCGTGTTCCCCTGGAACCAATTTTAAATTGCCTACAGCCAGCCCAATTTATTATGTTAGGGCTTCGAAGCCTGTCTGCGGTCCCTCCTTCCACTAGGCCTCCACTGACCTGTCTACTGCTGCCCGTGTTCCCCTGGAACCAATTTTAAATTGCCTACAGCCAGCCCAATTTATTATGTTAGGGCTTCGAAGCCTGTCTGCGGTCCCTCCTTCCACTAGGCCTCCACTGACCTGTCTACTGCCGCCCGTGTTCCCCTGGAACCAATTTTAAATTGCCTACAGCCAGCCCAATTTATTATGTTAGGGCTTCGAAGCCTGTCTGCGGTCCCTCCTTCCACTAGGCCTCCACTGACCTGTCTACTGCCGCCCGTGTGCCCCTGGAACCAATTTTAAATTGCCTACAGCCAGCCCAATTTATTATGTTAGGGCTTCGAAGCCTGTCTGCGGTCCCTCCTTCCACTAGGCCTCCACTGACCTGTCTACTGCCGCCCGTGTGCCCCTGGAACCAATTTTAAATTGCCTACAGCCAGCCCAATTTATTATGTTAGGGCTTCGAAGCCTGTCTGCGGTCCCTCCTTCCACTAGGCCTCCACTGACCTGTCTATTGCCGCCCGTGTTCCCCTGGAACCAATTTTAAATTGCCTACAGCCAGCCCAATTTATTATGTTAGGGCTTCGAAGCCTGTCTGCGGTCCCTCCTTCCACTAGGCCTCCACTGACCTGTCTACTGCTGCCCGTGTTCCCCTGGAACCAATTTTAAATTGCCTACAGCCAGCCCAATTTATTATGTTAGGGCTTCGAAGCCTGTCTGCGGTCCCTCCTTCCACTAGGCCTCCACTGACCTGTCTACTGCTGCCCGTGTTCCCCTGGAACCAATTTTAAATTGCCTACAGCCAGCCCAATTTATTATGTTAGGGCTTCGAAGCCTGTCTGCGGTCCCTCCTTCCACTAGGCCTCCACTGACCTGTCTACTGCTGCCCGTGTTCCCCTGGAACCAATTTTAAATTGCCTACAGCCAGCCCAATTTATTATGTTAGGGCTTCGAAGCCTGTCTGCGGTCCCTCCTTCCACTAGGCCTCCACTGACCTGTCTACTGCCGCCTGTGTTCCCCTGGAACCAATTTTAAATTGCCTACAGCCAGCCCAATTTATTATGTTAGGGCTTCGAAGCCTGTCTGCGGTCCCTCCTTCCACTAGGCCTCCACTGACCTGTCTACTGCCGCCCGTGTTCCCCTGGAACCAATTTTAAATTGCCTACAGCCAGCCCAATTTATAATGTTAGGGCTTCGAAGCCTGTCTGCGGACCCTCCTTCCACTAGGCCTCCACTGACCTGTCTACTGCTGCCCGTGTACCCCTTGAACCAACATCAGAAAATATAAAAATAAGTATTTTGCTTATAAAAAAGAAAATACTGGAGAGATATCAAATGCAGACATTTTAACATTAAAAATAAACACATACAACAAAAATCTGGTACAGTACTAAAAATGGCCACCAGCTACAATAACTTTCTCCTGCAAGTAGTTAACTGAAAGTTTTTTTCAATTTAAAACACAGATATGGCATCCACCGAGTGTTGTCCTGTCGCATCTTCTTTATATTATTGCCAAGAAGATGCAAAACAATGAAAATAATAAAATCATTATTTACCAAAAAAATAGAGTAAGTCAAAACAACATTGCAAATAAACATTCATTACAAATAAAGAAGCAGGGCGCGTCCGAGGGTGAGTATATACCTAATAAGAATATAATCACCCTCGGACGCGCCCTGCTTCTTCCCGACAGCCTTCCTTCCTAAGAATCAGCCCTTCCGTGGTGTAGAGAGAGGGTTTGTTACACTCCAAGGTGTTCCCCAGGTTGCCTTTCCTGAGCTTCGATCTTCATGCTCTCGTTTAGTAGTTGTTGGAAACTACATTGCATTAGGCCTACAAATTGGGTATGGGGTGTAGAGAGATGGTGTGTTCAACTCCAAGGTGTTCTCCAGGTTGCCTTTCCTGAGCTTCGATCTTCCGGCTCTCGTTTAGTAGTTGTTGGAAACTACACTGCATTAGGCCTACAAATTGGGTATGGGGTGTAGAGAGATGGTGTGTTCCACTCCAAGGTGTTCTCCAGGTTGCCTTTCCTGAGCTTCGATCTTCCGGCTCTCGTTTAGTAGTTGTTGGAAACTACACTGCATTAGGCCTACAAATTGGGTATGGGGTGTAGAGAGATGGTGTGTTCCACTCCAAGGTGTTCTCCAGGTTGCCTTTCCTGAGCTTCGATCTTCCGGCTCTCGTTTAGTAGTTGTTGGAAACTACACTGCATTAGGCCTACAAATTGGGTATGGGGTGTAGAGAGATGGTGTGTTCCACTCCAAGGTGTTCCCCAGGTTTCCTCGCCAATGCTTCGATCTTCATGCTCTCGTTTAGTAGTTGTTGGAAACTAAGCTGCATTAGGCCTACAAATTGGGTATGGGGTGTAGAGAGATGGTGTGTTCCACTCCAAGGTGTTCTCCAGGTTGCCTTTCCTGAGCTTCGATCTTCCGGCTCTCGTTTAGTAGTTCTTGGAAACTACACTGCATTAGGCCTACAAATTGGGTATGGGGTGTAGAGAGATGGTGTGTTCCACTCCAAGGTGTTCTCCAGGTTGCCTTTCCTGAGCTTCGATCTTCCGGCTCTCGTTTAGTAGTTCTTGGAAACTACACTGCATTAGGCCTACAAATTGGGTATGGGGTGTAGAGAGATGGTGTGTTCAACTCCAAGGTGTTCTCCAGGTTGCCTTTCCTGAGCTTCGATCTTCCGGCTCTCGTTTAGTAGTTGTTGGAAACTACACTGCATTAGGCCTACAAATTGGGTATGGGGTGTAGAGAGATGGTGTGTTCCACTCCAAGGTGTTCACCAGGTTTCCTCGCCAATGCTTCGATCTTCATGCTCTCGTTTAGTAGTTGTTGGAAACTACGCTGCATTAGGCCTACAAATTGGGTATGGGGTGTAGAGAGATGGTGTGTTCCACTCCAAGGTGTTCTCCAGGTTGCCTTTCCTGAGCTTCGATCTTCCGGCTCTCGTTTAGTAGTTCTTGGAAACTACACTGCATTAGGCCTACAAATTGGGTATGGGGTGTAGAGAGATGGTGTGTTCCACTCCAAGGTGTTCTCCAGGTTGCCTTTCCTGAGCTTCGATCTTCCGGCTCTCGTTTAGTAGTTCTTGGAAACTACACTGCATTAGGCCTACAAATTGGGTATGGGGTGTAGAGAGATGGTGTGTTCCACTCCAAGGTGTTCTCCAGGTTGCCTTTCCTGAGCTTCGATCTTCCGGCTCTCGTTTAGTAGTTCTTGGAAACTACACTGCATTAGGCCTACAAATTGGGTATGGGGTGTAGAGAGATGGTGTGTTCAACTCCAAGGTGTTCTCCAGGTTGCCTTTCCTGAGCTTCGATCTTCCGGCTCTCGTTTAGTAGTTGTTGGAAACTACACTGCATTAGGCCTACAAATTGGGTATGGGGTGTAGAGAGATGGTGTGTTCCACTCCAAGGTGTTCCCCAGGTTTCCTCGCCAATGCTTCGATCTTCATGCTCTCGTTTAGTAGTTGTTGGAAACTACGCTGCATTAGGCCTACAAATTGGGTATGGGGTGTAGAGAGATGGTGTGTTCCACTCCAAGGTGTTCTCCAGGTTGCCTTTCCTGAGCTTCGATCTTCCGGCTCTCGTTTAGTAGTTCTTGGAAACTACACTGCATTAGGCCTACAAATTGGGTATGGGGTGTAGAGAGATGGTGTGTTCCACTCCAAGTTGTTCTACAGGTTGCCTTTCCTGAGCTTCGATCTTCCGGCTCTCGTTTAGTAGTTCTTGGAAACTACACTGCATTAGGCCTACAAATTGGGTATGGGGTGTAGAGAGATGGTGTGTTCCACTCCAAGGTGTTCCCCAGGTTTCCTCGCCAATGCTTCGATCTTCATGCTCTCGTTTAGTAGTTGTTGGAAACTACGCTGCATTAGGCCTACAAATTGGGTATGGGGTGTAGAGAGATGGTGTGTTCCACTCCAAGGTGTTCTCCAGGTTGCCGTTCCTGAGCTTCGATCTTCCGGCTCTCGTTTAGTAGTTCTTGGAAACTACACTGCATTAGGCCTACAAATTGGGTATGGGGTGTAGAGAGATGGTGTGTTCCACTCCAAGGTGTTCCCCAGGTTTCCTCGCCAATGCTTCGATCTTCATGCTCTCGTTTAGTAGTTGTTGGAAACTACGCTGCATTAGGCCTACAAATTGGGTATGGGGTGTAGAGAGATGGTGTGTTCCACTCCAAGGTGTTCTCCAGGTTGCCTTTCCTGAGCTTCGATCTTCCGGCTCTCATTTAGTAGTTCTTGGAAACTACACTGCATTAGGCCTACAAATTGGGTATGGGGTGTAGAGAGATGGTGTGTTCCACTCCAAGGTGTTCTCCAGGTTGCCTTTCCTGAACTTCTATCTTCAGGCTCTCATTAAATTGTGGTTAAATGGAACAACTGCATTTGGCGTACTAGTTGGTTTGGGGCCTACTATCGGTGTCTGCCACTCCTTGCTGTTCTCCTGGTTTCCTGTCCTGAAATTCCGTTTTCAGGCGCTCGTTAAGTAGTTGTTAATGTTAGACTGCATTTGGCCTACTAGTTGGGTTGGGGCCTACTATCGGTGTCTGCCACTCCTTGCTGTTCTCCTCCACTGAACAAAGCTGTGCCGCCTGTTTACTACGGTTGCCAATTTTGAACTGCATTTCGACTACTTACTGATTTGGGCCTACTCTCTGTGTCAGCCTCTCATTCCAGTTGTCCTCCACTGCAATGCCCCCTGGTTATTCCTGTGTTACCAATTTTGAACTGCATTTAGCCAACTTTATTCTTTGGGCCTATATCTGTGTTTCCACTTCATCCTGCCCATTGCCCAGCCAGTGATAGATGAGTCTGCTGGTACATTGACCCATAACGCAACATTCCCCGTGCACGCTACACAACAACATTGTGACCCTGCTGAAAGTCAGGTTGCTCTTCCCGCATACCATACCACCTTACACGGGGACAAAGAGGAAGGTGCAGATTAAAGTGCAGGTTCCTTCATCAGGTGGGGGGGAGGAATACTAGTTGGCGACGTCACTGGCACAGGGCCTCTCATAGTACGCAAAAGTGTTGCTGCCGGTGGGAGGCGCCCCCGCCGTGCAAACACACCGCTGTACTTTGAGGGGCCCTGTGCCAGTGCCAATGCCAACGAGTGTGCCCCCCCTGCTTGCTCAGGTTCACAGCACTTGCAAAGTTGAAATACTTACCTCTCCCTGCTCCACTGCCGTGACGTGGTCCAGATTTCCTGGGCCCACTAATTACTTGAACCAGCCCTACCCACCACAACTTTAGCCAAATGACCCCCAATTTCAAATGCCTTCCAATTATTATAAGGTAAATTACGCTTGACAAGCTTCATTAAGAAGAATGGATGGTTTTGACATTAAAATGGGCACTCTAGGTGTTTTCCTGGCCCCCACTCACTGCCGACTATGCTGCCCCATTGACTTGCATTGGGTTTCGTGTTTCGGTCGATCCCGACTTTACGTCATAATCGGCCGATTTCACTCGACCCGACTTTTGAGATAGTCGGGTTTCGCGAAACCCGGCTCGACTCTAAAAAGGTCAAGGTCGCTCAACTCTAGTGACGAGGTTAATTCGTTAGCTGCTGCTCTATTTAACTCCACTTAGATCTTTGCTCCATGCCACCTCTCAATGTTCCAGTATTGGTCTAGTTCTCTCCTGGATCGTTCTTGTGACCTGTCTTCCCATCAGAAGCTAAGTTCCAGCTTGTATTTCTTTGATTTGCTATTTTTCTGTCCAGCTTGCTATTTAATTTGTTGTCTTGCTTGCTGGAAGCTCTGGGACGCAGAGGGAGCGCCTCCGCACCGTGAGTCGGTGCGGAGGGTCTTTTTGCGCCCTCTGCGTGGTCTTTTTGTAGGTTTTTGTGCTGACCGCAAAGTAACCTTTCCTATCCTCGGTCTGTTCAGTAAGTCGGGCCTCACTTTGCTAAATCTATTTCATCTCTGTGTTTGTATTTTCATCTTTACTCACAGTCATTATATGTGGGGGGCTGCCTTTTCCTTTGGGGAATTTCTCTGAGGCAAGGTAGGCTTTATTTTTCTATCTTCAGGGCTAGCTAGTTTCTTAGGCTGTGCCGAGTTGCATAGGGAGCGTTAGGCGCAATCCACGGCTATTTCTAGTGTGTTTGATAGGTTTAGGGATTGCGGTCAGCAGAGTTCCCACGTCCCAGAGCTCGTCCTTATTATCAGTAACTATCAGGTCATTCCGTGTGCTCTTAACCACCAGGTCCATTATTGTCCTGACCACCAGGTCATAACAGGCCTCCTGTAGGGACTGGACGGACTGGGCTAGGGCGGCAACACTCCTGGTCAGTTCCTGTACCTGGAGGCGCAGTCCTGCAGGGGAGTCGTCTTCCAGGATCTGGGCATCAGCCTCGGTGGAGATGAGGGCTTGACGCCTGGGAAGTGTGGCATGGCTGGGCTGTCGCTCTGGTAGTGCCTGGATAGCTTTATCTTTGAATTGCGCAAAAGTTAGGTCTGGGTTCTGCATGGCCAGGAAGTGTAGCTGGGCCCTTTGGTTACTGCACAGGAGCCCTTCGACGAACCGCTTCTTCAGGAGTTTATCTTCATCTTGCATGCTGTTTGGGTCACTTTGCTTGATGGCCCGCAGCGCCTCCTGAAGATTAAGGGCATAGTCCCGTAAGCTATCCTGCGGCCTCTGCTCGCACCCATAGAACGTCAGTTTAATTTCCGCAGCGGTGCTGGTGTCAAAGGTGGTTTTAAGCTTGGCAAATACCTGTTGGGCAGTTTTCTTGTCTGCAGCGGGCCAGGACTTCACTTCCCTCAATGCCGCTCCAAAGAGTTGGCCGGTTATCATATGAACTTTCTGGGGCTCTGTCAAGGGATAAAACTCGAGCAGGCTACAAATCCCCTCTTTAAAGTCAGTTAACGTATGAGCTTCTCCGAAGTATCGTGGGAGCCAGGCTGCTCCTGGTAGGTACGGCATAGAGAAGGGCATTATGGCTGTTGTAGTGGCGGCAGTACCCGGCTGGCTGATGGGAGCGGCAAGCCCCGCGGCATCCGGCGGTGAGATCAGACCCGTGGCTGCGTCTACCACGGAATCTGGAAATGCTCCCGGGTCTGCAGCTGTGGCCGCCGCCTCTGCTCCTCCGGGATCCGACATGGCCGTCCTTCCCCCCTTGCTAACCTGTCGGGGATCTCCTTTCGGGATCGGTGCCTCACCGCGTCTTCCGCACCGCGCTCTTTTCCAGCCGGCTCCGCCCACGAAGCTATGGCTCCTCCCCTCACGCTCCACACAGCACGGCAATGATGGATTTTTGGTGGCAAATAGCAATACACAGTCTTTGCAATACGTCACAGTTCAATCACAATTCCAAGGCACACATGACCTGATTCTTCAGGCTTAAGTAGATCCTGTTCGTGACGCCAAGTTGGAGCGCCCCCAAATGCAGGGCCGCGGGTACTCGGTCTGGGGTTGTCACGGTGGCTAGACCCAGTCCGTGACCCTGCTAAGGGGTGTCCAATAGAAGGTGATGGTGCGTGGTGCAAGGTGCGAGGAATAACGAGGACACAAGATTGCAGTCTCTTTACCTTTTACTGATGGTTTCAGGATCCTCAATCTAGGGCACTATCAACAGGGCTGTCTGAGACCGGCCGGACCGAAGGTACATCCAGAGTTCCCTTTGCAGGTGGAAATCAGTGCCTACCAACTAGCGCCTGTGTGTTGTAGTTCTTCCCTGCTGGGCATTCGGGATAGTCCTCACAACTTCTGTTCTCATTCTTTCTAGATCTTTCTCTCTCCGTCCCCCAGGTTTGTTATGGCTAGGACGCACCTTTATGACGCCCCTCTCCCACGATTGCCCCCTATGTCCTTTTTAGGTGATGTATGATAGACAGCCAACCTGTAATTAACTGTCCTGCCGCTGTTTGAAGTAATGCGGGGAGACTGTTACTTCCTCGGTGCTCCGGCCACCGGCTATGCGCCTCAGTAGGATGTTGCCGTTCTCAGGGCACGACTCCTACTGGTTCTCCTTTGTACTTGATCTCTTTTCTCACTGTCCACAATATCCTTTGCTTCGTGTCATTTCTTAAGATACCGCCACAAGGTAGTGCAGGCGCGGTCCGTAACAATCTGTCCTTTCGGCTAGGTACCTGCCAGATTCCCCAGTTCTGACAGGTCCTCCCTGGAGCTCTCCCAGGCTGCGTTCTCCCTGACTTCCTGTCCAACCCCTAGTTTTACCAGTGTGAGGAGTGACCTAATAAATAGGCCTTTTGCTCCCCCTAGTGGCCGGAGTGTGAAGTGTAATGTGTGCTGTGATACCTGGTCAGAAGAACTCCTTTAGTGCCATCAGAGGTACCATCACTCCCCTTAGTGGCAGAGCGACGTTACTGCAACGACCAGATCTTTGCGGCGCTGCACACCCATCCTGCGCCCCCATCCTGTCATGTGCTGCTCCATCCTGCGTCCCCATCCTGTCATGTGCAGCACCCATCCTGCGCCCCCATTCTGACATGTGCTGCTCCCATCCTGCGCCCCCATTCTGACATGTGCTGCACCCATCCTGCGCCCACATCCTGTCATGTGCTGCTCCCATCCTGCACCCCCGTTCTGTCATGTGCTGCTTCCATCCTGCACCCCCATTCTGTCATGTGCTGCTGCCATCCTGCGCCCCCGTTCTGTCATGTGCTGCTTCCATCCTGCACCCCCATTCTGTCATGTGCTGCTGCCATCCTGCGCCCCCGCTCTGTCATGTGCTGCTCCCATCCTGCGCCACCGTTCTGTCATGTGCTGCCCTATTCTGTCATGTGCTGCTCCCATCCTGCGCCACCGTTCTGTCATGTGCTGCTCCCATCCTGCGCCACCGTTCTTTAATTTGCTGCTCCCATCCATATGCCCCATACGCTGCTCCATAAAGGTTTATGGCCCCCATAAGATGCTCCATAGTATATGCCCCGTACACTCCTCCATAAAAGTTTATGGCCCCCATGAGATGCTCCATAGTATATGCCCCGTACACTGCTCTATAAAGGTTTATGGTCCCCATAAGATGCTCCATATTATATGCCCCGTACACTGCTCCATAAAGGTTTATGGCCCCCATAAGATGCTCCATAGTATATGCCCTCGTACACTGCTCCATTATGGTTGATGGCCCCTGTTATGTAGGCAATCCAGTGACACAGTGTGCCAGCAATCAGAGCACATACAGTGATTTGACAATAACCCAAAAACAATAGAACGAGCTCTGAGACGTGGAATCTCTGTAGACCGCAATACCTGAACCTATCCTAACACAACTAAAGGCAGCTGTGGATTGCGCCTGTCACTACCTATGCAACTCGGCACAGCCTGAGGAGCTGACTAGCCTGAAGATAGAAAAACAAGCCTGACTTGCCTCAGAGAAATACCCCAAAGGAAAAGGCAGCCCCCCACATATAATGACTGTTAGCAAGATGAAAAGACAAACATAGGGATGAAATAGATTCAGCAAAGTGAGGCCCGATATTCTAGATAGAGCGAGGATAGCAAAGAGAACTTTGCAGTCTACAAAAAACCCTAAAGCAAAAAACCACGCAAAGGGGGCAAAAAGACCCACCGTGCCAAACTAACGGCACGGCGGTGCACCCTTTGCGTCTCAGAGCTTCCAGCAAAAACGAATAGACAAGCTGGACAAAAAAGTAGCAACAAAAGCAAAGAAACACTTATCTAAGCAGAGCAGCAGGCCACAGGAAAACTCCAGAAGCTCAGGTCCAACACTGGAACATTGACAAGGAGCAAGGAAGATAGAATCAGGTGGAGTTAAATAACAAAGCAGCCAACGAGCTCACCAGAACACCTGAGGGAGGAAGCTCAGAAGCTGCAATACCACTTGTGACCACAGGAGTGAATTCAGCCACAGAATTCACAACAGTACCCCCCCCCTTGAGGAGGGGTCACCGAACCCTCACCAGAGCCCCCAGGCCAACCAGGATGAGCCACATGAAAGGCACGAACAAGATCTGGAGCATGGACATCAGAGGCAAAAACCCAGGAATTATCCTCCTGAGCATAACCCTTCCATTTAACCAGATACTGGAGTTTCCGTCTAGAAACACGAGAATCCAAAATTTTCTCCACAATATACTCCAATTCCCCCTCCACCAAAACCGGGGTAGGAGGTTCAACAGATGGAACCATAGGTGCCACGTATCTCCGCAACAACGACCTATGGAATACATTATGTATGGAAAAGGAGTCAGGGAGGGTCAGACGAAAAGACACAGGATTGAGAATCTCAGAAATCCTATACGGACCAATAAAACGAGGTTTAAATTTAGGAGAGGAAACCTTCATAGGAATATGACGAGAAGATAACCAAACCAGATCCCCAACACGAAGTCGGGGACCCACACGGCGTCTGCGATTAGCGAAAAGTTGAGCCTTCTCCTGGGACAAGGCCAAATTGTCCACTACCTGAGTCCAGATCTGCTGCAACCTGTCCACCACAGAATCCACACCAGGACAGTCCGAAGACTCAACCTGTCCTGAAGAGAAACGAGGATGGAACCCAGAATTGCAGAAAAATGGAGAGACCAAGGTAGCCGAGCTGGCCCGATTATTAAGGGCGAACTCAGCCAATGGCAAAAAGGACACCCAATCATCCTGGTCTGCAGAAACAAAACATCTCAGATATGTCTCCAAGGTCTGATTGGTTCGTTCGGTCTGGCCATTAGTCTGAGGATGGAAAGCCGAGGAAAAAGACAGGTCAATGCCCATCCTGCCACAAAAGGCTCGCCAAAACCTCGAAACAAACTGGGAACCTCTGTCAGAAACAATATTCTCAGGAATGCCATGCAAACGAACCACATGCTGGAAGAACAAAGGCACCAAATCAGAGGAGGAAGGCAATTTAACCAAGGGCACCAGATGGACCATTTTAGAAAAGCGATCACAGACCACCCAAATGACTGACATCTTTTGAGAAACGGGAAGGTCAGAAATGAAATCCATCGAAATATGTGTCCAAGGCCTCTTTGGGACCGGCAAGGGCAAAAGCATCCCACTGGCACGTGAACAGCAGGGCTTAGCCCTAGCACAAATCCCACAGGACTGCACAAGAGTACGTACATCCCGTGACAGAGATGGCCACCAGAAGGATCTAGCCACTAACTCTCTGGTACCAAATATTCCAGGATGACCAGCCAACACCGAACAATGAAGTTCAGAGATAACTTTAGTAGTCCACCTATCAGGGACGAACAGTTTCTCCGCCGGACAACGATCAGGTTTATTCGCCTGAAATTTTTGCAACACTCGCCGCAAATCAGGGGAGATGGCAGACACAATGACTCCTTCCTTGAGGATACTCGCCGGCTCAGATGAACCAGGAGAGTCGGGCACAAAACTCCTAGACAGAGCATCCGCCTTCACATTTTTAGAGCCCGGAAGATATGAAATCTCAAAACTGAAGCGGGCAAAAAATAACGACCAACGGGCCTGTCTAGGATTCAAGCGCTTGGCAGACTCGAGATAAG
Organism: Ranitomeya imitator; assembly: GCF_032444005.1. Lineage (NCBI taxonomy): Eukaryota > Metazoa > Chordata > Amphibia > Anura > Dendrobatidae > Ranitomeya > Ranitomeya imitator. Next base: position 114,042,188 of record NC_091288.1, on the reverse strand, counting down.
TAAGGTTCTTATGATCAGTCAATACCACCACGCGATGCTTAGCTCCTTCAAGCCAATGACGCCATTCCTCGAATGCCCACTTCATGGCCAGCAACTCTCGGTTGCCCACATCATAATTACGCTCAGCAGCCGAAAACTTCCTGGAAAAGAAAGCACATGGTTTCAACACTGAGCAACCAGAACCTCTCTGTGACAAAACCGCCCCTGCTCCAATCTCAGAAGCATCATTCTCGACCTGGAACGGAAGAGAAACATCTGGTTGACACAACACAGGAGCAGAACAAAAACGATGCTTCAACTCCTGAAAAGCTTCCACAGCAGCAGAAGACCAATTAACCAAATCAGCACCCTTCTTGGTCAAATCGGTCAATGGTTTGGCAATGCTAGAAAAATTACAGATGAAGCGACGATAAAAATTAGCAAAGCCCAGGAATTTTTGCAGACTTTTCAGAGATGTCGGCTGAGTCCAATCCTGGATGGCTTGGACCTTAACCGGATCCATCTCGATAGTAGAAGGGGAAAAGATGAACCCCAAAAATGAAACTTTCTGCACACCGAAGAGACACTTTGATCCCTTCACAAACAAAGAATTAGCACGCAGGACCTGAAAAACCATTCTGACCTGCTTCACATGAGAGTCCCAATCATCTGAGAAGATCAAAATGTCATCCAAGTAAACAATCAGGAATTTATCCAGATACTCACGGAAGATGTCATGCATAAAAGACTGAAACACAGATGGAGCATTGGCAAGTCCGAACGGCATCACTAGATACTCAAAATGACCCTCGGGCGTATTAAATGCAGTTTTCCATTCATCTCCTTGCCTGATTCTCACCAGATTATACGCACCACGAAGATCTATCTTAGTGAACCAACTAGCCCCCTTAATCCGAGCAAACAAGTCAGATAACAATGGCAAGGGATACTGAAATTTAACAGTGATCTTATTAAGAAGGCGGTAATCAATACATGGTCTCAGCGAACCATTTTTCTTGGCTACAAAAAAGAACCCTGCTCCCAGTGGTGATGACGATGGGCGAATATGTCCCTTCTCCAGGGATTCCTTGACATAACTGCGCATAGCGGAGTGTTCAGGCACAGATAAATTAAATAATCGACCTTTAGGGAATTTACTACCAGGAATCAAATTGATAGCACAATCACAATCCCTATGCGGAGGTAGGGCATTGGACTTGGGCTCTTCAAATACATCCTGATAATCAGACAAGAACTCTGGGACGTCAGAAGGAGTGGATGACGAAATAGACAAAAATGGAACATCACCATGTACCCCCTGACAACCCCAGCTGGATACCGACATAGAGTTCCAATCCAATACTGGATTATGGGTTTGCAGCCATGGCAACCCCAACACAACCACATCATGCAGATTATGTAGCACCAGAAAGCGAATAACTTCCTTATGTGCAGGAGCCATGCACATGGTCAGCTGGGTCCAGTACTGAGGTTTATTCTTGGCCAAAGGTGTAGCATCAATTCCTCTTAACGGAATAGGACACCGCAAAGGCTCCAAGAAAAACCCACAACGTTTAGCATAATCCAAATCCATCAGATTCAGGGCAGCACCTGAATCCACAAACGCCATGACAGAATACGATGACAAAGAGCATATCAAGGTAATGGACAGAAGGAATTTGGATTGTACAGTACCAATGACGGCAGACCTATCGAACCGCTTAGTGCGCTTAGGACAATCAGAAATAGCATGAGTGGAATCACCACAGTAGAAACACAGACCATTCAGACGTCTGTGTTCTTGCCGTTCAACTCTGGTCATAGTCCTATCGCACTGCATAGGCTCAGGTTTAATCTTAGACAATACCGCCAAATGGTGCACAGATTTACGCTCGCGCAAGCGTCGACCGATCTGAATGGCCAAAGACATAGACTCATTCAGACCAGCAGGCATAGGAAAACCCACCATGACATCCTTAAGAGCCTCAGAGAGACCCTTTCTGAACAAAGCTGCCAGCGCAGATTCATTCCACAGAGTGAGTACAGACCACTTCCTAAATTTCTGACAATATACTTCTATATCATCCTGACCCTGGCACAAAGCCAGCAAATTTTTCTCAGCCTGATCCACTGAATTAGGCTCATCGTAAAGCAATCCGAGCGCCAGGAAAAACGCATTTACATTACTCAATGCAGGGTCTCCTGGCGCAAGAGAAAATGCCCAATCCTGAGGGTCGCCGCGCAAAAAAGAAATAATAATCAAAACCTGTTGAATAGGATTACCAGAAGAATGAGGTTTCAAGGCCAGAAATAGCTTACAATTATTTTTGAAATTAAGAAACTTAGTTCTATCACCAAAAAACAAATCAGGAATAGGAATTCTTGGTTCTAACATAGATTTCTGATCAATTGTATCTTGAATCCTTTGTACATTTGTAATGAGATTAGCCATTGAAGAGCACAGACCCTGAATATCCATGTCCACACCTGTGTCCTGAAACACCCAAATGTCTAGGGGAAAAAAAAGACTGAACACAGAGCTGAGAAAAAAAATGATGTCAGAACTTCTTTTTTCCCTCTATTGAGAATCATTAGGATGGCTCCTTGTACTGTTATGTAGGCAATCCAGTGACACAGTGTGCCAGCAATCAGAGCACATACAGTGATTTGACAATAACCCAAAAACAATAGAACGAGCTCTGAGACGTGGAATCTCTGTAGACCGTAATACCTGAACCTATCCTAACACAACTAAAGGCAGCTGTGGATTGCGCCTGTCACTACCTATGCAACTCGGCACAGCCTGAGGAGCTGACTAGCCTGAAGATAGAAAAACAAGCCTGACTTGCCTCAGAGAAATACCCCAAAGGAAAAGGCAGCCCCCCACATATAATGACTGTTAGCAAGATGAAAAGACAAACGTAGGGATGAAATAGATTCAGCAAAGTGAGGCCCGATATTCTAGATAGAGCGAGGATAGCAAAGAGAACTTTGCAGTCTACAAAAAACCCTAAAGCAAAAAACCACGCAAAGGGGGCAAAAAGACCCACCGTGCCGAACTAACGGCACGGCGGTGCACCCTTTGCGTCTCAGAGCTTCCAGCAAAAACGAATAGACAAGCTGGACAAAAAAGTAGCAACAAAAGCAAAGAAACACTTATCTAAGCAGAGCAGCAGGCCACAGGAAAACTCCAGAAGCTCAGGTCCAACACTGGAACATTGACAAGGAGCAAGGAAGATAGAATCAGGTGGAGTTAAATAACAAAGCAGCCAACGAGCTCACCAGAACACCTGAGGGAGGAAGCTCAGAAGCTGCAATACCACTTGTGACCACAGGAGTGAATTCAGCCACAGAATTCACAACAGGCCCCATAAGATGCTCCATAGTGTATGCCCCGTATGCTGTTCCACAAAGGTTTATGGCCCCCATAAGATGCTCCATAGTATATGCCCCCGTACACTGCTCCATAAAGGTGTATGGCCCCCATAAGATGCTCCATAGTATATGCCCCGTACGCTGTTCCATAAAGGTTTATGGCCCCCATAAGATGCTCCATAGTATATGCCCCCGTACACTGCTCCATAAAGGTTTATGGCCCCCATAAGATGCTCCACATTATATGCCCCCGTACACTGCTCCATAAAGGTTTATGGCCCCCATAAGATGCTCCATAGTATATGCCCTCGTACACTGCTCCATTATGGTTGATGGCCCCATAAGATGCTCCATAGTGAATGCCCCGTATGCTGTTCCACAAAGGTTTATGGCCCCCATAAGATGCTCCATAGTATATGCCCCCGTACACTGCTCCATAAAGGTTTATGGCCCCCATAAGATGCTCCATAGTATATGCGCCGTACACTGCTCCATTATGGTTGATGGCCCCCATAAGATGCTCCATAGTATAAGCCCCGTAGGCTGCTGCGATATATTTAAAAAAATACCATACTCACCTATCGTCGCTGGGTGCCGAGAGCGGGGGGGCCTGAGCAGGCGGGGACATCGGCGCGCTGTGGGGGTCAGGTGCCGGAGTCGCCGCTAGCTCAGGCCCCCGACACTTGCTATATTCACCTGGCCCTGATCCAGCGCTGCGTGCCGCTTCTTCTGGGTCCTCTGGCTGTGACTGTTCAGTCAGAGGGCGGCGCGCATTAAGCGCATCATCGCGCCCTCTGAACTGTGAACGTCACAGGCAGAGGACCGGGACATGGAGCCACACACAGCGCTGGAACAGGGGACAGGTGAATATAATACTTACCCTCCTGGCGTGTCCCTGCCTCTCCGTTGGAGATCGCGGTGTGCGTTCAATGTTTACGCATACCGCGATCTCCTGGGAGCATCACTCTGTGGGGTCCAGACTGCGCCAGCGCTTGCACAGTCTATACAGGCTTCGGACAGAGTGACACTCCCAGCGTTATATTATAGATGCTCACTAAATGAGTGATGGCAGAAGACACTGTCAGGGGGACATTTTCTTGAAGACAGACTGCAGTATTTAAGAAAATGGAGCCGAAAAGTGCAGACTGCTGCTTCAGGAATCGGCACCTGCGCAGTCTGCGCTTTCCGGCGCCATTTTCTTGAAGACACACTGAGGTTTCCCACAAAATGGTGCCGGAAAGCGCATGAAGTGCCACAGCATAATCAGGGCGCAAATATGTGCACGGTGTCCCCCTGCTCCCGACCCCTGCTCCCGGCAGTCCGCGCCTTATGGCGCCATTTTTTTTTCCTGACACTCTATAATGTAATGCTAGGAGCGTCGCGCCCGCGCAGTCTATAAAGGCTTCGGACAGAGTGACGCTCCCAGCGTTATATTATAGATATCACAACACATGTTGTTAAAATGTAAACTGTTGAAAAGGCAGTTAAAGGGTAACCGTCATTTCAATTTTTATTTCATAAATAATGTTGAGCAATACCTTCCGATATCCAGAAGTATTGTATCAGATTGGATCGGCCGATATCCAAAAAATATTGGATATCACCGATACCGATACCCGATACCAATGCAAGTCAATGGGACACAAATATCGGAACGTAAATAAGCCCTTTCTGTCCTTCTACATCCTGTTCCGGAGGGAGGAAGAGTCTGGGCGGTGCGTGGGCGGACACTGTGCGTGTCTGTGTGTGTGGGCAGGGTCTGTGCGGGCAGGGTCTGTGCGGGCGGGGTCTGTGCGGGCCTGCCGGGGATCTGTACGTGCCTGCCGGGGCTCTGTGTGTTCCTACCGGGGCTGTATGCAGGCCTGCCGGGGCTGTATGCGGGCTGCTGGGGCTGTATGCGGGCTGCCAGGGCTGTATGCGTGCCTGCCGGGGCTCTATGCGGGCCTGCCAGGGCTGTATGCAGGCTGCCGGGGCTCTATGTGGCGTGCCGGGGCTCTGTGCGGCGTACCGGGTCTCTGTGCGGCGTGCCTTGTCTCTGTGTGGCGTGTCGGGTCTCTGTGCGGCGTGCCGGGTCTCTGTGCGGCGTGCCGGGTCTCTGTGCGGCCAGCTGGGGCTCTGTGCGTGTGTGCAGGCATCGCCCTGCTACACTGACAGTGATTGACACATTTGCCAATGATGGGACAGTAGTAGTCCCATAATCCGGCTAATGTGTTGAATGAAAAAAAAAAAACAAACACATACATGCTCCATACATACTACATACAATACATTCATACATTACATACAGTACAGACATACAGTACATACAATACATACATATAGATATACAATACATTAAACATAGAGTTCATACTCACCATTACTTGTCACTTTGTTCCCAGAAGCCAGTGTCATTTGTAAAAAATATTAAAATAACAAACAACCAATATACTCCCTGTCCGCAGAAATCCACGAGTGTCCCACGACGATCTCCCGTGGAGAGCAGCAGCATCAGATGATGCAACCACTCTCTAGGGGTTCCAGAAACACAATGACTGGAGGAAGGTATCCTTCCGCACTGTATTCCTCCGCCACTGTAAAAAAAAGTCCCTAGTCTCACTTATGGCATTGCTGGGTGAGAAATTTTCCCATGCAGCAATTGCCATAAAGTGACACTTTGTCCTAAGGTAACCTCTCAGTGACGCACTGCAGGAGCCATTGTCTCCTGTCAGTGTGTCACTGAGGGTCCTATAGAGCAGTGACGTCACCCAATGTCACTGTTCTATAGGAGAGATCGTCGTGGGACACTCGTTATTAATTGGACTATGGCGGACAGGTAGTATACGGTCTATTATTTTACGTTTTTTGCAGGCACTGAAGTATGGTAAGTATAGTTAAATAAAGAATATTAAAATACTTTATTCCTAATGTGTGCGTGTTTTATTAACCCTTTCTTACTATTGGATTAATCTCCGTTAATTAATCTCTGTTATTAACCCGGCTTAATGTCAACTAACAATTGCAAGGTGACATTAACCCCTTCTAACCCCATATCCCACTGCTACACGGGAGTGGGAAGAGAGGGGCTAAGTGCCGGAATTGGTGCCATTTCTGGGGCGGCTGCAGACTGGTATTTGTAGCCGGGGGGGGGGGCAATATCCATGGCCCCTCTCTAGGCTTTGAATATCAGCCCGCAGCTGTCTGCGTAGCCTTTCTGGCTATAAAATATAGAGGGACCCCACGTCATTTTTTTGGGGGGGTCCCCTATTTCAATAGCCAGTAAAGGCTACGCAGACAGCTGCGGGCTGATATTCATAGCAGGCTGCAAATATTGGCCCCCGGCCGTCGGCTTTCCCCCTCTGGCGCAGAAAATTGCGCAGGAGCCCACACCATTTCTTCAGTTTTTTTTAAATTAACCGCTCTTTAAGGCCTCTTTCACACTTGTGTCGGTACAGGTCCGTCACTATGCATTGGGCCGACGTACCGACGCACGTTGTAAAATTTGTGCACGACGTGGGCAACGGATTCAGTTTTTCAATGCATCCACTGCCCATTCTGAAGTGCAGGGAGGAGGGGGTGGAGTTTTGGACACGCATGCGCTGTAGAAAATGGCGGACGCGACGGCCAAAAAATGTTCACTTGAACGTTTTTTCGTGCCGACGGTCCGCCAAAACACGACGGATTCGTTGCACGACGGACGCGACGTGTGGCCATCCATCGTGATCTGTCGCTAATACAAGTCTATGGGTAAAAAACGCATCCTGCAATCACATTTGCGGGATCCGTTTTTTTCCGCCGGATCCGTTTTTTTCTCATAGAGTTGTATTAGCGACGGATTGCGCCTGATGGCCACACGGTTCATCCGTTTTTTTCATGATCCGTCAAAAAAGCTGTTTCCGGCGGATGGAAAACACATACAGAGGAACGGTTTTTCTGTCCTGCGAAAAAACGCACAGTGACGGATCCAGCAAAAAACGGATGAAACTGAGATGTGAAATGATGAATCCGGCCTCCGAATCCGTTTTTTCATGCATGTTTCCATTCAAATCATGCACATTTTCCGTTTATTTATTTATTTCCAAAAACTGCATAAAAACTGCACCAAAAACTGCATCAAAAACAGCATTAAAAAATCAGTTTTTTAAGCAGGTTTTGGTGCAGTTTTTGGTGCAGGTTTTGATGCAGGTTCTTGGTGCTGTTTTTGATGCAGGTTTTTGGTGCAGTATTTGATGCAGGTTTTTGGTGCTGTTTTTGATGCTGTTTTTGGTGCAGTTTTTGATGCAGGTTTTTGGTACTGTTTGTGATGCATTTTTTGATGCGTTTTTTGATGCAGTTTTTGATGCAGGTTTTTGGTGCTGTTTTTGGTGCAGTTTTTGGTTCAGGTTTTGATGCTGGTTTTTGGTGCGGTTTTTGATGCAGTTTTTGATGCAGGTTTTGGTGCTGTTTTGATGCAGTTTTTGGTGCAGTTTTTGATGCCATACAAGTAGCAATGCAGCTATCAGGGAGCCTTCTAGGGCAGCCCAATGAGCTACAGCACTGAGGGAAAAAAAATGTAGCCTCCACTGTCCCTGCAAACAAAAAGTGGTGTTGGACAGTGGAAATCGCTACAGCACAAGCGGTTTGGGGGTTAATGGACCCTGCCTAACGCTATCCCTGCTTCTGATGAAGCGGCAGCAACCTCTCCCTATGCACAGATCAGCAGCAGTAAGATGGAGGTCGGCGGGAACGCCCCTTTATAGCCCCTGTGACGCCGCAGAAAGCAAGCCAATCACTGCAATGCCCTTCTCTAAGATGGTGGGGACTGAGACCTATGTCATCATGCTGCCCACACTCTGCGTCCACCTTCATTGGCTGAGAAATGGCGCTTTTCGCGTCATTGAAACGCGACTTTGGCGCGAAAGTTGCGTACCGCATGGCCGACCCCACACAGGGATCGGGTTTCATGAAACCCGACTTTGCCAAAAGTCGGCGACTTATGAAAATGACCGACCCCTTTCGCTCAACCCTAGTGTTGAGCATTCCGATACTGCAAATATCGGGTATCGGCCGATATTCGCTGTATCAGAATTCCGATACCGAGTTCCGATACTTTTGCAATATCGGATACCGGAATCGGAAGTTCCTATAGTGCAATTATGCACTATAATGAAGTGTGGGCGGTGCGTGGGCGGAGACATGCGTGTGTGTGTGCGGGTGGGGTCTGTGCGTGACCGTGGGGGGTCTGTGCGTGACTGCTAGGGCTCTATGTGGCGTGTCAGGTCTCTGTGCGGCGTGCCGGGTCTCTGTGCGGCCAGCTGGGGCTCTGTGCGTGTGTGCAGGCATCGTCCTGCTACACTGACAGTGATTGACACATTCGCCAATGATGGGACAGTAGTAGTCCCATAATCCGGCTAATGTGTTGAATGAAAAAAAAAAAAAAAAAACACATACATACTACATACATACTCCATGCATACTCCATACAATACATTCATACCTTACATACATTTAGAAATACAGTACATTAAATATAGAGTTCATACTCACCATTACTTGTCACTTTGTTCCCCGAAGCCAGTGTCAACCTGTAAAAAAGATTAAAATACAGTAACAAACAACCAATATACTCCCTGTCTGCAGAAATCCACGAGTGTCCCACGACGATCTCCCGTGGAGAGCAGCAGCATTAGATGATGCAACCGCTCTTTAGGGGCTCCAGAAATACAATGATGGGAGGAAGGTATCTTTCCGCACTGTATTCCTCCGCCGCTGTACAAAAAAAAAAAAAATAGTCCCTAGTCTCCCTTATGGCATTGCTGGGTGAGAAATTTTCCCACGCAGCAATTGCCATAAAGTGACACTTTGTCCTAAGGTAACCTCTCAGTGATGCACTGCAGGAGCCATTGTCTCCTGTCAGTGTGTCACTGAGGGTCCTATAGAGCAGTGACATCACCCGATGTCACTGTTCTATAGGGGAGATCGTCGTGGGACACTCATTATTAATTGGACTACGGCGGACAGGTAGTATACGGTTTATTATTTTACTTTTTTGCAGGCGCTGAAGTATGGTAAGTATGGTTAAATAAAGAATTAAAATACTTTTTTCCTAATGTGTGCGTGTTTTATTAACCCTTTCTTACTATTGGATTAATAATGGATAGGCGTCTTATTGACGCCTCTCCGTTATTAACCCGGCTTAATGTCACCTTACAATAGCAAGGTGACATTAAGTCCTTATTACACTATATCCCACTGCTACACAGGAGTGGGAAGAGAGGGGCTAAGTGCCGGAGTTGGTGCATCTTACAGATGCGCCATTTCTGGGGCGGCTGCAGACTGGTATTTGTAGCCGGGGGTCAATATCCATGGCCCCTCTCTAGGCTATGAATATCAGCCCACAGCTGTCTGCGTAGTCTTTCTGGCTATAAAATATAGGAGGACCCCACGTCATTTTTTCGGGGGGTCCCCCTATTTTAATAGCCAGTAAAGGCTACGCAGACAGCTGGGGGCTGATATTCATAGCAGGCTACAAATATTGGCCCCCGGCCGTCGGCTTTCCCCCTCTGGCGCAGAAAATTGTGCAGGAGCCCACGCCGATTTTTTCAGTTTTTTTAAAATTAACCGCTCTTTAAGGCCTCTTTCACACTTGCATTGGTACGGGTCCGTCGCTATGCGTCGGGCCGACGTACCGACACACGTTTGGAAATTTGTGCACGACGTGGGCAACAGATGCAGTTTTTCAAGGCATCCACTGCCCATTCTAAAGTGCGGAGTTTCGGGCGCGCATGCACGGTAGAAAATGGCGGACGCAACGGCCAAAGAAACCTTCACTTGAATGTTTTTTCGTGCCAACGGTCCGCCAAAACACGACAGATCCGTTGCACGACGGATGCGACGTGTGGCCATCAATCTCGATCCGTCGCTAATACAAGTCTATGGGTAAAAAACACATCCTGCAAGCACATTTGCAGGATCCATTTTTTTTTTGCCGGATCTGTTTTTTTCTCATAGAGTTGTATTAGCGCCGGATTGCGCCTGATGGTCACACTTTTCATCCGTTTTTTCATGATCCGTCAAAAAAGCTGTTTCCGTCGGATGGAAAACATACAGAGGAACGATTTTTATGTTCTGCGAAAAAACGCACAGTGACGGATCCAGCAAAAAACGGATGAAACTGAGATGTGAAATGATGAATCCGGCCTCCGAATCTGTTTTTTCAAGCATGTTTCTATTCAAATCATGCACATTTTCCATTTATTTATTTCCAAAAACTGCATCTAAACTGCACCAAAAACGTGCATCAAAAACTGCATCAAAAACAGCATTAAAAAAATCATTTTTTAAGCAGGTTTTGATGCATTTTTAATGCAGTTTTTAATGCGGTTTTTGATGCTGTTTTTGATGCAGTTTTTGGTGCTGTTTTTGGTGCAGTTTTTGGTGCAGGTTTTGATGCTGGTTTTTGGTGCGGATTTTGATGCAGTTTTTGATCAGTGGGTCAGATTTATTCACTAGTCTCCCTGAAGAAAAAAAAAAAAGGGTGCAGATTAAAATTGGCAAATCTGTATCAGTGGCAGTCCTGTGTGTGGCATCTGTGTCTCATTTTTTGGCACAGAAAACATACAGTCTAACAGTGGGCCTGATTTCTTGCCAATTCTCCCATAAATAAAAATAGTGGGAGATTAAGATTGGATTTCTGCTTCAGTGCCACTCCTGTGTGTGCCACCTGTCTCAAATTGTGTGCCACATTAAACCTTGTGTGTAATACTGGGTCAGATTTCTTTTAAATTCTCCCTGAAAAAAAAATAGTGGGAGATTAAGATTGGCATTTCAGCTTCAGTGCCACTCCAGTGTGTGCCACCTGTCTCAAATTGTGTGCCACATTAAACCCAGTGGGTAGTACTGGGTCAGATTTCTTTTAAATTCTCCCTGAAAAAAAAAAAAAAATGAGAGATTAAGATTGGCATTTCCGCTTCAGTGCCACTCCCGTGTGTGCCACCTGTCTCAAATTGTGTGCCACATTAAACCTAGTGTGTAATACTGGGTCAGATTTCTTTTAAATTCTCCCTGAAAAAAAAAATAGTGGGAGATTAAGATTGGCATTTCCGCTTCAGTGCCACTCCAGTGTGTGCCACCTGTCTCAAATTGTGTGCCACATTAAACCTAGTGTGTAATACTGGGTCAGATTTCTTTTAAATTCTCCCTGAAAAAAAAAATAGTGGGAGATTAAGATTGGCATTTCAGCTTCAGTGCCACTCCAGTGTGTGCCACCTGTCTCAAATTGTGTGCCACATTAAACCTAGTGTATAATACTGGGTCAGATTTCTTTTAAATTCTCCCTGAAAAAAAAAAAAATAGTGGGAGATTAAGATTGGCATTTCGCTTCAGTGTCACTCCTGTGTGTGTCACCTGTCTCAAATTGTGTGCCACATTAAACCCAGTGTGTAATACTGGGTCAGATTTCTTTTAAATTCTCCCTGGAAAAAAAAAAAAAAATAGTGGGAGATTAAGATTGGCATTTCGCTTCAGTGCCACTCCTGTGTGTGTCACCTGTCTCAAATTGTGTGCCACATTAAACCCAGTGTGTAATACTGGGTCAGATTTCTTCTAAATTCTCCCTGAAAAAAAAAATAGTGGGAGATTAAGATTGGCATTTCCGCTTCAGTGCCACTCCAGTGTGTGCCACCTGTCTCAAATTGTGTGCCACATTAAACCCAGTGTGTAATACTGGGTCAGATTTCTTTTAAATTCTCCCTTAAAAAAAAAATAGTGGGAGATTAAGATTGGCATTTCCGCTTCAGTGCCACTCCAGTGTGTGCCACCTGTCTCAAATTGTGTGCCACATTAAACCCAGTGTGTAATACTGGGTCAGATTTCTTTTAAATTCTCCCTGAAAAAAAAAAATAGTGGGAGATTAAGATTGGCATTTCGCTTCAGTGTCACTCCTGTGTGTGTCACCTGTCTCAAATTGTGTGCCACATTAAACCCAGTGTGTAATACTGGGTCAGATTTCATTTAAATTCTCCCTTAAAAAAAAAAATAGTGGGAGATTAAGATTGGCATTTCCGCTTCAGTGCCACTCCTGTGTGTGCGCCACCTGTCTCAAATTTTGTGGCACAGAACATATACTGTATGAGAGTGGGCCACATTTCTTCAATATTCTCCCAGAAAAAATAAAAAGGGGGAGATTTGAATTGTTAGTGTCTGCATCTGCGTCAGTCCTGTTAGTGGCATATCTGTCTGCCACTGAAGCTGTGTACTGTTATACATTGGGCCTGGTTTTCTCTGCAGTCTGACCCACCTATCAAGGGATATATAAATCCAACAGAAGTTTGAGTTCACCTTGTAACTGGTTTTACAGTAGCAAATACAGTTAGTTTGCTCATGTTTTTCAAACAATGAGGAAGTCTGGTGGAAGAGGTCGTGACCGTGGGCGGTCATTGCCAGCTGGTAATGATGGTAGTGGTGGGGGAGCATCAGGTGGTCGTGGGAAAAGCAATATAGCACCTAAGTCTCGAGTTGTTGAGCCAGGTTCGTCGTCTGGCTACACAAGGCCTTGAATGCTCCCTTTTCTGGGAGTAGGAAAACCGCTATTAAAGCCGGAGCAGCAAGAACAAGTTTTGGCTTTCCTTGCTGACTCAGCCTCTAGCTCTTTCGCCTCCTTTTCTGAAACTGCTAAATGTAAAAGCAGCGCATCGGTAGTGGAAGTTCACGATCAGGGACAAGTCGCTTCCTCGTCTTCTTCACCAAGAACAACAGAGAAGGATGCGTCAGGCGACACAACGGGTTACTCCATGGAGCTCTTTACACATACCGTTCCTGGGTTAGAAAGTGAAACAGTTAACAGGCCATGCCCATTACAAGTTGAATCGGACATGGAGTGCACAGATGCACAGCCACAACCAGATTACTATGCTGTTCCTTTGACTCAGACCACAACATTGCCCTCGTGGTGTACTGATCCAGAAGCAGACCCTGATGAGACTATGGTGCCCCGTCACGAACGCTATACCACCGGCTTACACGGTGACACAGACGAAGTTGCACACGAGATAGAAGAGGAGGTCATAGATGACCCAGTTGTTGACCCCGATTGGCAGCCATTGGGGGAACAGGGTGCAGGCGGCAGTAGCTCTGAAGCGGAGGAGGAGGAACCGCAGACGGCATCAACATCGCAACAGGTTCCATCTGCCACGCCCGTATCTGGCCAAAAACGCGTTGCAAAACCAGTTGTAGGACAGCGTGGACATACGTTTAAAGAAGCTCAGTCTGCAATGCCTGAAAAGGTATCCGATAGTAGAAAGAGTGCAGTCTGGCATTTTTTTAAACAATATCCAAATGATCAGCGCAAAGTCATCTGTCAAAAATGTTCAACTACCTTAAGCAGAGGTCAGAATCTTAAAAGTCTAAATACAAGTTGCATGCGTAGACATTTAACCACCATGCATTTGCAAGCCTGGACTAACTACCAAACGTCCCTTAAGGTTGTAGCACCCTCAGCCAATGAAGCTAGTCAGCAACGCTACATCCCTTCCCTCACTGTAAGCCCACCATTTCCCGCACCACCTGCAGCAAATGTGCAGATTTTGTCGCCAGGCCGAAGCTGTCAGGGAATCACCAGTTTCGTAGTAGGAAACACTGCATGTAGGGCACCAGCAAGAATACCATCTCCAACCCTCTCTCAGTCTGCCATGTCCACCGGCACCCCCGCTAGTTCCACGATCTGCAGCTCTCCAGTCCAGCTCACCCTACATGAGACTTTCGTTAGGAAAAGGAAGTACTCATCCTCGCATCCGCGTACACAGGGTTTCAATGCCCATATTGCTAGACTAATCTCATTAGAGATGATGCCCTACCGGTTAGTTGAAAGTGAAGCTTTCAAAGCCCTGATGGACTACGCTGAACCACGCTACGAGCTACCCAGTCGACACTTCTTTTCGAGAAAAGTCATCCCAGCCCTCCACCAGCATGTAAAATACCGCATCGTCCATGCACTCAGGCAATCTGTGAGTACAAAGGTGCACCTGACAACAGATGCATGGACCAGTAGGCATGGCCAGGGACGTTACGTGTCCATCACGGCTCACTGGGTTAATGTGGTGGATGCAGGGTCCACAGGGGACAGCAATATTGGGACAGTTCTGCTTAGCCCACGGTCTAGGAAACAGTTGGCTGTAGGCATTCGCCCTCCCTCCTCCTCCTCGTCTTCCTGCAGAAGTGAGAGCTTGTCCACAGACCGCAGTCGCACGAGTACTCCATCCGCAGCTGCCACTGTTGCACACGAGGTGTGCCATTATGGGACACCTAGTGGCAAGCGTCAGCAGGCTGTATTGGCAATGAAGTGTTTGGGCGACAACAGACACACCGCGGAAGTTCTGTCCGAGTTCTTGCAGAAAGAAACTCAGTCATGGCTGGGCACTGTAGATCTTGAGGCAGGCAAGGTAGTGAGTGATAACGGAAGGAATTTTATGGCTGCCATAGCCCTTTCACAACTGAAACACATTTCTTGCCTGGCTCACACCTTAAACCTGGTGGTGCATTGCTTCCTGAAAAGTTATCCAGGGTTACCCGACCTGCTCCTCCAAGTGCGCAGACTTTGCTCGCATATCCGCCGTTCGCCCGTGCACTCCAGCCGTATGCAGACCCATCAGCGGTCTTTGAACCTTCCCCAGCATCGCCTAATCATCGACGTTGGAACAAGGTGGAACTCCACACTGCACATGCTTCAGAGACTGTGCGAACAGAGGCGTGCTGTTATGTATTTGTGGGAGGATACACATACACGGGCAGGCAGTTGGATGGCAGACATGGAGTTGTCAGGTGTGCAGTGGTCGAAGCTACAAGACCTGTGTAAAGTCCTTCAGTGTTTTGAGGAATGCACATGGTTGGTTAGTGCAGACAACGCCATAATAAGCATGAGCATCCCCCTAATGCGTCTGCTGATGCAAAGTTTGACGCACATAAAGGAGCAGGCGTCTGCAGCCGAGGAAGAGGGAAGCCTTGATGACAGTCAGCCATTGTCTGGTCAGGGCAGTCTACAGGACGAGGTAGCGGGCGAAGAGGAGGAGGACGAGGGGGATGATGGGGATGAGTATTTTTTGAATGAGGAAGCTTCTCCGGGGCCAATAGCAACTGGTGGCGTTGCAAGGCCGGGTTCTGGTTTTTTTAGGGAGACAAGTGACGTAGATTTGCCTGAAACTGCCCCTCAACCCAGCACAACCGCAGATTTGACAACTGGAACTTTGGCCCACATGGCAGATTATGCCTTACGTATCCTCAAAAGGGACCCACGCATTATTAAAATGATGAGCGATGACGATTACTGGTTGGCCTGCCTCCTTGATCCTCGCTATAAAGGCAAATTGCAAAATATCATGCCACATGAGAACCTCGAACAAATATTAGCAACCAAACAAGCAACTCTTGTAGACCGTTTGATTCTGGCATTCCCAGCACACAGCACCGGTGATGGTTCTCACAAGAGCTGCAGGGGGCAACAGGGCAGAGGTGTTAGAGTTGCACAAATCAGAAGTGGCGTTGGACAGAGGGGTTTTCTGACCAGGTTGTGGAGTGATTTCGCAATGACCGCAGACAGGACAGGTACTGCAGCATCAATTCAGAGTGACAGGAGACAACATTTGTCCAGCATGGTTACTAACTATTTTTCATCTCTTATCGATGTTCTCCCTCAACCGTCATTCCCATTTGATTACTGGGCATCCAAAATAGACACCTGGCCTGAATTGGCAGAATATGCATTGCAGGAGCTTGCTTGCCCAGCAGCTAGTGTGCTATCAGAAAGAGTATTCAGTGCTGCTGGTTCAATATTGACCGAAAAAAGGACTCCTCTGGCTACCCAAAATGTTGATGATCTAACCTTCATTAAAATGAACCACTCATGGATTTCAAATTATTTTGCCCCACCTTTCCCGGCTGACACCTAGCTTTCCTATATAAAGGTCTTGCTTGTGGACTCGTCTTACTGACTGTTCCTATGTATTAATTAGCAGCAGCTGTTTGTCCAGCATACATGTTGACACCTCCCTAAATGGGCTAACTCCCCCCACGGGGCAGTGGTCGCGCCACTTGGCGCAAGCACCCGTGAGAGTGCCATTTGTCTGAAGAGGTGGGTGTGCCCGCTTTTGGTCGACGGTACTGCAACTGGGTCCCTCATAGTACAATAAAGTGTCTCTGGCGGTGGTGGTGCGCACCCAACGTCAGACACACCGTTGTAACATGAGGGGCCCTGGGCCTGTACCGCCGGCAACAAGAGAGCTCCCTCCCCCAGCTCAAACAGTGCTCTACCACTTGCAAAATTATCTCTCACAGCTCCACCAATGTTTAGTCTATGCGCTGACATCCTTCAATGCCTGGCACTGACAATACCAATTTGTTGACATGTATGATGCTAGTTAAAATAATCAGGGTCAGTGTCCTATATTGACACCAGTAAATACTTAGCGCCAAATTACTGTGTTTGAAATTCAGCAGAGGAGCCCACCCCTGTACCTAAGTATGCCACCCTTTTGTTTTTTGGTTTTGTTGTTTTGCGAGACATTAACATCTATTTATTTTTGGGGAGTACTAACTGTGTCAGACACTCCTTCCAATCGTCGTACGCTGACCACACCAATGCTGCCTGTGTACCTCTGCAAGATAATTCAAACAGCTTTGAGCCAATTTTTTTTATTTTAGGCCTACTAAGTCTGTCTGCGGTTCCTCCTTCCAATTGTCTTCCGCTGACCACACCAATGCTGCCTGTGTACCTCTGCAAGATAATTTAAACAGCTTTGAGCCTATTTTTTTTATTTTAGGCCTACTAAGTCTTTCTGCGGTTCCTCCTTCCAATTATCCTCCGCTGAACACACCAATGCTGCCTGTGTACCTCTGCAAGATAATTCAAACAGCTTTGAGCCTAATTTTTTTTATTTTAGGCCTACTAAGTCTGTCTGCGGTTCCTCCTTCCAATTGTCCTCCGCTGACCACACCAATGCTGCCTGTGTACCTCTGCAAGATAATTCAAACAGCTTTGAGCCTATTTTTTTTTTATTTTAGGCCTACTAAGTCTTTCTGCGGTTCCTCCTTCCAATTGTCCTCCGCTGAACACACCAATGCTGCCTGTGTACCTCTGCAAGATAATTCAAACTGCTTTGAGCCTAATTTTTTTTATTTTAGGCCTACTAAGTCTGTCTGCGGTCCCTCCTTCCATTTGTCCTCCGCTGAGCACACCAATGCCGACCGTGTACCCTTATAACTTTTTGTCATCCTGCAGTGAGCCAACTTTGTGATGTAAGGCCTACTAGCCGTGTCTGTCTGCGCCACTTAATACAGCTGTCCTCCTCTAAAAAAAAAAAAAAAAAGGCGGATTTTCAGCTTGTCAGAATTATAAAACTGCATTGGGGCCACAAGTTTCGTCGTGGTCTACAAACTGAGTCTTCCGCTCCAAGGTGTTCTCTCTGTTGCCTCTCCCTCGCTTCTAGCTTGAAGCTCTTATTAAGTAGTTGTTGAAACAACACTGCATTAGGCCTACAAGTTTGGTCTGGGTTGTAGAGACGGTGTCTGCCGCTCCAAGGTGTTCTCCTGGTTGCCTTTCCTGAGCTTCAATCTTCAGGCTCGTATTAAATAGTTTTGTAATCGAACAACTGCAGTGGGGCTACTAGTTTGGTTGGGGCCTACTAAGATTGTCTGTCGCTCCAAGGTGTTCTCCTGGTTTACTTTCCTAAGCTTCGATCTTCAGGCTCGTCTTAATTAGTTTTTTAATCGAACAACTGCAGTGGGGCTACTAGTTTGGTTGGGGCTTATTAAGATTGTCTGTTGCTCCAAGGTGTTCTCCTGGTTTACTTTCCTGAGCTTCAATCTCCAGGCTCGTCTTAAATAGTTTTTTAATCGAACAACTGCAGTGGGGCTACTAGTTTGGTTGGGGCCTACTAAGATTGTCTGTCGCTCCAAGGTGTTCTCCTGGTTTACTTTCCTGAGCTTCAATCTTCAGGCTCATCTTAAATAGTTTTTTAATCGAACAACTGCAGTGGGGCTACTAGTTTGGTTGGGGCCTACTAAGATTGTCTGTCGCTCCAAGGTGTTCTCCTGGTTTACTTTCCTGAGCTTCAATCTTCAGGCTCGTATTAAATAGTTTTTTAATCGAACAACTGCAGTGGGGCTACTAGTTTGGTTGGGGCCTACTAAGATTGTCTGCCGCTACAAGGTGTTCTCCAGGTTGCCTCTCCATAGCTTCTATCTTCTAGCTCTCATTAAGTAGTTGTTGAAACAACACTGCATTAGACCTACAAATTGGGTCTGGGTTGTAGAGACGGCGTCTGCCGCTCCAAGGTGTTCTCCAGGTTGCCTCTCCATAGCTTCAATCTTCATGCTCTCGTTAAGTAGTTGTTGAAACAACACTGCATTAGGCCTACAAGTTGGGTCTGGGTCGTAGAGACGGTGTCTGCCACTCCAAGGTGCTCTCCAGGTTGCCTCTCCATAGCTTCTATCTTCTAGCTCTCGTTAAATAGTTGTTGAAACAACACTGCATTAGGCCTACAAGTTGGGTCTGGGTCGTAGAGACGGTGTCTGCTGCTCCAAGGTGTTCTCCGGGTTGCCTCTCCATAGCTTCTATCTTCTAGCTCTCGTTAAGTAGTTGTTGAAACAACACTGCATTAGGCCTACAAGTTGGGTCTGGGTTGTAGAGATGGTGTCTGCTGCTCCAAGGTGTTCTCCAGGTTGCCTCTCCATAGCTTCTATCTTCTAGCTCTCGTTAAGTAGTTGTTGAAACAACACTGCATTAGGCCTACAAGTTGGGTCTGGGTCGTAGAGACGGTGTCTGCCGCTCCAAGGTGTTCTCCAGGTTGCCTCTCCATAGCTTCTATCTTCTGGCTCTCGTTAAGTAGTTGTTGAACCAACACTGCATTAGGCCTACAAGTTGGGTCTGGGTTGTAGAGACGGTGTCTGCCGCTCCAAGGTGTTCTACAGGTTGCCTCTCCATAGCTTCAATCTTCATGCTCTCGTTAAGTAGTTGTTGAAACAACACTGCATTAGGCCTACAAGTTGGGTCTGGGTCGTAGAAACGTGTCTGCCGCTCCAAAGTGTTCTCCAGGTTGCCTCTCCATAGCTTCTATCTTCTAGCTCTCATTAAGTAGTTGTTGAAATAACACTGCATTAGGCCTACAAGTTGGGTCTGGGTCGTAGAGACGGTGTCTGCCGCTCCAAGGTGTTCTCCAGGTTGCCTCTCCATAGCTTCTATCTTCTGGCTCTCGTTAAGTAGTTGTTGAACCAACACTGCATTAGGCCTACAAGTTGGGTCTGGGTTGTAGAGACGGTGTCTGCCGCTCCAAGGTGTTCTACAGGTTGCCTCTCCATAGCTTCAATCTTCATGCTCTCGTTAAGTAGTTGTTGAAACAACACTGCATTAGGCCTACAAGTTGGGTCTGGGTCGTAGAGACGGTGTCTGCCGCTCCAAAGTGTTCTCCAGGTTGCCTCTCCGTAGCTTCTATCTTCTAGCTCTCATTAAGTAGTTGTTGAAACAACACTGCATTAGGCCTATAAGTTGGGTCTGGGTTGTAGAGACGGTGTCTGCCGCTCCAAGGTGTTCTCCAGGTTGCCTCTCCATAGCTTCTATCTTCTAGCTCTCGTTAAGTAGTTGTTGAAACAACACTGCATTAGGCCTACAAGTTGGGTCTGGGATGTAGAGACGGTGTCTGCTGCTCCAAGGTGTTCTCCAGGTTGCCTCTCCATAGCTTCAATCTTCTAGCTCTCGTTAAGTAGTTGTTGAACCAACACTGCATTAGGCCTACAAGTTGGGTCTGGGTTGTAGAGACGGTGTCTGCCGCTCCAAGGTGTTCTCCAGGTTGCCTCTCCATAGCTTCTATCTTCTAGCTCTCGTTAAGTAGTTGTTGAAACAACACTGCAGTAGGCCTATAAGTTGGGTCTGGGTTGTAGAGACGGTGTCTGCCGCTCCAAGGTGTTCTCCAGGTTGCCTCTCCATAGCTTCTATCTTCTAGCTCTCGTTAAGTAGTTGTTGAAACAACACTGCATTAGGCCTACAAGTTGGGTCTGGGATGTAGAGACGGTGTCTGCCGCTCCAAGGTGTTCTCCAGGTTGCCTCTCCATAGCTTCAATCTTCATGCTCTCGTTAAGTAGTTGTTGAAACAACACTGCATTAGGCCTACAAGTTGGGTCTGGGTTGTAGAGACGGTGTCTGCCGCTCCAAGGTGTTCTCCAGGTTGCCTCTCCATAGCTTCAATCTTCATGCTCTCCTTAAGTAGTTGTTGAAACAACACTGCATTAGGCCTACAAGTTAGGTCTGGGTTGTAGAGACGGTGTCTGCCGCTCCAAGGTGTTCTCCAGGTTGCCACATAATCGAAGCTGCATAGAGCCTATTTTGTAATTTTAGGCCTACTAAGTCTTTCTGCGGTCCCTCCTGTCATGATCCCAATGGCAGGGGATCACAAAAGGACAAGCACAAAAAACAAAACAAGCTCTAGGGTGATAGAAACTGAGCTGACATGCAGACAGCATGTACAACAAAATCTTGTATATTTTGAACCTTAGCAGCAAGATTATTCAGGCTGGAAGCCAAACTCTGGACGTCCATGATAAACAGCTGAGGTCAGAGCCATTCAAGGATTAAGAGGAGGTAAGACGCAGCCAGGCTGCAATTAAGGCTATGCAGCAAACTCTGAGGGGAAAAAAAAAAAAAAAAAACTTCCTCAGACTACTTTTCCTCCTACTTCAGCCAATACGATTACCACTTTTTGGCCGGCTATACTGTCATGATCCCAATGGCAGGGGATCACAAAAGGACAAGCACAAAAAACAAAACAAGCTCTAGGGTGATAGAAACTGAGCTGACCGCGATCCTGAACCTCAACACACAACTAGCTGTAGCCGGGGAATGTGCCTACGATGATTCTAGACGTCTCGCGCCAGCCGAAGAACTAACTTTCCCTATTAGAAGAAACACAGACCTCTCTTGCCTCCAGAGAAACACCCCACAGAAATAGCAGCCCCCCACATGTAATGACGGTGAAATGAGAGGAAAGCACATACGTAGTTATGAAAACAGATTCAGCAAAATGAGGCCCGCTAAAGCTAGATAGCAGAGGATACAAAAGTGAACTGCGCGGTCAGCGAAAAACCCTACAAAAAACCATCCTGAAATTACTTGAACTCATGTTCCAACTCATGGAACATGAGGAGTAATATCAGCCCACTAGAGCAACCAGCAAAAAGGAATCACATATCTGCAAGCTGGACTAAGACAAAAATTAAGCAAAACGTGCAACAGGAAAATCAAAAACTTAGCTTGTCCTGAAGAATACAGAAGCGGGAAGCAGAGGTAACAAGACACACTGATTACATTGATAGCCGGCGAGGAAATGACAAGAAAGCCAGGTTAAATAGGAAACTCCCATATCCTGATAGAACAGGTGGACACCAGAGACCGCAGAGAACACAAGTCACCCAGTACCATCTGTAACCACCAGAGGGAGCCCAAAAACAGAATCCACAACAGTACCCCCCCCTTGAGGAGGGGTCACCGAACCCTCACGAGAACCACCAGGGCGACCAGGATGAGCCCTATGAAATGCACGGACCAAATCAGCAGCATGAACATCAGAGGCAACCACCCAAGAATTATCCTCCTGACCATAACCCTTCCACTTGACCAAATATTGGAGTTTCCGTCTGGAAACACGAGAATCCAAGATCTTCTCCACAACATACTCCAATTCTCCCTCCACCAGCACCGGAGCAGGAGGCTCAAGCGAAGGAACAACAGGTACCTCATACTTCCGCAACAACGACCGATGGAACACATTATGAATAGCAAACGATGCCGGGAGATCCAAACGAAACGACACAGGGTTAAGAATTTCCAAGATCCTATAGGGACCGATGAACCGAGGCTTGAACTTAGGAGAAGAGACCTTCATAGGAACAAAACGAGAAGACAACCACACCAAGTCCCCAACACGAAGTCGAGGACCCACGCGGCGACGGCGATTAGCAAACTGCTGAGCCCTCTCCTGGGACAACTTCAAATTGTCCACCACATGACTCCAAATCTGATGCAACCTATCCACCACCATGTCCACTCCAGGACAATCAGAAGGCTCCACCTGACCAGAGGAAAAACGAGGATGAAACCCCGAATTACAAAAGAAAGGAGAAACCAAGGTAGCAGAACTAGACCGATTATTAAGGGCAAATTCGGCAAGCGGCAAAAAGGTAACCCAGTCATCTTGATCAGCAGAAACAAAACACCTTAAATAAGTTTCCAAGGTCTGATTAGTTTGTTCCGTCTGGCCATTCGTCTGAGGATGGAATGCAGACGAAAAGGACAAATCAATGCCCATCTTAGCACAGAACGTCCGCCAAAATCTAGATACAAACTGGGATCCCCTGTCAGAAACGATGTTCTCCGGAATCCCATGCAAACGAACCACGTTCTGAAAAAACAGCGGGACCAACTCAGAGGAGGAAGGCAACTTAGGCAAGGGTACCAGATGAACCATCTTAGAAAAGCGGTCACACACAACTTGATGACGGACATTTTTTGAGAGACAGGGAGATCCGAAATAAAGTCCATGGAAATGTGCGTCCAAGGCCTCTTCGGAATAGGCAAAGGTGACAACAATCCACTGGCCCAAGAACAGCAAGGCTTAGCCCGAGCGCAAACTTCACAAGACTGCACAAAAGAACACACATCCCTCGACAAGGAAGGCCACCAAAAAGACCTGGCCACCAAGTCTCTAGTACCAAATATTCCAGGATGACCTGCCGGCTATACTGTCATGATCCCAATGGCAGGGGATCACAAAAGGACAAGCACAAAAAACAAAACAAGTTCTAGGGTGATAGAAACTGAGCTGACCGCGATCCTGAACCTCAACACACAACTAGCTGTAGCCGGGGAATGTGCCTACGATGATTCTAGACGTCTCGCGCCAGCCGAAGAACTAACTTTCCCTATTAGAAGAAACACAGACCTCTCTTGCCTCCAGAGAAACACCCCACAGAAATAGCAGCCCCCCACATGTAATGACGGTGAAATGAGAGGAAAGCACATACGTAGTTATGAAAACAGATTCAGCAAAATGAGGCCCGCTAAAGCTAGATAGCAGAGGATACAAAAGTGAACTGCGCGGTCAGCGAAAAACCCTACAAAAAACCATCCTGAAATTACTTGAACTCATGTTCCAACTCATGGAACATGAGGAGTAATATCAGCCCACTAGAGCAACCAGCAAAAAGGAATCACATATCTGCAAGCTGGACTAAGACAAAAATTAAGCAAAACGTGCAACAGGAAAATCAAAAACTTAGCTTGTCCTGAAGAATACAGAAGCGGGAAGCAGAGGTAACAAGACACACTGATTACATTGATAGCCGGCGAGGAAATGACAAGAAAGCCAGGTTAAATAGGAAACTCCCATATCCTGATAGAACAGGTGGACACCAGAGACCGCAGAGAACACAAGTCACCCAGTACCATCTGTAACCACCAGAGGGAGCCCAAAAACAGAATCCACAACAGTACCCCCCCCTTGAGGAGGGGTCACCGAACCCTCACGAGAACCACCAGGGCGACCAGGATGAGCCCTATGAAATGCACGGACCAAATCAGCAGCATGAACATCAGAGGCAACCACCCAAGAATTATCCTCCTGACCATAACCCTTCCACTTGACCAAATATTGGAGTTTCCGTCTGGAAACACGAGAATCCAAGATCTTCTCCACAACATACTCCAATTCTCCCTCCACCAGCACCGGAGCAGGAGGCTCAAGCGAAGGAACAACAGGTACCTCATACTTCCGCAACAACGACCGATGGAACACATTATGAATAGCAAACGATGCCGGGAGATCCAAACGAAACGACACAGGGTTAAGAATTTCCAAGATCCTATAGGGACCGATGAACCGAGGCTTGAACTTAGGAGAAGAGACCTTCATAGGAACAAAACGAGAAGACAACCACACCAAGTCCCCAACACGAAGTCGAGGACCCACGCGGCGACGGCGATTAGCAAACTGCTGAGCCCTCTCCTGGGACAACTTCAAATTGTCCACCACATGACTCCAAATCTGATGCAACCTATCCACCACCATGTCCACTCCAGGACAATCAGAAGGCTCCACCTGACCAGAGGAAAAACGAGGATGAAACCCCGAATTACAAAAGAAAGGAGAAACCAAGGTAGCAGAACTAGACCGATTATTAAGGGCAAATTCGGCAAGCGGCAAAAAGGTAACCCAGTCATCTTGATCAGCAGAAACAAAACACCTTAAATAAGTTTCCAAGGTCTGATTAGTTTGTTCCGTCTGGCCATTCGTCTGAGGATGGAATGCAGACGAAAAGGACAAATCAATGCCCATCTTAGCACAGAACGTCCGCCAAAATCTAGATACAAACTGGGATCCCCTGTCAGAAACGATGTTCTCCGGAATCCCATGCAAACGAACCACGTTCTGAAAAAACAGAGGGACCAACTCAGAGGAGGAAGGCAACTTAGGCAAGGGTACCAGATGAACCATCTTAGAAAAGCGGTCACACACAACTTGATGACGGACATTTTTTGAGAGACAGGGAGATCCGAAATAAAGTCCATGGAAATGTGCGTCCAAGGCCTCTTCGGAATAGGCAAAGGTGACAACAATCCACTGGCCCAAGAACAGCAAGGCTTAGCCCGAGCGCAAACTTCACAAGACTGCACAAAAGAACACACATCCCTCGACAAGGAAGGCCACCAAAAAGACCTGGCCACCAAGTCTCTAGTACCAAATATTCCAGGATGACCTGCCAACGCAGAAGAATGGACCTTGGAGATGACTCTACTGGTCCAATTATCCGGAACAAACAGTCTTTCAGGCGGACAACGATCAGGTTTATCCGCCTGAAACTCCTGCAAAGCACGTCGCAAGTCTGGGGAGACAGCCGACAAAATCACCCCATCCCTAAGGATACCAGTGGGCTCAGAATTTCCAGGGGAGTCAGGCACAAAACTCCTAGAAAGAGCATCCGCCTTCACATTCTTTGAACCTGGCAGGTATGAAACCACAAAATCGAAATGGGAGAAAAACAGTGACCAACGAGCCTGTCTAGGATTCAGACGCTTGGCAGACTCAAGGTAAATCAGATTTTTGTGATCAGTCAAGACCACCACACGATGTCTAGCACCCTCAAGCCAATGACGCCACTCCTCAAATGCCCACTTCATGGCCAAAAGCTCCCGATTACCAACATCATAATTCCGCTCAGTGGGTGAAAACTTTCTAGAAAAGAACGCACATGGCTTCATCACTGAGCAATCGGAGCTTCTCTGTGACAAAACCGCCCCCGCTCCAATCTCGGAAGCATCAACCTCAACCTGAAAAGGAAGCGAAACATCTGGCTGACGCAACACAGGAGCAGAAGAAAACTGGCGCTTAAGTTCCTGAAAGGCCTCCACAGCCGCAGGAGACCAATCAGCAACATCAGCACCCTTCTTAGTCAAATCCGTCAAAGGCTTAACAACACTAGAAAAATTAGTTATGAAACGACAATAAAAATTAGCAAAGCCCAAGAACTTCTGTAGACTCTTAAGAGATGTAGGCTGCGTCCAGTCACAAATAGCCTGAACCTTGACGGGATCCATCTCAATAGTAGAAGGGGAAAAAATATACCCCAAAAAAGAAATCTTCTGGACTCCAAAGAGACACTTTGAACCTTTTACAAACAAAGAATTGGCCCGCAGGACCTGAAACACCTTCCTGACCTGCTGAACATGGGACTCCCAGTCATCCGAAAAAACCAAAACATCATCCAAATACACAATCATAAATTTATCCAGATATTCACGGAAAATATCGTGCATAAAGGACTGGAAGACAGAAGGAGCATTAGAAAGTCCAAAAGGCATCACCAAATACTCAAAATGGCCCTCAGGCGTATTAAATGCGGTTTTCCACTCATCACCCTGCTTTATCCGCACAAGATTATACGCACCCCGAAGATCAATCTTAATGAACCATTTAGCCCCCTTAATGTGAGCGAACAAATCAGTCAACAATGGCAAAGGATACTGATATTTAACTGTAATCTTATTCAAAAGACGGTAATCTATACAAGGCCTCAAGGAACCATCTTTTTTGGCCACAAAAAAAAAACCTGCTCCCAAAGGGGACGAAGATGGACGGATATGTCCCTTTTCCAAGGACTCCTTAACATAATCCCGCATAGCAGTATGCTCTGGCACTGACAGATTGAACAAACGACCATTAGGAAATTTACTGCCAGGAATCAAATCTATAGCACAATCGCAATCCCTGTGAGGAGGAAGCGAATTGAGCTTAGGCTCCTCAAAAACATCCCGATAATCAGACAAAAATACCGGAACCTCAGAAGGAGTAGATGAAGCGATAGAAATCGGAGGTGCATCATCATGAACCCCCTGACATCCCCAGCTTAACACAGACATCGTTTTCCAGTCCAAGACTGGGTTATGAGTTTGTAACCATGGCAGACCAAGCACTAAGACATCATGTAAATTATACAGTACCAGGAAGCGAATCACCTCCTGATGAACGGGAGTCATACGCATGGTCACTTGTGTCCAGTACTGAGGTTTATTCATAGCCAAAGGTGTAGAGTCAATTCCTTTCAAAGGAATAGGGACTTCCAGAGGCTCCAGACTAAACCCACAGCGGTTGGCAAATGACCAATCCATAAGACTCAGGGCAGCGCCTGAATCCACATAGGCATCGACGGAAATGGCTGATAATGAACAAATCAGAGTCACAGACAGAATGAACTTAGACTGTAAAGTACTAATGGCAACAGACTTATCAACCTTTTTTGTGCGTTTAGAGCATGCTGATATAACATGAGCTGAATCACCACAATAAAAACACAACCCATTTTTCCGCCTATAGTTTTGCCGTTCACTTCTGAACTGAATTCTATCACATTGCATTGTCTCAGGTGCCTGTTCAGAAGACACCGCCAAATGGTGCACAGGTTTGCGCTCCCGTAAACGCCGATCAATCTGAATAGCCATAGTCATAGACTCATTCAGACCTGTAGGCGCAGAGAACCCCACCATGACATCTTTAATGGCCTCAGAAAGGCCATCTCTGAATCTTGCAGCCAGGGCGCACTCATTCCACTGAGTAAGCACCGACCATTTCCGAAATTTCTGACAATATATTTCTGCTTCATCTTGCCCCTGAGAGAGAGCCAATAAAGCTTTTTCAGCCTGAATCTCTAGGTTAGGTTCCTGATAGAGCAAACCCAATGCCAGAAAAAATGCATCCACATTGAGCAACGCAGGATCCCCTGGTGCCAATGCAAATGCCCAATTCTGAGAGTCACCCCGCAGGAAAGATATAACAATCTTGACTTGCTGAGCAGGGTCTCCAGAAGAGCGAGATTTCAAAGAAAGAAACAACTTGCAATTGTTCCTAAAATTCAGAAAACTAGATCTATCTCCAGAAAAAAACTCTGGGATAGGAATTCTAGGTTCAGACAGCATGTACAACAAAATCTTGTATATTTTGAACCTTAGCAGCAAGATTATTCAGGCTGGAAGCCAAACTCTGGACGTCCATGATAAACAGCTGAGGTCAGAGCCATTCAAGGATTAAGAGGAGGTAAGACGCAGCCAGGCTGCAATTAAGGCTATGCAGCAAACTCTGAGGGGAAAAAAAAAAAAAAAAACTTCCTCAGACTACTTTTCCTCCTACTTCAGCCAATACGATTACCACTTTTTGGCCGGCTATACTGTCATGATCCCAATGGCAGGGGATCACAAAAGGACAAGCACAAAAAACAAAACAAGCTCTAGGGTGATAGAAACTGAGCTGACCGCGATCCTGAACCTCAACACACAACTAGCTGTAGCCGGGGAATGTGCCTACGATGATTCTAGACGTCTCGCGCCAGCCGAAGAACTAACTTTCCCAATTAGAAGAAACACAGACCTCTCTTGCCTCCAGAGAAACACCCCACAGAAATAGCAGCCCCCCACATGTAATGACGGTGAAATGAGAGGAAAGCACATACGTAGTTATGAAAACAGATTCAGCAAAATGAGGCCCGCTAAAGCTAGATAGCAGAGGATACAAAAGTGAACTGCGCGGTCAGCGAAAAACCCTACAAAAAACCATCCTGAAATTACTTGAACTCATGTTCCAACTCATGGAACATGAGGAGTAATATCAGCCCACTAGAGCAACCAGCAAAAAGGAATCACATATCTGCAAGCTGGACTAAGACAAAAATTAAGCAAAACGTGGAACAGGAAAATCAAAAACTTAGCTTGTCCTGAAGAATACAGAAGCGGGAAGCAGAGGTAACAAGACACACTGATTACATTGATAGCCGGCGAGGAAATGACAAGAAAGCCAGGTTAAATAGGAAACTCCCATATCCTGATAGAACAGGTGGACACCAGAGACCGCAGAGAACACAAGTCACCCAGTACCATCTGTAACCACCAGAGGGAGCCCAAAAACAGAATCCACAACACCCTCCTTCCAATTGTCCTCCACTGAGCACACCAATGCAGACCGTGTACCCATGTAACCTTTTTTAAACCTGCGTTGAACCAACTTTGTGGTGTAAGGCCTACTTGTAGTGTCTGGCTGCGCCACTCAATACAGCTGTCCTCTTTAAAAAAAATGACCTGCAATTATTAGGAATTTGAAACCTGCAGTGGGCCCAGTAGTTTGGTTGGGGCCTACTAACAGTGTCTGCCGCTCCAAGGTGTTCTCCTGGTTGCCTTTCCTGAGCTTCTATCTTCAGGCTCTTGTTAAATAGTTGTTAAATGGAACAACTGCATTTGGCCTACTAGTTGGGTTGGGGCCTACTAACAGTGTCTGCCGCTCCTTGCTGTTCTCCTGGTTTCCATTTTCAGGCTCTCGTTAAGTTGTTGTTAATGTTAGACTGTATTTGGCCTACTAGTTGGGTTGGGCCTACTATCGGTGTCTGCCGCTCCTTGCTGTTCTCCTCCACTGAACAAAGCTGTGCCGCCTGTTTACTACTGTTGCCAATTTTGAACTGCATTTAGACTACTTACTGATTTGGGCCTACTCTGTTGTGAGTTCTGTTTTTGGGCTCCCTCTGGTGGTTACTGATGGTACTGGGTGACTTGTCTTTCCTGGGTCTCTGGGTTCCACCTGTTCCATCAGGATATGGGAGTTTCCTATTTAACCTGGCTTTGCTGGCATTTCCTCGCCGGTTATCAATGTATCCAGTGTGTCTTGTTACCTCTGCTCCCTGCTCCTAGAACCTTCTGGTCAAGCTACGTTTGGATTTTCCTGTTTTGGTGTTTTGCTTTATTTGGTTTTTTTAGTCCAGCCTGCAGATATGTGATTATTGCTGCTGGTTGCTCTAGTGGGCTGAAATTGCTCCTCATGTACCATGAGTTGGCACATGAGTTCAAGTAATTTCAGGATGGGTTTTTGAAGGGTTTTTCGCTGACCGCGCAGTTCACTTTTGTATCCTCTGCTATCTAGCTTTAGCGGGCCTCATTTTGCTGAAACTGTTTTCATACTGCGTATGTGCTTTCCTCTCATTTCACCGTCATTATATGTGGGGGGCTGCTATTTCTGTGGGGTATTTCTCTGGAGGCAAGAGAGGTCTGTGTTTCTTCTAATAGGGGAAGTTAGATCTTCGGCTGGAGCGAGACGTCTAGGATCATCGTAGGCACGTTCCCCGGCTACTTTTATTTGTGTGTTAGGTTCAGGGTCGCGGTCAGCTCAGGTTCCATCGCCCTAGAGCTTGTTTGTATCTGTGCTTGTCCTTTAGTGATCCCCTGCCATTGGGATCATGACAGTATAACCGGCCCACAAAGTGTTAATTGTATTGGCTGAAGTAGGAGGATAAGTAGTCTGAGGAAGTTTTTTTTTTTTTTTTTTATCTCTTTCCCTCAGAGTTTGCTGCCTAGCCTTATTGCAGCCTGGCTACTTCCTCCTCCTCTTAATCTTTGAATGGCTCTGATCCCAGCTGTTTATCATGGACGTCCAGAGTTTGGCTTCCAGCCTGAATAATCTTGCCGCTAAGGTTCAAAATATACAGGATTTTGTTGTACATGCTCCTATGTCTGAACCTAGAATTCCTGTCCCAGAGTTTTTTTCTGGAGATAGATCTCGTTTTCTGAATTTTAGGAACAATTGCAAGTTGTTTCTTTCTTTGAAATCTCGCTCCTCTGGAGACCCTGCTCAGCAAGTCAAGATAATTGTATCTTTCCTGCGGGGTGACCCTCAGGATTGGGCATTTGCATTGGCACCAGGGGACCCTGCGTTGCTTAATGCGGATGCGTTTTTTCTGGCATTGGGTTTGCTCTATGAGGAACCTAACCAAGAGATTCAGGCTGAAAAAGCTTTGTTGGCCCTCTCTCAGGGGCAAGATGAAGCAGAAATTTATTGTCAAAAATTTCGGAAGTGGTCGGTGCTTACTCAATGGAATGAGTGCGCCCTGGCTGCAAGGTTCAGAGATGGCCTTTCTGAGGCCATTAAAGATGTTATGGTGGGGTTCCCTGCGCCTACTGGTCTGAATGAGTCTATGACTATGGCTATTCAGATTGATCGGCGTTTACGGGAGCGCAAACCTGTGCACCATTTGGCGGTGTCGTCTGAACCGTCACCTGAGATAATGCAATCCAGAAGTGAACGGCAAAATTATAGGCGGAAAAAAAGGTTGTGCTTTTATTGTGGTGATTCAGCTCATGTTATATCAGCATGCTCTAAACGCACAAAAAAGGTTGATAAGTCTGTTGCCATTAGTACTTTACAGTCTAAGTTCATTCTGTCTGTGACTCAGATTTGTTCATTATCATCCATTTCCGTCAATGCCTATGTGGATTCAGGCGCTGCCCTGAGTCTTATGGATTGGTCATTTGCCAATCGCTGTGGGTTTAGTCTGGAGCCTCTGGAAGTTCCTATTCCTTTGAAAGGAATTGACTCTACACCTTTGGCTATGAATAAACCTCAGTACTGGACACAAGTGACCATGCGTATGACTCCTGTTCATCAGGAGGTGATTCGCTTCCTGGTACTGTATAATTTGCATGATGTCCTAGTGCTTGGTCTGCCATGGTTACAAACTCATAATCCAGTCCTTGACTGGAAATCGATGTCTGTGTTAAGCTGGGGTTGTCAGGGGGTTCATGATGATGCACCTCCGATTTCTATCGCTTCATCTACTCCTTCTGAGATTCCTGTGTTTTTGTCTGACTATCGGGATGTTTTTGAGGAGCCTAAGCTCAGTTCGCTTCCTCCTCACAGGGATTGCGATTGTGCTATAAATTTAATTCCAGGCAGTAAATTTCCTAAAGGTCGTTTGTTCAATCTGTCAGTGCCAGAGCATACTGCTATGCGGGATTATGTTAAGGAGTCCTTGGAAAAGGGACATATCCGTCCATCTTTGTCCCCTTTGGGAGCAGGTTTTTTTTTCGTGGCCAAAAAAGATGGTTCCTTGAGGCCTTGTATAGATTATCGTCTTTTGAATAAGATTACCGTAAAATATCAGTATCCTTTGCCATTGTTGACTGATTTGTTTGCTCGCATTAAGGGGGCTAAATGGTTCACTAACATTGATCTTCGGGGTGCGTATAATCTTATACGAATAAAGCAAGGTGATGAGTGGAAAACCGCATTTAATACGCCTGAGGGCCATTTTGAGTATTTGGTAATGCCTTTCGGACTTTCTAATGCTCCTTCAGTCTTCCAGTCCTTTATGCACGATATTTTCCGTGAATATCTGGATAAATTTATGATTGTGTATTTGGATGATATTTTGGTTTTTTCTGATGACTGGGAGTCTCATGTTCAGCAGGTCAGGAAGGTGTTTCAGGTCCTGCGGGCCAATTCCTTGTTTGTAAAAGGCTCAAAGTGTCTCTTTGGAGTCCAGAAGATTTCTTTCTTGGGGTATATTTTTTCCCCTTCTACTATTGAGATGGATCCCGTCAAGGTTCAGGCTATTTGTAACTGGACGCAGCCTACATCTCTTAAGAGTCTACAGAAGTTCTTGGGCTTTGCTAATTTCTATCGTCGTTTTATAACTAATTTTTCTAGTGTTGTTAAGCCTTTGACGGATTTGACTAAGAAGGGTGCTGATGTTGCTAATTGGTCTCCTGCGGCTGTGGAGGCCTTTCAGGAACTTAAGCGCCGGTTTTCTTCTGCTCCTGTGTTGCGTCAGCCAGATGTTTCGCTCCCTTTTCAGGTTGAGGTTGATGCTTCCGAGATTGGAGCGGGGGCGGTTTTGTCACAGAGAAGCTCCGATGGCTCAGTGATGAAGCCATGCGCGTTTTTTTCTAGAAAGTTTTCGCCGGCTGAGCGGAATTATGATGTTGGTAATCGGGAACTTTTGGCCATGAAGTGGGCATTTGAGGAGTGGCGTCATTGGCTAGAGGGTGCTAGACATCGTGTGGTGGTCTTGACTGATCACAAAAATTTGATTTACCTTGAGTCTGCCAGGCGTCTGAATCCTAGACAGGCGCGTTGGTCACTGTTTTTCTCTCGTTTCAATTTTGTGGTTTCATACCTGCCAGGTTCAAAGAATGTGAAGGCGGATGCTCTTTCTAGGAGTTTTGTGCCTGACTCCCTTGGAAATTCTGAGCCCTCTGGTATCCTTAGGGATGGGGTGATTTTGTCTGCTGTCTCCCCAGACTTGCGACGTGCTTTGCAGGAGTTTCAGGCGGGTAAACCTGATCGTTGTCTGCCTGAGAGACTGTTTGTTCCGGATAATTGGACCAGTAGAGTCATCTCCGAGGTCCATTCTTCTGCGTTGGCAGGTCATCCTGGAATATTTGGTACTAGAGACTTGGTGGCCAGGTCTTTTTGGTGGCCTTCCTTGTCGAGGGATGTGCGTTCTTTTGTGCAGTCTTGTGAGGTTTGTGCTCGGGCTAAGCCTTGCTGTTCTCGGGCCAGTGGATTGTTGTCACCTTTGCCTATCCCGAAGAGGCCTTGGACGCACATTTCCATGGACTTTATTTCGGATCTCCCTGTCTCTCAAAAAATGTCCGTCATCTGGGTTGTGTGTGATCGCTTTTCTAAAATGGTTCATCTGGTACCCTTGCCTAAGTTACCTTCCTCCTCTGAGTTGGTCCCTCTGTTTTTTCAGAATGTGGTTCGTTTGCATGGGATTCCTGAGAACATCGTTTCTGACAGGGGATCCCAGTTTGTGTCTAGATTTTGGCGGACGTTCTGTGCTAAGATGGGCATTGATTTGTCCTTTTCGTCTGCATTCCATCCTCAGACGAATGGCCAGACTGAACGAACTAATCAGACCTTGGAAACTTATTTAAGGTGTTTTGTTTCTGCTGATCAGGATGACTGGGTTACCTTTTTGCCGCTGGCCGAATTTGCCCTTAATAATCGGGCTAGTTCTGCTACCTTGGTTTCTCCTTTCTTTTGTAATTCGGGGTTTCATCCTCGTTTTTCCTCTGGTCAGGTGGAACCTTCTGATTGTCCTGGAGTGGACATGGTGGTGGATAGGTTGCATCGGATTTGGAGTCATGTGGTGGACAATTTGAAGTTGTCCCAGGAGAAGGCTCAGCAGTTTGCTAATCGCCGTCGCCGCGTGGGTCCTCGACTTCTTGTTGGGGACTTGGTGTGGTTGTCTTCTCGTTTTGTTCCTATGAAGGTCTCTTCTCCTAAGTTCAAGCCTCGGTTCATCGGTCCCTATAGGATCTTGGAAATTCTTAACCCTGTGTCGTTTCGTTTGGATCTCCCGGCATCGTTTGCTATTCATAATGTGTTCCATCGGTCGTTGTTGCGGAAGTATGAGGTACCTGTTATTCCTTCGCTTGAGCCTCCTGCTCCAGTGCTGGTGGAGGGAGAATTGGAGTATGTTGTGGAGAAGATCTTGGATTCTCGTGTTTCCAGACGGAAACTCCAGTATTTGGTCAAGTGGAAGGGTTATGGTCAGGAGGATAATTCTTGGGTGGTTGCCTCGGATGTTCATGCTGATGATTTGGTTCGCGCTTTTCATAGGGCTCATCCTGGTCGCCCTGGTGGTTCTCGTGAGGGTTCGGTGACCCCTCCTCAAGGGGGGGGTACTGTTGTGAGTTCTGTTTTTGGGCTCCCTCTGGTGGTTACTGATGGTACTGGGTGACTTGTCTTTCCTGGGTCTCTGGGTTCCACCTGTTCCATCAGGATATGGGAGTTTCCTATTTAACCTGGCTTTGCTGGCATTTCCTCGCCGGTTATCAATGTATCCAGTGTGTCTTGTTACCTCTGCTCCCTGCTCCTAGAACCTTCTGGTCAAGCTACGTTTGGATTTTCCTGTTTTGGTGTTTTGCTTTATTTGGTTTTTTTAGTCCAGCCTGCAGATATGTGATTATTGCTGCTGGTTGCTCTAGTGGGCTGAAATTGCTCCTCATGTACCATGAGTTGGCACATGAGTTCAAGTAATTTCAGGATGGTTTTTTGAAGGGTTTTTCGCTGACCGCGCAGTTCACTTTTGTATCCTCTGCTATCTAGCTTTAGCGGGCCTCAATTTGCTGAAACTGTTTTCATACTGCGTATGTGCTTTCCTCTCATTTCACCGTCATTATATGTGGGGGGCTGCTATTTCTGTGGGGTATTTCTCTGGAGGCAAGAGAGGTCTGTGTTTCTTCTAATAGGGGAAGTTAGATCTTCGGCTGGAGCGAGACGTCTAGGATCATCGTAGGCACGTTCCCCGGCTACTTTTATTTGTGTGTTAGGTTCAGGGTCGCGGTCAGCTCAGGTTCCATCGCCCTAGAGCTTGTTTGTATCTGTGCTTGTCCTTTAGTGATCCCCTGCCATTGGGATCATGACACTACTCTCTGTGTCAGCCTCTCATTACAGTTGCCTTCCACTGAACAAAGCAATGCCCCCTGGTTAGTCCTGTTACCAATTTTGAACTGCATTTAGCCCACTTTATTCTTTGGGCCTATATCTGTGTTTCCTCCTCATCCTGCCCATTGCCCAGCCAGTGATAGATGAGTCTGCTGGTACATTGACCCATAACTAGTGTTGAGCATTCCGATACCGCAAGTATCGGGTATCGGCCGATACTTGCGGTATCGGAATTCCGATACCGAATTCCGATACTTCCCGCGTATCGGATACCGGAATCGGAAGTTCCCGAAATTCAAACAGCACGCAGCAGCCAATGAGGAATGAATTGAAGTGTGGGCATATCCTGTTTAGCATGGTGGGCATGTAACTACTGGCAAGGCTGTGATTGGATGCTGAAATGATGTCACTCAGCACTATAAAAAAACGCTGCCGCCATTTTGCGCTCACTCTGCTGTGATTTCAGTTAGGGACAGGACGCTGTGTTCTAACTGAGGGCCAGTTGAGATAGCTGATTGCTTTATTTTCCTTTCCAAAGGCTAATTTAGCAAAACGCTGTGTGTTCTTCACTGTTCACCTTGCTCTTGCCTTGCAGCGCTGTTTTAACAGCGTTCTGCAAGGTCTCTGTGTGTGTGTGTGTGTGCAGCTCACTCTGTAGTCTGTGTGCAGCCATATACCTGGTTGTATTCAGCTCAGGGGGGTTTCCCTTGCCTCACACAGTTGTCCTTTTTTGCTCATAGTGCAGCCTGCTGCACATTTTTTCTCAAATTTCCTATTAGTGTTTTTCCACCCGTCTCCAGCTAAATTGTGGAAAAACACTACATAGGATAACCTAGAGGGGGGGTTTTGGGCCTTGCAGCGCCGTTTACGGCTGTCTGCACGGTCTCGGTGTGAGCGCAGCTCGCCCTGTAGTCTGTGTGCAGCCATAGCCGGTTGGATTCAGCTCAGGGTTCGTTACTGCCTCATACCTTGAAAAAAAATTTCCTTTTTTTCAAATAGAGCAGCCTGTTTAAAATTTTAAAAAAAATTTCCTATTAGTGTTTTTCCACCCGTCTCCAGCTAAATAGTGGAAAAACACTACAAAGGATAACCTAGAGGGGGGTTTTTGGGCCTTGCAGCGCCGTTTACGGCTGTCTGCACGGTCTCGATGTGAGCGCAGCTCGCCCTGTAGTCTCTGTGCAGCCATAGCCGGTTGGATTCAGCTCAGGGTTCGTTACTGCCTCATACCTTGAAAAAAAAATTTCCTTTTTTTCAAATAGAGCTGTGATGTGCTGCTGCAGTGCAGTATAGAGTAACCTCCACCAGGGGGTGCTGGCTAAGGAAAGGAGGTTGCACACACAGCGCAGCAACACTGAGCAACAACACAGGTGTCACAGGTAATGAAAGGGACATGAAACAAGCCAAGGTCATACACGGAGATAGCAGCGCGGTACAGAAGGGGCGAGCAGAGAATCGTCGGGGACAAGCAAGACGTCAGAACCTACCGGGAACGTGGT
The DNA here is from genome assembly GCF_032444005.1 of Ranitomeya imitator. Classification (NCBI taxonomy): domain Eukaryota; kingdom Metazoa; phylum Chordata; class Amphibia; order Anura; family Dendrobatidae; genus Ranitomeya; species Ranitomeya imitator. The sequence continues at coordinate 114,005,584 of NC_091288.1, read as the reverse complement.
AACCAAAACGTGAGACGGAGACAGAGTCGGGGTACAGGCCAGAACAAGTCATAAACGGGTGAAGGCAGTCAGAGGCAAACAGGAACAATAACAGGGATCAGGTCAGGAGCTCAAACCGTGCAGCATGAACTATAGCTGACACTGGCCAAATGGCTGCAGAGGACTTAAATAGTTCAGTTGGCTCCAGGGTGAGGCAGAGAGGATTAACTCCCACATGACCAGTCCAGAGACAAGAGAGCTGAGCATAATCTCAGAACTGGATCATGACAAGAGCAGCCTGTTTAAAATTTTAAAAAAAATTTCCTATTAGTGTTTTTCCACCCGTCTCCAGCTAAATAGTGGAAAAACACTACATAGGATAACCTAGAGGAGGGTTTTTGGGCCTTGCAGCGCCGTTTACGGCTGTCTGCACGGTCTCGGTGTGAGCGCAGCTCGCCCTGTAGTCTGTGTGCAGCCATAGCCGGTTGGATTCAGCTCAGGGTTCGTTACTGCCTCATAACTTGAAAAAATTTTTCCTTTTTTTCAAATAGAACAGCCTGTTTAAAATTTTTTAAAAAAATTCCAATTAGTGTTTTTCCACCCGTCTCCAGCTAAATAGTGGAAAAACACTACATAGGATAACCTAGAGGAGGGTTTTTGGGCCTTGCAGCGCCGTTTACGGCTGTCTGCACGGTCTCGGTGTGAGAGCAGCTCGCCCTGTAGTCTGTGTGCAGCCATAGCCGGTTGGATTCAGCTCAGGGTTCGTTACTGCCTCATATCTTGAAAAAAATTTTCCTTTTTTTCAAATAGAGCAGCCTGTTTAAAATTTTAAAAAAAATTTCCTATTAGTGTTTTTCCACCCGTCTCCAGCTAAATAGTGGAAAAACACTACATAGGATAACCTAGAGGAGGGTTTTTGGGCCTTGCAGTGCCGTTTACGGCTGTCTGCACGGTCTTGGTGTGAGCGCAGCTCGCCCTGTAGTCTGTGTGCAGCCATAGCCGGTTGGATTCAGCTCAGGGTTCGTTACTGCCTCATATCTTGCAAAAAATTTTCCTTTTTTTCAAATAAAGCAGCCTGTTTAAAATGTAAAAAAAAATTTCCTATTAGTGTTTTTCCACCCGTCTCCAGCTAAATAGTGGAAAACCACTACATAGGATAACCTAGAGGAGGGTTTTTGGGCCTTGCAGCGCCGTTTACGGCTGTCTGCACGGTCCCCGTGTGAGTTAAACTTGCTCTGTAGTCCGATTTGCCAAAAAAAAAAAAGTAAAGTTCACCAAACACCACTTAACACTTGTGTAGGCCACATTTGAAAAATAATAAAGTTTAGTCCACACTTTACAACATTAGTGTTTCTTACACCTGTTAGGAGGAGCATTTCAGGAATAAGCACACTAAGGCCTTAGTACTTTTCTGCTTATCTTTATCTGTCAACCAAGATGAAGAGGGCAGGGAGTAAGGCACGTGGGCGTGGGCGTGGGCGCGGAGCAGGGAGAGGACGTGGTGATTCTGTGCCTGCTGCGGCCACCGGTGACTCGTCGTCACTCAGTTTCAGCAGGGAACAGTCCTTCATGCGCAGCTTTGTCGGAGAGCGCCGTGCACCGCTGCTGCTCTCGCTCATCTCCCTCCGCCTTCTTTAGACTGTGCGCCGTCAGCTGATCCCTAATAGCATGCCACGGCCGTGACACCGCACAGTCTGAAGAAGAGGGAAAGAGGGGAGTGAGAGTCGAGGATATGCACTGTGTATGCCCATGGATCCAAGGCCCGCAGTGGGATTACGTTAGATGACACTGCGAGGTGGGATCTGGAGCAGCATGGACGCACAGGCACTGACAGCCTGACACCAAATTATGTCAGAAGACAGGCAGCGCTAATTGGGCATGTCCAAGGGATAACAGAACAGCGCAGGCTCCGTGACAGCTTAAAACAACGCTGAGGAGGCAGCGCACGGCACCAAGGGGATAGGAATGACAGCTGTGCTGCGCCCCATTACGAAGGAAATTCGCACCTCCGGGACGGTTTAACGGTATAAGGGGACACATTTTTAGTGTTTACTTCTGTGTTTGCAAGGAGCATAATTAAAAGAGCAACCTTTTCCTTTTGCATCTTGCTGCACAAGATGGCTCTTTCAGCTACAAACGTCTTGGGGGGGGGGGGGTTTAAAGGTTCCCTTTCAACTTGCTCCAATCAGGCTTCGGCCTACACTCTGTTCCTCTGCTCCTCCTGCTGTCCCTGGGCTCTAACACCGCCAGTTGGTGCCTGGAAGTGCTGTCTGCACAGTCAACAGTCGCTCCTCTGTTATTGGGGTTCAGTAACGTCAGCTGATCCCCAGCTGTGTGTGCGGCAATACCTCCAATCTGCTCCTCCTGCTGTCCCTGGGCTCTAACACCGCCAGTTGGTGCCTGGAAGTGCTGTCTGCACAGTCAACAGTCCCTCCTCTGTTATTGGGGTTCAGTAACGTCAGCTGATCCCCAGCTGTGTGTGCGGCAATTCCTCCAATCTGCTCCTCCTGCTCTCCCTGGGCTCTAACACCGCCAGTTGGTGCCTGGAAGTGCTGTCTGCACAGTCAACAGTCCCTCCTCTGTTATTGGGGTTCAGTAACGTCAGCTGATCCCCAGCTGTGTGTGCGGCAATTCCTCCAATCTGCTCCTCCTGCTCTCCCTGGGCTCTAACACCGCCAGTTGGTGCCTGGAAGTGCTGTCTGCACAGTCAACAGTCCCTCCTCTGTTATTGGGGTTCAGTAACGTCAGCTGATCCCCAGCTGTGTGTGCAGCAATTCCTCCAATCTGCTCCTCCTGCTCTCCCTGGGCTCTAACACCGCCAGTTGGTGCCTGGAAGTGCTGTCTGCACAGTCAACAGTCGCTCCTCTGTTATTGGGGTTCAGTAACGTCAGCTGATCCCCAGCTGTGTGTGCGGCAATTCCTCCAATCTGATCTTCCTGCTCTCCCTGGGCTCTAACACCGCCAGTTGGTGCCTGGAAGTGCTGTCTGCACAGTCAACAGTCCCTCCTCTGTTATTGGGGTTCAGTAACGTCAGCTGATCCCCAGCTGTGTGTGCGGCAATACCTCCAATCTGCTCCTCCTGCTCTCCCTGGGCTCTAACACCGCCAGTTGGTGCCTGGAAGTGCTGTCTGCACAGTCAACAGTCGCTCCTCTGTAATTGGGGTTCAGTAACGTCAGCTGATCCCCAGCTGTGTATCCGGCAACGTGTCATGCGACCGCCACGCTGGCACAACTAAAATGTAAGGGGACCTGTCCCCCCCCCCTAGGCGTTTGTTACTGAAAGAGCCACCTTGTGCAGCACTAATACTGCACAAGGAAAAGGTCGCTCTTGAAAGTATGCTCCTTGCAAACGCTGAAGTACACACTCATGTAATGTGTCCCCTCACACTGTCCAACCGTCCTGGAGGTGGGACTTTCCTTTGTAATGTGACGCAGCACAGCCGTCATTGCTACCCCCTTGGCACCGTGCGCTGGCTCCTTAGCGTTGTTTGATTCCGTCATGGACCCTGCGCTGTTATGTAATCCCTTGGCCATGCACAGTTTGCGCTGCCCGTCCTCTGACATCATTTGTTGTCGTCCTGGCTGCGCCTGTGCGTCCACGCTGCCCGAAATCCCACCTCGCAGTGTTGTCTAATGTGATCCCACAGTGGGCCTGGTGTCCATGGCCATGCGCAGTGCATATACTAGCCTCTCACTCCCCTTCTTCACGCTTCTTCAGACTAGGCGGTGTCAGCTGATCCCTTATAGCATGCCACGGCCGTGACGCCGCACAGTCTGAAGAAGCAGGAAGGAGGTGAGTGAGAGGCGATGATATGCACTGCGCATGCCCATGGATCCCTGGCCCGCAGTGGGATTACATGAGATGACACTGCAAGGTTGGATCTCGGGCAGCTTGGACGCACAGGCACTGCCAGCCTGACACCTAAATGATGTCAGAAGACGGGCACCGCTAACTGTGCATGGCCAAGGGATAACATTACAGCGCGGGCTCCGTGACAGAACCAAACAACGTTGAGGAGGTGGCGCACGGCACCAAGGGGGTTGGAATGACGGCTGTGCTGTGTCACATTACAAAGGAAAGTCCCACTTCCGGGACGGTTTGACGGTATGAGGGGACACATTATATGAGTGTGTACTTCAGCGTTTGCAAGGAGCATAATTTTAGGAGCCACCATTTTCCATGTGCAGTACTACTGCTGTACAAGATGGCTCTTTCAGCAACAAATGCCTGGGGGGGGGGGTTAAAGGTTCCCTTTCAACTTGCTCCACTGCAGGCTTCGGCCTACACTCTGCTCCTCTTTGATTCCCTGGGTTTCAACACTGTCAGTTGCCACCTGGAAGTATTGTCTACACAGAAAAAAACACTAGCTGATGTGTCAGTGGGGTTCAGCACCGCCAGCTGTTCCCCTGCTGTGTAGTCGGCAACGTGTCCAGCACAAGCCACGCTGGCACAACAGACCAAAAGCTGCCACCAGTGCAGGCTTCGGCCTACACTCTGCTCCTCTCCTCCTCCTGCTGACCCTGGGCTATAACACCGCCAGTTGTAGCCTGGAAGTGCTAGCTGCACAGAGAAAAACACCCGCCAATGTGTCAGTGGGGTTCAGCACCGCCAGCTGTTCCCCTGCTGTGTAGCCGGCAACGTGACCTGCAAACGCCACGCAGGTACATGAACTGAAATTGAAGGAAGCCTGCCCCCCACCCCCAGGTGTTTCTATGTATAACAGCCACCTTGTACAGCAGTAATGCTGCATTTGTACAAGGTGGCTGACTTTTTCTCCTTGCCCACGTGGAACTCAACACGTACAAAATGTGTCTCAGTAGAGACCATTACATTGTGCCTGAGGTGTGACTTTCCTTTTCAATGACACGCAGCACCCCCCTTGGTAGCGCTGCCCGTCTTCTGACATCATTGGTTGGCTGGCTGTGCCTGTGCGTCCGCCCTGCCCAACACAACGCCCCTCGTTGTCTCATTTATTTTGACAGCGAGGGTGTGCTTGATGGGCACAAGCAGTGCATATATTCGCCTGTCTTCACTCCCCTCCTTCCGCCTTCTTCAGACTATGCGGCCTCATGGCCGCGGCATGCGATAAGGGATCAGCTGAGGCCGCACAGTTTGAAGCAGGTGTAAGGACATGAGTGAGCGGCGAACATATTTACTGCACAAGGCCATGAATTCCAGACCCGCAGTGTGAATTTTAGAAATCACACTGTGGGTGTGGGATTCATGGCCATCGCTAACCGCACCGGCCAACATGAAATGAGGTCAGAAGACGGGCAGCGCTCACAGGGCATTGCCAAGGGATAACACAAGAGCGCAGACTCCTGTACAGCAAATAACAACGCTCAGGAAGCAGCGCCCAGCACAAAGGCGGTATTTTTCGACACCTGTGCTGCGTGTCATTAAAAAGACAAGTCACGCCTCCACTACAGTTCTACTGTATACTGGGCTAAATTGTGTACGTGTTTTATTCAGCGTGTGCAATGAGAAAAATTAATAGAGCAACCATTGACTTGTGCAGCATTAATGCTGTACAAGGTGTGGCTCTTGTACTCTGTAACACCTGAGGGGGGGTAAAGGTGACCTTTGAAATTGGTTCTACTAGGCTTCGGCCTTCACTCTGCTCCTCCTGCTGACCCTGGGCTCTAACACCGCCAGTTTGAGCCCGGACATGCTAGCTGCACAGAGAAAAACACCAGCCAATGTGTTAGTGGGGTTCAGCAGCGTCAGCTGTTCCCCTGCTGTGTAGCCGGCATCGTGTCCAGCACAAGTCACGCTGGCACAACAGACCAAAAGCTGCCACCAGTGCAGGCTTCGGCCTACACTCTGCTCCTCTCCTCCTCCTGCTGACCCTGGGCTCTAACACCGCCAGTTTTTGCCCGGACATGCTAGCTGCACAGAGAAAAACACCAGCCAATGTGTTAGTGGGGTTCAGCAGCGTCAGCTGTTCCCCTGTTGTGTAGCCGGCATCGTGTCCAGCACAAGCCACGCTGGCACAACAGACCAAAAGCTGCCACCAGTGCAGGCTTCGGCCTACACTCTGCTCCTCTCCTCCTTCTGCTGACCCTGGGCTCTAACACCGCCAGTTTTTGCCCGGACATGCTAGCTGCACAGAGAAAAACACCAGCCAATGTGTTAGTGGGGTTCAGCAACGCCAGCTGTTCCCCTGCTGTGTAGCCGGCAACGTGACCTGCAAACGCCACGCAGGCACATGAACTGAAATTGAAGGAAGCCTGCTCCCCACCCCCAGGTGTTTCTATGTATAACAGCCACCTTGTACAGCAGTAATGCTGCATTTGTACAAGGTGGCTGACTTTTTCTCCTTGCCCACGTGGAACTCAACACGTACAAAATGTGTCTCAGTAGAGACCATTACATTGTCCCTGAGGTGTGACTTTCCTTTTCAATGACACGCAGCACCCCCCTTGGTAGCGCTGCCCGTCTTCTGACATCATTGGTTGGCTGGCTGTGCCTGTGCGTCCGCCCTGCCCAACACAACGCCCCTCGTTGTCTCATTTATTTTGACAGCGAGGGTGTGATTGATGGGCATGTGCACTGCATATGTTCGCCTGCCTTAACTCATCTCCTTCCGCCTTCTTCAGACTGTGCGGCCTCTTGGTCGCGGCATGCGATAAGGGATCAGCTGAGGCCGCACAGTCTGAGGCAGGTGTAAGGACATGAGTGAGCAGCGAACATATTTACTGCACAAGGCCAGGAATTCCAGACCCGCAGTGTGAATTTTAGAAATCACACTGTGGGTGTGGGATTCATGGCCATCGCTAACCGCACCGGCCAACATGAAATGAGGTCAGAAGATTGGCAGCGCTCACAGTCACAGGGCATTGCCAAGGGATAACACAAGAGCGCAGACTCCTGTACAGCAAATAACAATGCTCTGGAAGCAGCGCCCAGCACAAAGGCGTTATTTTTCAACACCTGTGCTGCGTGTCATTAAAAAGACAAGTCACGCCTACAATACAGTTCTACTGTACAATGGGCAAAATAGTGTACGTCTTTCATTCTGCGTGTGCAATGAGCAAAATGTAAAGAGCAACCTTTCACTTGTGTAGCATTACTGTTGCACAAGATGTGGCTCTTCTAAATTTAAACACCTGAGGGTGGGTTAAAGGTGACCTTTGAAATTGGTTCAATTAGGCTGCGGCCTACACTCTGCTCCTCTCCTCCTCCTGCTGACCCTGGGCTCTAACACCGCCAGTTGGGGCCCGGACGTGCTAGCTGCACAGAGAAAAACACCAGCCAATGTGTCAGTGGGGTTCAGCTACGCCAGCTGTTCCCCCGCTGTGTAGCCAGCAACGTGTCCTGCAAACGCAACGCAGACACAAAGCTGCCTCCAGTGCAGGCTTTGGCCTACACTCTGCTCCCCCTGCTTACCCTTTGCTCCAACACCGCTAGTTGTGGCTTTAGGAAGACAATCTTGAATAGGCAACGCATCCGGGTTCCAGCACCGTCAGCTGGTTCTCGCCAGTGTTTTTGTCACGGGTACTCCCTCGTGCCCAGCCTGGTTCCAGCACCGTCAGCTGTTTCCGGGTACTGTCAAACTCACTGAGACACCTATGCGTTGCCCCGTCGTGTTGCGGTCGGGTTAGCCAACTCCAGGGTGCCTCCAGTTTAGGAGCTTCCTATGTGGGCTGCGTGAACTGGTAGTCAAGGCTGGTTCTGTAGTGCCAGTAGGCCCAGCTCCCCCTGTAGGACTGTTGGGGTTCGGTAACTGCGGCTGCCTCGCGGCCTAGCTGTTCTCTCCTCTCCTGTGGGCCTTGGGGTCCACCACCTGGTTCCAGCACCGTCAGTTGGTTCCGGGCCGAGCCTTTGGCTTAGGTGCCTCCTCCTGGGTATCCGAGTTCCGCCAACGTCAGGCGGCCCTTGGTAGTGCTTTTAAGCGCGGGCACCTACAGCTTAGTAACCGGGTTCCAGCACCGTCAGCTGGTCCTCGGTCGTGCCATTGGCTCTTGCACACTGGGGCAACGCATCTGGGTTCCAGCACCGCCAGCTGGTTCTCGGCAGTGTTTTTGTCACAGGTACTCCCTCGTGCCAAACCTGGTTCCAGCACCGTCAGCTGTTTCCGGGTAGTGTCAAGCTCACTGAGACGCCTATGCTTGCCCCGTCGTAGTGCGGTCGGGTTAGCCAACTCCAGGGTGCCTCCAGTTTAGCAGCTTCCTATGTGGGCTGCGTGAACTGGTAGTCAAGGCTGGTTCTGTAGTGCCAGTAGGCCCAGCTCCCCCTGTAGGACTGTTGGGGTTCGGTAACTGCGGCTGCCTCGTGGCCTAGCTGTTCTCTCCTCTCCTGTGGGCCTTCGGGTCCACCACCTGGTTCCAGCACCGTCAGCTGGTTCCGGGCAGAGCCTTTGGCTTAGGTGCCTCCTCCTGGGTATCCGAGTTCCACCATCGCCAGGCGGTCCTTGGTAGTGCTTTTAAGCGCAGGCACCTACAGCTTAGTAACCGGGTTCCAGCACCGTCAGCTGGTCTTCGGTGCCATTGGCTCTTGCACACTGGGGCAACGCATCTGGGTTCCAGCACCGCCAGCTGGTTCCCGGCAGTGTTTTTGTCACGGGTACTCCCTCGTGCCCAGCCTGGTTCCAGCACCGTCAGCTGTTTCCGGGTACTGTCAAACTCAATGAGACACCTATGCATTGCCCCGTCGTGTTGCGGTCGGGTTAGCCAACTCCAGGGTGCCTCCAGTTTAGGAGCTTCCTATGTGGGCTGCGTGAATTGGCAGTCAAGGCTGGTTCTGTAGTGCCAGTAGGCCAAGCTCCCCCTGTAGGACTGTTGGGGTTCGGTAACTGCGGCTGCCTCGCGGCCTAGCTGTTCTCTCCTGTGGACCTTCGGGTCCACCACCTGGTTCCAGCACCGTCAGCTGGTTCTTGGCAGTGTCTTTTGCTCTTGTACCTTCTGCTCCCCATCCTGGTTCCAGTACCGTCAGCTGGTTCCGGGCAGAGCCTTTGGCTTAGGTGCCTCCTTCTGGGTATCTGAGTTCCACCAACGTCAGGTGGTCCTTGGTAGTGCTTTCAGGCACGGGTACCTCCTGCTTAGTAACCGGGTTCCAGTATCGTCAGCTGGACCTCGGTAGTTCCATTGGCTCTTGGACCTTCGGCTACCCATCCGGGTTCCAGTACCGTCAGCTGGTTCTCGGCAGTGTCTTTTGCTCTTGTACCTTCTGCTCCCCATCCTGGTTCCAGTAACGTCAGCTGGTTCCGGGCAGAGCCTTTGGCTTAGGTGCCTCCTCCTGGGTATCCGAGTTCCGCCAACGTCAGGCGGTCCTTGGTAGTGCTTTTTAGCACGGGTACCTCCTGCTTAGTAACTGGGTTCCAGTAACGTCAGCTGGTCCTCAGTAGTTCCATTGGCTCTTGGACCTTCGGGTAGCCAGCCGAGTTCCAGTTCCATCAGCTGGTTCTCGGCATTTTCTCAGCCTTCTTGTACCTTCTGCTACGTTTTCAAGTTGAAGACCCTAAAGACGACATCACGGAAGACCACCCCTAAGATGACGACGACGACCCTGGAGATGACGACCCTGAAGACCACCCCGATGACGACGACGGCGGAGACGACGATGGCGGAGATGACGACGGCGGAGACGACGACGGCGGAGACGACGACCCTGGAGACGACGACATGGAAGACCGAGAAGCAGAAGAACAAGAGGCTGCAGAACAAAGAGCAGAAGAACATTAAGCATAACACTTAATATCAGAGCAAAAGATATGTAAATTCTATGCAGAAGAAGACTAAGCAGTGTATGGGGGTGAGTCCGTTCCTCCTCGTGGTGCCCCTGGATAAAGCCTGATGCTGCAGGCCAAACTGAACGCGGACAAATGTAACTTTTGTGACTGGCAGAACGGAAGGTGTAATCTTCAAACTTTTATAGATAACAACTACGGGAATGCCTGTCACAAATGTGAATATGATGTAAAAGTAGAATAGGAAGAATAATAATAGTTGGATAAAATGAATATGAAGAATGTAATAAAAAAAAAAAAATTTAGAAGAAGATGAATAAGGTGAAGAAGTTGATGTCAAAGATGCTGATGATGATGAAGATGAAAGTGTGGGAAAATTAAAAAAAAAAAAAAAAGGGGAAGGGCGTGGAATAGTGAAACATCAATATCTGACAAAATAAAAAAAAAAATTACATAGTCAATATCTTTGTCACTCCGAACGTCTTTAAAAAAAAAAAAAAAACATGCTATTCTATTTGATTGGGCTAAACCTCTATGACTTTAATGTCTCCGCCACCTCCCCAAATACATCCTGCATTATTCTTAGTTGTTTTCCTTCATGTAGAATGAACCTACAAGGAAAGAAAGGGTTTATTTTAATTCCGATATTTTGGTCCCATTGACTTGCATTGGGATCGGATATCGGTATCGGCGATATCCGATATTTTTTGAATATCGGCCGATCCAATCCGATACCGATACTTTCCGATATCGGAAGGTATCGCTCAACACTACCCATAATAGTCCGGTTCACTATGTATTGATTTAGGCCTTCGCCGGATTTTTTTGGAGAGTCTGAAAACTATACATTTTTGGAAAGGTTATAGTATAAGCAATACGAAAAACAATGTTTCCATTTGCCCCGAGTCCCACGTGACCGCCATATTGGATTTGACAAAATGGCTGACGTAAAACCAATTTTCGTTAATATCTCAGCTTATAAATAACATAAAAATAAAATTTGACAGCTAAACATACATTTTAGGGCTAAGAAATGCAATATTACTAGTTGCAGATGTGTTTTAGATATTTACTACAGCAGTTTTTTATAATTAATTAGTATTGACATAATAATACATAATGACAGGAATCACATGTTTTTTTTTTTTTTTATTACAGGAGTTGAACATGACAGACAAACCACAAGCTACTGAAGTCACTTGTGAAGGTGAGGCACCTATCAACTGGAAGCTATGTATGCTCTGTCAGTCTTCCAATGGCAATGAGAAGTTGGTGCAAAATCCTCGGATACAGTCTTACCAGCGCGTTTTGGACATAGTAGCAGAGAGGGCAAGTTTACAAGATGGCAACTATGTTGATATCCATCGACGGATTAGCAACAGGAAAGACACAATCGCTACACATCAGGCAGTCTACCATCGAAGTTGTTACACAAATGCAATTAACAACGACCAAATACAACGAGCCCGGGACCGTTATGCACATGCATTAGCTACTGGTAGCCACATTACCAAGAAACGAGGATTAAAAAGAGGACGTGCTGAAATGGACGAATCAGGTTCATTAACATCTGACTCTTCATCACCATTCACGAGGTCACATACATGGCCACTGGATAAGGAAAAATGTTTCTTTTGTCAGAACGATGAGAATGAGAAGCTTTATAATGTGAGGACAGTCAACGCAGGGAAATCGTTGAAACAAGCTATTGAAACATCAGATAATTTAACACTGAAAACAAGACTGAACACATGCATTGCACCAGGAGATGCACATTCTATTGACGTCCGGTACCACAAAAGCTGTTGGACAAAGCATGTTTTTCATGGACAACGAGAACGTAGTACCAACAGAACAGACCACAAAGAACCCTTATTACAACGTGCAAGTCTGCTAGAGTTGATAAACCTAGTGGATATTCAAACACAGAACCAATCATATCTATCTATGTTAAAAATCGTTATTGAGCAAAAATATCTAATCAAGACTTAACCAGGTGCGTTATTCTTAAAAGAAAAATGTCATGATTTTCTGACGAAAGTATAGTGGTTTATTGAGTTATCCACCATCGCAGCAAAAACATAAAAGGTAGATGAAACAATTACAAACAGAGTGTCCATGTGTAGATATCAGCGCTTCTCCTGTTACTCATCTTTCCAGGGTCCTGAATGGTAGAAGTCATCTGTCTGTGTGAAAGTCTGAAGTCATCATGGCATGGAGTAGCTAACAGCTGTTGTTCCTCGTGTCTTGTCCCATGTCCATGGAGAATGATGGTGAAGGAAGGGAGGTGACCGTCCCACGTGACAAAAAGCCCCCCACCCCCTCCTAAGAGACGTTTATATATGGTTTCTACACTGATCACGTGTCTTCTGTATATGGAGTTAACTTATACTCTGAGCTACATACACAGAAATAGCTTTTGATAGTGTCAGCAAGAAACCATGTGCTCGATACAGAATAAAAATAAGAATAATTAATATTTAACAATTCCCCCTTTTGAGGGTGACAGACATTGATTGGAACCCTCAAATTAAAATATTAATAAAATCTTCTTTCTTCTTTGGCAAAATGATGTAATAAATAATATCAATAATAATATTGTTATATGTTCTCAATGATATGTAAATTCATGTTATGGTAATTCATGTTATGGTAATTCATGTTATGGTAAGCCGTGACTAATATTCATATAAAATATATATTATACTTCCCTATATCTACTTGATGCATCTCAGGTCTGATGTCATCTGGTCTTCATATTGATGTCTTCTTGGTTCTTTTAAACAATTTTTAATATAAGTCTTTTGAAATAGATGATAGCATGTAGATATGTAGAGACTGTGTGTCATGTGTCAATCAAAGTCCATAAAATCAAATGTTGATAAGAAAACAAAGTTCATAGATGAAATGTAGCTTTAATATCTGTGCAGTGTCACTTTTAGAGACCTGGACTTACATTGGCTCGCCTTGGAAATCATCTGGAATCCTCATATCGTCCGCACTGGTCTTGGGACAGGTGTGACGTCTTTGGTCAGCACAGCAAGGGTTACATTGACTCTTCCTTGCCAAACATAGCACCATAACCAGTCCTTAGTGCACAGGACACATGTCAGGGTTGTAGCGTCCTGACAATTACCTGAGTGTTCACCAGCTTTCATGGAAGTCTTATAGGTGATAGGAAACCACTGGATCGTGATAAGAACGTAATAACACAGTTCATCTTTGATACTGTACTCAGTTGTCAGTGATGGATGCTGTAGTTGTGAATGGTGACATGAATTGTATTTGACACAGTCTATTATTACTCAGAAATCATAGCATTGTTACCTTGTGGAACTTCTGGATAACGGCTTTTCTTCTTGCAATTTTTAAGAATCAATTGAATTTAGAAAAATGTAAAGTCTTTATTAACGTATCTCCGGTATCTTGATTGAAGTCTTCATTCCCTATTCTATACCAAATCTGGTTCTTTTCCCTAACTTATAACATCACAGCGTACCATAGCAATCAATAATATCCATATAATTATTAAATTATATTAATATGAAATTTATATTTAGAAAATAAAATAATAATAATAATAACAATAAATGATATATTATTTACCATATTCTTCATGTGATTGGACATTTTTATGTCATAGGTGTAATTTCTTTTTGAACCCATAGATGTCAGTGTGTCTTTTATGTAACAAGTGCTGATATTTATTATTAAAACTTTATTAATTTATGTTCAGTAGACCAATAATATGTAAGTATGTATAGTCATGAACCAAAATAAGTATATATATGAATAAATGAATGAATGAGTGAAAGAATTGTTGTATTTAACTCAGGAATTGAAACATTTCTTATATAATGAAACCATATGATCACTATATTTGATAAAGCAATATGCTTGTAGACATTACTCTATTAAATATTGATTTTTCCTTGATGAAAAATAAGAATGAAAAATAAAAATTGAAAGAAAAGTGGAAAAAAAATGAAAAATAAAAATGAGAATAAAAAATAAAAATAAGGCCTTTATATGTTGATGACAAATGCTGAGATTATGTCTCAGTAACACATTCCCTTAATATTTTTGTAGATGTTGTCATAACCTTGGATTACCAAAATATTGAAATTATGCAACTTTGCATAGAATACCCTTCATAAGAGAAAAAAATGATATTTATAATATTTATTGTTATTGTACCCAATAATACCTTATTAATATTTCTTCTTTATTAAAATGTGTGAAGAAGAGGTATTGATGAAATGTGATGATGTGATCAGGATCAAAAACACATTTCCCCCTTAATATCAAAAAATATTATTTTATGAAAAAATTAATTTGTAAAAACCCAAGTGAAAAATAATTATTTTTATAACTGTCATATCAACTTGTGCCATATATTTGTTTGAAGATGTATACTCATCTGTAAATATAAAAAAACACTGAAATATGAAAAAATTATCATTAGGAAAAAATGTTCTAAATGTAGGTTTCCTTGATAAACCATATTGATGTGTTATTGTACTTATTAAATAATAATAATAACTAAAGAAATATATGTTGCTTACATGTTGAATAATAATATTTAAATATATCTTAATATTCTAATAATTTAACTGGATCCTATTATTATTATTTTTTTTAAACACACAGTTGTTGGGTTTTTTTTCTGACATACCATAAATCATGAGGCCTCAGTCAAACTGTGCATCCACATTCCACATTCCACATACCACGCTCTGGTCACTCTTACATCACATCTCATGTCAAGTTCACTCAGCAGCTGCTCATATGTTCTCTCACCTGTCACATGTGACTCACATAGACGTTCACAATACATTTCACATACAAAGAATAAAAAACATGTATATTAACCCAAAATATTGTATCCTAATTATCAATAAATGCGCATTGTAATCTATTAAATTTAGTATTCTAATATTCCTTTGAATATTCCCCAAATATTATCTAACAGTATGTTTTAACCTATAGAAAGGACTCCTCCATTTACAAGAAACCCGAGTTGAATGTTCCAACGCTATTTCGGTACAGGAATCCATTTGAATGTATAGGCTGAGGAAAATTCCTAAAATTAAAAAACAAGGCTATATGATATTTCTTAACTCACATATGTCACACCATGCACCATGCAGTGGGAGGAAAAAAAAAACATAATGTTACAGAAAAACATGTAGTACACACATTTTTAGGTTATTAGATATATTATTTTAAGTGTTAAATATATATATATATAAATCATGCAGTTAATATAACTTCCTGTGTGAATAAGACATAAATTCATGAAACAGGTATTTTTTGTTCAATCCTCGCTTTGAAAGTAAAATTCTAAGGGAAATGAAAGATAAAGGTTAATTTCAT
This sequence comes from Ranitomeya imitator, assembly GCF_032444005.1. NCBI lineage: Eukaryota > Metazoa > Chordata > Amphibia > Anura > Dendrobatidae > Ranitomeya > Ranitomeya imitator. The sequence continues at coordinate 113,990,540 of NC_091288.1, read as the reverse complement.
ATTTATTTCAAAACAAAATAATTTAAATATCTTATACATATGTATATATTTAATAAATGTATTTAATTGTAATTCTAAATATTTTTTACTGGAGTATATTTTAATTATTTCACTATATATATAAAAATGCAGTTAATATAATCTCTATTTATACAAATATGCTACAGTATTTACTGTATACTATATTAATATATATAACTGCAGAATTATATTGAAATAGAATAATTACATTTTAATAAATAATACATTGTATAACTCATCATATAATATAATTACATATTTAGCCAATTCCTATCCCAAAATGTAACTCTCTGTCGATTATCTGAAATGCTGTATTTAGTAAGGTCAGTTTTAACCCTATGGACTCTTTGAAGAGCTGCTGTGATAATGGAGTGTTCAGCTGAGCTCCCCCTGGGATACTCACCTGCTTCCGTCTGTCAGTCTCCGCCATCTTTACAGACAGATCTGAGCCTTCAGATTTTAAATCTTTCAGAGAAATTTCTTTAATAGACTCCTGAATCTTTTCATAGGGTTTGTAGCAAATATGTAATTTTCTTCGTACTTCATAGATTTGATTTTGGATCAGTTTTGGAGATTTTGATTTTGGCTTTTGATAAGATTGAATTCTGACTGGTTTCAAAAACTTAGTAAAATGTGTTTTCCTTTCAAGATTCTCGTGTTTTCTAGAAAAATCAAGGGATTGGGCGCATTCGTATAAAGAATTTTTCTGTGTAGCAATTATACGAGATACAGGATTTAAGAATTTAAATTTGTTTACAAAACAATTTATCATGGATTGTTGATTCAAATTCGTACAGACCAATTTATAAATCCTTTCAAAAATGGCCATAAAAGTAAACGTACATTCTTCCTGGCCAATCTTCAATTTTAGAAGAATATCAAGATCTGGATAATTTTCTTTCAATCCACAGAAAATCAAAATTCTTAATCTTTCTACATCAGTCATATTTTCATACTCCTCATTCTGCATTTCTAATGAATATCTTCTCATAAAAGTTACTGGCAGCCAAATTTTAAACAAATTATTTTTCTCCTGATTAGTCAAATCAAACTTATCAGCAAAACTTTCAAATATCTCTGAATTTCTGCACACATGGATTTTGTCATCATATGCAGGAATGATTTTGCATAATTTTAGCAGGATTTTCCTAGATTTAGGTTGGAGTTGGGCCTCTGAGTCGTCTATTTTTAGTGGCAATGGTACATCTGTCCCTCGTAGATCATCTTTGTCAATTGTCATGTCTCCTTCACTTCCTCCATCTTGTTTTTCATCTTGTGTCACAAAGTCAATGTCACTTTGGGTGGTCATCGTCATTACAGATACGTGCGTCACATCTTTCTCACTCTTCTCATTACAGTCAATCTTGGGAACATCATTAGTTTCCTTAGAAATTCTTTCTACACTGTCTTTTTTGGACTTCTCTATGACAAACTCGTTAAATACATAAACCATATGTAAGATATTTTTAAGTTGCTCTTTTTCTTTTTTCTTAGACATTAGCTTACAATCTAAATTCAAATTCGCGGTTCTGCATTCTGAAAATAAATTAGACCAAAATATTTCTAAGCTAGATCCGTACAAACTTACAAATTCTATCTGACTTGATTTAGCATATGAATTTATCAAATCCATTTGTCTTACCTTGAAATCTCAGCTTGTAATCCCTTTGCTTTTACAACGCTGGGCTCCGGACTTCAGCACGGCTATTTTTAGCACGTCTGTTCTTCAGCACTACCAGTGCTTGCTGTCAATCCGTACAACACCTGTTAGTCTCCGTCATTCGTAGGTTCTTGTGAGATCTTTGTGACTTGAAATTTTGAAGTGGAATTCCTGAATACTTGCACAATCTAGCGGAACTCTTCTGTCTTCCCCCGTGTGCAAGAAGAAGGAAATTCACGCAAAAATAGCACAAAAAATCAAAACTGGCTGGCTAGGCCAAATGTTAAAAATCGTTATTGAGCAAAAATATCTAATCAAGACTTAACCAGGTGCGTTATTCTTAAAAGAAAAATGTCATGATTTTCTGACGAAAGTATAGTGGTTTATTGAGTTATCCACCATCGCAGCAAAAACATAAAAGGTAGATGAAACAATTACAAACAGAGTGTCCATGTGTAGATATCAGCGCTTCTCCTGTTACTCATCTTTCCAGGGTCCTGAATGGTAGAAGTCATCTGTCTGTGTGAAAGTCTGAAGTCATCATGGCATGGAGTAGCTAACAGCTGTTGTTCCTCGTGTCTTGTCCCATGTCCATGGAGAATGATGGTGAAGGAAGGGAGGTGACCGTCCCACGTGACAAAAAGCCCCCCACCCCCTCCTAAGAGACGTTTATATATGGTTTCTACACTGATCACGTGTCTTCTGTATATGGAGTTAACTTATACTCTGAGCTACATACACAGAAATAGCTTTTGATAGTGTCAGCAAGAAACCATGTGCTCGATACAGAATAAAAATAAGAATAATTAATATTTAACAATCTATACAAGATATCGAAACCACTTATTTGAATATGCTTGGTATAGAAGGCGTGGAAAATCACAAACCTACATTCACTAGAAAGTGGCTCAAAGAAATTATAATGAATGCCTTGCCACATCTGAAATCCTGTCTTTCAAAAAACAGAAGGGAATCAGCAGTTCTTTATTCACCAGAAGCCTGTGAGGAAATCATGGTTAATTCTGCAATGGAATGTCGTAGTGATGATGCAGACAACATGCAGACAATCTACAAAGCAGCACAGTTAATTAGGAAAAGCATTGCTAATTTTACAACGGAAGTCAATGATAAAAACACCATAACGGTCACTAGTGACATAAACGACGTTCCAGCAGAATTATATTCCGCTATCCGTTGGATCATAACAGGGCCGATTGACAGCCTTGAAACTCAAAGAAGGACCAAAATTGTTGACCGAGCAGCACTCACTATGAGTCAGAACATCATGTATGAATTCAAATCACGAAGAAGCAGACACACTGTTGATCTACCAAGCTGTCTTGGCAACACAACGAAACCCACCGGATGCAAGGATGGTTTTCTTCTCCCCTGATACCGATGTACTGGTGTTGGTCATAGCTAACTATGACCTCATGCTGAAGAATACATCGATTTCAATGGTCTCTGGGATGATCGAGATAGAGCCAATAAGGAGAGTCATAGGGGCAGACAGAGCAAAGGCTTTGACAGCCTTCCATGCATTCACTGGTGGTGACACAACTGGAAGGTTCTCTCGAATTGGCAAAGCAATCTGGCTGCAAGCTTACATGAACGCAACACCAGATGTAATCAGTTCTCTGCAGATGCTTTCGACTGAAAAAGAAGTGAGCAAAACTATGTTGTCAACTCTTGCTACCTTCGTATGTTTTGCTTACTCTCCAAAAGGCATTTTTATTAAGAATATTCCCGAACTGCGATGGCATCTATTTTGCAAGCATATGGCAGAAAGTGACAGGTTACCTCCTACACTCGGAGCTCTAAAACAACATGTCCTCAGAGTCCATATCCAAGCCAGAGTGTGGGGACAAGCTAACATTGCTTTGCAGGATTCTCAGCTGGATCCCGAGAAGAATGGCTATCACAAAGGGTTGGATGGACAGTTGAAACCAACCATGACAGATGTTCTTCCAGCTCCAAAAGCAATAATCGAGATGATTAGTTGTCAATGCAAACATGACTGTTCTTCTTCAAGGTGTTCGTGCCGAAAAAATAACTTATCCTGTACCGATCTTTGTCAGTGTGACAGCGAGTGTATGAATGACGAGGACACTCAGACCAAATATGAAACTGATGATGACAGTGATGGTGGCGATATGTAAAGACACTCTGGTTGTTCAAAAGTTAAAAACATTAACTCTCTGCTTTTCGAGTTCGAAAATTTGTTCAAATATAAACCGATACAATTTGTAGTCGTATATAGAGTATTTATTTGGATACCACTGCATTTCTTAGTACTCAAAATGTATGTTTAGCTGTCAAAATTTAAGTTTTACGTTACTTACAAGCTGAGATATTAACAAAAATCGATGTAAATCAGCCATTTTGTAAAATCCAAGATGGCGGCCACTTAGGACTCGGGGCAAATGGAAACATTGTTTTTCTTATTGCTTATACCATAGCCTTTCCAAAAATGTACATATTTGAAACTCTCCAGAAAATTCCGGCGAAATTACATAGTGAACCGGGCTATAACGCAACATTCCCCGTGCACGCTACACAGCAAGATTGTGACCCTGCTGAAAGTCAGGTTCCCCTTCCCGCATACCATACCACCTTACACGGGGACAAAGAGGAAGGTGCAGATGAAAGTGCAGGTTCCTTCATCAGGTGGGGGGAGGAATACTTGTTGGCGATGTCACTGGCACAGGGCCCCTCATAGTACGCAAAAGTGTCGCTGCCGGTGGGAGGCGCCCCCGCCGTGCAAACACACCACCGTACTTTGAGGGGCCCTGTGCCAGTGCAAATGCCAACGAGTGGGCCCCCCCCTGCTTGCTCAGGATCACAGCACTTGCAAAGTTGAAATACTTACCTCTCCCTGCTCCACTGTCATGACGTGGTCCAGATTTCCTGGGCCCACTAAATACTTGAACCAGCCCTACCCCCCACAACTTTAGCCAAATGACCCCCAATTTTCAATGCCTTACTATTATTATAAGGTAAATTTAGATTGACAAACTTCAGGAACAAGAATGTATGTTTTTTGCCATTAAAATGGGCACTGTACATGTTTTCCTGGCCTCCACTCACTGCCGACTATGCTCCCCCATTGACTTGCATTGGGTTTCATGTTTCGGTCGATCCCCGACTTTTCGCGATAATCGGCCGATTCCACTCAACTCGACTTTTGAGATAGTCGGGTTTCGCGAAACCCGACTCGACCCTAAAAAACTAAAAGTCGCTCAACCCTACTCAACACTATTCATAAATCAATAATTCACATGAAAATGAGCAACTTAGTAATATATCTTATCAGAGAAATTTACTTCTTTCTCCTCCTGGACTGCTCCTTGATTTTCAAAATTATGAATTCACAGGTGAAATCTTTCTTCTTCTACCTGTATTAACTGTTCTAACCCCTCCCGCTACTCCAACCCCACTTTTATTACTGAGGTATAGGTCACCATCTACATCAGCGGTATCGGGGGACTCAAACATGTGACTCCTGAAGCTATCATCTGTGATCCGCAGGGCAAAAGCTCTCATGACATCTGTGACATGGTAATGAATAGAAAAATATTTAGAATTGAGAGTCTTCAGTGGTTGATACCTTGATACTGGCTAACACGGTACAAAGATATATATATATATATATATATATATGTATGGTAATGAATAGACATTGTCGCAGTATCGGACTAAGGCCACAAAATGTCACTGTTGCCTATTGAATACCTCTATTGCAGACAGGGCCATATTTGCCACTAGGCACTCGAGGGCACGTGCCTAGGGCGGTGACGATGCGGGGGGGCGGCACCAGAGCAAAGGTTTTTTTTTTTTTTGTAAGGTCCGGCGGGGTCACCCTAATAATAACCCCCCCGCTCGTGGTCGCCCGCGGTCGCCCGCCCGCCCTTGCCCCGACATCATACAGTGTGGTGACTAGTCATCATCATACATAGATACTCACCTAGCTAGCTCCAGCGATGCCTGGCTGGTCTGGTCTCCGCGTCGGCCAGCGGCAGCTAGTCCTGTGTGAGGTGTCAGGTGGTACCGCTCATTAAGTTCATGAATATGCGCATATTCATGAACTTAATGAGCGGCATCACCTGACCGCTCACACAGGAGGACGAGGGTGCTGCGCCGCCGCTGCCGGGACAGAGGTGGATTCCACGCGGTGTGGAAAGGAGTCAGACGGTGAGTCGGTGACTCGGTAAGTATGATGTCATGTGACAGCCAGGGTGGGAGGACGGTGGGGGGAGGACCGTGGACGGGAGAGGAGCAGCGAGCCGAGCCATAGGATGGGACTGGAGCGCGGAGCGGCGGGGTCGGAGAGCCTCAGCCGATGAAGATGAGCCGCCATGATGACCATGAATGATGGTGACGCTGACGCCCATGCATGGAGGATGGAGCCTGGGGGCGGCTGGCCAGGGGGGAGAGGAGACGAGCCATGCAAGAAGGGAGCCCAAGCCGGGCGTCGATGAGCCACGCGTACGGGGGGGGGTATGGGAGATGAGCCAGAGAGCCACCCGGACCCCTGCATACAGGGAGGCCTAGGAGGGGGACATCACATGAGCCACGCATGGGGGGATGGTAGATGAGCTAGAGCCACCCCTGCATACAGGGAGGCCTGGGAGGGGGACATCACATGAGCCACGCATGGGGGCGATGGGAGATGAGCTAGAACCACCCTGCATACAGGGAGGCCTGGGAGGGGGACATCACGTGAGCCACGCATGGGAGGGGGGATGGGAGATGAGCTAGAGCCACCCCTGCATACAGGGAGGCCTGGGAGGGGGACATCACATGAGCCACGCATGGGGGGTGGGAGATGAGCTAGAGCCACCCCTGCATAAAGGGAGGCCTGGGAGGGGGATATCACATGAGACACGCATGGGGGGATGGGAGATGAGCCAAAGCCACCCCTGCATACAGGGAGGCCTGGGAGGGGGACTCTGAAGGACGTGGTAACTGTACTGACCGCAGTCCCTAAGCTCAACACAACACTAGAAGTAGCCGTGGAATGCTCCTAACTCTCCCTAGGCATCTCGTCACAGCCTAAGAGCTAACTACCTCTAAAGAAAGAAGCAGGAAAACTATCTTGCCTCAGAGAAAATCCCCAAAGGATAGATTAGCCCCCCACAAATAATGACTGTGAGTGGAGAGGGAAAAGACATACACAGAATGAAACCAGGATGAGCACAGGAGGCCAGTCTAGCTTAATAGATAGGACAGGATGGAATACTGTGCGGTCAGTATAAAACACTACAAAAATCCATGCAGAGTTTACAAAAAAATCTCCACACCTGACTAAAGGTGTGGAGGGCAAATCTGCCTCCCAGAGCTTCCAGCAAGACAGAATAATTCACACTGATAAGCTGGATAAACATAGAAAGCACAGAACGGACAAGTCCACAATCTATGGACAGAAAAGAGCAAGGAAAACTTAGCTTAGCTGAACTGGTCAGGATAACAGGGAACTCCAAAGAGATGTGAATCCAACCAGAAACCATTTACAAGTGGCACTGGCTGAAGACAGAGCCAGACCTAAATAGCCGAGCAGAAGAGAAGATAAGTGGAGGCAGCTGAAGACAGCTAACTCCAAGGAGCAGCCATACCACTAGAAACCACAAGAGGGAGCCCAAGAGCAGAACTCACAAAAGTGCCACTTACAACCACCGGAGGGAGCCCAAGAGCGGAATTCACAACAGTACCCCCCCCCTTGAGGAGGGGTCACCGAACCCTCACCAGAGCCCCCAGGCCGATCAGGACGAGCCAAGTGAAAAGCACGAACCAAATCGGTGGCATGGACATCGGAGGCAACAACCCAAGAATTATCCTCCTGGCCATAACCCTTCCACTTGACAAGATACTGAAGCCTCCGCCTCGAAAAATGAGAATCCAAAATCTTCTCAACCTCATATTCCAACTCTCCCTCAACCAACACCGGGGCAGGAGGGTCAACCGAGGGAACAACGGGCACCACATATCTCCGCAACAAAGATCTATGGAAAACATTATGAATGGCAAAAGAGGCAGGAAGAGCCAAACGAAAAGACACCGGATTAATAATTTCAGAAATTTTATAAGGACCAATAAACCGAGGCTTAAACTTAGGAGAAGAAACCTTCATAGGAACATGACGAGAAGACAACCAAACCAAATCCCCCACACAAAGCCGGGGACCAACACACCTACGGCGGTTAGCAAAACGTTGACCCCTTTCCTGAGACAACGTCAAATTGACCACCACATGAGTCCAAATCTGCTGCAGCCTGTCCACCACAGAATCAACACCAGGACAATCAGAAGGCTCAACCTGCCCAGAAGAAAAACGAGGATGAAAACCAAAATTACAAAAGAAAGGTGAAACCAAAGTAGCCGAACTAGCCCGATTATTAAGGGCAAACCCGGCCAACGGCAAGAAAGACACCCAATCATCCTGATCAGCAGACACAAAGCATCTCAAATATGTCTCCAAGGTCTGATTAGTTCGCTCAGTTTGGCCATTAGTCTGAGGATGAAACGCCGAAGAAAAAGACAAATCAATGCCCATCCTAGCACAAAAGGCCCGCCAAAATCTAGAGACAAACTGAGAACCTCTGTCAGACACAATATTCTCCGGAATGCCATGCAAACGAACCACATGCTGAAAAAATAATGGAACCAGATCTGAGGAGGAAGGCAACTTAGGCAAAGGTACCAGATGGACCATTTTAGAGAACCGGTCACAAACAACCCAGATAACAGACATCTTCTGGGAAACAGGAAGATCCGAAATAAAATCCATGGAAATAGGCATCCAGGGCCTCTCAGGGACCGGCAAAGGCAAAAGCAACCCACTAGCGCGGGAACAGCAAGGCTTGGCCCGGGCGCAAGTCCCACAGGACTGCACAAAAGCACGCACATCGCGCGACAAGGAAGGCCACCAAAAGGACCTAGCAACCAAATCTCTGGTACCAAAAATTCCAGGATGACCAGCCAACACTGAACAATGAACCTCAGAAATTGCCTTACTTGTCCATCTATCAGGAACAAACAGCTTCCCCACTGGACAGCGGTCAGGCCTATCAGCCTGAAATTCCTGAAGCACCTGCCGTAAATCAGGGGAGATAGCAGAAAGAATCACCCCCTCCTTAAGAATGCCAACCGGCTCAAGGACTCCAGGAGAATCAGGCGAAAAACTCCTAGAGAGGGCATCAGCCTTAACATTCTTAGATCCCGGAAGATACGAGACCACAAAATCAAAACGGGAGAAAAACAGGGACCATCGAGCCTGTCTAGGATTCAGCCGCTTGGCCGACTCGAGGTAAATCAGATTCTTATGATCGGTCAGGACCACAACACGGTGTTTAGCTCCCTCAAGCCAATGTCGCCACTCCTCAAACGCCCACTTCATAGCCAACAACTCCCGATTGCCGACATCATAATTGTGTTCCGCAGGCGAAAACTTTCTGGAAAAAAAAGCACACGGTTTCAAAGAACCATCAGACTCCCTCTGAGACAAAACGGCCCCTGCCCCAATCTCAGAAGCGTCGACCTCAACCTGGAAAGGAAGAGAAACATCCGGTTGACGCAACACAGGGGCAGAAGTAAATCGGCGTTTAAGCTCCTGAAAGGCCTAAACAGCCTCAGAGGACCAATTAGTCACATCAGCACCTTTCTTCGTCAAATCAGTAAGGGGCTTAACCACACTGGAAAAATTGGCAATGAAACGGCGATAGAAATTAGCAAAGCCCCAAAATTTTTGAAGACCCTTCACAGATGTGGGTTGGATCCAGTCATGAATAGCTTGGACCTTAACAGGATCCATTTCTATAGACGAGGGAGAAAAAATAAAACCCAAAAAAGAGACCTTCTGAACTCCGAATAGGCACTTAGACCCCTTCACAAATAAAGCATTATCACGAAGGATCTGGAACACCATCCTGACCTGCTTCACATGAGGCTCCCAATCATCGGAAAAAATCAAAATATCATCCAAATATACGACCATGAATTTATCAAGATAATTGCGGAAAATATCATGCATGAAAGACTGGAACACAGATGGAGCATTAGAGAGCCCAAATGGCATCACAAGGTATTCAAAATGGCCTTCGGGCGTATTAAATGCAGTTTTCCATTCGTCACCCTGTTTAATACGAACAAGATTATATGCCTCTCGAAGGTCAATCTTAGTAAACCAACTAGCCCCCTTAATCTGAGCAAACAAATCAGTAAGCAAAGGCAAGGGGTATTGGAATTTGACCGTGATCTTATTAAGAAGACGATAATCAATACAGGGTCTCAAGGAGCCATCCTTCTTAGCAACAAAAAAGAAACCCGCTCCCAATGGTGACGAAGAGGGCTGAATATGCCCCTTCTCCAAAGACTCCTAAACATAGCTCCGCATGGCGGCATGCTCTGGCACAGACAGATTGAAAAGTCGGCCCTTAGGGAACTTACAACCAGGAATCAAGTTAATAGCACAATCACAGTCCCTATGTGGAGGAAGGGAACTGGACTTGGGCTCATCAAATACATCCTGGAAATCCAACAAAAACTCAGGGACCTCAGAAGAGGGGGAAGAGGAGATTGACATCAAAGGAACGTCACTAGGTACTCCTCGACAACCAACTAGTCACCGACATAGTTTTCCAATCCAGCACCGGATTATGTTCCTGTAACCATGGAAATCCCAGTACAACAACATCATGCAGGTTATGCAACACCAGAAAACGGCAATCTTCCTGATGTGCAGGAGCCATGTACATAGTCATCTGTGTCCAGTACTGAGGTTTATCCTTGGCCAAGGGTGTAGCATCAATGCCCCTCAAAGGAATAGGGCTCTGCAAAGGCTGCAAGGAAAAACCACAGCGCCTGGCGAATTCTAAGTCCATTAAGTTCAGGGCAGCGCCTGAATCCATAAATGCCATGACAGAAAAGGACGACAATGAGCAAATCAGGGTCACAGATAAGAGAAATTTAGGCTGTATATAGTACTAATGGTAACAGACCTAGCGACTCTCTTAGTACGCTTAGGGCAATCAGAGATAACATGAGCCGAATCACCACAGTAAAAACACAGCCTATTCTGACGTCTGAATTCCTGCCGTTCTATTCTAGTCAAAATCCTATCACATTGCATAGGTTCAGGACTTTGCTCAGAGGATACTGCCATATGGTGCACAGCTTTGCGCTCGCGCAGACGCCGATCAATCTGAATGGCTAGAGACATAGATTCGCTCAAACCGGCAGGCGTAGGAAAGCCCACCATAACATCTTTAAGGGTTTCAGAAAGACCTTTTTTGAAAATAGCAGCCAGAGCCTCTTCATTCCATTTAGTGAGCACAGACCATTTTCTAAATTTCTGGCAGTATAACTCTGCCGCTTCCTGACCTTGACACAAGGCCAACAGGGTTTTTTCTGCATGATCCACAGAATTAGTTTCGTCATACAATAATCCGAGCGCTTGAAAAAATGCATCTATATTCAATAATGCCGGATCCCCAGTTTCAAGAGAAAAAGCCCAGTCTTGAGGGTCACCACGCAGCAAGGATATGATGATTTTTACTTGCTGAATAGGATCACCAGAAGAACGGGGTTTCAAAGCAAAAAACAATTTGCAGTTATTTTTAAAGTTCAAAAACTTGGATCTGTCCCCAAAAAACAAATCAGGAGTAGGAATTCTGGGCTCTAAAGCCGGAGTCTGGACAACATAGTCCTGGATACTCTGTACTCTTGCAGCAAGTTGATCCACACGAGAAAACAAACCCTGAACATCCATGCCAAAGCATATATCCTGAACCACCCAGATATCAAGAGGAAAAAAAAAAAAGACAAACCAAAGCACAGAAAAAAAAATGGTTCAGAACTTTCTTTTCCTTCTTTTGAGATGCATTTAATTTGTTATGATACGGTGGTCTAGGAGCAACATGGAACGAGCTCTGAAGGACGTGGTAACTGTACTGACCGCAGTCCCTAAGCTCAACACAACACTAGAAGTAGCCGTGGAATGCTCCTAACTCTCCCTAGGCATCTCGTCACAGCCTAAGAGCTAACTACCCCTAAAGAAAGAAGCAGGGAAACAATCTTGCCTCAGAGAAAATCCCCAAAGGATAGATTAGCCCCCCACAAATAATGACTGTGAGTGGAGAGGGAAAAGACATACACAGAATGAAACCAGGATGAGCACAGGAGGCCAGTCTAGCTTAATAGATAGGACAGGATGGAATACTGTGCGGTCAGTATAAAACACTACAAAAATCCACGCAGAGTTTACAAAAAAATCTCCACACCTGACTAAAGGTGTGGAGGGCAAATCTGCCTCCCAGAGCTTCCAGCAAGACAGAATAATTCACACTGATAAGCTGGACAAACATAGAAAGCACAGAACGGACAAGTCCACAATCTATGGACAGAAAAGAGCAAGCAAAAACTTAGCTTAGCTGAACTGGTCAGGATAACAGGGAACTGCAAAGAGATGTGAATCCAACCAGAAACCATTTACAAGTTGCACTGGCTGAAGACAGAGCCAGACCTAAATAGCCGAGCAGAAGAGAAGATAAGTGGAGGCAGCTGAAGACAGCTAACTCCAAGGAGCAGCCATACCACTAGAAACCACAAGAGGGAGCCCAAGAGCAGAACTCACAAAAGTGCCACTTACAACCACCGGAGGGAGCCCAAGAGCGGAATTCACAACAGGGGACATCACATGAGCCACGCATGGGGGGTGGGAGATGAGCTAGAGCCACCCCTGCATACAGGGAGGCCTGGGAGGGGGACATCACATGAGATACGCATGGGGGGGATGGGAGATGAGCCAAAGCCACCCCTGCATACAGGGAGGCCTGGGAGGGGGACATCACATGAGCCACGCATGGGGGGGAATTATGAGCCATCAGCCATGCATAGGGGGGGGAATTATGAGCCATGAGCCATCAGCCATGCATAAGGGGGGAATTATGAGCCATCAGCCATGCATACAGGGGGGGGATTATGAGCCATCAGCCATGTATGGGGGGGGAATTATGAGCCATCAGCCATGCGTACAGGGGTGGGGGGAATTATGAGCCATCGGCTATGCATACGGGGGGGGAATTATGAGACATCAGCCATGCTTAGGGGGGGAATTATGAGCCATTAGCCATGCATATGGGGCGGGGGAATTATGAGCCATCAGCCATGCATGGGGGGGAATTATGAGCCATCAACCATGTATACGGGGAGGAGAATTATGAGCCATCAGCCATGCATACAGGGGGGGGAATTATGAGCCATCAGCCATGCATACGGGGGGGGAATTATGATCCATCAGCCATGCATACGGGGGGGGGGGAATTATGAGCCATCAGCCATGCATACAGGGGGGGGGGAATTATGAGCTATGCATACAGGGGGAATATGAGCCATCAGCCATTCCTCCACTGGGGGGGGAAATTATGGGCCATGCATACGGGGGAATATGAGCCATCAGCCATACATACAGGGGGGGGAGTTATGAGCCATGCATACAAGATGGGAGGGGGGCATTATACACTCATGTGGGGTCATTATACAGTATGGAGCATCATGTGGGGCCATTATACAGTATGGAGCATCATGTGTGGCCTTTATAAAGTATGGAGCATCATGTGTGGCCATTATACAGTATTGAACATCGTGTGGGGCCTTTATACAGTATGGAGCATCATGTGTGGCCTTTATAGAGTATGGAGCATCATGTGTGGCCATTATACAGTATTGAGCATCATGTGAGGTCATTATACAGTATGGAGCATCATGTGTGGCCTTTATAAAGTATGGAGCATCATGTGTGGCCATTATACAGTATTGAGCATCATGTGGGGCCTTTATACAGTATGGAGCATCATGTGTGGCCTTTATAGAGTATGGAGCATCATGTGTGGCCATTATACAGTATTGAGCATCATGTGAGGTCATTATACAGTATGGAGCATCATGTGGAGCCATTATACAGTATGGAGCATCATGTGTGGCCTTTATAAAGTATGGAGCATCATGTGTGGCCATTATACAGTATTGAGCATCATGTGGGGCCTTTATACAGTATGGAGCATCATGTGTGGCCTTTATAAAGTATGGAGCATCATGTGTGGCCATTATACAGTATTGAGCATCATGTGAGGTCATTATACAGTATGGAGCATCATGTGTGGCCATTATAAAGTATGGAGCATCATGTGTGGCCATTATACAGTATTGAGCATCATGTGTGGCCCTTATACAGTATGGAGCATCATGTGTGGCCATTATACAGTATTGAGCATCATGTGGGGCCATTATACAGTATTGATCATCATGTGGGGTCATTATACAGTACGGAGCATCATGTGTGGCCATTATGCAGTATTGAGCATCGTGTGGCCCTTATACAGTATGGAACATCATGTAGGGCCATTATACAGTATGTGGAGCACTGCATAGCCATTATACAGTATGGAGCACTGCGTGGCCATATTTTTGGGGGGTTTTAATGTATATGAAACAGTGTGATCAGCAGTGCTAAATGGGTGTGGTTGGGACTTGGATATGGGTGTGATTAGTTGTGAAATGGGTGTGGTCAGAGGCGTGGCCTAAAATTTGCCGCAGCGCACTACGTGCGCCGAAACCTTTACCCCTTTTTCCCTTCAAAAGTTCGGAGGTATGGCACCGCATTTCCCAGATCACAGCAAGTACCGCAAATCCCATAGGGAATGAATGAGACCAAACACAGTGTTGCCATAAGTGATCCGTTACGTGGCAGATGCAGAAAAACTGCCCGATCTGCTGCAAAAGGCTACTTTCACATCAGCGATTCTTGCCAAAGTCTATGCTGATAGTGTCATACTCACCAATGGGGGAGGCAGCACTAAAAGTGCCTAGGGCAGCAGAAACTCTAAATACGGCCCTGATTGCAGACCTCCAGGTGTTTTTCAGTTTTAGCAGAGAGCTGACTGGAGTAGGATGATCGAGTGTCATCCTGGGAGCTCAGAGTTCTCTGTGTTCGAGAAACTGACCAAAGTATCGGAGAAACATGTACCTGTTCCAGTGACTCTTGTAAGATAGAAATAATTAGCTTGGAAGGGGTACTACGGTTGGATGCAGAATTGAATTCCTCCCAAGGCATCTGTGACGTGGAGGGCCTCCTGCTACTCTATCAGGCTAAAACTACAGTACTCTCCAGGCAACAAGTCCAGGATTCACACCTCCACTACGCAGCTTAACAGGCCAATAGATGGTTGTAACAGCGTGTCCCTTCCCCAGCCTGTGTTTTTGGACTGTAATGTAATCAGGCCTAAGTCCACCTTGCTTGTACTGCATCTAGCAGGGGATTCTGTCTTTGTTCTTCTCAGCATGGGACTCATCCAATATACAAACCTGTAAGACAGAACGGAGCCGATAACGTCTGGAAACTTCTCAATGTAGCCTCATGTTAAGAGTGGTGTGAACTTCCCCCTATCGATGGGCTGAACCCAAGACACAGGACACTAGACTCATGTTCTTTGCTAGTTAGTTGGTGGTAACCTGCGATGGGCTGGGATCTTATGCTGAGGCGGGATCCTGGTGACTGTGCGTATTGTTAGAAGCTGTCACGTGGGACTACGTTGTATCCCTCATCTGCTGGATTCATTGAACTCATCCAAGGACTATTGCTATATTTCCCTGGCGTCGGATTACCGGGTGGCACCCCTGGGTCAGTTTCCCTGGTGTGGACTCATTGAGGACTTATTGTGGACTAATTATGGATGCTGCAGTATTACCCTCATTTGTGCTGCCCCAGTGCCCTGATCCAATAATTCTTGTTGGAATATTTATCGGCCAGTTGTCTCTTCCTGCTCTGTCGAATACCCCATCACAAACTGGTGGCAGCGGTGGGATCAGAGCAGAAGGAATGGAGGACAGTGGCCCATCAATGTCTGGAACCGGAACCTTAGGATACAGGAACTGGACTGTGGGGAGCCTACAAAGGCCCATGAATTAGGAGTCTGCTATAAAGGACTGACCAGGGAGCAACTACTTAAGGTGTTGGAAGGAGATTCCCTGCAAGATAGCATTGAAAAAGGATTCCCACAGCAAAGGGAGGAAAGGTAAAGAGAGGATGCAGGTAAATACCCCAAAAAGTCAGTGGGTTGTGTGGTATGAGGAGGAGATGGCATTGCCTGGAGATGAGGTCACCATAGAATATAAAATGGAGGCCATTCGTAGAGCTCAAGAGAGACAGCTCGCTGTGGAAGCACCAGGAAGCCCCAGACAGACTTTATCCACAGCATCCACCATGAGAGCATTCCCCAGAGTGTCCCGCAAGGACTTTAAGCCGTTTAATGAGGCTGCAGGCGACACTGAGGGCTTCTTCCAGGACTTCAAACATGAATGTCGATTAATGGAAGTCCTGGAAAGGGAGCAGTTAGACATCTGGTGGGGCTGAGAGGGTGGAGCTGCCAAAGCCTATAGAGCTATGGACCCCCGGTGGAACTGTGAGTATGGGGAGGTAAAAGAGGTCATTCTAGAACATTATGCTATAACCCCAGACACTTACAGGACTCAGTTCCGCTCCTTAGCCTGTGATGGGGAAGTGTCTTTCAAGATGTATGCCCACAGGCTCAAACAAGTATGTCATCATTGACTAGAGGGAGAAGGGGCTTTAACTTGGAATACTTTTCTCCAGGTCATACTAAAAGAGCAGTTTTACGCCAAATGCCCAGCTGAGATCCGGGAATGGGTGCGTGAGAGGAATCCAGCGACAGAAGAACGAGCTGCTGCTCTAGCACATGAGGTTCTCACCATCAAGCCTCAGTGGAAAAAACTACGGTATATACTCGAGTATAAGCCAAGATTTTCAGCCCACTTTTTTGGGCTGAAAGTAACCCTATCGGCTTATACTCGAGTCATACGCAGGGGTCGGTAGGGGAAGGGGAGCGGAGCTGTGTAATAATACTTGCTCCTGGCGGGGTCCCTGCACGTCTTTTCCCCGACGCCGGCAGCTTGTTCCTGTAGTGAGCGGTCACATGGTACCGCTCATTACAGTAATGAATATGGACTCCCATAGGGGTGGAGCCGCATATTCATTACTGTAATGAGCGGTACCATGTGACCGCTCACTACAGGAAGAAGCTGCCGGTGCTGGGGAACAGACGTGCAGGGACCACGCCAGGAGCAGATGAGTATAACGCAGTACGCTATATTCACCTGCTCCCCGTTCCACCGTCAGCTGCATCTTCCCGATCCTCTGCACTGACGCTCAGGTCAGAGGGCGCGATGACGCAATTAGTGTAGTGTGCGCGCCGTCCTCTGCCTGAGCGTCAGTGCACAGGACGGAGAAGCGGCGGTCGGCGGTGGAACGGGGAGCAGGTGAATATAGCAAGTGCCGGGGGCCTGAGAGGAGAGTATGTGATTTTTTATTTTTTTAATCGCAGCAACAGCATATCGGGTAAATATCTGTATGGAGCATCTTATGGGGCCATGTGTAGCGTTATATGGGGCAATTATCTGTATGGAGCATCTTATGGGGCCATGTGCAGCATTATATGGGGCAATTATCTGTATGGAGCATCTTATGGGGCCATGTGCAGCGTTATGTGGGGCAAATATCTGTATGGAGCATCTTATGGGGCCACAATCAGCATTTGTGCAGCATTATATGGAGCAATTATCTGTATGGAGAATATTATGGGGCTATGTGCAGCACTATATGGGGCAATTATCTGTATGGAGCATCTTATGGGGCTATATGCAGCATTATATGGGGCAAATATCTGTATGGGGCCATGTGCAGCATTATATGGGACAAATATCTGTATGGGGCCATGTGCAGCATTTTATGGGGCAAATATCTGTATGGAGCATTTTATGGGGCCATGTGCAGCATTATATGGGGCAATTATCTGTATGGAGCATCTTATGGGGCCATGTGCAGCCTTATATGGGGCAATTATCTGTATGGAGCATCTTATGGGGCCATGTGCAGCATTATATGGGGCAATTATCTGTATGGAGCATCTTATGGGGCCATGTGCAGTGTTATGTGGGGCAAATATCTGTATGGAGCATCTTATGAGGCCACAATCAGCATTTGTGCAGCATTATATGGGGCAATTATCTGTATGGAGCATATTATGGGGCCATGTGCAGCACTATATGGGGCAATTATCTGTATGGAGCATCTTATGGGGCTATATGCAGCATTATATGGGGCAAATATCTGTATGGGGCCATGTGCAGCATTATATGGGACAAATATCTGTATGGGGCCATGTGCAGCATTTTATGGGGCAAATATCTGTATGGAGCATTTTATGGGGCCATGTGCAGCATTATATGGGGCAATTATCTGTATGGAGCATCTTATGGGGCCATGTGCAGCCTTATATGGGGCAATTATCTGTATGGAGCATCTTATGGGGCCATGTGCAGCATTATATGGGGCAATTATCTGTATGGAGCATCTTATGGGGCCATGTGCAGTGTTATGTGGGGCAAATATCTGTATGGAGCATCTTATGAGGCCACAATCAGCATTTGTGCAGCATTATATGGGGCAATTATCTGTATGGAGCATATTATGGGGCCATGTGCAGCACTATATGGGGCAATTATCTGTATGGAGCATCTTATGGGGCTATATGCAGCATTATATGGGGCAAATATCTGTATGGGGCCATGTGCAGCATTATATGGGACAAATATCTGTATGGAGCCATGTGCAGCATTTTATGGGGCAAATATCTGTATGGAGCATCTTATGGGATCATGTGCAGCCTTATATGGGGCAATTATCTGTATGGAGCATCTTATGGAGCTATGTGCAGCAAATATCTGTATGGGGCCATGTGCAGCATTATATGGGGCAAATATCTGTATGGGGCCATGTGCAGCATTATATGGGGCAAATATCTCTGGAGCATCTTATGGGGCCATAATCCACATTTGTGGAGCATTATACAGGGCAAATGTGTCTATGGAGCATCTTATGGGGCCATAATCAACATTTGTGCAGCATTATATGGGGCATATTTTAATATGGAGCATCTTATGGAGCCCATCATAAACTGTATGGAGCATTATATGGGGCGTATTTTGTATGGAGCATCTTATGGGGCCATCATGAACTGTATAGAGCATTATATGGGGCTCCTGATTCAATATGGATATTCTAAAACACTTAAACTACTGATGTCTCAATTAATTTTACTTTTATTGGTATCTATTTTTATTTTTGAAATTTACCAGTAGCTGCTGCATTTTCCACCATAGGCTTATACTCGAGTCAGTAAGTTTTCTCAATTTTTTGTGGCAAAATAGGGAGTCGGCTAATACTCGAGTATATATGGTACTAGTCGGTAAGAAAAAAAACTACCAGCTTTCCAACACTGGCGGCCCCTTGTCCTTCGATCTCCAATGTTCACCGTCCCAGCAGATTACCAACTCATGGCGAAACCCGTGTGAATGTGCCTCCCATTACTCCTGCCTCATCTTTGGGAATACGACATAGAGAGAAAATCTGAGAATGCAGATGTTATGGATGTGGGTAGCCTGGTCATCCGCAAGCCCACTGTCCAGTTGTTCAGAGGCAGAACAGCTACAGACTACCTTTGCCTATCCATTATCTACAGACACCCACAACAGGAGAAGAGCTGGATTCACTCCCTAGTAATTTGCCAAGTGACTCTAATATATGGCTCCCCTACATGGGGGTCTATGGGGGGTGAACCATAGCCACCTGTTCTTCTGATCTTCAGCACAAACATCTACAGGAGGTCGTGCTGGATGGCCAAAAAGTTGTTGGCTTTCGTGACACTGGAGCTTTTCTCACCATAGCCGATCTTTGAGTAATTCGACCAGAAGCAATTCAAAAGGGATCAGGGATTGCCATTAAATTGGCTGGAGGTACTCAGAGATATATTACAAGAGTGAGTGTGGCCCTGGATTATGGCATTGGGGCAAAACAATGCATGATCGGTGTGATGAGCGGCCTTCCTGCAGACATTCTTCTAGGAAACGATGTGGGGAATCTTCAATGCCACTTTGTCAGTGCGGTAACCCGAAGCCAAGCCAGGAGAGCCGCAGATATGGACGTGTTCAACCTGTCAATAGAGATAAGACCATCAGAACTGCCATCAAAGATGGTGAGTGATCCTTCTTGTGGGGATCATATGAGTGTCTCTTGGGAAAAAGTTCAGTTTAGGCAAGAGGTAGAGACAGGCCCTACCCTAGCTAGTTTTAAAACTCGGACTAAAATAGGGCAGTTAGGGGAAAACAGGAAAAAAAATTATCAGGGAAAATGGATTCCTATATCTGGTTACCAACACTGACTCCCTAGATAAACCCTGGGCTTATAGCAAACAGCTGATTGTCTCTCAGAAATAGAGTTTCCATGGTACACCTTGCTCATGACATTCCTACTGCTGGCCATCAAGGGAAAACCCGCACTGAGAGACGATTGACTCAAATTTTCTATTGGCCTGGGATTTCTCAAGCAGTGGCGCATTTATGCTGAACTTGCAACATCTGTCAGCGTAGAGGGCAACCAGGAGATCACCCAAAGGCACGCTTGCAACCGCTCCCTATCTGTTGTGGATTCTGTTTTTGGGCTCCCTCTGGTGGTTACAGATGGTACTGGGTGACTTGTGTTCTCTGCGGTCTCTGGTGTCCACCTGTTCTATCAGGATATGGGAGTTTCCTATTTAACCTGCCTTTCTTGTCATTTCCTCGCCGGCGATCAATGTAATCAGTGTGTCTTGTTACCTCTGCTTTCCGCTTCTGTAATCTTCAGGACAAGCTAAGTTTTTGATTTTCCTGTTCCACGTTTTGCTTTATTTTTGTTTTAGTCCAGCTTGCAGTTATGTGATTCCTTGTTGCTGGTTGCTCTAGTGGGCTGATATTACTCCTCATGTTCCATGAGTTGGCACATGAGTTCAAGTAATTTCAGGATGGTTTTTTGTAGGGTTTTTCGCTGACCGCGCAGTTCACTTTTGTATCCTCTGCTATCTAGTTTTAGCGGGCCTCATTTTGCTGAATCTGTTTTCATAACTACGTATGTGCTTTCCTCTCATTTCACCGTCATTACATGTGGGGGGCTGCTATTTCTGTGGGGTGTTTCTCTGGAGGCAAGAGAGGTCTTTGTTTCTTCTAATAGGGGAAGCTAGTCCTTCGGCTGGCGCGAGACGTCTAGGAAACATCGTAGGCACGTTCCCCGGCTACTGCTAGTTGTGTGAATTAGGTTCAGGATCGCGGTCAGCTCAGTTTCCATCACCCTAGAGCTTGTTTTGTTTTTGTGCTTGTCCTTTTGTGATCCCCTGCCTTTGGGATCATGACACTTATCATAAGAAGAATTCTTTCCTAGAGTAGCTGTCAATGTCATTAGACCTTTGGCTAAACCTAGTAAGTCTGGAAAGCAGTACATTCTCACCATTGTGGACTATGCCACCTGATATCCAGAAGCTGTGGCCTTGTCTTGTATTTCTGCAGCCAAGGTGGCCGAGGCCCTGGATACCATTTTCAGAGTAGGATTCCTAAGTGAGATCCTTTCAGACCAAGGCTCCCAGTTCATGTCGGAGCTGGTACAATGTCTCTGGCGCACTTGTGGAGTACGAGCAATCCGAACGACACCATATCATCCTCAAACAAATGGACTTTGTGAACAATTCAATGGCACACTGAAAAATATGCTAAGGGCCCTCACTGACAGGGATGCTGTGGACAAAGAGCACCATGCGTGCTCGAAACGCGTTCAGCTAACTTATGGCTTCTTTTCTGGAATAGTTGTGCAGCTACTTGCAAGCAGCTTTTTCCGAATTTTAAATTTGTGGAAATAAAATTGATGACTTTTACTCCGGAGCTGGATTTTTTTTCTTACTTACTCAGCAGAGGACGTTGGGCGGTGGCGTTTTCCTTGCTCGGATGTTCCTGTGGACTCTCATGGATTTGCTGATGGGGGTGAGCTGAAACTTAACTTTTTCACTGTTCAAGACTAGGAGAAGTACCTACCCCATTTCCTATTTGGAAGTTCCCCAGAAGTCCAATGGGTTTTCCCCCTTTGAGCTACTCTATTGAAGAAAGGCCAGAGGACCTTTAATCCAGCTAAATGAATATTGGGAGGGACAAGTTGAAGATACCGGAACCCCTGTTATTCCATATGTCCTAAAGCATCGGAAAACCCTGGCTCAACTTGCTAGCTTTGCTCAGGAGGATCATGTGCGGATGGCTCAAACCAGACAGAAGACATGGTATGACCGCAAAGCACAAAAACTCACCGACACAAAAAGAGGACTTAAAAATCCTCCAAAAAATTGAAAAAAGTCACAGAGAAAAATGCAGAGATGTTTACCTGCTGAAGCCTCACCTGTGTATTTGCCATCATTAATCGTGTCCGCCGCACCCTGCTAGTGCATTCGGTTGGAGGCTTCAGCAGGTAAACATCTCTGCATTTTTCTCTGTGACTTTTTTCAATTTTTTGGAGGATTTTTAAGTCCTCTTTTTGTGTCGGTGAGTTTTTATTCTAGGTTTAGCGTTAGGACTGGCAAAATGTAAGGACCCTTGACGTGGGTTGCCAGCTTACATATTGAGGCCCCAATATAAACTAATACCTTACATAAATTTATATGTGGGTTTTTTTTGCACTTTATCTTGCAGGGTGCAGTCGGACCAAGATAGCTCTGTAAACTATTCACATAGCATGCATTAGGTGGCACTGGGCGGCCCGCATATATCTGCGTCAGTAATAGGCCATAAACCAGATGCTCTGCATTGCTTGTGTGAACAACGCCACATACAGACTAGTATCTCTTATCTTTTTGTGCACTAATGCCAAACAGCCAACACTGGATTGACACTGGTTGTTTCATGGGTATTTTTTGCACCTGTGTATTTGCCATCATTAATCGTGTCCGCCGCACCCTGCTAGTGCATTCAGTTGGAGGCTTCAGCAGGTAAAACATCTCTGCATTTTTCTCTGTGACTGCAAAGCACACTATCGGGAGATTGCAGAAGGACAACACGTCTTAAAGGGAACCTGTCACCTGAATTTGGCGGGACCAGTTTTGGGTCATATGGGCGGAGTTTTCAGGTGTTTGATTCACCCTTTCCTTACCCGCTGGCTGCATGCTGGCCGCAATATTGGATTGAAGTTCATTCTCTGTCCTCCGTAGTACACGCCTGCGCAAGGCAAGATTTTTCGCGGAAAAAAAGCAGCATGTTCAATAATTTTGTGGAATCGCTTATTTTCCGCACACATAGACTTGTATTGGAACGCTTGAAATCCGCAAACATAAAAAAATTTGATGATAAGTGTGGTAAGTGTGTGTGTGTTCGGACATAGGCCGATGAGACTACTACTCCCATCGGCCTATGTCTGTTACCTCCAAGTCGTGGCAGCAGGCTCAGCTCGATGGGAGCAGTATTTCCCATCAAACTGTCCCTGCTGTTATGTACGTACCCGAATTTAGTGGCGGCCCCCTCCCCCTATTTTCCTAAATAAATTTGCCAATATTTCATCCTAAAATTGTCCCCTAAAATAATTTTCATTGGTGACCAGTGGTCACTAACTTATTCGGGTCCATGTAAAATTGCCCCATAATAAATCATTAAAATATTTAATTATTCCCCCAAAAAAATTATCTTTGGTGGCCAGTGTGTAAAAATGAATTTAGCCCCACGTCATCTAATTATACTAAAATTAGTCCTAAAAAATTATTTACATTGGTGGCCAGTGGTAAAAAAAATAAAATAAATAAATAAATAAAATAATTTTGCCCCATGTCATGTCCCTCTTTTTCATAAAATTAGTCCATAAAATTAATTTTCATTGGTGGCCAGTGGTTACCTGTGGAAATAAATTATACATACCTGTCCCCGCCGATCGCCACCTAAAATAAATAAAACAAACAAACCCATACTCACCTACACACCCAATTCCATGAATCCCACATCAGAAAAAAAGTAAAAAAACAAACCACAATGTATACCTACCCTCCGCAGCATCCAATCAAACAAGTGTCCCACGATGATCTTGAGATTGGATTCCAACCCCTGTGCAATACTAAGGAAATCCTGAAAACCTGCACTGTTGGCGGCCCTCGAGGCCTGGAGTTGGGGACCACTGATCTTGAGTTTAGAACAGCCACATAACATGCTGATACGGCCGCTGATACAAAGAACGGGATCGTAAAGCGATCCTGTTCACTGTATAACGAGTTCTCCCGAATGCAGCTCGCGCTGCTCGGGTGAACTCGTTAGGTACTCACTGCGGCTGCGCGGACTCCCCGGCTGACCGGAGGTGAACTCTGGAGCGTGGGAAATTTTCCCACACTATCAGTTCATCTCCGGTCATCATTCTGCAGTGGTGTTTACAGCGGGGCTCGTGCATTAGCACCTGTCCCATTGTAAACTTATAAATGGATATATATATATATTTTGTTTTGATAATTTTTTTTTTTATTTATGGAAACCGTAGATTTTTTTTCCCCGTTGTGGCAGTATTATGGGGGCACTGGAAGCATTATGGCAGTGTGGCAGCATTATGGGGGCACTGGCTGCATTAATTATGGGGGCAATGTGTCTGGGAGTATGTGTAAAAAAAAATAAAAATGGCCTTACCGCAAGGTGATGAGCAGCCTTTCCTCTGCAGAGATTGTTCTTCGCATGACCGTGTGTTCACAACTGAGGTGTGGAGCCAGAATAATCAGAAGGCGATCAAATGCCTGCATGGCTAGCCGGCAAAACTGGGTAAGTTTATCTGGATAACTGATGAAAAAAATAAATAAATAAATAATTTTAAACACACACATAATGTAACACTACATTGTATAACAGCAATAATAAAAATAAAAGGAACACAGATGACAATATACCTTTTCTCCCTATATCTTATCTCCTTAAATCCCGGTAAAGGACATGGAAGTGTCCCTTTTCCTCCTGCTCATGAATAATGGGTTGAACCCACATCGTCTTCTACTCCTTCTCCTCCGAGATTGCTCCTATGGGAGAATATAGTCTTTATTATTACATGGTACTGTACAACGCATGGAAAACTTTATAACGCCTTCAAATCCTCTGGATGATCCCAATCCAATACTGCCCGTACTTTTGCTGAATCCATGCGAAACCCAGTGGACGATAACACATATCCTAGGAAAGGGATCTCCTCCACTGAGAACATACACTACACTTATCATAATATATGTAAGACCTGCCTGACATGTACCTGGTGTGACTCAAAGTCAGGTGCATAGATACTGTATGTATGTCATCCAGATACAGTACAGACCAAAAGTTTGGATAGACCTCATTTAAAGATTGTTCTGTATTTTCATGCCTATGAAAATTGTAAATTCACACTGAAGGCATCAAAACTATGAATTAACACATGTGGAATCATATACTTAACAAAAAAGTGTGAAACAACTGAAAATATATCTTATATTCTAGGTTCTTCAAAGTAGTCACCTTTTGCTTTGATGACTTCTTTGCATACTGGTATGTAGAGGGGGCATGGGGCATCCAGGGTGCTGTGTGGATGGTGTGAGTGGGCATGGGGTATGTAGAGGGGCATCCAGGGGGCTGATGTGATGGTCATGTAGAGGGGCATCCAGGGGGCTGGTGTGAGGGGGCATGGGGTATGTAGAGGGGCATCCAGGGTGCCTTGTGGCTGTTGTGAGGAGGCATGGGGTATGTAGAGAGGCATCCAGGGGGCTGGTGTGTGGGGGGGCATGTAGAGGGGGCATGGGGTATCCAGGGGGCTGTGTGGCTGGTGTTAAGGGGTATGTAGAGGGGCATCCATGGGGTATGTAGAGGGTCTCTAGGGGGCTGGTGTGAGGGGGCATGGGGTATGTAGAGGGGCATCCAGGGGGCTGGTGTGAGGAGGCATGGGGTATGTAGAGGGGCATCCAGGGTGCCTTGTGGCTGTTGTGAGGGGGCATGGGGTATGTAGAGGGGCATCTAGGGGGCTTGTGTGAGGGGGGGCATGGGGCATCCAGGGTGCCTTGTGGCTGTTGTGAGGAGGCATGGGGTATGTAAAGGGCATCCAGGGGGCTGGTGTGAGGGGGGGCATGGGGCATTCAGGGGGCTGTGTTGCATAGTGTGGGGGGCATGGGGTATGTAGGTAAGGGGGCATCCAGGGGGCCTTGTGGCTGTTGTGAGGGGGCATGGGGTACGTAGAAGGGCATCTGGGGGGGCTGTGTTGCATAGTGTGAGGGGGCATGGGGTATGTAGAGGAGCATTCAGTGGGCTGGTGTGAGGGGGGCATGGGGTATGTAGAGGGGCATGGGGCATCCAGGGGGCTGTGTTGCATAGTGTAAGTGGGCATGGGGTATGTAGGTGAGGGGGCATCCAAAGGGCGTCATGGCAGTTGAGGGGGCATGGGGCATGCAGGGGGCCTTGTGACTGTTGTGAGGGGGCATGGGACATCCAGGGGGCTGTGTTGCATAGTGTGAGGGGGGCATCCAGTGGGCTGTGTTGCATAGTGTGAGGGGGCATGGGGTATGTAGGTGATGGGGCATCCAGGGGGCCTTGTGGCTGATGTGAGGGGGCATGGGGCATCCAGGGTGTTGTGTGGATGGTGTGAAGGGGCATGGGGTATGTAGAGGAGCATCCAGGGGGCTGGTGTGAGGGGGAATGTAGAGGGGCATCCAGGGGGCTGGTGTGAGTGGGTATGTAGATGGGCATTCAGGGGGCTGTGTTGCATAGTGTGAGGGGGGCATGGGGTATGTAGAGGGGCATCCAGGGGGCTGGTGTGAGGGGGCATGCATCCCCGCTCCACCACCACAACCCCCCTCAGTAAGTTTTTTTTTTTTTTAAGGTTCAGATTATAAGATGCACCCTGTTTTCGCACCAATTTGGGGGGGAAAGTGTGCGTTAGGGTATGTGCACACGTTGCAGATTTGCCTGTGGAATTTTCTGTGCAGATTCTGCATCTCTTGGCAGAAAAATTCATGCAGATTTGATGCTGACTTTCATGCGGCTTTGTTTGCGTTTTTGTAAGCTAAATAAAGATCTATTATTTAACAAAAAAAAAAGAATTGTGATGTCATTTCTTGTTCAACTTTTTCCTTTATATACTCCATTGAAGAATAATGTTTACACACACACATAGATAATAGATAAATCTATAGATAGATATATAGATAATACCAAGCCCGATGTTTAGTAATTAACATAATAAAATGGTACATAGAGACTTAATCCGACCTGTGCCAATCCGACCTGTGACGCCTATGTGGCGTCATGGCAGGATCGCGTTCCAGCAGATCGGGTGAAAGGGTTAACTGAAAATTGGTGAAATTTTACAATCCAGCCATGGCCGATGCTGCAATATCATCGGCCACGGCTGGAGACCCTGATCTGCCCCCTCCACCGCCTGACAGCGGCGATCCGCGGCCATCAGTCTTCTCCTCCCCGCCCGTGCCCCCCGCTGTCCGATCCCATCCCCCCATACTTACCGAGTCCCGGTGTCCGTCCGTCTTCTCCATGGGCGCTGCCATCTTCCAAAATGACGGGCACGTGCGCAGTGCGCCCACCGAATCGACCGGTAGATTCATTCCAGGTACATTTTGATCAATGTGATACAACCTATCACAGTGATTAAAATAAGAAAAATAGTAAACAACCCCCCCTTTATCACCCCCATAGGTAGGCAAAATAATAAAATAAATAAAATATATTTTTATTTTTCCACTAGGGTTAGGCTCTGTGTACACGATGCGGATTGGCCGCTGCGGATTCGTAGCAGTTTTCCATCACATTTACAGTACCATGTAAACCTATGGAAAACCAAATCCGCTGTGCCCATGGTGCGGAAAATACCGCGCGGAAACACTGCATTGTATTTTCCGCAGCAAGTCAATTCTTTGTGCGGATTCCACAGCGTTTTACACCTGTTCCTGAATAGGAATCTGCAGGTGAAATCCGCACAGAAAACATTGTAAATCCGCAAGTAAAATGCAGTGTGTTATGCCTGTGGATTTTTCAAAAACTGTGCGGAAAAATCCGCACACGAATCCGCAACGTGGGCGGTTAGGGTTGGAACTAGAGTTAGGGTTGGAATTAGGGTTAAGGTTAGGGTTAGGCTTATGGTTAGGGTTAGGGGTGTGTTGGGATTAGGGTTAGGCTTGTGGTTAGGGTTATGGTTGGTATTAGGGTTAGGGGTGTGTTAGGTTTGGGATTAGGGTTAGGGGTGTGTTGGGGTTAGGCTTGTGGTTAGGGTTATGGTTGGTATTAGGGTTGGGGTGTGTTAGGTTTGGGATTAGGGTTATGCTGTGTTGGGGTTAGTGTTGGAGTTAGAATTGACAGGTTTTCACTGTTTAGGCACATCAGGGGCTCTCCAAAATGTGACATGGCGTCCGATATCAATTCCAGCCAATTCTACATTGAAAAAGTCAAATGGTGCTCCTTCTCTTCCAAGCCCTGCCGTGCGCCCAAACAGTGGTTTACCCCCACATATGGGGTATCGGCGTATTCAGGAGAAATTGCACAACAAATTTTGTGGTTCATTTTCTCTTTTTACACTTGTTAAAATAAAAAAAATTGGTTCAGAAGTAAAATGTTTGCAAAAAAAAAAGTTAAATGTTCATTTTTTTCATTTCACATTGTTTCAGTTCCTGTGAAGCACGTAAAGGGTTAATGAACTTCTTGAATGTGTTTTTGAGCACCTTGAGGGGTGTAGTTTTTAAAATGGTGTTAAGTTTGGGTATTTTCTGTCATGTACACCCCTCAAAGTGACTTTAAATGTGAGATGGTCCCTAAATTTTTTTTTATTTTTTAACTATTTTGTGTGACATATCTTAATATTTTATCCATATTTTCATTTTTTAGTTAATAATCGCAAGTAATATCAAAGAAATGTTACCACTATCATGAAGTACAATATGTCACCAAAAAACAATCTCAGAATCAGCGGAATCTGTTGGTAAATGTTAACATTTCTCAACAGCATTGGTAAAAGTCAGATTTATTCCATATAAACGAATGATTTTGGACTTTTACCTGGGCGAATTGGTAAATCTTTACATTTACCAGCATGTGTTGGTAAAAGTAACTTTGAGTCACAGAATTCTGACTCTGGCTAGCAGATGATGGTGGTAAAAGTAAACTAAACGCAATTTCCGACTCTGATGAAGGCCTTAATCGTCAGACATATTTTTTTTCTTCAAAATGCAAATGCAAATGAACAAAGACAAATAGGAAAACGCAAATAGAAAACATTTATGTTGCAAAGTACTTCTCAAAAAAGATAAATTAACGCAAATACAAGAATAACGCAACTTCAAAACTATGTAATTCTGTAATTGTAGGAAAATCTTTTATGTTGCAAAATACTTCTCAAAAATGATAAATTAACGCAAATACAAGAATTCCTCGCCCGCGGTGGCTTACACTTTTTATTACACCCTTCTCAGCTACATTTACCAAGAAGCCGTGGTAAATGTGCACATTTACCAACAGCGCTTGGTTAAAGTCAGATGTTCCAACTTCACACCAGATATTTCTGACTTTTACCGACGCTGTTGAGAAATGTTAACATTTACCAAGACTTCACCGGTAAAAGTCCAATTTTACTTTTCATTTTGAGCTTTTACCGACGGCCTCGGTGAATGTCCAGATTGACCGGTAAATCCTAGGTTTTACCGTCCTTCTGACTTTTACAGTTACATCTACACAAATAGCCACAATAATAGGTCTGCAATAATGTAGATCTTTTTCCTCCTACAAACTATTTTATTAGGTCAAGGCTGTGTTTCTATGGCAATCTTGGGGCATCCTACATAATTCCCGATAGTTCACAACCAGAGATACTCTATATAAAAAAAGAGTCTCAAACATAAAACATATTGCAGAAAGGTGCTAGATTAAACCAATTGAGGGACTGTATGTCCTGAGAAAACCCACACACTGAACCACAAATGTACTATAACCACATACATAATTGTAATGAAGGAATGAGACATGCATACCATGAATAAGCATACTAGAAAAGGGGCATTGCTGTACAATTTGCTATAATGGCCGCCAAAAGGCAATGCACTTAGATATATGTGCACAAAACAATGCCTCCCCCCAAAAAAAATGTCCCAAACAATCCTGCACTGTTGCGAATAGGTACACAAACATATGTTCCTAATGGAATAATGCCGGCTTGTACATACCAATGGGTGGATCGGTGAGGAAGCCCGGACGTCCCTCTGCCCCGACGCGCGTTTCGCTCTGCGTGATTCCCTATAATAATATTAAATTCCCTATAGCCCAAATAGCTAATAAAGAATTCCTATTAACCCCCACTCTTTCATATCCCAACAATAATGTTGATTACAGTAGCGCTATAACACCCTCCTCTGGATGCCTCTCCACATCCTCATCAGAAGGGTCCGACACGTCGCAAAGTCCCGATAGGCAAAATCAGGCACACAAAAAAATGGCAAAAGTCGCATACTCCTTCAAACGTTATCAGCCGGTCTAGCTCCACCCACTCCAGAAATGTCGGAGCTGGGACTGGTTGAAATACAGTAAAAGTCAATCAGTGCTGTGTGTAATTATTTTTTTTACAAAAAGTGACAATACATACATGCATACATTTATAATTCCTATGCCACTAGATTGGAATCTAGGAGGAGCTCCTGAAATTAACTCCATTCTGGAAGTTTCAGTCATGAGCCGTCTGGATTAGATTTGATCCTATGAGGACATCACTCCAGCAACTCCATTCTAGTCATGTCAGCAATGAACTGTACAGAATAGAGGCTACAAGGAAAAACTCCGCTCACTGTTTGAAAAACTCAATTCCAGTCGCCTCAGCACCTAACTACAGAATAGAGGCCAGTCTAGACAGTTCATCATGTCCTATCCTGCTCCCACCTTCTAATGCTCTTTCTACTACTCCTCGTTGCTGGCAACGTATCCCCAAATCCTGGCCCTCCTCAACACATCCCCACACTCATTTTGAACACCCTACCACAATCCTCTACATGCTTTCTCAATGATGATAACCTCATACCCACCCATCCAGCCGCCAGTCCCCGGGTCCCCTTAGCTGGTGCTCTATGGAGCGCACACTCTCCTTACTTGCCATCACTGAAACCTGGCTCACTACCTCTGACTCGCCTCTCCAGCTGCACTTTCCTATGGCAGATTCCACCTCTCACACCCCTCTCCCCAGAAACAAACGCGGTGGAGGAGTTGGTTTGCTCCTGTCCGATACCTGCTCCTTTACCCCAATTCCACTACCACCCTCCGCTATTCTTCCCTCGTTTGAGGTGCACTCGGTCCGCATCTATTCCCTATCCAACCTCCAGTTGGCCTTCATATGCCACCCCCCAGAACTAGCCATCTCCACCTTTCTCGACCACTTCACCACCTGGCTATTTCATTTCTGCTGACATCCTCACTATCATCATGGTCTACTTCAACATCCCCATTGATGCTTCCACTCCAGCTGCCTCTAAACTTCTATCACTCACTGCCTCCTTTGTCCTCACTCAATGGTCCTCCGCGGCCACTCACAAAGATGCTGGACCTTATCTCCACCCGCCTCTGTTCCCGTACTAATCTCACTAACCCCTCCCCCTTCTGTCAACAATTTACTGATATTCCTTCTCTCTCCTCTCCTAGTGTGCAACCCCTACTCCACAAGCTCACTCACTCTCGCAGAAATCTAACACCTCAATTTACAATCACTCTAGTCCCTTCTCCCTCTAACAGACATAGCTTCCCTTCATGACACAGATACTGCTATCACTTTTTATAACACCACAATGACAGCAACACTTGACTCGGCTGCCCCCTCACGCATAGCAAAACTCGTACAATCAACAGGCAGCCCTGGCTGACCATCCTGACCACAGAACTGAGGCGGGCTTCCAGGGTCACTGAGCAGAGATGGAAGCGATCCCGCTCTGCCGAGCACTTTATCGCATACAATCAGTCCTTTGACAGCTTTAAGTCCACACTCACACAAACTTCTCATCTCTCATATTCTCCCTGTCCCACAAACCTAGACAGCTTTTCAACACTTTCAGTTCTCTACTATGTCCCCCAGCAACTCCCCTCTCCTCTCATTTCTGCTGAAGACTTTGCCTCTTTAAGCAGAAGATTGATACGATCAGAGAAAGCTTTTGCCCCCAGCCCCCAATACCCCTCTTAGCTGCTCAACACTGTTTCTCCAAAACCAGCTTCTCCTCCATGAGAGATGCGCTCCCCACCCTCCTGTCAAGATCGCATCTCACCCCTTGCACGCTTGACACGCTCCCATCTCACCTCATCCCTAACCTCGCCATAGTCTTCATCCCAATCCTAACACACCTCTTCAATCTCTCACTCAAATTCCCCTCATTCTTCAAGCATGCCTCGATCACACCCATCCTCAAAAAGCCCTCCCTTGACCCATCCTCTGTGTTTAGCTATCACCCAATATCTCTTCTCCCTTATGCCTCAAAACTACTTGAACTGCATGTCCATCTTGAACTGTCCTCCTTCCTCTCCTCCTGCTCCCTCTTTGTCCGGTTACAATCTGGCTTCAAACCGCATCACTCAACTGATACTGCCCTAACTAAAGTCACCAACGACCTACTAACTGCCACGAGCAAGCGACACTACTCTGTCCTCCTTCTCCTGGACAAGTGTTCTGCCTTCGATACTGTCGACCATTCCCCCTGCTACAGATTCTTTCATCTCTTGGCATCACAGACTTGGCTCTATCCTGGATCTCGTCATATCTAACAGACCGAACATTCAGTGTCTCCCTCTCCCACACCACCTCCTCACCTCGCCCCCTGTCTGTCAGTGTTCCCCAAGGCTCAGTCCTAGGGCCCCTGCTCTTCTCCATCTACACCTTCGGCCTGGGACAGCTCATAGAATCCCACAGTTTGCAGTATCATCTCTACGCCGATGACACGCAGATCTACCAATCTGGACCCGACCTCACATCCTTACCAAAATCCCACAATGTCTTCTATTTCAGCTTTCTTTTCTGCTTGCTTTCAAAAACTGAACATGGACAAAACAGAATTCATCATCTTTCCCCATCTCAATCTGCCCCTCCACGAGACCTATCCATCAATGTCAATGGCTGCTCACTTTCCCCAGCCCTGCATGCTCGGTGCCTCGGTGTGATCCTCGACTCTGCCCTCTCTTTCAAGCCTCATATCCAAGCCCTTGCCTCCTCCTTTTGACTTA
This sequence comes from Ranitomeya imitator, assembly GCF_032444005.1. Classification (NCBI taxonomy): domain Eukaryota; kingdom Metazoa; phylum Chordata; class Amphibia; order Anura; family Dendrobatidae; genus Ranitomeya; species Ranitomeya imitator. The sequence continues at coordinate 113,957,725 of NC_091288.1, read as the reverse complement.
AACTCAATAATATTTCCCGGATCCGTGCATTCCTTGACCATGAAACCACAAAAATGCTACTGCACACCCTTATCATCTCCCGCCTTGATTACTGCAACCTCCTACTCTCTGGCCTCCCCTGTAGGACACTGGCACCTTTCCAATCCATCCTACATTCTGATGCCCAACTATTCCACCTGTCTCCCCGTTACTACCCCACCTCTCCTGTCTGCCAAGCCCTTCACTGGCTTCCTATTGTCCAGAGGCTTCAGTTCAAAACCCTAACTATGACATACTAAGCCATCCACAACCTGTCTCCTCCATACATCTGTGACATGGTCTCCCGGTACTTACCCACACACAACCTTCGATCCTCTCAAGATCTCCTTCTCTACTCCCCTATTTTCTCTTCTTCCCACAACTGCATACAAGACTTCTCCTATGCCTCCCCATACTCTGGAACTCTCTACCCCAACACATCAGACTCTCGCCTACCACAGAAACCTTCAAAAAGAACCTGAAGATCCACCTCTTCTGACAAGCTGCAGTGATCCTTAGTCTGCTGAACCACCGCACGACCAGCTCTACCCTCTCCTACTGTATCCTCACTCATCCCCTGTGGACTGTGAGCCCTCGCAGGCAGGGTCCTCCTTCTCTACTTGTGTGTGCCTTGTTTTGCTCATGCTTATTGTGCTTGTCTATATCTGCCCCTTTCACATGTAAAGCACCGTGGAATAAATGGCGTTATAAAAATGTATTATAATCTACTATATAATTGTCTAAGGGTCACTTCCGTCTTTCTGTCTGTCTGTCACAAAAATCCCAAGTCGCTGATTGGTCGCGGCCAAACAGCCACGACCAATCAGCGACGGGCACAGTCCGGCAGCGAAATGGCCGCTCCTTACTCCCCTGCAGTCAGTGCCCCCTCCATACTCCCCTACAGTCAGCGCTCACACAGGGTTAATGGCAGCGTTAACGGACCGCGTTATGCCACGGTGTAACGCACTCCATTAACGCTGCTATTAACCCTTTGTGACCAACTTTTTACTATTGATGCTGCTTATGCAGCATCAATAGTAAAAAGATCTAATGTTAAAATAATAAAAATAAATAAAAAATCATTATATTCTCACCTTCCGGCGCCTTTCCCGCTCCTTGCGACGCTCCGGTCCATGCATTGCGGTCTCGCAAGATGATGACGTAGCGGTCTCGCGAGACCGCTACGTCATCATCTCGCGAGACCTGTTATGATCTGGTGGCCTAGGAGCAGCATGAGACGTACTCTGGAGAAGGTGATACCTGTACTGACCGCAGACTCTGAACTTAACACCGCAACTAGAAGTAGCCATGGGATGTACCTAACACTCCCTAGACACCTCGACACAGCCGGAGAACTAAATACCCCTAGAGATAGAAACGGGAAAACTATCTTGCTTCAGAGAAAATCCCCAAAGGATAGACAGCCCCCCACAAATATTGACTGTGAGAGGAGAGGGAAATGACATACGCAGACTGAAATCAGGATTTAGCAAAGGAGGCCATTCTAGCTAAAAAGAAAGGATAGAACAGAGTACTATGCGGTCAGTATTAAAACACTAGAAAATATCCACCACAGAAAATACAAAATCTCCACATCTGACTAAAGACATGGAGGGTATATCTGCATCTCCAGAGATACGAGCTTGGCTGAAAAAATCCTTACACAGACAAAGCTGGACAAGACAAAACATGGAAATGCATTGAACAATAAGGCCCACAGCATGTGGACTGCAAAAACAAAACCAGAACTTATCTTTGTTGAAAAGAACAGCAAAACAGGAGAGACCAGGCAGGGATGTGAGTCCTCCAAAATCAATGGACAACTGGCACTGACTAAAGAATCAAGCAAGACTAAATAGCCCAGTCCAAATTGCAAAAAGTGGACACACCTGATGAATGCTGCGATCCAAAGACAGCAGCACTACCACTCATAACCACCGGAGGGAGCCCAAAAGCAGAATTCACAACAGAGACCGCAATGCATTCCTGAGACTGGAGTGTCGCGAGGAGCATCGCTGAATGCCTGGGCTGTATCCGGGGGCCGTCGGAGGGTGAGTATATAATGATTTTTTATATTAATTCTTTTTTTAACAGTGATATGGTGCCCACATTGCTATATACTACGTGGGCTGTGTTATATACTATGTCGGCTTCTGCAATATACTACGTGGGCTGTGCAATATACTACGTGGTTGGTCAATATACTACGTGAACTGTGCAATATACTACGTGGGCTGTGCAATATACTACGTGGTTGTGCAACATACTACGTGGCTGTGCAACAAACTACGTGGCTGTGCAATATACTACGTGGCTGTGCAATATATTATGTGGCTGTGCTATATACTACGTGGGCTGTGTTATATACTCCATGGCTGTGCTATATACTACATCGCCGGCCGCGAACAATCAGCGACAGGCGCAGTCTGGCCGCAAATTGGCGTGGGATTTGAACCACGCTTCGCTAATTTGTCTCGCCCAGCCAGCTGAATCCAGTGTATTCATTGTATTATTCTAAAATCTTCATAAATAAACTACATACATATTCTAGAATACCCGATGCATTAGAATCGGGCCACCATCTAGTATTAAACAATTAGTAAATCAGCTAGAATGACGTTGCTAAAAGGAGGTCCTCAAAAAATCCACTCCGATCTAGATTGCTCAATGGTGAATCAGCTAGAATGGAGTTGCTAAAATGAGGTCTTCAAAAAACCCACTCCGATCCAATGTTGTAAATTATGAGTACTCTGTTGATGCGCTCTGTTACATTTTTCCCCGTGAGGCTCCGTCCACTCTTCCAATGTCGATGCTGCGGCCAGGACTGGTAATACAGCAAAAGTAAAATTCAGGCAAAAATCAACAATCTGTGCTATGCGTAATTATTTATATTATAAAAAGCAATAATAAAATGCAAGTCTGATTAATCATGAAAAAAAATGTTGCCCTTTGGAAATACATAACAAATATAACAGTTTAAGCAAGTATCTAAAAAGTAAAAGTATTATATTATTACAATTATAAAGCTGATTATATATATATATATATATATATATATATATACAGTGTATATAGATATATATACATATATATATATATATATATATATATATATATATATATATACATACCTCCCAACCGTCCCGGATCCAGCGGGACTGTCCTGATTTTGACAGTCAGTCCCGCGATCCCGGGCGGGACATTAATTGTCCCGCACTGGTTGGGAGGTATGTGAATCACCCGGTCGGTCAGCTGAGAGCTCCCTGCACCCGGCCAGCACAGTAGCACATAATGGCTGCTCTGTGCACAGGACCTGTGATGAGGTCACAGGATGGGAGGAGTCAGGGGTCACATGATCGGATTCGGGAGGAGGACCTCCGTGTACAAGACTTTGCTGGTTGCCATGGCGCCGGAGGAGGGTAAGGCAGCGTATGTGTGAGGTCAGGAGGTGTTTACAGGGTGGATGTAGCAGAGCCGTGTGTGTACGAGGTGTATGGAGCTGAGCCGTGTGTGTAAGGGGTGTACGGAGCCGTGTGCATGAGGTGTACGGAGCGCAGCCGAGTGTGTACGAGGTGTACGGAGCCGTATGTACGAGGTGTACGGAGCCGTGTGCATGAGGTGTACGGAGCGCAGCCGCGTGTGTACGAGGTGTACGGAGCCGTGTGCATGAGGTGTACGGAGCGCAGCCGCGTGTGTACGAGGTGTACGGAGCAGAGCAGCATGTGAAAGGTGTACGGAGCGGAGCCGTGTGTGTAAGGGGTGTACAGAGCACAGCCGCGTGTGTACGAGGTGTACGGAGCGGAGCCGTGTGTGTAAGAGGTGTATGGAGCACAGCCCGTGTGTACGAGGTGTACGGAGCACAGCCGCGTGTGTACGAGGTGTACGGAGCGCAGCCATGTGTGTGCGAGGTGTACGGAGCGGAGCAGCGTGTGAATGGTGTACGGAACGGAGCCGTGTAAGGGGTGTACAGAGCACAGCCGCGTGTGTACGAGGTGTACGGAGCACAGCCGCGTGTGTACGGAGCACAGCCGCGTGTGTACGAGGTGTACGGATCGCAGCCGCGTGTGTGCGAGGTGTACGGAGCGGAGCAGCGTGTGAAAGGTGTACGGAGCGGAGCCGTGTAAGGGGTGTACAGAGCACAGCCGCGTGTGTGCGAGGTGTACGGAGCACAGCCGCGTGTGTACGAGGTGTACGGAGCACAGCCGCGTGTGTACGAGGTGTACGGATCGCAGCCGCGTGTGTGCGAGGTGTACGGAGCGGAGCAGCGTGTGAAAGGTGTACGGAGCGGAGCCGTGTAAGGGGTGTACAGAGCACAGCCGCGTGTGTACGAGGTGTACGGAACACAGCCGCGTGTGTACGAGGTGTACGGAGCACAGCCGCGTGTGTACGAGGTGTACGGATCGCAGCCGCGTGTGTGCGAGGTGTACGAAGCGGAGCAGCGTGTGAAAGGTGTACGGAGCACAGCCGCGTGTGTAGGAGGTGTACGGAGCACAGCTGCGTGTAGGAGGTGTACGGAGCACAGCCGCATGTGTACGAGGTGTACGGAGCGCAGCCGCGTGTGTGCGAGGTGTGCGGAGAAGCGTGTGAAAGGTGTACGGAGCGGAGTCGTGTGTACGAGGTGTACGGAGCCATGTGTATGAGGTGTACGGAGCACAGCCGCGTGTGTACAAGGTGTACGGAGCGGAGCAGCATGTGAAAGGTGTACGGAGCGGAGTCGTGTGTAAGAGGTGTATGGAGCACAGCCGCGTGTGTTACGAGGTGTACGGAGCACAGCCGCGTGTGTAAGAGGTGTACGGATCGCATCCGCGTGTGTGCGAGGTGTACGGAGCGGAGCCGTGTGTGTAAGGGGTGTACAGAGCACAGCCGCGTGTGTACGAGGTGTAAGGAGCACAGCCGCGTGTGTACAAGGTGTACGGAGCACAACGGCGTGTGTACGAGGTGTACGGATCGCAGTTGCGTGTGTGCGAGTTGTACGGAGCGGAGCAGCGTGTGAAAGGTGTACGGAGCACAGCCGCGTGTGTAGGAGGTGTACGGAGCACAGCCGCGTGTAGGAGGTGTACGGAGCACAGCCGCGTGTGTACGAGGTGTACGGAGCGCAGCCGGGTGTGTGCGAGGTGTACGGAGCAGAGCAACGTGTGAAAGGTGTACGGAGCGGAGTCGTGTGTACGAGGTGTACGGAGCCATGTGTATGAGGTGTACGGAGCACAGCCGTGTGTGTACAAGGTGTACGGAGCGGAGCAGCATGTGAAAGGTGTACGGAGCGGAGTCGTGTGTAAGAGGTGTATGGAGCACAGCTGCGTGTGTTACGAGGTGTACGGAGCACAGCCGCGTGTGTACGAGGTGTACGGAGCACAGCTGCGTGTGTACGAGGTGTGCGGAGCGGAGCAGCGTGTGAAAGGTGTACGGAGCGGAGTCGTGTGTAAGAGATGTACGGAGCCATGTGTACGAGGTGTACGGAGCACAGCCGCGTGTGTACAAGGTGTACGGAGCGGAGCAGCATGTGAAAGGTGTACGGAGCGGAGTCGTGTGTACGAGGTGTACGGAGCACAGCCGCGTGTGTACAAGGTGTACGGAGCGGAGTCGTGTGTAAGAGGTGTTCGGATGAGAGCAGAGTGTGAAAGGTGTATGGAGTGGAGCCACGTGTGTACGAGGTGTACAGAGCAGAGCCACGTGTGTACGAGGTGTGCGGAGCAGAGCCATGTGTGTGCAAGGTATACGGAGCGGAGCAGTGTGTGCAATGTGTATAGAGCGGAGCCGTGTGTGTACGAGGTGTACGGAGTAGTGCCGTGTGTGTACGAGATGTATGGAGAGGAGCCGTATGTGTATGAGGTGTGTACGCAGCGGAGCCGTGTGTGTGCAAGGTATACGGAGCGGAGCAGCTTCTGCAATGTGTATGGAGCGGAGCGGTGTGTGTATGAGGTGTACGTAGTGCCGTGTGTACGAGATATATGGAGCGGAGCCGTATGTGTATGAGGTGTATGGAGCGGAGCCGTGTGTGTATGAGGTGTATGGAGCGGAGCTGAATGTGTACGAGGTGAACGGAACGGAGCCGTGTGTGTTTGAGATGTATGGAGTGGAGCCGTGTGTATGGAGCGGAGCCGTGTATGCAAAGTGTACGGAGCGCAGCCGCGTGTGTAGGAGTAGCTATGTGTGGCCATTATACGGTACGAAGTATCATGTGCGGCCAATATACAGTATGGAGCATCATGTGCGATCATTATGCAGTATGGAGCATCATGTGTGGCCATTATACAGTATGGAGCATCATGTGTGGCCATTATACAGTATTGAGCATCATGTGGGGACATTATACAGTATGGAGCATTATGTGCGGTCATTATACAGTATGGAGCATCATGTGGGGCCATTATACAGTATGGAGCATCATGTGGGGCCATTATACAGTATGGAGCATCATGTGGGGCCATTATACAGTATGGAGCATCATGTGGGGCCATTATACAGTATTGCGCATCATGTGGGGCCATTATACAGTATGGAGCATCATGTGTGGCCATTATACAGTATGGAGCGTGTGGCTATTATACAGTATGGAGCATCATGTGTGGCCGTTATACAGTATGGAGCATCATGTGTGGCCGTTATACAGTATGGAGCATCATGTGTGGCCATTATACAGTATGGAGCATCATGTGTGGCTATTATACAGTATGGAGCATCATGTGTGGCCGTTATACAGTATGTAGCATCATGTGTGGCCGTTATACAGTATGTAGCATCATATGTGGCCGTTATACAGTATGGAGCATCATGTGGGGCCATTATACAGTATGGAGCATCATGTGTGGCCATTATACAGTATGGAGCATCATGTGTGGCTATTATACAGTATGGAGCATCATGTGTGGCCGTTATACAGTATGGAGCATCATGTGTGGCTATTATACAGTATAGAGCAGTGATTTTCAACCTTTTTTGAGCCGCGGCACACTTTTTATACTTAAAAAATCCCGAGGCACACCACCAACCAAAATGGCACAAAATGGTGCGTCCAGGTTTGAGATGAAAGTCTGCAGTCATTCTATGTGACTGCAGGCTTCTGAATTCTCACAGCGCAAGCACTGCACACTTTCAGGATTCTCCCTTGCCGGTGGCCAGAGTGGACGGTCATGACAGCACAAGTATGTGATTTGGATACTTCTGGCCACATTCTAACTAGACGTTTCCGGCCTCAGTCAATTCATTTTCATTGAATGAGGCCACACATGTCTAGTCAGCACGTGACCGCATGTATGTAAATCACCAACATCAGAGAATTATGATAGCAGTGTGCACTGTGAGAATTCAGAAGTCTGCAGTCACATAGTATGACTGCAGACTCATCACAACCTTGGACATCCCCTTTAATGTTCCTAACAAATAAAAATGAGAATTAGTATCACAAAAAAAACACATTTACATCCAGGTACCTGATAGATGACGTTGTTTGTGGAGTCGCCTCTTTCTTTTCATCTTCACCTTGTCCAGATGCCATGATGACTCTTCTCATCCACCGGCAGAGCTCGTTTCTGCAGACTTCCATCTTCTCCTGTCTTCTGCAGCACATCCCGACACAACAGCCTTAAAGATAGCAGTGTTATTCTGGAATGCTCTACCCCAAGATATTAGGACCATCCATAATTTGCATAGTTTTAGGCGCTCGCTCAAAACACATTTGTTCAGAGCGGCCTATCACGTTTACTAATCAAAGTTATGTTATGTTTGTGTGTAGCCCATTCACTATCCCCATCTATTCCCCAACCCCTGAAGATGGCTGCACCATGATTGTAAATACATCATTGTAAATACACACCTGTACTTTGTATCTCCCCCACCTCATTGTAGATTGTAAGCTCTCACGAGCAGGGTCGTCTTATTTTGCTTTAATTATTGTATTGTTAACGTTGTTACTTATGACTTTTGTGTTTGAAACTGTTAAACTGTAAAGCGCTGCGGAATATGTTGGCGCTATATAAATAAAGATTATTATTATTAATAAAGATTATTATTATTATAATGCTCCGGAATAACAATATCTGCCCTAGGCTGAGCCCCTGAGTAAATAATTGCCCCTCACTTTATTCCCAGCACATAATATGACCCTCACTGTCCCTCTTATGGTACATGCCATCCACACTGCCCTCTCTCTCTTTTCCATACTTGACGCTGCCTTCTCATACTGTGTCCCTCATAGAGAGCCCAGTCTCTCTACTGTGCCCCTTCATTACACTCCTCCTACTTGGCATACTGTCTCCTCCTGGCTGTTACCCTCACACTACTCAGTATCTATTATGGGTCCACTCACACTTTCATCCCCCCATACTGTCTGCACACATTTCTAATAGCCTCCTCCTGTACATCCCCCCCCCTGCTAACATACCCCTTTGCTCTCTCCATATTTCCTCCTCACACATTCCCCCCTCACACATTCCCCCGACTCCCCATACTGTCCTCACACATCCCATCACCGTTGCTCCCAGTACTGTCAGCACACATTTTTCCCCTCGCTATTGTGTCCACCCCCATCTCCCCACTCACCCCCACAGAATATATCCACTGCCCTTCCGATAGAATAAATCCATCCCCTTCCACAGAATAAATGCACCCTACCCCACACATGCTAAATAAATTCCAGCCCCCCCCACGTACACACTGAATAAATCCCCCCCACACACTGAATAAATCCCCCCCCCACACACTGAATAAATCCCCCCCCCCACACACTGAATAAATCCCCCCACTCACTGAATAAATCCCCCCACACACTGAATAAATCCCCCCACACACTTAATAAATCCCCCCACACACTCCCCATAAACCCACCCCACGCTGAATCTTCGGTGTCTTCAGCTCCACAGCACAGGAGAACTTACCACCAAGTGTCTTCTGTCTCCTGCGCGCCGGATAGTGACGTCAGCAGCGTGATCACATGACTTGATCACGCTGCTGGCGTCGCTCTGACCCAGCGGTCAGAGCCTCAATTGTACTCGCAGCTGGTAGATGTCTGCGAGTACAATTGATCTCCGGGAGCCGGCGCGCTGCAGCTTCTCTGTGCCGGCTGTCAGCTTGACAGTCGGCACAGAGAACAGCTGACTCCCATTCCCCGCGGCACACCCGACCATGTGTCGCGGCACACTGGTTGAAAAACACTGGTATAGAGCATCATGTGTGGCCGTTATAAAGTATGTAGCATCATGTGTGGCCGTTATACAGTATGGAGCATCATGTGGGGCCATTATACAGTATTGAGCATCATGTGGGGTCATTATACAGTATTGAGCATCATGTGCGGCAATTATACAGTATGGAGCATTATGTGTGGCCGTTATACAGTATTGAGCATCATGTGGGGTCGTTATACAGTATTGAGCATCATGTGCGGCCATTATACAGTATGGAGCATCATGTGTGGCCATTATACAGTATTGAGCATCATGTGTGGCCATTATACAGTATGGAGCATCATGTGCAGTCATTATACAGTATGGAGCACTGTGTGGCCATTATACAGTATTGAGCATCATGTGTGGCCATTATACAGTATGGAGCACTGTGGCCATATTTTTTTGTTTATAATTATTCTTTATGAACAGTGTGATCAGCAGTGCTAAATGGGTGTGGTTGAGACGTGGATATGGGTGTGACTAGTGAATGGGTGTGGTCAGAGGCGTGGCCTAAAATTTGCTGCGGCGCGCGTTGCGCGCCACTAACTTTGTCCCTCTTTCCCAGCTTCAAAAGTTGGGAGGGTGGAGCGCGGTAATTTGCTGATTTGGGAATGAAATAAAAAAATTATGATCATTAGAAACATTTATTTTATATTTTAATTATACTGAACAGTAATGGAATTTTTAAATTACATGGTTTTAAATAGTGTATCTGGCAAATGTCGACCTTCGCTATCCACACACTGCTGCATACGTTTTCTGAAGTTTTCATGAACTCTAACAAGCATGTCCACTGGTATTCTGCCAATTTCAGCTTCAATATTGTTCCTTAGGTCTTCCAAGGTGTTGGGACGGTTGATATACACCTTAGACTTCAGGTAACCCCAAAGGAAAAAATCGCATGGGGCTAAATCTGGTGAGCGTGCTGGCCAGTTCACATCTCCCCTCAAAGAGATAAGCCGTCCAGGAAACATTTGCCTCAAACAATTCATGGTAACCCTCGCTGTGTGTGCAGTGGCACCATCCTGTTGGAACCATGTATCCTCTAGTTCCATTGCCTCAAGAGCCGGCTGAAAATAATCCTGTATCATAGACAAGTACCGTTCGGAGTTCACAGTTATGGCACGACCATTATTCTGAAAAAAGTAAGGACCAATGATGCCTACTCGTGATATGGCGCACCACACAGTGACGCGGTCCGAATGCAGAGGTCTCTCGTGAACTTCTCTGGGGTTTGTTTCACTCCAGTAACGCATATTTTGTTTGTTTACACACCCACTGAGGTGAAAATGTGCCTCATCAGAAAAAAACACAATTGCGTCACGGGGTATCGTTGCTAACATGTCTTCACAAGAGGTCCGCCGTGTCAAATAGTCCCATGCTGACAAATGTTGGACCACGCACATTTTATACGGGTGAAAATTCAGTTCATCATGAAGAATCCGGTGGAGAGAACGTCTTGAAATGCCAAGAGCAAATGATTGCTTCCGAGCAGAGCGTTTCGGAGATTGCAGTACTGCTGCTCTAACTCTCTCGATGTTTTGTGGTGTTGTAATCCTTCTCTCAGGTCCCCTTCGTACACATGACACATTCCCTGCTGTTCTGAATGCATTCACCCAATTTACAATTGATTGCCGTCCAGGAACACGTCCGCGTGGAGGAACAGCGAATTGTAAACAAAAAGCACGCTGCACTGCAATGATCGAGTGGGCATTTGAAAAATACGCTTCAACACAAAATGACCTCTCCTCACATGTCCACTGCATGATGGCAACTGAAAGGCAGAGGAATACAAATCTCCCATCAGCCACTGTAAGCCACACCCACTCTCCCCTCTCTTCGACCGACAGTGCCGCCACAGCATGCAGTGCAAAAAAGCAAATTACCGCGCTCCACCCTGTATATATATATAAACACACACACACACACATAGTGTGCATACTTTCCAATTCCACTGCATTGCAGTCTATGAGGCTCCTGGAATCAGCTCCATTCTGAACATTGGAGTTGATTTTTTGATGGACTTCACTGTAGAAACTGAACTGTCTAGAATGGAGAAGCTGCAGAGAGGTCATCAAAAAATCCACTCCGATCTAGTCACCTCACCAGTGAATTGTCTAGAGTGGAGTTGCTAAAATGATGTCATCAAAGGCATGTGACTGCAGTGAGGCCTCAAAAATTCAACTCCAATCTAGTTGGAGTTCACCAGTGAACCATCTAGAGTGGAGTGGCTGGAATGAGGACCACAAAATATCCACTCTGATCTAGTCACTTCAGTAGTGAGCCGTCTAGAGTGGAGTTGCTAAAATGAGGCCTCATAAAATCAACTCCGATCTAGACGGCTCACTAGTGAATCAGCTAGAATGGAGTTGATTTTTTGAGAACCACAAAAAATCAACTCCAAACTACACTGTGTTCCAAATTATTATGCAAATTGGATTTAAGTGTCATAAAGATTTAATTGTTTTGTTTTTCAAATAAACTCATGGATGGTATTGTATCTCAGGGCTCAATGGATCACTGAAATCAATCTTAAACACATGTGATAATTAGTTTTCCTGTTGATTCAAATTTAAGGAAAACTACTTAAAAATGATGTTCCACATTATTAAGCAGGCCACAATTTTCAAGTAACATAGGAAAGAAAAAGGATCTCTGCTTCCTAAAAGCATCAAATAGTGCCATCAATGCCTTGGTCAAGGGATGAAAACATTAGATATTTCCCTAAAACTTAAGCGTTATCATTGTACTGTTAAGAGATTTGTGGCTGAATCTGAGCACAGACGTGTTCGTGCTGATAAAGGTATAATGAGGAAGGTTTCTGCCTGACAAATTCATGGGATTAAGAGAGCAGCTGCCAAAATACCATTACAAAGCAGCAAACAGTTATTTGAAGCTGCTGATGCCTCTGGAGTCCCTCAAACCTCAAGGTGTAGGATCCTTCAAAGGCTTGCTGTGGTGCATAAACCTACAGTAATATTCAGCCACCCTTAAACAGTGTTCACAAGCAGAAATGGTTAAAGTGGGCCCAGACATACATGAACACTAATTTCCAAATAGTTTTGTTTACTGATGAGTGTCAAGCAACCCTGGATTGTCCAGATGGCTGGTGGAGGCCACAATGTCCCAACAAGGCTGCAACATCAGCAAGGAGGTGGAGGAGTCACATTTCGGGCCAGAATCACAAGGGAAACAGCTGGTAGGACGCTTTAAGGTTCCTGAAGGTGTGAAAATGACCTCTGCAAAGTATTTAGAGTTTCTGACTGACAACTTTCTTCCATGGTCTAAAAAGCAGAAACGTGCCTTCAGGAGCAAAATCATCTTCATGCATGACAATGCCTCATCTCATGCTGCAAAGAATACCTCTGAGTCATTGGCTGCTATGGGCATAAAAGGAGATAAACTCAGGGTGTGGCCACCATCTTCCCCTGACCTCAACCCTATAGAGAACCTTTGGAGTATCATCAAGCAAAGGATCTATGAGGGTGGGAGGCAGTTCACATCAAAACAGCGGCTCTGGGAGGCTATTCTGACTTCATACAAAGAAATACAAGCAGAAACTCTCCAAAAACTCACAAGTTCAATGGATGCAAGAATTGTGAAGGTGATATCAAAGAAGGGGTCCTATGTTAACATGTAACTTGGCCTGTTAGGAGGTTTTGGAGCTAAATAGCTGTTTTGTTCAGTGAATGTGACCTCCTAATGCTGCAAATTCCACAAATGAGCATTTTCAGTTCTTTAAAACATATCTTCTTCTTTATTCTTTTTTTTTTATATATATATAGTGCTAACATATTCCGCAGCGCTTTACACTTTTGCACACATTATCATCGCTGTCCCCGTTGGGGCTCACAATCTAAATGCCCTATCAGTATGTCTTTGGAATATCAAATGTATAGAAATTCTACTGTGCCTAATAATTTGGAACAGTGCATTTTCAGTTTTTATTTATTTTGGAGATTATACTGTTATCATTGGGAGGTTTCTTCAATAAAATTCGATGTATAATCTAACGGGTGATGACTTTTATTAGACTGACTGTCATTTGCACCGACCATTTAGGAAAATCCGAGAAAAATATAATTTGCATAATAATTTGGAACACAGTGTAGACGCAACCTTGTCTGCATTGTGGAGAGCAGAGCAAAGTACTGCAGTGCGCAGGCGCCGGGAAAGGTCAGAGAGGCCTGGAACCTGCGCACTGCAGTACTTTGCTCTGCCCTCAACAGGGCAGACAAAGTGCGCCGGTGCCGCAGCATGAAGACAAGAAGAGGACGTGATCGTAAGAAGATAAGGGGCCCAGGACCGCACCGCAACGCCCATCGGACCGCCCGCCCAGGTGATATGTGATTATAATCTAACCTCTTTTTCTCATCTTTCAGGATACATCAGGGGCTTATCTACAGCATTCCAGAAGGCTGCAGATAAGCCCCTGATGCTGGTGGGCTTAGCTCATCTTCGATTATGGGGGCGACAGGTTCCCTTTAACCTCCAGAGAGCTCAACCAGACCACACAAGCGTGCATTAAACCTCCCCTCCTCTCGCGGAGCCCCACAGACGTGCAATAACCATCCCCAAAACTCACAGATCACACAAACATTAATTCCCCAAATCTCACTAAATAGCCCCAATTATCACGCTCCCTCAACCAGAAGTCTAGGAAAACAGCAACCCGTTAATAAACACTCCTGTTTCTCTCTGAGACCACTAATCTTGCCCCCTCGTGCTCACCTACTCCGGCATCAGAGCAGAGGGCTCATGGTAATGGGCACTGCCAATCAATGGGCACATGGGCACTGCCAATCAATGAGAAAAAAACTAATATCATGGTGTTCCAGAAATGAAAGCAGAAACCCACTGGCCATCCTACCTTTATGATAGACAACCGTTCACCTACAGAAACCAACAGGTACACCTACCTAGGTCTAGAACTCAGCCAGTCAGGGAGCTTCAAGCAAGCCATAGAGTTACTAAAAGACAAGGCATCCAAAGCCTTCTATGCCATCAAAAGGCGTCTGTACCATCTCAAGGCACCAGTAACCGTCTGGCTAAAAATCTTTGACTCCATCATTGCCCCAATCCTTCTGTACGGTAGTGAGGTCTGGGGCCCAGTCTCATACCCATACCCAAACTGGTCAAAGTGGGACGCTCGGCCGACAGAAATATTCCACCTAGAGGTCTGCAAGCATCTTCTCCAAGTCCATCGGAGCACATCAAATAGCTCCTGCCGAGCAGAGCTGGGCAGATTCCCACTACACATCGCAATAAAGAAGAAGGCACTGTCATTCAAGGCTCATCTACAAAGTAACAGTCCCAGCTCCTACCATCACAAAGCCTTCCTACACCAGGAAGCCTCCCAAGAAAAAGTACCCAAAGCCAGTCTGACCAAGCCATCAACCTACATGGCCTGACAAAAGGTGAAATCCAGAAGATGGTACACAAAGTCAAAGACGAATATCTCAGCATCTGGAGGAACAACATAAACAAATCCAAGAAACTGACAAGATACCAGAATCTACAGAGAGAGTACAAACTGGCCCCATATCTAGAGAAACTAGAAAACCCCAAAGATCGACAGATCCTGAGCCGGTACAGACTGAGTGCCCACAGCCTACTCATCGAATCCGGGTGGCACTGACAGAACTACAAGCCCCGAGAGAGCAGACTCTGCCAGCAGTGCCCCCAGGAGGCCGTGGAGGATGAGGCCCACTTCCTGCTGAGGAGCCCCAAATACTCCGCAGTGATGGACACTCACTTCAAGAGACTGTCTGATCTCCTCCCAGACTTCACCTCCATGGAGGAGGAAGAGAAACTGCCGATAATACTGAGGGAAGAGAAAAGTGCAGTGGTCATAGCAGCGGAATATGTCAGTGCCTGCCACAGACTAAGGCCGGTTTCACTTTTGCGGTTGTGTCCGCAGCGTTTCTTCCGCAATTATCTGCATGCGTTGTGTTTTCCTATATTTAACATTAGGGACACGTGTCTGCGATCGGTTGCATTTTGCCGTGTTGGACAACGCATGCGTCGTTTCTGTCGGCTGCGATTTGGCACGGTAAGGCCGATTTCACATTCGCGTTTTGCTGATCTGCAGAGGGCTGCGGACTTCCTCCGTGAAGACCCACCCTCGGCCGCACCTCCGCCGCTAGCTCCGCCTACTTCTGCATGCGGCCTGCGTACCTATCTTTAACATTAGGTACGCAGTTCGTGCCGCTATATGCGGATGCCTCCGCATGCGTCATTTTGACGATGCAGCGACGAGCGTAGAACGCAGCTTGTAGAAATTTTTGTTTTTCTCAAAACGACGAATGCAGAAGCATCCGCATACAGCGGCACGACCTGCGTACCTAAAGTTAAAGATAGGTACGCAGGCCGCATGCAGAAGTAGGCGGAGCTAGCGGCTGAGGTGCGGTCGAGGGCGGGTCTTCACAGAGGAAGTCCGCAGCTAGTGTGAAACTAGCCTAAACACAGCATGTAGTAATTTTAGAGGCGTCAATTTGCCGCCTAGAAACGTATGAGGTTGTTAGCGCAAGGAATGTGGCAAAAAAACGCATTACTGTCTATGGCAACGCATGTGTACACATGTCTTTGCGTACGCATGCGTTTGATGCGCTTGCGTACTTCGGACTGCGCATGTCCAGGAACTGATTTAGACATGCCCATTAAAGACACACCCTCCTGGAAATACCAAACGCATGCACATAAAAAGCGCAAACACGTGTGACACACATGCAACCGCTGTGTTTTTTTTACCATCATGTGTAAGCTGATGCAGATAAAAAACGCTGCGTTACCAGACGTTTGCATGTGTTTCTGCATGTGTTTGCGGACGATACACTGTGGACTTAACCGCAAATGTGAAAGTAGCCTAAGAGGAGCCTGATATGTCATGGACTCTGTACCCAACACTGGACATATCCCTATCCCCCAACTAAAGAGCCTGATATGTCATGGACTCTGTACCCAACACTGGACATATCCCTATCCCCCGACTAAAGAGCCTGATATGTCATGGACTCTGTACCCCAACACTGGACATATCCCTATCCCCCGACTAAAGAGCCTGATATGTCATGGACTCTGTACCCCAACACTGGACATATCCCTATCCCCCGACTAAAGAGCCTGATATGTCATGGACTCTGTACCCCAACACTGGACATATCCCTATCCCCAGACTAAAGAGCCTGATATGTCCTGGACTCTGTACCCCAACACTGGACATATCCCTATTCCCCGACTAAAGAGCCTGATATGTCATGGACTCTGTACCCCAACACTGGACATATCCCTATCCCCCGACTAAAGAGCCTGATATGTCATGGACTCTGTACCCAACACTGGACATTTCCCTATCCCCCGACTAAAGAGCCTGATATGTCCTGGACTCTGTACCCCAACACTGGACATATCCCTATCCCCAGACTAAAGAGCCTGATATGTCATGGACTCTGTACCCCAACAGTGGACATATCCCTATTCCCCAACTAAAGAGCCTGATATGTCATGGACTCTGTACCCCAACACTGGACATATCCCTATTCCCCGATTAAAGAGGCTGATATGTCATGGACTCTGTACCCAACACTGGACATATCCCTATTCCCCGATTAAAGAGGCTGATATGTCATGGACTCTGTACCCAACACTGGACATATCCCTATCCCCCGACTAAAGAGCCTGATATGTCATGGACTCTGTACCCAACACTGGACATATCCCTATCTGCCGACTAAATAGCCTGATATGTCATGGACTCTGTACCCCAACACTGGACATATCCCTATCCGCCGACTAAAGAGCCTGATATGTCATATACTCTGTACCCAACACTGGACATATCCCTATTACCCGATTAAAGAGGCTGATATGTCATGGACTCTGTACCCAACACTGGACATATCCCTATCCCCCGACTAAAGAGCCTGATATGTCATGGACTCTGTACCCAACACTGGACATATCCCTATCCCCGACTAAAGAGCCTGATATGTCACGGACTCTGTACCCAACACTGGACATATCCCTATCCCCGACTAAGCCTGATATGTCACGGACTCTGTACCCAACACTGGACATATCCCTATCCCCCGACTAAAGAGCCTGATATGTCACGGACTCTGTACCCAACACTGGACATATCCCTATCCCCCGACTAAAGAGCCTGATATGTCATGGACTCTGTACCCAACACTGGACATTTCCCTATCCCCCGACTAAAGAGCCTGATATGTCACGGACTCTGTACCCAACACTGGACATATCCCTATCCTCCGACTAAAGAGCCTGATATGTCACGGACTTTGTACCCAACACTGGACATTTCCCTATCCCCCGACTAAAGAGCCTGATATGTCACGGACTCTGTACCCAACACTGGACATATCCCTATCCCCCGACTAAAGAGCCTGATATGTCATGGACTCTGTACCCAACACTGGACATATCCCTATCCCCCGACTAAAGAGCCTGATATGTCATGGACTCTGTACCCCAACACTGGACATATCCCTATCCCCGACTAAAGAGCCTGATATGTCCTGGACTCTGTACCCCAACACTGGACATATCCCTATCCCCAGACTAAAGAGCCTGATATGTCATGGACTCTGTACCCCAACACTGGACATATCCCTATTCCCCGACTAAAGAGCCTGATATGTCATGGACTCTGTACCCCAACACTGGACATATCCCTATTCCCCGACTAAAGAGCCTGATATGTCATGAACTCTGTACCCCAACACTGGACATATCCCTATTCCCCGACTAAAGAGCCTGATATGTCATGGACTCTGTACCCCAACACTGGACATATCCCTATCCCCGACTAAAGAGCCTGATATGTCCTGGACTCTGTACCCCAACACTGGACATATCCCTATCCCCAGACTAAAGAGCCTGATATGTCATGGACTATGTACCCCAACATTGGACATATCCCTATCCCCCGACTAAAGAGCCTGATATGTCATGGACTCTGTACCCAACACTGGACATTTCCCTATCCCCCGACTAAAGAGCCTGATATGTCCTGGACTCTGTACCCCAACACTGGACATATCCCTATCCCCAGACTAAAGAGCCTGATATGTCATGGACTCTGTACCCCAACACTGGACATATCCCTATTCCCCGACTAAAGAGCCTGATATGTCATGGACTCTGTACCCAACACTGGACATATCCCTATCCCCGACTAAAGAGCCTGATATGTCATGGCCTCTGTACCCAACACTGGACATATCCCTATTCCCCGACTAAAGAGCCTGATATGTCATGGACTCTGTACCCAACACTGGACATATCCCTATCCCCGACTACATAGCCTGATATGTCATGGACTCTGTATCCAACACTGGACATATCCCTATCCCCGACTAAAGAGCCTGATATGTCATGGACTCTGTACCCAACACTGGACATATCCCTACCCCCGACTACAGAGCCTGATATGTCATGGACTCTGTACCCAACACTGGACATATCCCTATCCCCCGACTAAAGAGCCTGATATGTCCTGGACTCTGTACCCCAACACTGGACATATCCCTATTCCCTGACTAAAGAGCCTGATATGTCATGAACTCTGTACCCCAACACTGGACATATCCCTATCCCCGACTAAAGAGCCTGATATGTCCTGGACTCTGTACCCCAACACTGGACATATCCCTATCCCCAGACTAAAGAGCCTGATATGTCATGGACTCTGTACCCCAACACTGGACATATCCCTATTCCCCGACTAAAGAGCCTGATATGTCATGGACTCTGTACCCCAACACTGGACATATCCCTATTCCCCGACTAAAGAGCCTGATATGTCATGAACTCTGTACCCCAACACTGGACATATCCCTATTCCCCGACTAAAGAGCCTGATATGTCATGGACTCTGTACCCCAACACTGGACATATCCCTATCCCCGACTAAAGAGCCTGATATGTCCTGGACTCTGTACCCCAACACTGGACATATCCCTATCCCCAGACTAAAGAGCCTGATATGTCATGGACTATGTACCCCAACATTGGACATATCCCTATCCCCCGACTAAAGAGCCTGATATGTCATGGACTCTGTACCCAACACTGGACATTTCCCTATCCCCCGACTAAAGAGCCTGATATGTCCTGGACTCTGTACCCCAACACTGGACATATCCCTATCCCCAGACTAAAGAGCCTGATATGTCATGGACTCTGTACCCCAACACTGGACATATCCCTATTCCCCGACTAAAGAGCCTGATATGTCATGGACTCTGTACCCAACACTGGACATATCCCTATCCCCGACTAAAGAGCCTGATATGTCATGGCCTCTGTACCCAACACTGGACATATCCCTATTCCCCGACTAAAGAGCCTGATATGTCATGGACTCTGTACCCAACACTGGACATATCCCTATCCCCGACTACATAGCCTGATATGTCATGGACTCTGTATCCAACACTGGACATATCCCTATCCCCGACTAAAGAGCCTGATATGTCATGGACTCTGTACCCAACACTGGACATATCCCTACCCCCGACTACAGAGCCTGATATGTCATGGACTCTGTACCCAACACTGGACATATCCCTATCCCCCGACTAAAGAGCCTGATATGTCCTGGACTCTGTACCCCAACACTGGACATATCCCTATTCCCTGACTAAAGAGCCTGATATGTCATGAACTCTGTACCCCAACACTGGACATATCCTTATTCCCCGATTAAAGAGGCTGATATGTCATGGACTCTGTACCCAACACTGGACATATCCCTATTCCCCGATTAAAGAGGCTGATATGTCATGGACTCTGTACCCAACACTGGACATATCCCTATCTGCCGACTAAAGAGCCTGATATGTCACGGACTCTGTACCCCAACACTGGACATATCCCTATCCGCCGACTAAAGAGCCTAATATGTCACGGACTCTGTACCCAACACTGGACATATCCCTATTCCCCGATTAAAGAGGCTGATATGTCATGGACTCTGTACCCAACACTGGACGTATCCCTATCCCCCGACTAAAGAGCCTGATATGTCATGGACTCTGTACCCAACACTGGACATATCCCTATCCCCGACTAAAGAGCCTGATATGTCATGGCCTCTGTACCCAACACTGGACATATCCCTATTCCCCGACTAAAGAGCCTGATATGTCATGGACTCTGTACCCAACACTGGACATATCCCTATCCCCGACTACATAGCCTGATATGTCATGGACTCTGTATCCAACACTGGACATATCCCTATCCCCGACTAAAGAGCCTGATATGTCATGGACTCTGTACCCAACACTGGACATATCCCTACCCCCGACTACAGAGCCTGATATGTCATGGACTCTGTACCCAACACTGGACATATCCCTATCCCCCGACTAAAGAGCCTGATATGTCCTGGACTCTGTACCCCAACACTGGACATATCCCTATTCCCTGACTAAAGAGCCTGATATGTCATGAACTCTGTACCCCAACACTGGACATATCCTTATTCCCCGATTAAAGAGGCTGATATGTCATGGACTCTGTACCCAACACTGGACATATCCCTATTCCCCGATTAAAGAGGCTGATATGTCATGGACTCTGTACCCAACACTGGACATATCCCTATCTGCCGACTAAAGAGCCTGATATGTCACGGACTCTGTACCCCAACACTGGACATATCCCTATCCACCGACTAAAGAGCCTAATATGTCACGGACTCTGTACCCAACACTGGACATATCCCTATTCCCCGATTAAAGAGGCTGATATGTCATGGACTCTGTACCCAACACTGGACATATCCCTATCTGCCGACTAAAGAGCCTGATATGTCATGGACTCTGTACCCAACACTGGACATATCCCTATCCCCGACTAAAGAGCCTGATATGTCACGGACTCTGTACCCAACACTGGACATATCCCTATCCCCGACTAAAGAGCCTGATATGTCGTGGACTCTGTACCCAACACTGGACATATCCCTATCCGCCGACTAAAGAGCCTGATATGTCACGGACTCTGTACCCAACACTGGACATATCCCTATTCCCCGACTAAAGAGGCTGATATGTCATGGACTCTGTACCCCAACACTGGACATATCCTTATCACCCGACTATAGAGCCTGATATGTCATGGACTCTGTACCCAACACTGGAGATATCCCTATTCCCCGAATAAAGAGCCTGATATGTCACGGACTCTGTACCCAACACTGGACATTTCCCTATCCGCCGACTAAAGAGCCTGATATGTCACGGACTCTGTACCCAACACTGGACATATCCCTATCCCCCGACTAAAGAGCCTGATATGTCATGGACTCTGTACCCAACACTGGACATATCCCTATTCCCCGACTAAAGAGCCTGAAATGTCACGGACTCTGTACCCAACACTGGACATATCCCTATCCCCGACTAAAGAGCCTGATATGTCATGGACTCTGTACCCAACTGTCACGATATGGTATGAAATATCATAAGTAGTTCTCTAGCCTGTGTGGGCTAAGCCCCCCTTCTTGGAGCAACAGTTTGTAGCTGCAAATTCCTGGCTTTCCTTCTCTGAGAGTATGGGGGAAGAGAGGTTTTATTGCTCTGGGGTCGTAAATTCCAGGCTCAGAGGAAAGTCCCTCACCCCTCCCACATTCTCTAGTTCAAACTGGAAAAGTGGCTCCAAGATTCAGGAAAGATTCTTTGTTTAGTTTTTGTTAGATATTAGGCAAACGATTTAAGCTAGAAATACGAAAATATATATTTTTATTCTCACTCGGTGTATCTACACAACCCGCGAAACACGAGCTTCTAACTCCATCTGGTAAAGAAGTAGGGATTTCTCTGGAAATATGTATCCCAGATAGGACATATTTGATCTCATTAGAATGCCCACGTTAATCTGAGATGAATGAGGAGTTTGGTCTGACTCTGACATGTTTTGTAGTGAAGTTATAGAAATCAGAGAGAATAGTTTAAAGTTTAGGCAGAATGTAGAGAGAGGAGGGTCTGGATAAGCCAGCCTTTCTGTGATGTCACAGCCTTGAAAGTATAACTGGCTGCACACATCCCCAGCTGTGGCTCTGCTAGATTTCTTCCTGACTTCTTGTCCTCTCCTGAAGCCAGCAGCATCCCATGGACTGGGATATATGGAGACTGCCCTAGCCTGGTTGCCTGTCATGCTTTGAACATGTAAGTGTTGCTTTTTCTCATTTATTCCCTTTATGTTATAATTACCCTTGTACATATTGGCAATTGTCTCATTTGTAACTTCTTTATAAACTATTTTTTCATAAAGCACTGCCTAATTAATTTCAATGGAATATACTATTATATATTAGTTCGTTCATCCATGCTCTAAACTTACCCTGTCTTCTGAAGTGAAATACGCTACTGTTACTGTTGTGTTAGCTTCGGACCCGTTTAATCGAAGCTGGTGGCAGCGAGAAGTGTGCAGACTTTTGGGTTATGTTGTAGCGGCTGCGACGTTAATAATTATTGTTCCTGCCTGAGTGGGAGTAGTTATCGCGTCGCTGCAGCGTGCCCAATAGCCAGTACATAGCAGGCAGTCTGTCTGGCGACTAATTACCCAGGGTGCAGTACCTAATCTGACCTGAGAGTAAGGGGGGCGCCAGAGAGCTGCAAGTGTTAAGTGGAACTGTAAGCGGGATATACATAAATCCCTGCAGTTCGTGGTATATAGAAAAGCAGTGGGATACCTAGAATAAGCCCCTGCTGTAAGCAAGAGGTCAATAGCCTTGTGTGTGGTTTTTTCATCACATTGTTAGCAGTGGAGGGATAACTAAGATAAGCCCCCCTGCACATGTGATAGCCGTCTGTTGGCCTAAAGTCACCTCAATCCGTGACGTAGGGGTGACGGTCACGGTGTGAATCCTGACCCATTGGTGACAGCGGTCAGGGGGAATCGTGACAATTGGTGGCAAGGCAGTGGGATATCTTAGAGCATTAGTGATTTGGTTTGAGTAATCATTCCTCTCACTAAAAACTTGCAGAAAGTTCTTGCGAGGACTCTGCGCAAATAAGTTTGGAGAACGAACTCAGTGCTTTTTAGTTGTGAGACAATTGCGTACTGGTAATTATCCCCTCCCTTTCTCTTCGTTTTTCTATCCTATCTTTTATTTGGCAACCATGGTTGTGCTGGGAGAAACCTTCTATGAGCAGCAGACCATAGACATCCTTGTCGCCTTATGCAAGTCACAGCACATTGACTTTGCAAGCAAAAACAAAGCCCAACTGGTCGCAGATCTGGTGCAATGGGAAGCCGCTCGAGACCAATCTCAGAGCTCAGAGGCCGCAGAAGCCAGCACCAGCGAACATGGTGCTGCAGCAGAGGTCCACCCACTGAATGCTGGCCCTGTTAGCAATCCGGGCGAATTGGACCCCAACCTGCAGGCGGCCTTGAAAGAATTCCCCACTGACGACCATGAGGGACGTCGGCAGCTGATTCAGCAATACCGGCAAGAGGCCCGAGCTGAGCGAGAGGCCCGAGCTGAGCGAGAGGCCCAGGCCCAGCAAGCGGAGCGGGAGTACCAGCTGCAGATGGCCCGACTGCAAATGCAGGGGTCGTCCCAGTCCAGCCGTGAGCCCAGCAGCGCTCAGATGCCTAAACCCCGGCCCGATCACTTCCCTGTTATGGAGAAGGACGGAGACTTGGACACTTTTCTGCGGGCCTTTGAGAAAGCCTGCAGACAGTACCGGCTGCCTACAGATGAATGGGCCCGATACCTGACACCAGGGCTGAGAGGTAAAGCTCTGGAGGCGTTTGCTGCCCTCCCTCAAGAACAAGATGGAGACTATGAGGCCATCAAGCAGGCCCTGATAGCAAAGTACCAGCTTACTCCCGAGGTGTACCGTAGAAAGTTCCGGACCCTCCAACGTGGCCCACACGACAGTTACAGTGATATGGTGCATGGACTGGGGACCCACTTTGACCAGTGGACCCAAGGACTGTCAGTGACCACCTTTGCGCAGCTGCGAGACCTGATGATCAAAGACCAGTTCTTTCATCTTTGCCCAGCTGAGGTGCGACAGTTCGTGATGGACAGAGAACCCAAAGACGTGACGAAAGCAGCGCAGATTGCCGATGCCTATGAGGCCAACCGTAGATCGGAAGTGCGGAAGCCAGTCACCACCAGCTGGAGAGGGGGTAAGCCTGCAACCAACGCCAGTACCCCTGCCAGCCAACACACCCGAGGTCCTGGCCCTGTGGCCAACAGCACCAGACCTACCACCGAACCTCGCGCGTGTTACACCTGCAAGCGGCCTGGGCATATCAGTACCTTCTGTCCAGACAGGCCGAAGAACCCCCCAGCCAAGGCCCCAGGGCCTAATGCAGCAGTTCTTTTGGTGGGTGGTGTGGTTGGGAGGGTGTGTGACAACGTACAGCCCGTCACTGTGGGGGGCCATGTTGCTACAGGCCTCAAGGACACCGGGGCTGAACGAACCCTCATCCGACCCGAACTGGCGGCCCCTGAAGAAATCATTCCGGGGAAAACCCTAACTGTCACTGGGATTGGGGGCATCAGCTGTCCCTTACCGATGGCCCGGGTTTTTATTGATTGGGGTGCTGGGAGCGGGGTGAAGGAAGTGGGGCTGTCGGATAATTTGCCCACTGATGTTTTGTTGGGGACTGATTTGGGGAGGATGTTTGCATACTACGTCCCTGACACCCCTTCCCAATCTACTAATGAGGGTAAAGTTAACCCTGATGATGATGATGATGATGATGGGAAATCGCATGTGTTACCTGACCATGCTTTATCTTGTAATGATGCATCTAATAACCATTTTTTCCCTAGGATTGATGGTGAAAATGTTGTACCTGTGCCAGCGGAACCTGATAATGATTTTTCTGTGAAGGTTAATGTGTCCATAGGTACAGGCGTGCCCAGCCACGTCGCTCTGCGGAGTGAGACGGCTGAGGAACCCCTAACAGGGGCAAGTGTCGGTGCTACAGGAAATGGGGAGATGCATGGGAACCGTGAGGAAGGTGATGCCATGAAAGTGACCAGTGCCACCGAGGAAGGTAACTGGCCCATAAGTAGCACTGCCCCTGGAGTGTTGGGGGTGGATGGGGAGGTAGAGCCCATAGCAGCGCCGGCTGATGGGCCTGTAGAAACCCCCGGGGAGACAGCCTACGTAGCTGCTGTCACCCGCAGTCAGAGTGCCCGGAACGCAGATAACTGTCTGCCTTCCGGACCCTCCTCAGTCATCACGGTGACTGAACCAGAGGTGGACCCAGAGCAGGTCCAAGAGGGTTCCCGTGGGGAAGGGACCCTGACGTCGCTTCTGGCTTCCCATAGCCAGGAGTTTCAGGCCGCTCTGCACACAGATGCGAGCCTAGAGAGTTTGAGACAACTTGCCGGGACGCCCTTCTCCGAGACTGATAAGGAGAAGGTGTTCTGGGAACAAGGAAGGTTGTACCGGGAGACAGTACCCGGAGAATCACAAAAGGAGTGGTTGAGGGAAAGACAGCTGGTCGTCCCACAGCAATTCCGGGGTGAGTTGTTGCGGATTGCCCATGAGATCCCGCTAGCTGGACACTTGGGGATCAGCCAAACTAAGGCCCGGCTGTCTCAACACTTCTATTGGCCTAAGATGGGGACAGATGTGTCAAACTACTGCCGCTCCTGTGTCACCTGTCAAAGGGTGGGGAAAGCGGGGCCTGCTATTAAGGCTCCCCTGATCCCTTTGCCAGTGATAGAGGAGCCTTTCCAGAGGATCGCGGTGGACATTGTGGGCCCGCTGGCCGTCCCCAGCAGCTCTGGAAAGCAATACATCCTTACTGTGGTAGACTACGCTACCCGGTACCCAGAGGCAGTAGCTCTGTCGTCAACTAGGGCAGATAAGGTGGCGGATGCCCTGTTGGCCATCTTTTCACGTGTAGGATTTCCCAGGGAAATGCTTACTGATCAAGGGACCCAATTTATGTCTCGCCTAATGGAGGCTCTCTGTAAGAGAATGCAGGTGAAGCACCTGGTATCGAGTGCGTATCACCCACAGACCAATGGCTTGTGTGAACGCTTCAATGGTACCCTCAAACAGATGCTACGCATGCTGGTTGAGACCCAATGGCGTGACTGGGAGCGGTACCTCCCACACCTGCTATTCGCTTACCGAGAGGTTCCGCAGGCCTCGACGGGGTTCTCCCCCTTCGAGCTCCTGTACGGCAGGCGAGTCCGGGGACCCCTTGGGTTGGTAAGAGAATCCTGGGAAGAGGAGCCGAACCCTTCTGAAGTGTCCATAGTGGAGTATGTCATGCGCTTCCGTGACAAGATGCAGACCTTGACGCAGTTGGTGCATGACAACATGACGCAGGCTCAGGCTGATCAGAAGCACTGGTACGACCAGAACGCCCGGGAGCGGACCTACCACGTGCAAAAGGTGTGGGTGCTGGTCCCCGTACCAACGGATAAGCTTCAGGCAGCCTGGGAGGGCCCGTACGTCGTCCACCAACAGCTCAACCCGGTCACTTACGTGGTCACGCTTGACCACGCTCGGGGTAGGCGAAAGGCCTTTCACGTCAACATGATGAAGGCTCATCACGAACGTGAACCTTTCGTCCTCCCGGTCTGCAGCTTGCCCGAAGACGGTGAGGAAGACACCCTCCTGGACATGCTGGCCCAAGCCAAGGCCAATGGGTCCATCGAGGATGTGGAGGTAAGCGCCTCGTTAACTGAACCCCAGCGGGTACAGTTGCAAACCACACTGGAACCTTTCCGGGTCGTGTTCTCCAACCGACCTGGGAGGACTGAGTTAGCAGTCCACGAGGTGGACACCGGGAATCACGCCCCACTACGGCGAACACCCTATCGAATCTCTGACCAGGTGCAGCAGACTATGCGCCAAGAGATCGATGAGATGTTACAGCTGGGGGTGATTCGGCGGTCAAAGAGCGCGTGGGCATCACCTGTAGTTCTCGTGCCAAAGAAGGACCGGACCACCCGGTTCTGCGTGGACTACAGGGGGCTCAACGCCATCACAGCCTCGGATGCGCACCCAATGCCGCGCATGGAGGAGCTGCTTGAGAAGTTAGCTGGCGCAGATTACCTAACAATAATGGATCTGAGTCGAGGATACTGGCAGATTCCCCTGAGCCCCGAGGCGCAGGAAAAGTCCGCCTTTATCACACCCTTTGGACTGTACGAGTCCACGGTCATGCCCTTCGGCATGAAGAATGCCCCTGCCACTTTCCAGCGGATGGTCAACCTCCTGCTTCAGGGACTGGAGACGTACGCCGTGGCGTACTTGGATGACATTGCCATCTTCAGTCCCTCCTGGAAGGAACACCTGCAGCATCTCGAGGAGGTGCTCAGGCGAATTCACCAAGCAGGACTGACCATCAAGCCGGGAAAGTGTCAGATGGGCATGAGGGAGGTTCACTACCTGGGGCACCGGGTAGGCGGGAACACCCTGAAGCCAGAGCCTGACAAAGTGGGAGTGATCGTGAACTGGCCCACTCCCGTGACCAAGAAACAGGTGATGTCCTTCTTGGGCACTGCGGGGTACTATAGGCGCTTCGTAAAGCACTATAGTAGCCTGGCAAAACCTTTGACGGACCTCACCAGGAAGAAGCTACCTCACATTGTCAACTGGACAGATGGCTGTGAGGGGGCCTTCCAGGCGTTGAAAACCGCACTGTGCAACGCCCCTGTGTTGAAAGCAGTCGACAGCAGTCGACCGTTCTTGGTGCAGACCGACGCCAGCGAGTTTGGCCTTGGTGCTGTGCTCAGCCAGGTTGACTCGGAGGACCAAGAGCATCCCGTGTTATACCTGAGCCGGAAACTTTTGCCGAGGGAAGTGGCCTACTCCACAATTGAGAAGGAGTGCCTGGCCATAGTCTGGGCCCTGCAGCGCTTGCAGCCCTACTTGTATGGTCACACTTTCACTGTGGTGACCGACCACAACCCTCTTCGCTGGCTAAACGCCATGTGTGGAACCAACGGCAGGTTGCTACGCTGGAGCCTTGCCCTTCAGCAGTTTGACTTCACCATTGAACATAAAACGGGCAAAGAGCATGGGAATGCAGATGGACTCTCCCGCCAGGGTGAACCTACTAAGGTGCCCATGGAGGCATACCGTGGGGTACTGCCTCCCTAGCGCACACCAAAAGGGGGAGGTGTCACGATATGGTATGAAATATCATAAGTAGTTCTCTAGCCTGTGTGGGCTAAGCCCCCCTTCTTGGAGCAACAGTTTGTAGCTGCAAATTCCTGGCTTTCCTTCTCTGAGAGTATGGGGGAAGAGAGGTTTTATTGCTCTGGGGTCGTAAATTCCAGGCTCAGAGGAAAGTCCCTCACCCCTCCCACATTCTCTCGTTCAAACTGGAAAAGTGGCTCCAAGATTGAGGAAAGATTCTTTGTTTAGTTTTTGTTAGATATTAGGCAAACGATTTAAGCTAGAAATACGAAAATATATATTTTTATTCTCACTCGGTGTATCTACACAACCCGCGAAACACGAGCTTCTAACTCCATCTGGTAAAGAAGTAGGGATTTCTCTGGAAATATGTATCCCAGATAGGACATATTTGATCTCATTAGAATGCCCACGTTAATCTGAGATGAATGAGGAGTTTGGTCTGACTCTGACATGTTTTGTAGTGAAGTTATAGAAATCAGAGAGAATAGTTTAAAGTTTAGGCAGAATGTAGAGAGAGGAGGGTCTGGATACGCCAGCCTTTCTGTGATGTCACAGCCTTGAAAGTATAACTGGCTGCACACATCCCCAGCTGTGGCTCTGCTAGATTTCTTCCTGACTTCTTGTCCTCTCCTGAAGCCAGCAGCATCCCATGGACTGGGATATATGGAGACTGCCCTAGCCTGGTTGCCTGTCATGCTTTGAACATGTAAGTGTTGCTTTTTCTCATTTATTCCCTTTATGTTATAATTACCCTTGTACATATTGGCAATTGTCTCATTTGTAACTTCTTTATAAACTATTTTTTCATAAAGCACTGCCTAATTAATTTCAATGGAATATACTATTATATATTAGTTCGTTCATCCATGCTCTAAACTTACCCTGTCTTCTGAAGTGAAATACGCTACTGTTACTGTTGTGTTAGCTTCGGACCCGTTTAATCGAAGCTGGTGGCAGCGAGAAGTGTGCAGACTTTTGGGTTATGTTGTAGCGGCTGCGACGTTAATAATTATTGTTCCTGCCTGAGTGGGAGTAGTTATCGCGTCGCTGCAGCGTGCCCAATAGCCAGTACATAGCAGGCAGTCTGTCTGGCGACTAATTACCCAGGGTGCAGTACCTAATCTGACCTGAGAGTAAGGGGGGCGCCAGAGAGCTGCAAGTGTTAAGTGGAACTGTAAGCGGGATATACATAAATCCCTGCAGTTCGTGGTATATAGAAAAGCAGTGGGATACCTAGAATAAGCCCCTGCTGTAAGCAAGAGGTCAATAGCCTTGTGTGTGGTTTTTTCATCACATTGTTAGCAGTGGAGGGATAACTAAGATAAGCCCCCCTGCACATGTGATAGCCGTCTGTTGGCCTAAAGTCACCTCAATCTGTGACGTAGGGGTGACGGTCACGGTGTGAATCCTGACCCATTGGTGACAGCGGTCAGGGGGAATCGTGACACCAACACTGGACATATCCCTATCCCCCGACTATAGAGCCTGATATGTCATGGACTCTGTACCCAACACTGGACATATCCCTATCCCCGACTAAAGAGCCTGATATGTCATGGACTCTGTACCCAACACTGGACATATCCCTATCCCCCGACTAAAGAGCCTGAAATGTCATGGACTCTGTACCCAACACTGGACATATCCCTATCCCCCGACTAAAGAGCCTGATATGTCATGGCCTCTGTACCCAACACTGGACATATCCCTATCCCCGACTAAAGAGCCTGATATGTCATGGACTCTGTACCCAACACTGGACATATCCCTATTCCCCGACTAAAGAGCCTGATATGTCATGGACTCTGTACCCAACACTGGACATATCCCTATCCCCGACTAAAGAGCCTGATATGTCCTGGACTCTGTACCCAACACTGGACATATCCCTATCCCCCGACTAAAGAGCCTGATATGTCATGGCCTCTGTACCCAACACTGGACATATCCCTATCCCCGACTAAAGAGCCTGATATGTCATGGACTCTGTACCCAACACTGTACATATCCCTATTCCCCAACTAAAGAGCCTGATATGTCATGGACTCTGTACCCAACACTGGACATATCCCTATTCCCCAACTAAAGAGCCTGATATGTCATGGACTCTGTACCCAACACTGGACATATCCCTATTCCCCGACTAAAGAGCCTGATATGTCATGGACTCTGTACCCAACACTGGACATATCCCTATCCCCCGACTAAAGAGCCTGATATGTCCTGGACTCTGTACCCAACACTGGACATATCCCTATCCCCCGACTAAAGAGCCTGATATGTCATGGACTCTGTACCCAACACTGGACATATCCCTATTCCCCGACTAAAGAGCCTGATATGTCATGGACTCTGTACCCAACACTGGACATATCCCTATCCCCCGACTAAAGAGCCTGAAATGTCATGGACTCTGTACCCAACACTGGACATATCCCTATCCCCGACTAAAGAGCCTGATATGTCATGGACTCTGTACCCAACACTGGACATAGCCCTATTCCCCGACTAAAGAGCCTGATATGTCATGGACTCTGTACCCAACACTGGACATATCCCTATCCCCCGACTAAAGAGCCTGATATGTCATGGACTCTGTACCCAACACTGGACATATCCCTATCCCCCGACTAAAGAGCCTGATATGTCATGGACTCTGTACCCAACACTGGACATATCCCTATTCCCCGACTAAAGAGCCTGATATGTCCTGGACTCTGTACCCAACACTGGACATATCCCTATCCCCCGACTAAAGAGCCTGAAATGTCATGGACTCTGTACCCAACACTGGACATATCCCTATTCCCCGACTAAAGAGCCTGATATGTCATGGACTCTGTACCCAACACTGGACATATCCCTATCCCCCGACTAAAGAGCCTGATATGTCATGGACTCTGTACCCAACACTGGACATATCCCTATCCCCCGACTAAAGAGCCTGAAATGTCATGGACTCTGTACCCAACACTGGACATATCCCTATCCCCGACTACAGAGCCTGATATGTCATGGACTCTGTACCCCAACACTGGACATATCCCTATCCCCCGACTAAAGAGCCTGATATGTCATGGACTCTGTACCCCAACACTGGACATATCCCTATCCCCCGACTAAAGAGCCTGATATGTCATGGACTCTGTACCCAACACTGGACATATCCCTATCCCCCGACTAAAGAGCCTGATATGTCAAGGACTCTGTACCCCAACACTGGACATTTCCCTATCCCCCGACTAAAGAGCCTGATATGTCATGGACTCTGTACCCAACACTGGACATATCCCTATTCCCCGACTAAAGAGCCTGATATGTCCTGGACTCTGTACCCAACACTGGACATATCCCTATCCCCCGACTAAAGAGCCTGAAATGTCATGGACTCTGTACCCAACACTGGACATATCCCTATTCCCCGACTAAAGAGCCTGATATGTCATGGACTCTGTACCCAACACTGGACATATCCCTATCCCCCGACTAAAGAGCCTGATATGTCATGGACTCTGTACCCAACACTGGACATATCCCTATCCCCCGACTAAAGAGCCTGAAATGTCATGGACTCTGTACCCAACACTGGACATATCCCTATCCCCGACTACAGAGCCTGATATGTCATGGACTCTGTACCCCAACACTGGACATATCCCTATCCCCCGACTAAAGAGCCTGATATGTCATGGACTCTGTACCCCAACACTGGACATATCCCTATCCCCCGACTAAAGAGCCTGATATGTCATGGACTCTGTACCCAACACTGGACATTTCCCTATCCCCCGACTAAAGAGCCTGATATGTCAAGGACTCTGTACCCCAACACTGGACATTTCCCTATCCCCCGACTAAAGAGCCTGATATGTCATGGACACTGTACCCCAACACTGGACATATCCCTATCCCCCGACTAAAGAGCCTGATATGTCATGGACTCTGTACCCAACACTGGACATATCCCTATCCCCCGACTAAAGAGCCTGATATGTCATGGACTCTGTACCCAACACTGGACATATCCCTATCCCCCGACTAAAGAGCCTGATATGTCATGGACTCTGTACCCAACACTGGACATATCCCTATCCCCCGACTAAAGAGCCTGATATGTCATGGACTCTGTACCCAACACTGGACATATCCCTATCCCCGACTAAAGAGCCTGATATGTCACGGACTCTGTACCCAACACTGGACATATCCCTATCCCCCGACTAAAGAGCCTGATATGTCACGGACTCTGTACCCAACACTGGACATATCCCTATCCCCGACTAAAGAGCCTGATATGTCATGGACTCTGTACCCAACACTGGACATATCCCTATCCCCGACTAAAGAGCCTGATATGTCATGGACTCTGTACCCAACACTGGACATATCCCTATCCCCGACTAAAGAGCCTGATATGTCACGGACTCTGTACCCAACACTGGACATATCCCTATCCCCGACTAAAGAGCCTGATATGTCACGGACTCTGTAACCAACACTGGACATATCCCTATCCCCGACTAAAGAGCCTGATATGTCACGGACTCTGTACCCAACACTGGACATATCCCTATCCCCGACTAAAGAGCCTGATATTCAGAAGTGAAGGACAGCATCCAATCCGGGTGAAAAAGAAATAAACACTTTATTGTGCCTTAAATGCGACGTTTCAACCCCATTGGGGTCTTTATCAAGCATGTATAACATTCAAAATGACGGCCTTATAAAGGAAGTGGATCACCACCACCTGAAGGATCCGCCTACAAAATTTACATACATAATAACTGGTGATCGTATTAACAATAAAAAACATATACAAAGTGAAACATACATAATTAAAATCTCATTGCATTCATAACACATGATCACATTGTTGGCAATATTGTTCGAGCACATACTAATATACACATGTCAGTGGTGAAAGGTAAATAAACAAAACTCGCAAGTCACTCGACGGCCTATCAGAGGACACATGGGGGCTATTGTGAGCGTGAGCTGCCTATCACTATACCCATAACACCTCAATACTTAATTAGCCAATCCATGCCTCTGGTGAAAATCCAATCCAGGGCCCTAACCCATATCGAACCCAAGCTTCGGAGCCAATCCAAGCTCCATAAACGCTTACATAGTAACACCCTCCAGGCTGACTACCGTAGTGCTACATAATCGTACACAATCGTATATAGTGACATAGGTGATAGTATTACAAGCTCCCATTACTCACCCCCGGGTATATCCAATTAACTTGCGCAAATCTGCCGGCCACACGGCAGCGCCAGACATGTAAACACATGTAGCTACGCCGACAGCCGCCGAGAGGCACGCCCATCCAGACCGGTACACGCCCCATGTATTCGAATCACCGCAGGCTCTGCATCAGCATCCGCCCTTACTCAGGTCACATGACCGACCAGCGCGTCACCTCACCATACTCACGTAAGTCCAGGACCGAGTACGCATGACCGTCGGCCCACCAGCGGCCCATGTAAACATAGCGCCGCTAGAAGGCCGACAGACACGCCCCCCGGACCCCATAGCGCCGCTAGAGAAGGCCGAAAAACACGCCCCCCGGACCCCACAGCCACACTAATGTGCTAATGTTCCATCTGTGCCCTAGCTCACACTAAAGGGCAAATGCCACTAGCTATGTGAAAATACAAAAGAAGGAGATGTGCAAATATTACGCTCCCCAGCTCAAGGTTATACAAGGAGGTCCTCATAATCACCCCTCAATCAATAAATGGGGCCATAAGTAGCTAAACTTAGCTCAGACCCGTCCTACTTGACAAACTATAATATGGGGAAGCATAAAGATGAATCATTTTGAATAATATTACGCCATATCCATGGCTATATATCCATCAAGAAAACAAAACATCATGTCCGACAGACAGAAGAAAGATCAGCCCATCAACCAAATGTCAATTCACATTCTAGAAAAAATGCAATAAGTAATATAACCATCACCACATTAAAAACAATCTAAACGGATGTGAGCCACACAGGACCATATATGGATATATCAAGAAACACATACTGAGAGATTGTAGTCAACATTTAACCCCCCAGGCTGTCGAGAACCCAACCTCGATATCCATCTGAGTTCTTTCTTTTTTAATAGTTTGACCCTGTCCCCACCCCTACGTAGAGGAGGCACGCCATCTATCACCCTAAATCGTAACTGACTGATCGAATGCCCACTATCAATGAAATGTTTAGGTATTGGTAATTCCAACATTTTGGTCCTGATAGTACTCTTATGTTTACTAATGCGGGCCTTGATTTCCATTGTGGTCTCACCCACATACGCAAGTCCACAAGGACAAACAATAAGATAAATAACAAAACTTGAGGTACACGTGTACCTCCCCCTGATGGAGTATCTCTCACCTGTGTGAGGATGATTAAAAAAATCACCCTTGATTATATTCCCACAACACGCGCATCCCAAACAGGGAAAATTACCAAATTTAGGGGGACCCAATGTCCTCTGTACCTTGGTCACTATAGGGCCAACATCGGATTTGACCAATTTGTCCTTAAGGTTGCGTCCTCTTTTGTAGGATAAAATCGGTGGCAGGGCAAATTCTTCAATGTCAGGCAGACCTTGATGCAAAATGTGCCAGTGTTTCAAAATCACGTTCTTCATCAACCCACTAGCAGTATTAAAAGTGGACACAAAGGGAATCCGCTTCTCTCTAACCCTAGATGTTTTCTCCCTTATGGCCTCTCTAGATGTCCCCTTAGCCCGTTCCATATGCCATCTAACTCCACCCACAGGATAACCCCTACTCAAAAATTTATGGCACATCTCATCCAATCTAGAGTCAAGACGTGAGTCCTCCGCCACTATCCTCCTCACTCTAAGCATCTGGCTCCATGGTAACGACTCAAGCATATTCCTTGAATGATGGCTATTAAACCGTAATAAGCTGTTTCTATCCGTGCTCTTCACATATAGATCAGTTTTTAGAGAAGACCCGACTTTGTACACCAGTGTGTCCAGGAATTGCACCTGTTCCTGAGAATATGTGATCGTAAAACTGAGTTCAGGAAAAATGTTGTTTAACTCTTGGTGAAAATCAAGTAGTTCACTGAGGTGCCCCTCCCATACCACGAACACATCATCGATGTAGCGCCACCAAGCCCGGACCTGGGGCCAAAACCGCGAGACATACACGTACTGGTCCTCGAGCACCGCCATGTAGATATTAGCATAGGTGGGGGCCACATTGGACCCCATGGCGGTACCCCTCAGCTGCTGGTAGTAATCATCCCCAAAAAGGAAATAATTCTTTCTGAGAATGAACCCCAGCAGCTGGAGGACCAGACGTGCACGGTCCGGCCCCACGTCCGAGCCCGATAGCGCCACATCAACGGCTGCCAAACCCCTGTCATGCTCTATGGAGGTGTATAACGACACCACATCAAAGGACACCAACAGTGTATCAGTTGTAACATTTACACTCTCAAGTTTATTCAAAAAATCATCAGTGTCACGGATATACGACTTTGCACCTGATGCAAACTTGGACAACACCTTATCCAAAAAAATCGAAACTTTATTGAAAATGGAGTCACGGCCTGAAACAATCGGCCGGCCCGGGGGGTTAAAATAATCTTTGTGAATTTTAGGCAAAACATATATCAAAGGCCTAACCGGACAGTTGGTGATCAAATATTCCGACAGCTTAGAGTCAATCAGGCCATTGGTCAAGGCCTCATTGACTATAAGCTGTAGCTCCTTCTGGAAGCGTAATGTGGGGTCCCCTGACAACTTACAGTAAACATCAGTGTCTGACAATTGTCGTAATATCTCCGCTTTGTATTTAACAGTATCCATCACAACCACCGCCCCACCTTTGTCGGCGGCCTTGATCGTAATGGATGTGTTATTGGAAAGATTATCCAGAGCTTTTCTCTCAGCCATAGTCAGGTTATGCCGACAACGATTTCTATGTGTCTTTCTTAGTGTCTCAAAATCTTTTTCAACCAACTGTATAAATGCCTCCACTATATGGGTTCTGGTAGGTGGCTGAAAATCACTTCTGCCATATAAACCAACACCCTGTAAAGAAAAGAGATTAGCATTCCCAACATCAACTGGTCTCATTATATCCTGTTTTTTATCTGCAAAGAAAGAAGTTAAACGACACCTCCTAAAAAAAGCAAACAAGTCAGTCTCTAATTGAAACCAATCAGGTAAATTAGTGGGGCAAAACGAAAGGCCCTTTTCCAAAACACTCAGTTCAATCGTAGCAGTTAATACTGCTAGTGGGTTGATGAAGAACGTGATTTTGAAACACTGGCACATTTTGCATCAAGGTCTGCCTGACATTGAAGAATTTGCCCTGCCACCGATTTTATCCTACAAAAGAGGACGCAACCTTAAGGACAAATTGGTCAAATCCGATGTTGGCCCTATAGTGACCAAGGTACAGAGGACATTGGGTCCCCCTAAATTTGGTAATTTTCCCTGTTTGGGATGCGCGTGTTGTGGGAATATAATCAAGGGTGATTTTTTTAATCATCCTCACACAAGTGAGAGATACTCCATCAGGGGGAGGTACACGTGTACCTCAAGTTTTGTTATTTATCTTATTGTTTGTCCTTGTGGACTTGCGTATGTGGGTGAGACCACAATGGAAATCAAGGCCCGCATTAGTAAACATAAGAGTACTATCAGGACCAAAATGTTGGAATTACCAATACCTAAACATTTCATTGATAGTGGGCATTCGATCAGTCAGTTACGATTTAGGGTGATAGATGGCGTGCCTCCTCTACGTAGGGGTGGGGACAGGGTCAAACTATTAAAAAAGAAAGAACTCAGATGGATATCGAGGTTGGGTTCTCGACAGCCTGGGGGGTTAAATGTTGACTACAATCTCTCAGTATGTGTTTCTTGATATATCCATATATGGTCCTGTGTGGCTCACATCCGTTTAGATTGTTTTTAATGTGGTGATGGTTATATTACTTATTGCATTTTTTCTAGAATGTGAATTGACATTTGGTTGATGGGCTGATCTTTCTTCTGTCTGTCGGACATGATGTTTTGTTTTCTTGATGGATATATAGCCATGGATATGGCGTAATATTATTCAAAATGATTCATCTTTATGCTTCCCCATATTATAGTTTGTCAAGTAGGACGGGTCTGAGCTAAGTTTAGCTACTTATGGCCCCATTTATTGATTGAGGGGTGATTATGAGGACCTCCTTGTATAACCTTGAGCTGGGGAGCGTAATATTTGCACATCTCCTTCTTTTGTATTTTCACATAGCTAGTGGCATTTGCCCTTTAGTGTGAGCTAGGGCACAGATGGAACATTAGCACATTAGTGTGGCTGTGGGGTCCGGGGGGCGTGTTTTTCGGCCTTCTCTAGCGGCGCTATGGGGTCCGGGGGGCGTGTCTGTCGGCCTTCTAGCGGCGCTATGTTTACATGGGCCGCTGGTGGGCCGACGGTCATGCGTACTCGGTCCTGGACTTACGTGAGTATGGTGGGGTGACGCGCTGGTCGGTCATGTGACCTGAGTAAGGGCGGATGCTGATGCAGAGCCTGCGGTGATTCGAATACATGGGGCGTGTACCGGTCTGGATGGGCGTGCCTCTCGGCGGCTGTCGGCGTAGCTACATGTGTTTACATGTCTGGCGCTGCCGTGTGGCCGGCAGATTTGCGCAAGTTAATTGGATATACCCGGGGGTGAGTAATGGGAGCTTGTAATACTATCACCTATGTCACTATATACGATTGTGTACGATTATGTAGCACTACGGTAGTCAGCCTGGAGGGTGTTACTATGTAAGCGTTTATGGAGCTTGGATTGGCTCCGAAGCTTGGGCTCGATATGGGTTAGGGCCCTGGATTGGATTTTCACCAGAGGCATGGATTGGCTAATTAAGTATTGAGGTGTTATGGGTATAGTGATAGGCAGCTCACGCTCACAATAGCCCCCATGTGTCCTCTGATAGGCCGTCGAGTGACTTGCGAGTTTTGTTTCTTTACCTTTCACCACTGACATGTGTATATTAGTATGTGCTCGAACAATATTGCCAACAATGTGATCATGTGTTATGAATGCAATGAGATTTTAATTATGTATGTTTCACTTTGTATATGTTTTTTATTGTTAATACGATCACCAGTTATTATGTATGTAAATTTTGTAGGCGGATCCTTCAGGTGGTGGTGATCCACTTCCTTTATAAGGCCGTCATTTTGAATGTTATACAGGGTGGAGCACGGTAATTTGCTTTTTTGCACTGCATGCTGTGGCGGCACTGTCGGTCGAAGAGAGGGGAGAGTGGGTGTGGCTTACAGTGGCTGATGGGAGATTTGTATTCCTCTGCCTTTCAGTTGCCATCATGCAGTGGACACGTGAGGAGAGGTCATTTTGTGTTGAAGCGTATTTTTCAAATGCCCACTCGATCATTGCAGTGCAGCGTGCTTTTCGTTTACAATTCGCTGTTCCTCCACGCGGACGTGTTCCTGGACGGCAATCAATTGTAAATTGGGTGAATGCATTCAGAACAGCAGGGAATGTGTCATGTGTACGAAGGGGACCTGAGAGAAGGATTACAACACCACAAAACATCGAGAGAGTTAGAGCAGCAGTACTGCAATCTCCGAAATGCTCTGCTCGGAAGCAATCATTTGCTCTTGGCATTTCAAGACGTTCTCTCCACCGGATTCTTCATGATGAACTGAATTTTCACCCGTATAAAATGTGCGTGGTCCAACATTTGTCAGCATGGGACTATTTGACACGGCGGACCTCTTGTGAAGACATGTTAGCAACGATACCCCGTGACGCAATTGTGTTTTTTTTCTGATGAGGCACATTTTCACCTCAGTGGGTGTGTAAACAAACAAAATATGCGTTACTGGAGTGAAACAAACCCCAGAGAAGTTCACGAGAGACCTCTGCATTCGGACCGCGTCACTGTGTGGTGCGCCATATCACGAGTAGGCATCATTGGTCCTTACTTTTTTAGGATAATGGTCGTGCCATAACTGTGAACTCCGAACGGTACTTGTCTATGATACAGGATTATTTTCAGCCGGCTCTTGAGGCAATGGAACTAGAGGATACATGGTTCCAACAGGATGGTGCCACTGCACACACAGCGAGGGTTACCATGAATTGTTTGAGGCAAATGTTTCCTGGACGGCTTATCTCTTTGAGGGGAGATGTGAACTGGCCAGCACGCTCACCAGATTTAGCCCCATGCGATTTTTTCCTTTGGGGTTACCTGAAGTCTAAGGTGTATATCAACCGTCCCAACACCTTGGAAGACCTAAGGAACAATATTGAAGCTGAAATTGGCAGAATACCAGTGGACATGCTTGTTAGAGTTCATGAAAACTTCAGAAAACGTATGCAGCAGTGTGTGGATAGCGAAGGTCGACATTTGCCAGATACACTATTTAAAACCATGTAATTTAAAAATTCCATTACTGTTCAGTATAATTAAAATATAAAATAAATTTTTCTAATGATCATAATTTTTTTATTTCATTCCCAAATCAGCAAATTACCGCGCTCCACCCTGTACATGCTTGATAAAGACCCCAATGGGGTTGAAACGTCGCATTTAAGGCACAATAAAGTGTTTATTTCTTTTTCACCCGGATTGGATGCTGTCCTTCACTTCTGAATTTTGGTATGTACTCCTCCACTTGGATCCTGTGGAGTTAGGACGAGCACCACCATTTAACACGGAGTGCTGTCTGCCGCTATTTTGTTGTTTAAAGAGCCTGATATGTCATGGACTCTGTACCCCAACACTGGACATATCCCTATCCCCGACTACAGAGCCTGATATGTCATGGACTGTGTACCCAACACTGGACATATCCCTATCCACCGACTAAAGAGCCTGATATGTCATGGACTGTGTACCCCAACACTGGACATATCCCTATCCCCCGACTAAAGAGCCTGATATGTCATGGACTCTGTACCCAACACTGGACATATCCCTATCCCCGACTACAGAGCCTGATATGTCATGGACTGTGTACCCAACACTGGACATATCCCTATCCACCGACTAAAGAGCCTGATATGTCATGGACTGTGTACCCCAACACTGGACATATCCCTATCCCCCGACTAAAGAGCCTGATATGTCACGGACTCTGTACCCAACACTGGACATATCCCTATCCCCGACTAAAGAGCCTGATATGTCATGGACTGTGTACCCAACACTGGACATATCCCTATCCACCGACTAAAGAGCCTGATATGTCATGGACTGTGTACCCCAACACTGGACATATCCCTATCCCCCGACTAAAGAGCCTGATATGTCATGGACACTGTACCCAACACTGGACATATCCCTATCCCCGACTAAAGAGCCTGATATGTCATGGACTGTGTACCCCAACACTGGACATATCCCTATCCCCCGACTAAAGAGCCTGATATGTCATGGACTCTGTACCCAACACTGGACATATCCCTATCCCCGACTAAAGAGCCTGATATGTCATGGACTGTGTACCCAACACTGGACATATCCCTATCCACCGACTAAAGAGCCTGATATGTCATGGACTGTGTACCCCAACACTGGACATATCCCTATCCCCCGACTAAAGAGCCTGATATGTCATGGACTCTGTACCCAACACTGGACATATCCCTATCCACCGACTAAAGAGCCTGATATGTCCTGGACTCTGTACCCAACACTGGACATATCCCTATCCCCCGACTAAAGAGCCTGATATGTCATGGACTGTGTACCCCAACACTGGACATATCCCTATCCCCGACTAAAGAGCCTGATATGTCATGGACTCTGTACCCAACACTGGACATATCCCTATCCCCCGACTAAAGAGCCTGATATGTCACGGACTCTGTACCCAACACTGGACATATCCCTATCCCCGACTAAAGAGCCTGATATGTCATGGACTGTGTACCCAACACTGGACATATCCCTATCCACCGACTAAAGAGCCTGATATGTCATGGACTCTGTACCCAACACTGGACATATCCCTATCCCCCGACTAAAGAGCCTGATATGTCATGGACTGTGTACCCCAACACTGGACATATCCCTATCCCCCGACTAAAGAGCCTGATATGTCATGGACTCTGTACCCAACACTGGACATATCCCTATCCCCGACTAAAGAGCCTGATATGTCACGGACTCTGTACCCAACACTGGACATATCCCTATCCCCCGACTAAAGAGCCTGATATGTCATGGACTCTGTACCCAACACTGGAAATATCCCTATCCCCCGACTAAAGAGCCTGATATGTCATGGATTCTGTACCCAACACTGGACATATCCCTATCCCCCGACTAAAGAGCCTGATATGTCATGGACTCTGTACCCAACACTGGACATATCCCTATCCCCGACTAAAGAGCCTGATATGTCATGGACTCTGTACCCAACACTGGACATATCCCTATCCCCGACTAAAGAGCCTGATATGTCCTGGACTCTGTACCCAACACTGGACATATCCCTATCCCCCGACTAAAGAGCCTGATATGTCATGGACTCTGTACCCCAACACTGGACATATCCCTATCCCCCGACTAAAGAGCCTGATATGTCACGGACTCTGTACCCAACACTGGACATATCCCTATCCCCGACTAAAGAGCCTGATATGTCATGGACTGTGTACCCAACACTGGACATATCCCTATCCCCCGACTAAAGAGCCTGATATGTCATGGAATCTGTACCCCAACACTGGACATATCCCTATCCCCGACTAAAGAGCCTGATATGTCATGGACTCTGTACCCCAACACTGGACATATCCCTATCCCCCGACTAAAGAGCCTGATATGTCCTGGACTCTGTACCCAACACTGGACATATCCCTATCCACCGACTAAAGAGCCTGATATGTTATGGACTGTGTACCCAACACTGGACATATCCCTATCCCCCGACTAAAGAGCCTGATATGTCATGGACTGTGTACCCCAACACTGGACATATCCCTATCCCCCGACTAAAGAGCCTGATATGTCATGGACTCTGTACCCAACACTGGACATATCCCTATCCCCGACTAAAGAGCCTGATATGTCACGGACTCTGTACCCAACACTGGACATATCCCTATCCCCCGACTAAAGAGCCTGATATGTCATGGACTCTGTACCCAACACTGGAAATATCCCTATCCCCGACTAAAGAGCCTGATATGTCATGGACTCTGTACCCAACACTGGACATATCCCTATCCCCGACTAAAGAGCCTGATATGTCCTGGACTCTGTACCCAACACTGGACATATCCCTATCCCCGACTAAAGAGCCTGATATGTCACGGACTCTGTACCCAACACTGGACATATCCCTATCCCCCGACTAAAGAGCCTGATATGTCATGGACTCTGTACCCAACACTGGAAATATCCCTATCCCCCGACTAAAGAGCCTGATATGTCATGGACTCTGTACCCAACACTGGACATATCCCTATCCCCGACTAAAGAGCCTGATATGTCATGGACTCTGTACCCAACCATGGACATATCCCTATCCCCGACTAAAGAGCCTGATATGTCACGGACTCTGTACCCAACACTGGACATATCCCTATCCCCCGACTAAAGAGCCTGATATGTCATGGACTCTGTACCCAACACTGGAAATATCCCTATCCCCCGACTAAAGAGCCTGATATGTCATGGACTCTGTACCCAACACTGGACATATCCCTATCCCCGACTAAAGAGCCTGATATGTCACGGACTCTGTACCCAACACTGGACATATCCCTATCCCCGACTAAAGAGCCTGATATGTCATGGACTCTGTACCCAACACTGGACATATCCCTATCCCCGACTAAAGAGCCTGATATGTCATGGACTCTGTACCCAACACTGGACATATCCCTATCCCCGACTAAAGAGCCTGATATGTCATGGACTCTGTACCCAACACTGGACATATCCCTATCCCCCGACTAAAGAGCCTGATATGTCATGGACTGTGTACCCCAACACTGGACATATCCCTATCCCCCGACTAAAGAGCCTGATATGTCACGGACTCTGTACCCCAACACTGGACATATCCCTATCCCCCGACTAAAGAGCCTGATATGTCATGGACTGTGTACCCCAACACTGGACATATCCCTATCCCCCGACTAAAGAGCCTGATATGTCATGGACTGTGTACCCCAACACTGGACATATCCCTATTCCCCAACTAAAGAGCCTGATATGTCCTGGACTCTGTACCCAACACTGGACATATCCCTATCCACCGACTAAAGAGCCTGATATGTCATGGACTCTGTACCCCAACACTGGACATATCCCTATCCCCGACTAAAGAGCCTGATATGTCATGGACTCTGTACCCCAACACTGGACATATCCCTATCCCCCGACTAAAGAGCCTGATATGTCCTGGACTCTGTACCCAACACTGGACATATCCCTATCCACCGACTAAAGAGCCTGATATGTTATGGACTGTGTACCCAACACTGGACATATCCCTATCCACCGACTAAAGAGCCTGATATGTCATGGACTCTGTACCCAACACTGGACATATCCCTATCCCCCGACTAAAGAGCCTGATATGTCATGGACTGTGTACCCCAACACTGGACATATCCCTATCCCCCGACTAAAGAGCCTGATATGTCATGGACTCTGTACCCAACACTGGACATATCCCTATCCCCGACTAAAGAGCCTGATATGTCACGGACTCTGTACCCAACACTGGACATATCCCTATCCCCCGACTAAAGAGCCTGATATGTCATGGACTCTGTACCCAACACTGGAAATATCCCTATCCCCGACTAAAGAGCCTGATATGTCATGGACTCTGTACCCAACACTGGACATATCCCTATCCCCGACTAAAGAGCCTGATATGTCCTGGACTCTGTACCCAACACTGGACATATCCCTATCCCCGACTAAAGAGCCTGATATGTCACGGACTCTGTACCCAACACTGGACATATCCCTATCCCCCGACTAAAGAGCCTGATATGTCATGGACTCTGTACCCAACACTGGAAATATCCCTATCCCCCGACTAAAGAGCCTGATATGTCATGGACTCTGTATCCAACACTGGACATATCCCTATCCCCGACTAAAGAGCCTGATATGTCATGGACTCTGTACCCAACACTGGACATATCCCTATCCCCGACTAAAGAGCCTGATATGTCACGGACTCTGTACCCAACACTGGACATATCCCTATCCCCCGACTAAAGAGCCTGATATGTCATGGACTCTGTACCCAACACTGGAAATATCCCTATCCCCCGACTAAAGAGCCTGATATGTCATGGACTCTGTACCCAACACTGGACATATCCCTATCCCCGACTAAAGAGCCTGATATGTCATGGACTCTGTACCCAA
Organism: Ranitomeya imitator; assembly: GCF_032444005.1. NCBI lineage: Eukaryota > Metazoa > Chordata > Amphibia > Anura > Dendrobatidae > Ranitomeya > Ranitomeya imitator. Next base: position 113,912,960 of record NC_091288.1, on the reverse strand, counting down.
CACTGGACATATCCCTATCCCCGACTAAAGAGCCTGATATGTCATGGACTCTGTACCCAACACTGGACATATCCCTATCCCCGACTAAAGAGCCTGATATGTCATGGACTCTGTACGCAACACTGGACATATCCCTATCCCCCGACTAAAGAGCCTGATATGTCATGGACTGTGTACCCCAACACTGGACATATCCCTATCCCCCGACTAAAGAGCCTGATATGTCATATACTCTGTACCCAACACTGGACATATCCCTATCCCCGACTAAAGAGCCTGATATGTCATTGACTCTGTACCCAACACTGGACATATCCCTATCCCCCGACTAAAGAGCCTGATATGTCATGGACTGTGTACCCCAACACTGGACATATCCCTATCCCCCGACTAAAGAGCCTGATATGTCATATACTCTGTACCCAACACTGGACATATCCCTATCCCCGACTAAAGAGCCTGATATGTCCTGGACTCTGTACCCAACACTGGACATATCCCTATCCCCGACTAAAGAGCCTGATATGTCATGGACTCTGTACCCAACACTGGACATATCCCTATCCCCGACTAAAGAGCCTGATATGTCACGGACTCTGTACCCAACACTGGACATATCCCTATCCCCGACTAAAGAGCCTGATATGTCATGGACTCTGTACCCAACACTGGACATATCCCTATCCCCGACTAAAGAGCCTGATATGTCATGGACTCTGTACCCAACACTGGACATATCCCTATCCCCGACTAAAGAGCCTGATATGTCATGGACTCTGTACCCAACACTGGACATATCCCTATCCCCCGACTAAAGAGCCTGATATGTCATGGACTGTGTACCCCAACACTGGACATATCCCTATCCCCCGACTAAAGAGCCTGATATGTCATATACTCTGTACCCAACACTGGACATATCCCTATCCCCGACTAAAGAGCCTGATATGTCCTGGACTCTGTACCCAACACTGGACATATCCCTATCCCCGACTAAAGAGCCTGATATGTCACGGACTCTGTACCCAACACTGGACATATCCCTATCCCCGACTAAAGAGCCTGATATGTCCTGGACTCTGTACCCAACACTGGACATATCCCTATCCCCCGACTAAAGAGCCTGATATGTCCTGGACTCTGTACCCAACACTGGACATATCCCTATCCCCGACTAAAGAGCCTGATATGTCATGGACTCTGTACCCAACACTGGACATATCCCTATTCCCCGACTATAGAGCCTGATATGTCATGGACTGTGTACCCCAACACTGGACATATCCCTATCCCCCGACTAAAGAGCCTGATATGTCATATACTCTGTACCCAACACTGGACATATCCCTATCCCCGACTAAAGAGCCTGATATGTCATGGACTCTGTACCCAACACTGGACATATCCCTATCCCCCGACTAAAGAGCCTGATATGTCATGGACTGTGTACCCCAACACTGGACATATCCCTATCCCCCGACTAAAGAGCCTGATATGTCCTGGACTCTGTACCCAACACTGGACATATCCCTATCCCCGACTAAAGAGCCTGATATGTCATGGACTCTGTACCCAACACTGGACATATCCCTATCCCCCGACTAAAGAGCCTGATATGTCACGGACTCTGTACCCAACACTGGACATATCCCTATCCCCCGACTAAAGAGCCTGATATGTCATGGACTCTGTACCCAACACTGGACATATCCCTATCCCCGACTAAAGAGCCTGATATGTCATGGACTCTGTACCCAACACTGGACATATCCCTATCCCCGACTAAAGAGCCTGATATGTCCTGGACTCTGTACCCAACACTGGACATATCCCTATCCCCCGACTAAAGAGCCTGATATGTCCTGGACTCTGTACCCAACACTGGACATATCCCTATCCACCGACTAAAGAGCCTGATATGTCCTGGACTCTGTACCCAACACTGGACATATCCCTATCCCCGACTAAAGAGCCTGATATGTCATGGACTCTGTACCCAACACTGGACATATCCCTATCCCCGACTAAAGAGCCTGATATGTCATGGACTCTGTACCCAACACTGGACATATCCCTATTCCCCGACTATAGAGCCTGATATGTCATGGACTCTGTACCCAACACTGGACATATCCCTATCCCCGACTAAAGAGCCTGATATGTCATGGACTCTGTACCCCAACACTGGACATATCCCTATCCCCGACTAAAGAGCCTGATATGTCCTGGACTCTGTACCCAACACTGGACATATCCCTATCCCCGACTAAAGAGCCTGATATGTCATGGACTCTGTACCCCAACACTGGACATATCCCTATCCCCGACTAAAGAGCCTGATATGTCCTGGACTCTGTACCCCAACACTGGACATTTCCCTATCCCCGACTAAAGAGCCTGATATGTCACGGACTCTGTACCCAACACTGGACATATCCCTATTCCCCAACTAAAGAGCCTGATATGTCATGGACTCTGTACCCCAACACTGGACATATCCCTATCCTATAAAAGGAGTCTGATCTATCCCGGACCTCTATATGCCTCCCTCCCTCCCCCACCCCCATATTTTGGCAATGCTAACTGTACTTAGTCCTGACAATAAAGCTCATGTGAATTGAATTGTAATGTATAACGGTGGCTTCTCCCCCTGCCTTTGCTAAGTCAGAACACGCCCCCATCTCAGTATGACACGCCCCCGGCAATGACGTCACACCTAGAAGGAGCCCACACAGTCTGGCATTTACGATCACGGCTTTGCCTGCAGCGCTGGCTCCATCACTGACTACAGAGGACGAGGCTCCGCCCCCTCTCAATTCCTTTCCCGTCGTTTGAACCATCTCTGTACCCAGAACAAAAATGGCCGAATTAGACCAGCAAACTCGGCCAGTCGTGGTAGCCACGCCCACTCAGCCTTTGGATTGGTTGCTTTTCAGAAACCGCTATTACTGCGCATGCGCTTTGGTGGACCCCGAAATTTGAATTTTTTTCTGGTAGAGTGGAAGTAACGGCGCTTGTGACTGTATAGAGGTAAGAGACAGCGCTGTGTGTGAACTTTACTGCTGCCCCGGGACTCCGTGCACACGGGCCGGCCTGCGTATTACACGTGACGGTATATGTCCGCTCCATGGTCCGACATCCAGCGCTGTAGTCACAGCTGTAGGTGGCATCACCCGCTTCTGTGTACTGGGGCCGCCACCTGACCAGTGCCCAGGACGGATGTAAGATCCCGGCTCTTGCCCCTCCTCCACACACACCAAAGGTCTGCCCTGCTGCTATCTGAAGGCGGGGGCCATTACTATTACTATTCCCCCCTGTGGTCCTGTGTGGTGTCAGTGCTCTATATGGGGCCATTCCCCCCTGTGGTCCTGTGTGGTGTCAGGGCTGTATATGGGGCCATTCCCCCCTGTGGTCCTGTGTGGTGTCAGGGCTGTATATGGGGCCATTCCCCCCTGTGGTCCTGTGTGGTGTCAGTGCTGTATATGGGGCCATTCCCCTCTGTGGTCCTGTGTGGTGTCAGGGCTGTATATGGGGCCATTCCCCCCTGTGATCCTGTGTGGTGTCAGGGCTGTATATGGGGCCATTCCCCCCTGTGGTCCTGTGTGGTGTCAGTGCTGTATATGGGGCCATTCCCCTCTGTGGTCCTGTGTGGTGTCAGTGCTGTATATGAGGCCATTCCCCCCTGTGGTCCTGTGTGGTGTCAGGGCTGTATATGGGGCCATTCCCCCCTGTGGTCCTGTGTGGTGTCAGGGCTGTATATGGGGCCATTCCCCCCTGTGATCCTGTGTGGTGTCAGGGCTGTATATGGGGCCATTCCCCCCTGTGGTCCTGTGTGGTGTCAGTGCTGTATATGGGGCCATTCCCCCCTGTGATCCTGTGTGTTGTCAGGGCTGTATATGGGGCCATTCCCCCCTGTGGTCCTGTGTGGTGTCAGGGCTGTATATGGGGCCATTCCCCTCTGTGATCCTGTGTGGTGTCAGGGCTGTATATGGGGCCATTCCCCTCTGTGGTCCTGTGTGGTGTCAGGGCTGTATATGGGGCCATTCCCCCCTGTGGTCCTGTGTGGTGTCAGTGCTGTATATGGGGCCATTCCCCCCTGTGATCCTGTGTGGTGTCAGGGCTGTATATGGGGCCATTCCCCCCTGTGATCCTGTGTGGTGTCAGGGCTGTATATGGGGCCATTCCCCCCTGTGGTCCTGTGTGGTGTCAGTGCTGTATATGGGGCCATTCCCCCCTGTGGTCCTGTGTGGTGTCAGTGCTGTATATGAGGCCATTCCCCCCTGTGGTCCTGTGTGGTGTCAGTGCTGTATATGGGGCCATTCCCCCCTGTGATCCTGTGTGGTGTCAGGGCTGTATATGGGGCCATTCCCCCCTGTGATCCTGTGTGGTGTCAGGGCTGTATATGGGGCCATTCCCCCCTGTGGTCCTGTGTGGTGTCAGTGCTGTATATGGGGCCATTCCCCCCTGTGATCCTGTGTGGTGTCAGGGCTGTATATGGGGCCATTCCCCCCTGTGGTCCTGTGTGTTGTCAGGGCTGTATATGGGGCCATTCCCCCCTGTGGTCCTGTGTGGTGTCAGGGCTGTATATGGGGCCATTCCCCCCTGTGATCCTGTGTGGTGTCAGTGCTGTATATGGGGCCATTCCCCCCTGTGATCCTGTGTGGTGTCAGTGCTGTATATGGGGCCATTCCCCCCTGTGGTCCTGTGTGGTGTCAGTGCTGTATATGGGGCCATTCCCCCCTGTGGTCCTGTGTGGTGTCAGGGCTGTATATGGGGCCATTCCCCCCTGTGGTCCTGTGTGGTGTCAGGGCTGTATATGGGGCCATTCCTCCCTGTGGTCCTGTGTGGTGTCAGGGCTGTATATGGGGCCATTCCCCCCTGTGGTCCTGTGTGGTGTCAGTGCTGTATATGGGGCCATTCCCCCCTGTGGTCCTGTGTGGTGTCAGTGCTGTATATGGGGCCATTCCCCCCTGTGGTCCTGTGTGGTGTCAGGGCTGTATATGGGGCCATTCCTCCCTGTGGTCCTGTGTGGTGTCAGGGCTGTATATGGGGCCATTCCCCTCTGTGGTCCTGTGTGGTGTCAGTGCTGTATATGGGGCCATTCCTCCCTGTGGTCCTGTGTGGTGTCAGTGCTGTATATGGGGCCATTCCCCCCTGTGGTCCTGTGGTGTCAGGGCTGTATATGGGGCCATTCCTCCCTGTGGTCCTGTGTGGTGTCAGGGCTGTATATGGGGCCATTCCCCCCTGTGATCCTGTGTGGTGTCAGTGCTGTATATGGGGCCATTCCCCCCTGTGATCCTGTGTGGTGTCAGTGCTGTATATGGGGCCATTCCCCCCTGTGGTCCTGTGTGGTGTCAGTGCTGTATATGGGGCCATTCCCCCCTGTGGTCCTGTGTGGTGTCAGGGCTGTATATGGGGCCATTCCTCCCTGTGGTCCTGTGTGGTGTCAGGGCTGTATATGGGGCCATTCCTCCCTGTGGTCCTGTGTGGTGTCAGGGCTGTATATGGGGCCATTCCCCCCTGTGGTCCTGTGTGGTGTCAGTGCTGTATATGGGGCCATTCCCCCCTGTGGTCCTGTGTGGTGTCAGTGCTGTATATGGGGCCATTCCCCCCTGTGGTCCTGTGTGGTGTCAGGGCTGTATATGGGGCCATTCCTCCCTGTGGTCCTGTGTGGTGTCAGGGCTGTATATGGGGCCATTCCCCTCTGTGGTCCTGTGTGGTGTCAGTGCTGTATATGGGGCCATTCCCCCCTGTGATCCTGTGTGGTGTCAGTGCTGTATATGGGGCCATTCCCCCCTGTGGTCCTGTGTGGTGTCAGGGCTGTATATGGGGCCATTCCCCCCCTGTGATCCTGTGTGGTGTCAGGGCTGTATATGGGGCCATTCCTCCCTGTGGTCCTGTGTGGTGTCAGGGCTGTATATGGGGCCATTCCCCCCTGTGATCCTGTGTGGTGTCAGTGCTGTATATGGGGCCATTCCCCCCTGTGATCCTGTGTGGTGTCAGTGCTGTATATGGGGCCATTCCCCCCTGTGATCCTGTGTGGTGTCAGTGCTGTATATGGGGCCATTCCCCCCTGTGGTCCTGTGTGGTGTCAGGGCTGTATATGGGGCCATTCCCCCCCTGTGATCCTGTGTGGTGTCAGGGCTGTATATGGGGCCATTCCTCCCTGTGGTCCTGTGTGGTGTCAGGGCTGTATATGGGGCCATTCCCCCCTGTGATCCTGTGTGGTGTCAGTGCTGTATATGGGGCCATTCCCCCCTGTGATCCTGTGTGGTGTCAGTGCTGTATATGGGGCCATTCCCCCCTGTGGTCCTGTGTGGTGTCAGTGCTGTATATGGGGCCATTCCCCCCTGTGGTCCTGTGTGGTGTCAGGGCTGTATATGGGGCCATTCCCCCCTGTGGTCCTGTGTGGTGTCAGTGCTGTATATGGGGCCATTCCCCCCTGTGGTCCTGTGTGGTGTCAGTGCTGTATATGGGGCCATTCCCCCCTGTGGTCCTGTGTGGTGTCAGTGCTGTATATGGGGCCATTCCCCCCTGTGGTCCTGTGTGGTGTCAGGGCTGTATATGGGGCCATTCCCCCCTGTGGTCCTGTGTGGTGTCAGGGCTGTATATGGGGCCATTCCCCCCTGTGATCCTGTGTGGTGTCAGTGCTGTATATGGGGCCATTCCCCCCTGTGGTCCTGTGTGGTGTCAGTGCTGTATATGGGGCCATTCCCCTCTGTGGTCCTGTGTGGTATCAGGGCTGTATATGGGGCCATTCCCCCCTGTGATCCTGTGTGGTGTCAGTGCTGTATATGGGGCCATTCCCCCCTGTGGTCCTGTGTGGTGTCAGTGCTGTATATGGGGCCATTCCCCTCTGTGGTCCTGTGTGGTATCAGGGCTGTATATGGGGCCATTCCCCCCTGTGGTCCTGTGTGGTGTCAGGGCTGTATATGGGGCCATTCCCCCCTGTGATCCTGTGTGGTGTCAGTGCTGTATATGGGGCCATTCCCCCCTGTGGTCCTGTGTGGTGTCAGGGCTGTATATGGGGCCATTCCCCCTGTGATCCTGTGTGGTGTCAGGGCTGTATATGGGGCCATTCTCCTCTGTGGTCCTGTGTGGTGTCAGGGCTGTATATGGGGCCATTCCCCCCTGTGGTCCTGTGTGGTGTCAGTGCTGTATATGGGGCCATTCCCCCCTGTGGTCCTGTGTGGTGTCAGGGCTGTATATGGGGCCATTCTCCTCTGTGGTCCTGTGTGGTGTCAGGGCTGTATATGGGGCCATTCCCCCCTGTGGTCCTGTGTGGTGTCAGTGCTGTATATGGGGCCATTCCCCCCTGTGGTCCTGTGTGGTGTCAGGGCTGTATATGGGGCCATTCCCCCCTGTGGTCCTGTGTGGTGTCAGGGCTGTATATGGGGCCATTCCCCCCTGTGGTCCTGTGTGGTGTCAGTGCTGTATATGGGGCCATTCCCCCCTGTGGTCCTGTGTGGTGTCAGGGCTGTATATGGGGCCATTCCCCCTGTGATCCTGTGTGGTGTCAGGGCTGTATATGGGGCCATTCTCCTCTGTGGTCCTGTGTGGTGTCAGGGCTGTATATGGGGCCATTCCCCCCTGTGGTCCTGTGTGGTGTCAGTGCTGTATATGGGGCCATTCCCCCCTGTGATCCTGTGTGGTGTCAGGGCTGTATATGGGGCCATTCTCCTCTGTGGTCCTGTGTGGTGTCAGGGCTGTATATGGGGCCATTCCCCCCTGTGGTCCTGTGTGGTGTCAGTGCTCTATATGGGGCCATTCCCCCCTGTGGTCCTGTGTGGTGTCAGTGCTGTATATGGGGCCATTCCCCCCTGTGGTCCTGTGTGGTGTCAGGGCTGTATATGGGGCCATTCCCCCCTGTGATCCTGTGTGGTGTCAGGGCTGTATATGGGGCCATTCTCCTCTGTGATCCTGTGTGGTGTCAGGGCTGTATATGGGGCCATTCCCCCCTGTGGTCCTGTGTGGTGTCAGTGCTGTATATGGGGCCATTCCCCCCTGTGGTCCTGTGTGGTGTCAGGGCTGTATATGGGGCCATGCCCCTCTGTGGTCCTGTGTGGTGTCAGGGCTGTATATGGGGCCATTCTCCTCTGTGGTCCTGTGTGGTGTCAGTGCTGTATATGGGGCCATTCCCCCCTGTGGTCCTGTGTGGTGTCAGGGCTGTATATGGGGCCATTCCCCTCTGTGATCCTGTGTGATGTCAGGGCTGTATATGGGGCCATTCCCCCCTGTGGTCCTGTGTGGTGTCAGGGCTGTATATGGGGCCATTCCCCTCTGTGATCCTGTGTGATGTCAGGGCTGTATATGGGGCCATTCCCCCCTGTGATCCTGTGTGGTGTCAGGGCTGTATATGGGGCCATTCCCCTCTGTGGTCCTGTGTGGTGTCAGGGCTGTATATGGGGCCATTCCCCCCTGTGGTCCTGTGTGGTGTCAGTGCTGTATATGGGGCCATTCCCCCCTGTGGTCCTGTGTGGTGTCAGGGCTGTATATGGGGCCATTCCCCTCTGTGGTCCTGTGTGGTGTCAGGGCTGTATATGGGGCCATTCTCCTCTGTGGTCCTGTGTGGTGTCAGTGCTGTATATGGGGCCATTCCCCCCTGTGGTCCTGTGTGGTGTCAGGGCTGTATATGGGGCCATTCTCCTCTGTGGTCCTGTGTGGTGTCAGGGCTGTATATGGGGCCATTCCCCCCTGTGGTCCTGTGTGGTGTCAGTGCTGTATATGGGGCCATTCCCCTCTGTGGTCCTGTGTGGTGTCAGGGCTGTATATGGGGCCATTCCCCTCTGTGGTCCTGTGTGGTGTCAGGGCTGTATATGGGGCCATTCTCCTCTGTGGTCCTGTGTGGTGTCAGTGCTGTATATGGGGCCATTCCCCTCTGTGGTCCTGTGTGGTGTCAGTGCTGTATATGGGGCCATTCTCCTCTGTGGTCCTGTGTGGTGTCAGTGCTGTATATGGGGCCATTCCCCCCTGTGATCCTGTGTGGTGTCAGGGCCATTACTATGGGGCCATTCCCCCCTGTGGTCCTGTGTGGTGTCAGTGCTGTATATGGGGCCATTCCCCCCTGTGGTCCTGTGTGGTGTCAGTGCTGTATATGGGGCCATTCCCCCCTGTGGTCCTGTGTGGTGTCAGTGCTGTATATGGGGCCATTCCCCCCTGTGGTCCTGTGTGGTGTCAGGGCTGTATATGGGGCCATTCCCCCCTGTGGTCCTGTGTGGTGTCAGGGCTGTATATGGGGCCATTCCCCCCTGTGATCCTGTGTGGTGTCAGGGCTGTATATGGGGCCATTCTCCTGTGTGGTGTCAGTGCTGTATATGGGGCCATTCTCCTCTGTGGTCCTGTGTGGTGTCAGTGCTGTATATGGGGCCATTCCCCTCTGTGGTCCTGTGTGGTGTCAGTGCTGTATATGGGGCCATTCCCCCCTGTGATCCTGTGTGGTGTCAGGGCTGTATATGGGGCCATTCCCCCCTGTGGTCCTGTGTGGTGTCAGTGCTGTATATGGGGCCATTCCCCCCTGTGGTCCTGTGTGGTGTCAGGGCTGTATATGGGGCCATTCCCCTCTGTGGTCCTGTGTGGTGTCAGTGCTGTATATGGGGCCATTCCCCCCTGTGGTCCTGTGTGGTGTCAGTGCTGTATATGGGGCCATTCCCCCCTGTGGTCCTGTGTGGTGTCAGTGCTCTATATGGGGCCATTCCCCCCTGTGATCCTGTGTGGTGTCAGGGCTGTATATGGGGCCATTCTCCCCTGTGGTCCTGTGTGGTGTCAGTGCTCTATATGGGGCCATTCCCCCCTGTGGTCCTGTGTGGTGTCAGTGCTGTATATGGGGCCATTCCCCCCTGTGGTCCTGTGTGGTGTCAGGGCTGTATATGGGGCCATTCCCCCCTGTGGTCCTGTGTGGTGTCAGTGCTGTATATGGGGCCATTCCCCCCTGTGGTCCTGTGTGGTGTCAGTGCTGTATATGGGGCCATTCCCCCCTGTGATCCTGTGTGGTGTCAGGGCTCTATATGGGGCCATTCCCCCCTGTGGTCCTGTGTGGTGTCAGGGCTGTATATGGGGCCATTCCCCCCCTGTGGTCCTGTGTGGTGTCAGGGCTGTATATGGGGCCATTCCCCCCTGTGGTCCTGTGTGGTGTCAGTGCTGTATATGGGGCCATTCCCCCCTGTGGTCCTGTGTGGTGTCAGGGCTGTATATGGGGCCATTCCCCCCTGTGATCCTGTGTGGTGTCAGGGCTGTATATGGGGCCATTCCCCCCTGTGGTCCTGTGTGGTGTCAGGGCTGTATATGGGGCCATTCCCCTCTGTGGTCCTGTGTGGTGTCAGGGCTGTATATGGGGCCATTCCCCCCTGTGGTCCTGTGTGGTGTCAGGGCTGTATATGGGGCCATTCCCCCCTGTGGTCCTGTGTGGTGTCAGTGCTGTATATGGGGCCATTCCCCCCTGTGGTCCTGTGTGGTGTCAGGGCTGTATATGGGGCCATTCCCCCCTGTGGTCCTGTGTGGTGTCAGGGCTGTATATGGGGCCATTCCCCCCTGTGATCCTGTGTGGTGTCAGGGCTGTATATGGGGCCATTCCCCCCTGTGGTCCTGTGTGGTGTCAGGGCTGTATATGGGGCCATTCCCCTCTGTGGTCCTGTGTGGTGTCAGGGCTGTATATGGGGCCATTCCCCCCTGTGGTCCTGTGTGGTGTCAGGGCTGTATATGGGGCCATTCCCCCCTGTGGTCCTGTGTGGTGTCAGTGCTGTATATGGGGCCATTCCCCCCTGTGGTCCTGTGTGGTGTCAGGGCTGTATATGGGGCCATTCCCCCCTGTGGTCCTGTGTGGTGTCAGTGCTGTATATGGGGCCATTCCCCTCTGTGGTCCTGTGTGGTGTCAGGGCTGTATATGGGGCCATTCCCCCCTGTGGTCCTGTGTGGTGTCAGTGCTGTATATGGGGCCATTCCCCTCTGTGGTCCTGTGTGGTGTCTGGGCTGTATATGGGGCCATTCCCCCCTGTGGTCCTCTGTGGTGTCAGTGCTGTATATGGGGCCATTCCCCCCTGTGGTCCTGTGTGGTGTCAGGGCTGTATATGGGGCCATTCCTCTCTGTGGTCCTGTGTGGTGTCAGGGCTGTATATGGGGCCATTCTCCTCTGTGGTCCTGTGTGGTGTCAGGGCTGTATATGGGGCCATTCCCCCCTGTGATCCTGTGTGGTGTCAGGGCTGTATATGGGGCCATTCCCCTCTGTGATCCTGTGTGGTGTCAGTGCTGTATATGGGGCCATTCCCCCCTGTGGTCCTGTGTGGTGTCAAGGCTGTATATGGGCCCGTTCCCCTCTGTGGTCCTGTGTGGTGTCAGGGCTGTATATGGGGCCATTCCCCCCTGTGGTCCTGTGTGGTATCAGGGCTGTATATGGGGCCATTCCCCCCTGTGATCCTGTGTGGTGTCAGTGCTGTATATGGGGCCATTCCCCCCTGTGGTCCTGTGTGGTGTCAGTGCTGTATATGGGGCCATTCCCCCCTGTGGTCCTGTGTGGTGTCAGGGCTGTATATGGGGCCATTCCCCCTGTGATCCTGTGTGGTGTCAGGGCTGTATATGGGGCCATTCTCCTCTGTGGTCCTGTGTGGTGTCAGGGCTGTATATGGGGCCATTCCCCCCTGTGGTCCTGTGTGGTGTCAGTGCTGTATATGGGGCCATTCCCCCCTGTGGTCCTGTGTGGTGTCAGGGCTGTATATGGGGCCATTCTCCTCTGTGGTCCTGTGTGGTGTCAGGGCTGTATATGGGGCCATTCCCCCCTGTGGTCCTGTGTGGTGTCAGTGCTCTATATGGGGCCATTCCCCCCTGTGGTCCTGTGTGGTGTCAGTGCTGTATATGGGGCCATTCCCCCCTGTGGTCCTGTGTGGTGTCAGGGCTGTATATGGGGCCATTCCCCCCTGTGATCCTGTGTGGTGTCAGGGCTGTATATGGGGCCATTCTCCTCTGTGATCCTGTGTGGTGTCAGGGCTGTATATGGGGCCATTCCCCCCTGTGGTCCTGTGTGGTGTCAGTGCTGTATATGGGGCCATTCCCCCCTGTGGTCCTGTGTGGTGTCAGGGCTGTATATGGGGCCATGCCCCTCTGTGGTCCTGTGTGGTGTCAGGGCTGTGTATGGGGCCATTCTCCTCTGTGGTCCTGTGTGGTGTCAGTGCTGTGTATGGGGCCATTCCCCCCTGTGGTCCTGTGTGGTGTCAGGGCTGTATATGGGGCCATTCCCCTCTGTGATCCTGTGTGATGTCAGGGCTGTATATGGGGCCATTCCCCCCTGTGGTCCTGTGTGGTGTCAGGGCTGTATATGGGGCCATTCCCCTCTGTGATCCTGTGTGATGTCAGGGCTGTATATGGGGCCATTCCCCCCTGTGATCCTGTGTGGTGTCAGGGCTGTATATGGGGCCATTCCCCTCTGTGGTCCTGTGTGGTGTCAGGGCTGTATATGGGGCCATTCCCCCCTGTGGTCCTGTGTGGTGTCAGTGCTGTATATGGGGCCATTCCCCCCTGTGGTCCTGTGTGGTGTCAGGGCTGTATATGGGGCCATTCCCCTCTGTGGTCCTGTGTGGTGTCAGGGCTGTATATGGGGCCATTCTCCTCTGTGGTCCTGTGTGGTGTCAGTGCTGTATATGGGGCCATTCCCCCCTGTGGTCCTGTGTGGTGTCAGGGCTGTATATGGGGCCATTCTCCTCTGTGGTCCTGTGTGGTGTCAGGGCTGTATATGGGGCCATTCCCCCCTGTGGTCCTGTGTGGTGTCAGTGCTGTATATGGGGCCATTCCCCTCTGTGGTCCTGTGTGGTGTCAGGGCTGTATATGGGGCCATTCCCCTCTGTGGTCCTGTGTGGTGTCAGGGCTGTATATGGGGCCATTCTCCTCTGTGGTCCTGTGTGGTGTCAGTGCTGTATATGGGGCCATTCCCCTCTGTGGTCCTGTGTGGTGTCAGTGCTGTATATGGGGCCATTCTCCTCTGTGGTCCTGTGTGGTGTCAGTGCTGTATATGGGGCCATTCCCCCCTGTGATCCTGTGTGGTGTCAGGGCCATTACTATGGGGCCATTCCCCCCTGTGGTCCTGTGTGGTGTCAGTGCTGTATATGGGGCCATTCCCCCCTGTGGTCCTGTGTGGTGTCAGTGCTGTATATGGGGCCATTCTCCTCTGTGGTCCTGTGTGGTGTCAGTGCTGTATATGGGGCCATTCCCCCCTGTGATCCTGTGTGGTGTCAGGGCTGTATATGGGGCCATTCCCCTCTGTGGTCCTGTGTGGTGTCAGTGCTGTATATGGGGCCATTCCCCCCTGTGATCCTGTGTGGTGTCAGGGCTGTATATGGGGCCATTCCCCCCTGTGGTCCTGTGTGGTGTCAGTGCTGTATATGGGGCCATTCCCCCCTGTGGTCCTGTGTGGTGTCAGTGCTGTATATGGGGCCATTCCCCCCTGTGGTCCTGTGTGGTGTCAGGGCTGTATATGGGGCCATTCCCCCCTGTGGTCCTGTGTGGTGTCAGGGCTGTATATGGGGCCATTCCCCCCTGTGATCCTGTGTGGTGTCAGGGCTGTATATGGGGCCATTCTCCTGTGTGGTGTCAGTGCTGTATATGGGGCCATTCTCCTCTGTGGTCCTGTGTGGTGTCAGTGCTGTATATGGGGCCATTCCCCTCTGTGGTCCTGTGTGGTGTCAGTGCTGTATATGGGGCCATTCCCCCCTGTGATCCTGTGTGGTGTCAGGGCTGTATATGGGGCCATTCCCCCCTGTGGTCCTGTGTGGTGTCAGTGCTGTATATGGGGCCATTCCCCCCTGTGGTCCTGTGTGGTGTCAGGGCTGTATATGGGGCCATTCCCCTCTGTGGTCCTGTGTGGTGTCAGTGCTGTATATGGGGCCATTCCCCCCTGTGGTCCTGTGTGGTGTCAGTGCTGTATATGGGGCCATTCCCCCCTGTGGTCCTGTGTGGTGTCAGTGCTCTATATGGGGCCATTCCCCCCTGTGATCCTGTGTGGTGTCAGGGCTGTATATGGGGCCATTCTCCCCTGTGGTCCTGTGTGGTGTCAGTGCTCTATATGGGGCCATTCCCCCCTGTGGTCCTGTGTGGTGTCAGTGCTGTATATGGGGCCATTCCCCCCTGTGGTCCTGTGTGGTGTCAGGGCTGTATATGGGGCCATTCCCCCCTGTGGTCCTGTGTGGTGTCAGTGCTGTATATGGGGCCATTCCCCCCTGTGGTCCTGTGTGGTGTCAGTGCTGTATATGGGGCCATTCCCCCCTGTGATCCTGTGTGGTGTCAGGGCTCTATATGGGGCCATTCCCCCCTGTGGTCCTGTGTGGTGTCAGGGCTGTATATGGGGCCATTCCCCCCCTGTGGTCCTGTGTGGTGTCAGGGCTGTATATGGGGCCATTCCCCCCTGTGGTCCTGTGTGGTGTCAGTGCTGTATATGGGGCCATTCCCCCCTGTGGTCCTGTGTGGTGTCAGGGCTGTATATGGGGCCATTCCCCCCCTGTGGTCCTGTGTGGTGTCAGGGCTGTATATGGGGCCATTCCCCCCTGTGATCCTGTGTGGTGTCAGTGCTGTATATGGGGCCATTCCCCTCTGTGGTCCTGTGTGGTGTCAGTGCTGTATATGGGGCCATTCCCCCCTGTGGTCCTGTGTGGTGTCAGTGCTGTATATGGGGCCATTCCCCCCTGTGATCCTGTGTGGTGTCAGGGCTGTATATGGAGCCATTCCCCCCTGTGATCCTGTGTGGTGTCAGGGCTGTATATGGGGCCATTCCCCTCTGTGGTCCTGTGTGGTGTCAGGGCTGTATATGGGGCCATTCCCCCCTGTGGTCCTGTGTGGTGTCAGGGCTGTATATGGGGCCATTCCCCCCTGTGGTCCTGTGTGGTGTCAGTGCTGTATATGGGGCCATTCCCCCCTGTGGTCCTGTGTGGTGTCAGGGCTGTATATGGGGCCATTCCCCCCTGTGGTCCTGTGTGGTGTCAGTGCTGTATATGGGGCCATTCCCCTCTGTGGTCCTGTGTGGTGTCAGGGCTGTATATGGGGCCATTCCCCCCTGTGGTCCTGTGTGGTGTCAGTGCTGTATATGGGGCCATTCCCCTCTGTGGTCCTGTGTGGTGTCTGGGCTGTATATGGGGCCATTCCCCCCTGTGGTCCTCTGTGGTGTCAGTGCTGTATATGGGGCCATTCCCCCCTGTGGTCCTGTGTGGTGTCAGGGCTGTATATGGGGCCATTCCTCTCTGTGGTCCTGTGTGGTGTCAGGGCTGTATATGGGGCCATTCTCCTCTGTGGTCCTGTGTGGTGTCAGGGCTGTATATGGGGCCATTCCCCCCTGTGATCCTGTGTGGTGTCAGGGCTGTATATGGGGCCATTCCCCTCTGTGATCCTGTGTGGTGTCAGTGCTGTATATGGGGCCATTCCCCCCTGTGGTCCTGTGTGGTGTCAGTGCTGTATATGGGGCCATTCCCCCCTGTGATCCTGTGTGGTGTCAGGGCTGTATATGGGGCCATTCCCCTCTGTGGTCCTGTGTGGTGTCAGTGCTGTATATGGGGCCATTCCCCCCTGTGGTCCTGTGTGATGTCAGGGCTGTATATGGGGCCATTCCCCCCTGTGGTCCTGTGTGGTGTCAGTGCTGTATATGGGGCCATTCCCCCCTGTGATCCTGTGTGGTGTCAGGGCTGTATATGGAGCCATTCCCCCCTGTGATCCTGTGTGGTGTCAGGGCTGTATATGGGGCCATTCCCCTCTGTGGTCCTGTGTGGTGTCAGGGCTGTATATGGGGCCATTCCCCCCTGTGGTCCTGTGTGGTGTCAGGGCTGTATATGGGGCCATTCCCCCCTGTGGTCCTGTGTGGTGTCAGTGCTGTATATGGGGCCATTCCCCCCTGTGGTCCTGTGTGGTGTCAGGGCTGTATATGGGGCCATTCCCCCCTGTGGTCCTGTGTGGTGTCAGTGCTGTATATGGGGCCATTCCCCTCTGTGGTCCTGTGTGGTGTCAGGGCTGTATATGGGGCCATTCCCCCCTGTGGTCCTGTGTGGTGTCAGTGCTGTATATGGGGCCATTCCCCTCTGTGGTCCTGTGTGGTGTCTGGGCTGTATATGGGGCCATTCCCCCCTGTGGTCCTCTGTGGTGTCAGTGCTGTATATGGGGCCATTCCCCCCTGTGGTCCTGTGTGGTGTCAGGGCTGTATATGGGGCCATTCCTCTCTGTGGTCCTGTGTGGTGTCAGGGCTGTATATGGGGCCATTCTCCTCTGTGGTCCTGTGTGGTGTCAGGGCTGTATATGGGGCCATTCCCCCCTGTGATCCTGTGTGGTGTCAGGGCTGTATATGGGGCCATTCCCCTCTGTGATCCTGTGTGGTGTCAGTGCTGTATATGGGGCCATTCCCCCCTGTGGTCCTGTGTGGTGTCAGTGCTGTATATGGGGCCATTCCCCCCTGTGATCCTGTGTGGTGTCAGGGCTGTATATGGGGCCATTCCCCTCTGTGGTCCTGTGTGGTGTCAGTGCTGTATATGGGGCCATTCCCCCCTGTGGTCCTGTGTGATGTCAGGGCTGTATATGGGGCCATTCCCCCCTGTGGTCCTGTGTGGTGTCAGTGCTGTATATGGGGCCATTCCCCCCTGTGATCCTGTGTGGTGTCAGGGCTGTATATGGGGCCATTCCCCCCTGTGATCCTGTGTGGTGTCAGGGCTCTATATGGGGCCATTCCCCCCTGTGGTCCTGTGTGGTGTCAGTGCTGTATATGGGGCCATTCCCCTCTGTGGTCCTGTGTGGTGTCAGAGCTGTATATGGGGCCATTCCCCCCTGTGGTCCTGTGTGGTGTCAAGGCTGTATATGGGCCCGTTCCCCTCTGTGGTCCTGTGTGGTGTCAGGGCTGTATATGGGGCCGTTCCCCTCTGTGATCCTGTGTGGTGTCAGGGCTGTATATGGGGCCTTTCCCCTCTGTGGTCCTGTGTGGTGTCAGTGCTGTATATGGGGCCATTCCCCTCTGTGGTCCTGTGTGGTGTCAGTGCTGTATATGGGGCCATTCCCCCCTGTGGTCCTGTGTGGTGTCAGTGCTGTATATGGGGCCATTCCCCCCTGTGGTCCTGTGTGGTGTCAGTGCTGTATATGGGGCCATTCCCCCCTGTGGTCCTGTGTGGTGTCAGTGCTGTATATGGGGCCATTCCCCCCTGTGGTCCTGTGTGGTGTCAGTGCTGTATATGGGGCCATTCCCCTCTGTGGTCCTGTGTGGTGTCAGGGCTGTATATGGGGCCATTCCCCCCTGTGGTCCTGTGTGGTATCAGGGCTGTATATGGGGCCATTCCCCCCTGTGGTCCTGTGTGGTGTCAGTGCTGTATATGGGGCCATTCCCCCCTGTGTTCCTGTGTGGTGTCAGTGCTGTATATGGGGCCATTCCCCCCTGTGGTCCTGTGTGGTGTCAGGGCTGTATATGGGGCCATTCCCCCCTGTGGTCCTGTGTGGTGTCAGGGCTGTATATGGGGCCATTCCCCCCTGTGATCCTGTGTGGTGTCAGGGCTGTATATGGGGCCATTCCCCCCTGTGGTCCTGTGTGGTGTCAGTGCTGTATATGGGGCCATTCCCCTCTGTGGTCCTGTGTGGTGTCAGTGCTGTATATGGGGCCATTCCCCTCTGTGGTCCTGTGTGGTGTCAGAGCTGTATATGGGGCCATTCCCCCCTGTGGTCCTGTGTGGTGTCAGGGCTGTATATGGGGCCATTCCCCCCTGTGGTCCTGTGTGGTGTCAGGGCTGTATATGGGCCCGTTCCCCTCTGTGGTCCTGTGTGGTGTCAGGGCTGTATATGGGGCCGTTCCCCTCTGTGATCCTGTGTGGTGTCAGGGCTGTATATGGGGCCTTTCCCCTCTGTGGTCCTGTGTGGTGTCAGTGCTGTATATGGGGCCATTCCCCCCTGTGGTCCTGTGTGGTGTCAGTGCTGTATATGGGGCCATTCCCCCCTGTGGTCCTGTGTGGTGTCAGTGCTGTATATGGGGCCATTCCCCCCTGTGGTCCTGTGTGGTGTCAGTGCTGTATATGGGGCCATTCCCCCCTGTGGTCCTGTGTGGTGTCAGTGCTGTATATGGGGCCATTCCCCCCTGTGTTCCTGTGTGGTGTCAGTGCTGTATATGGGGCCATTCCCCTCTGTGGTCCTGTGTGGTGTCAGGGCTGTATATGGGGCCATTCCCCCCTGTGGTCCTGTGTGGTATCAGGGCTGTATATGGGGCCATTCCCCCCTGTGGTCCTGTGTGGTGTCAGGGCTGTATATGGGGCCATTCCCCCCTGTGGTCCTGTGTGGTTTCAGTGCTGTATATGGGGCCATTCCCCCCTGTGTTCCTGTGTGGTGTCAGGGCTGTATATGGGGCCATTCCCCCCTGTGGTCCTGTGTGGTGTCAGGGCTGTATATGGGGCCATTCCCCTCTGTGGTCCTGTGTGGTGTCAGCGCTGTATATGGGGCCATTCCCCTCTGTGGTCCTGTGTGGTGTCAGCGCTGTATAAGGGGCCATTCCCCTCTGTGGTCCTGTGTGGTGTCAGTGCTGTATATGGGGCCATTCCCCCCTGTGGTCCTGTGTGGTGTCAGTGCTGTATATGGGGCCATTCCCCCCTGTGTGGTGTCAGTGCTGTATATGGGGCCATTCCCCTCTGTGGTCCTGTGTGGTGTCAGGGCTGTATATGGGGCCATTCCCCTCTGTGGTCCTGTGTGGTGTCAGGGCTGTATATGGGGCCATTCCCCCCTGTGGTCCTGTGTGGTGTCAGTGCTGTATATGGGGCCATTCCCCCCTGTGTTCCTGTGTGGTGTCAGTGCTGTATATGGGGCCATTCCCCCCTGTGGTCCTGTGTGGTGTCAGGGCTGTATATGGGGCCATTCCCCTCTGTGGTCCTGTGTGGTGTCAGGGCTGTATATGGGGCCATTCCCCCCTGTGGTCCTGTGTGGTGTCAGGGCTGTATATGGGGCCATTCCCCTCTGTGGTCCTGTGTGGTGTCAGGGCTGTATATGGGGCCATTCCCCCCTGTGGTCCTGTGTGGTGTCAGGGCTGTATATGGGGCCATTCCCCCCTGTGGTCCTGTGTGGTGTCAGGGCTGTATATGGGGCCATACCCCCCTGTGGTCCTGTGTGGTGTCAGTGCTGTATATGGGGCCATTCCCCTCTGTGGTCCTGTGTGGTGTCAGTGCTCTATATGGGGCCATTCCCCCCCTGTGATCCTGTGTGGTGTCAGGGCTGTATATGGGGCCATTCCCCCCTGTGGTCCTGTGTGGTGTCAGGGCTGTATATGGGGCCATTCCCCCCTGTGGTCCTGTGTGGTGTCAGGGCTGTATATGGGGCCATACCCCTCTGTGGTCCTGTGTGGTGTCAGGGCTGTATATGGGGCCATTCCCCCCTGTGGTCCTGTGTGGTATCAGGGCTGTATATGGGGCCATTCCCCTCTGTGGTCCTGTGTGGTGTCAGTGCTGTATATGGGGCCATTCCCCCCTGTGGTCCTGTGTGGTGTCAGGGCTGTATATGGGGCCATTCCCCCCTGTGATCCTGTGTGGTGTCAGGGCTGTATATGGGGCCATACCCCCCTGTGGTCCTGTGTGGTGTCAGGGCTGTATATGGGGCCATTCCCCTCAGTGGTTCTGTGTGCTGTCAGGGCTGTATATGGGGCCATTCCCCTCTGTGGTCCTGTGTGGTGTCAGTGCTGTATATGGGGCCATTCCCCCCTGTGGTCCTGTGTGGTGTCAGGGCTGTATATGGGGCCATTCCCCCCTGTGATCCTGTGTGGTGTCAGGGCTGTATATGGGGCCATTCCCCCCTGTGGTCCTGTGTGGTGTCAGGGCTGTATATGGGTCCATTCCCCTCTGTGGTCCTGTGTGGTGTCAGTGCTGTATATTGGGCCATTCCCCCCTGTGGTCCTGTGTGGTGTCAGGGCTGTATATGGGGCCATACCCCCCTGTGGTCCTGTGTGGTGTCAGGGCTGTATATGGGGCCATTCCCCTCTGTGGTCCTGTGTGGTGTCAGTGCTGTATATGGGGCCATTCCCCTCTGTGGTCTTGTGTGGTGTCAGTGCTCTACATGGGGCCATTCCCCCCCTGTGATCCTGTGTGGTGTCAGTGCTGTATATGGGGCCATACCCCCCTGTGGTCCTGTGTGGTGTCAGGGCTGTATATGGGGCCATACCCCCCTGTGGTCCTGTGTGGTGTCAGGGCTGTATATGGGGCCATTCCCCCCTGTGGTCCTGTGTGCTGTCAGTGCTCTATATGGGGCCATTCCCCCCCTGTGATCCTGTGTGGTGTCAGTGCTGTATATGGGGCCATACCCCCCTGTGGTCCTGTGTGGTGTCAGGGCTGTATATGGGGCCATTCCCCTCTGTGGTCCTGTGTGGTGTCAGTGCTGTATATGGGGCCATTCCCCCCTGTGGTCCTGTGTGGTGTCAGGGCTGTATATGGGGCCATACCCCCCTGTGGTCCTGTGTGGTGTCAGGGCTGTATATGGGGCCATTCCCCTCTGTGGTCCTGTGTGGTGTCAGTGCTGTATATGGGGCCATTCCCCTCTGTGGTCCTGTGTGGTGTCAGGGCTGTATATGGGGCCATTCCCCTCTGTTGTCCTGTGTGGTGTCAGTGCTGTATATGGGGCCATTCCCCTCTGTGGTCCTGTGTGGTGTCAGTGCTGTATATGGGGCCATTCCCCTCTGTGGTCCTGTGTGGTGTCAGGGCTGTATATGGGGCCATTCCCCCCTGTGGTCCTGTGTGGTGTCAGGGCTGTATATGGGGCCATTCCCCCCTGTGATCCTGTGTGGTGTCAGGGCTGTATATGGGGCCATTCCCCTCTGTGGTCCTGTGTGGTGTCAGGGCTGTATATGGGGCCATTCCCCTCTGTTGTCCTGTGTGGTGTCAGTGCTGTATATGGGGCCATTCCCCTCTGTGGTCCTGTGTGGTGTCAGTGCTGTATATGGGGCCATTCCCCTCTGTGGTCCTGTGTGGTGTCAGTGCTGTATATGGGGCCATTCTCCTCTGTTGTCCTGTGTGGTGTCAGGGCTGTATATGGGGCCATTCCCCTCTGTGGTCCTGTGTGGTGTCAGGGCTGTATATGGGGCCATTCCCCCCTGTGATCCTGTGTGGTGTCAGGGCTGTATATGGGGCCATTCCCCCCTGTGATCCTGTGTGGTGTCAGTGCTGTATATGGGGCCATTCCCCCCTGTGGTCCTGTGTGGTGTCAGGGCTGTATATGGGGCCATTCCCCTCTGTGATCCTGTGTGGTGTCAGGGCTGTATATGGGGCCATTCCCCCCTGTGATCCTGTGTGGTGTCAGGGCTGTATATGGGGCCATTCCCCTCTGTGGTCCTGTGTGGTGTCAGTGCTGTATATGGGGCCATTCCCCTCTGTGGTCCTGTGTGGTGTCAGGGCTGTATATGGGGCCATTCCCCTCTGTGGTCCTGTGTGGTGTCAGGGCTGTATATGGGGCCATTCCCCCCTGTGGTCCTGTGTGGTGTCAGGGCTGTATATGGGGCCATTCCCCTCTGTGATCCTGTGTGGTGTCAGGGCTGTATATGGGGCCATTCCCCCCTGTGATCCTGTGTGGTGTCAGGGCTGTATATGGGGCCATTCCCCTCTGTGGTCCTGTGTGGTGTCAGTGCTGTATATGGGGCCATTCCCCTCTGTGGTCCTGTGTGGTGTCAGGGCTGTATATGGGGCCATTCCCCTCTGTGATCCTGTGTGGTGTCAGGGCTGTATATGGGGCCATTCCCCCCTGTGGTCCTGTGTGGTGTCAGGGCTGTATATGGGGCCATTCCCCTCTGTGATCCTGTGTGGTGTCAGGGCTGTATATGGGGCCATTCCCCTCTGTGGTCCTGTGTGGTGTCAGTGCTGTGTATGGGGCCATTCCCCTCTGTGATCCTGTGTGGTGTCAGGTCTGTATATGGGGCCATTCCCCTCTGTGATCCTGTGTGGTGTCAGGGCTGTATATGGGGCCATTCCCCCCTGTGGTCCTGTGTGGTGTCAGGGCTGTATATGGGGCCATTCCCCTCTGTGGTCCTGTGTGGTGTCAGGGCTGTATATGGGGCCATTCCCCCCTGTGGTCCTGTGTGGTGTCAGAGCTGTATATGGGGCCATTCCCCCCTGTGATCCTGTGTGGTGTCAGGGCTGTATATGGGGCCATTCCCCCCTGTGGTCCTGTGTGGTGTCAGGGCTGTATATGGGGCCATTCCCCTCTGTGGTCCTGTGTGGTGTCAGTGCTGTATATGGGGCCATTCTCCTGTGTGGTGTCAGTGCTGTATATGGGGCCATTCCCCCCTGTGGTCCTGTGTGGTGTCTGGGCTGTATATGGGGCCATTCCCCTCTGTGGTCCTGTGTAGTGTCAGGGCTGAATATGGGGCCATTCCCCTCTGTGGTCCTGTGTGGTGTCAGGGCTGTATATGGGGCCATTCCCCCCTGTGATCCTGTGTGGTGTCAGTGCTGTATATGGGGCCATTCCCCTCTGTGGTCCTGTGTAGTGTCAGCGCTGTATATGGGGCCATTCCCCCCTGTGGTCCTGTGTGTAGTCAGGGCTGTATATGGGGCCATTCCCCCCTGTGGTCCTGTGTGGTGTCAGCGCTGTATATGGGGCCATTCCCCCCTGTGGTCCAGGGGGTGTCAGTGCTGTATATGGGGCCATTCTCCTCTGTGGTCCTGTGTGGTGTCAGGGCTGTATATGGGGCCATTCCCCCCTGTGATCCTGTGTGGTGTCAGGGCTGTATATGGGGCCATTCCCCCCTGTGGTCCTGTGTGCTGTCAAGGCTCTATATGGGGCCATTCCCCTCTGTGGTCCTGTGTGGTGTCAGGGCTGTATATGGGGCCATTCCCCTCTGTGGTCCTGTGTGGTGTCAGGGCTGTATATGGGGCCATTCCCCTCTGCGGTCCTGTGTGGTGTCAGGGCTGTATATGGGGCCATTCCCCTCTGTGGTCCTGTGTGGTGTCAGGGCTGTATATGGGGCCATTCCCCCCTGTGGTCCTGTGTGGTGTCAGGGCTGTATATGGTGCCATTACCCTCTGCTGGCAGGGCTGTATATGTGCCCATTACCCTGTGTTCTGGCAGGGCTGTATATAGTTCAAATACCCTCTGTGGTCCTGTGTGCTGGCAAAGCTGTATATGGGGCCATTACCCTCTGTGGTCCTGTGTTCTGTCAGGGCTGTATATGGGGCCATTACCCTCTGCTGGCAGGGCTGTATATGGGCCCATTACCCTGTGTTCTGGCAGGGCTGTATATGGTTCAAATACCCTCTGTGGTCCTGTGTGATGGCAAAGCTGTATATGGGGCCATTACCCTCTGTGGTCCTGTGTGCTGTCAGCGCTGTATATGGGGCCATCACCCTCTGTGATCCTGTGTGCTGTCAGGGCTGTATATGGGGCCATTCCCCTCTGTTGGCCTGTATAGTGGCAGGGCTGTATACAGAAAGCATGAGATTCTATTGTTCTCTGAAGGTTATGTCTTTTGGCACCGATCAGGGCTAGAGATATAAGAATTATATATTCCGGTTGTCCATCGATGGATCTAGAACTCCCTGAAATAGCTAAAAGCTAAACCCAACGAGTGCAAAGAGCAGGTTTCTCCGTAAGCTGGTCATGAAATTACACCATGTTGACAATTAAAATAATACCCCTGATGTGGGCACCTCCTGATCAGTGTGTCTTTCGTATGCAAGATTCATACAGCGAGCTAGGCATAAAAATGGTGGCTGTGACTCTAAGTAAATGGGAGGTTTCAGCTTCTAAGCGAGGTCACCACAGGGGAAGTGCCTGGGTTTTAAGCTAGGAAATAAGTGAGTGAAGCAGCAGTGTCTTTGTCTGGGGTCCTGCTGAGAGATATGAGGTGATGCATCTGGATATATGCTCGTCATTCCCCCCCCCCCCCCCCCCCCCAGAGCACACGGTGAGTCATAAGATATGACATAATGAAATGTGTTTTTCAACTTTCATCCCATTTTATTTGTAATTGTAGTGTACATATGATATTTGTCTCTTTTATAATATCTTTGTATACCTCTGTAAACGCTGCCTACCTTTTTTGGAGTAAAATATAACATTACCAGCTTGTTTCTTCTTACTCTATAATGTATGGTCACGTCCTCTGAAGTGAATTACGCTACTAATCCTGGTTGGCTCCGGACCCGTTAATAGTTAAGAAATCAGAGCTGGTGGCAGCAGAATTTGTCCTGTGCGATTGGGAGGCTCTGTAGCGACTGGCGGCGTTTATATTGTTCCCCCCTCAATGAGAGTAGTTATATTGTCCTTGCTGCAGCGTGCCCAATAGCCAGTAGATAGCAGACAGCCTTTCTGGCGACTAAATACCCTAGGTGCAGTACCCTGACTGACCTGAATGTAAGGGGGCGCCATAGAGCTACATGTTCCAAACTGGAAGTGGGATATAGATAAAACACCTTCAGAAAGAACCAGAGGCAACCAAACAACCCCTGATCATGACAAATTGGTGTGAGTGGTGGGGATGATAAAGGTATCCTCCCTGTGAACCATGACACCAACACTTTGTTTTTTTTTCTTCCTCTAAGCAATCTCTTTAATGCCAAGATAGCAGGTTTCTGAAGACAGCTTTATAGTGCTTACAGTCATGGCCAAAAGTATTGACACCCCTGCAATTCTGTCAGATAATACTCATTTTCTTCCTGAAAATGATTGCAAACACAAATTATTTGGTAGTATTATCTTCATTTAATTTGTCTTAAATGAAAAAGCACAAAAAGAATTGTCCTAAAGCCAAATTGGATATAATTCCACACCAAACATAAAAAAGGAGGTGGACAAAAGTATTGGCACTGTTCGAAAAATCATGTGATGCTTCTCTAATTTGTGTAATTAACAGCACCTGTAACTTACCTGTGGCACCTAACAGGTGTTGGCAATTACTAAATCACACTTGCAGCCAGTTGACATGGATTAAAGTTGACTCAACCTCTGTCCTGTGTCCTTGTGTGTACCACATTGAGCATGGAGAAAAGAAAGAAGACCAAAGAACTGTCTGAGAACTTGAGAAACCAAATTGTGAGGAAGCATGAGCAATCTCAAGGCTACAAGTCCATCTCCAAAGACCTGAATGTTCCTGTGTCTACCGTGCGCAGTGTCATCAAGAAGTTTAAAGCCCATGGCACTGTGGCTAACCTCCCTAGATGTGGATGGAAAAGAAAAATTGACAAGAGATTTCAATGCAAGATGGTGCGGATGTTGGATAAAGAACCTCGACTAACATCCAAACAATTTCAAGCTGCCCTGCAGTCCGAGGGTACAACAGCGTCAACCCGTACTATCCGTCGGCGTCTGAATGAAAAGGGACTTTATGGTAGGAGACCCAGGAAGACCCCACTTCTTACCCCGAGACATAAAAAAGCCAGGCTGGAGTTTGACAAAACTTGCCTAAAAAAGCCTAAAACGTTTTGGAAGAATGTTCTCGGGTCAGATGAGACAAAAGTAGAGCTTTTAGGGCAAAGGCATCAACCTAGAGTTTACAGAAGAAAAAGAGGCATTCAAAGAGAAGAACACGGTCCCTACAGCCAAACATGGCGGAGGTTCCCTGATGTTTTGGGGTTGCTTTGCTGCCTCTGGCACTGGACTGCTTGACCGTGTGCATGGCATTATGAAGTCTGAAGACTACCAACAAATTTTGCAGCATAATGTAGGGCCCAGTGTGAGAAAGCTGGGTCTCCCTCAGAGGTCATGGGTCTTCCAGCAGGACAATGCCCAAAACACACTTCAAAAAGCACTAGAAAACGGTTTGAGAGAAAGCACTGGAGACTTCTAAGGTGGCCAGCAATGAGCCCAGACCTGAATCCCATAGAACACCTGTGGAGAGATCTAAAAATGGCAGTTTGGAGAAGGCACCCTTCAAATATCAGGGACCTGGAGCAGTTTGCCAAAGAAGAATGGTCTAAAATTCCAGCAGAGCATTGTAAGAAACTCATTGATGGTTACCGGAAGCGGTTGGTCTCAGTTATTTTGGCTAAAGGTTGTGCAACCAAGTATTAGGCTGAGGGCACTACTTTTGTCTGGCCCATTTTTGGAGTTTTGTGTGAAATGATCAATGTATTGCTTATTGCTTCATTCTCTTTTTTTGTTTTTTCATTTAAGACAAATTAAATGAAGATAATAATACCAAAGAATTTGTGATTGCAATCATTTTCAGGAAGAAACTGAGTATTATCTGACAGAATTGCAGGGGTGTCAATGCTTTTGACCATGACTGTATGTATTCTGGCCATTCTAGGAGTGCCTTACAGCCATGAGAGCAAGGGAGATCCTAAAATTGGCTGAATGGAAACTGGCAGCTGAATGCTTTTTGTTTCGCTGTCAAACGCTCTTACAGTGGGTGACCTGACTGAGATCTCATGGTAATAATCTTTCTTTATCTGCAGAATAGATGCAGCTTTGTCAGAATGGATGTTACTTCCAGCTCCTCCATTTTTACGCTACAGTCTGTAAAGGAACGGATGCGAGAAAAACTCAATGGGTCTCTGAAGGCTTTAAAGCTGCAAACTTCTCTTGCTTCAAAAATCAAGACAAAAACCTTAAGTGAGTATAAAAGCGTTGTTATGATACTTGTAGACATTAGGAGGAAAAGAAGAGAGCGCCTAGTGCAATAGAAGCAAACCTAGATTGACTGAGACAGATTTGTTTGCTGTGCAGAACTAATGATTTACTGAGAGCATCTCCAGTAGTAATATGGTGGGCTTACATTCAGGCCTTATTCATGGGAGGAGGAGGCTGTGTAACTTTATGGTGGTCACCTGTATATATACAGAAACACGTGGAGCATATAATCCACAGGGAGATTATGCAAAACTAGATGGTGGCCCGATTCTAACGCATCGGGTATTCTAGAATATGTATGTATATAGCAGCCACAGAGTATATAGCACAGGCCACGACATATTCTTGAATACCCGATGCGTTAATACAGGCCAAGCAGTATATAACAGTGGCCACGCGGTATATAACACAGCCCAAACAGTATATAACACAGCCCACGCAGTTTATAACATTGCCCACATAGTATATAACACTGGCCACATCGTATATAGCAGCCATGCAGTATATAACGCAGCCCACACAGTATATAACACTGCCCACATAGTTTATAGCAGCCATGTAGTATATAACGCAGCCCACACAGTATGTAACACTGCCCACGTAGTATGTAACACTGGCCACGTCGTATATAGCAGCCATGCAGTATATAACGCAGCCCACGCAGTATGTAACACTGCCCACGTAGTATATAGCAGCCACGTAGTATATGACGCTGCCCACGTAGTATATGACGCTGCCCACGTAGTATATGACGCTGCCCACGTAGTATATGACGCTGCCCACGTAGTATGACGCTGCCCACGTAGTATATGACGCTGCCCACGTAGTATATAGCAATGTGGGCACTATATGCATGGTTAAAAAAGACTTAAAATAAAAAATAAACATATGCTCACCTTCCGAAGGCTCCTTGAAGTCCTGGCGCCTGTGTGCGGTGCACGCAGCAGCCTCCGGTCCCAGGGTTGGTATGAGCGCAGGACCTGTGATGAAGTCGCGGTCACATGACCGTGACGTCATGGCATGTCACTCTCGCAAAGCATCCGGAACCTGCCGCTTGCACTGCTAAGGACAGCGCGACGTCGGAGGGTGAGAATAACCTTTTTTTTTTTTTTTTTTTTTTTTTTATTTGAAACATTAGATATTTTTACTATTGATGCTGCATACGCAGCATCAATAGTAAAAAGTTGATCACACAGGGTTAATAGCTGCCTTAATGGAGTGCGTTACACCGCGGTCCATTAACGCTGCCATTAACCCTGTGTGAGGGCTGACTTGGAGGGGAGTGGCCATTTTGCCGCCGGACTGTGCCCGTCGCTGATTGGTCGTGGCAAAATCAGGGACTTGGATTTCCGTGACAGACAGAGGCCGCAACCAATGAATATCCGTGACGGACAGAAAGACAGACAGACAGATGGAAGTGACCCTTAGACAATTATATAGTAGATACATTTTTTTAAAACAAATATTTAATAGTATACAAGGCAATACATAAGTAACAAAACTGTATCAATAACGGCGATTAGTTTCAGATCACAGGTGCACAAAATTGTAGTGTAGCGCCACAAGCGCAGGTAATGGCTATGAGCCTATTATCCAAATTGATACCTAAATAAAGTGACAGTGCACTTGATTAGTGTAACAACTCTGCTGGCATCACGGCATGGCCTCTCATCTCTCACACTATCTTACCCACTGCTCCAGGTCATGTTGCGGTTTCTGTTTCTAGCCACCGCCATATTCTGTGCCTCTGCCCTCTGCATGCTTCCTGGCTGTGTGTATAGGGGGGCGGCGCCTGAACTCTCTGGTTCTTATAGGAATCAGGTGCACCTGTCTAATCTGTTCCTGACCAATTACCAAGAGGCCTCCAGTATTTAGTGCAGCTCCACCCTGTGGACTGGGCTTGTGCAATGTGTTAGCTCAGTTAACTCAGCTTCTGAGTTTGCCAGGCCTTGCTCTGTGTTACTTCCTCTCTTGAGGCTTTTCTCCTTGCTTTGCCTTGATCTTGTTGTCCGTCCTCCAGGAGGCAGAATATCCTGGTCCTTGTGTCTTGTTCCATTGCCTTGTCTGTACTTAGTCTTATCTCGGTCTCCTTGTCTGTGGCTGCCTTCCCTGCTGTGTCTTTCCTTGTGTTCTCAGTCTGCTTTTGCTCCGCACTCTTGCGGCTCTGCTTGCTCTGTAGCTTTGTGGCTTTACCTCTGCTCCGCATTCCTTGTGGCTCCGCTCTGCTTAGCTTCTGCAGAAATTTCTTGCTGCAGCTCCTCTCCACATTCCTTGTGGCTCTGCTTTGCTTAGCTTGTATTGCTGCGCTATCTCTTGCTGCTATACCGCTCCTGTCAGCAGAATGCAGCTTGTTTCCCCTCTGACTGGGTTAAGGTGGGTAACATTATGTCCTACCTAGCAGGAGATGCTTTATTATGGATTTGTCCCTTCTGGGAAGCAGGGGATCCTATCGTCATGAACCTAGTGGCCTTCCTGGTGGCCTTCCGTAGAGTCTTTGACATACCTCGTCCTGTTTCTCCTGTGAAGTCTTCCCCATCTAGATCCGAGAGGCACTCCAGACGGGCGAAAACCGTGAAGAAACCTCCACGTCAAGCCATGACTGTCTGTGACCCTCCAGTTCCTCTACCGGTTAAAGCAGCTACTCAAATAGAACCCAAAAAGGCTGTCGAGTGGACTGTCAAAGTACCAGTCTAAGGCCAGTCGTAAGAAGGGCTTACTATGTCGCTGCTGTTGTGAGGAACACCTGGAAGACCTCTGTCCAGGGGATCTAAAGCTCCAAAACCTCGGGCCAGTAGGAGAGACTGCCCTTGGTGAGAATAACTCCCTTCCGCTAAAGTCTGTGTCTGTTCCGGTGCCTTGTGGGAGCTTCGGTCCTGCAGATGTGTTCAAGCTGCAAACCAGACGGAGTCTAAAGGTACCGTCACACTTAGCGACGCTGCAGCGATACCGACAACGATCCGGATCGCTGCAGCGTCGCTGTTTGGTCGCTGGAGAGCTGTCACACAGACCGCTCTCCAGCGACCAACGATGCCGGTAACCAGGGTAAACATCGGCTAACTAAGCGCAGGGCCGCGCTTAGTAACCCAATGTTTACCCTGGTTACCATCCTAAAAGTAAAAAAAACAAACACTACATACTTACCTACAGCCGTCTGTCCTCCAGCGCTGTGCTCTGCACTCCTCCTGTACTGTCTGTGTGAGCACAGCGGCCGGAAAGCAGAGCGGTGACGTCACCGCTCTGCTTTCCGGCTGACCGACGCTCACAGACAGTACAGGAGGAGAGCAGAGCACAGCGCTGGAGGACAGACGGCTGTAGGTAAGTATGTAGTGTTTGTTTTTTTTACTTTTACGATGGTAACCAGGGTAAACATCGGGTTACTAAGCGCGGCCCTGCGCTTAGTTACCCGATGTTTACCCTGGTTACCAGTGAAGACATCGCTGAATCGGTGTCACACACGCCGATTCAGCGATGTCTGCGGGGAGTCCAGCGACGAAATAAAGTTCTGGACTTTCTTCCCCGACCAGCGACAGCACAGCAGGGGCCTGATCGCTGCTGCCTGTCACACTGGACGATATCGCTAGCCAGGACGCTGCAACGTCATGGATCGCTAGCGATATCGTCTAGTGTGACGGTACCGTAAGTGTGGTTCCTGTTCCACTGCTCCAGAATCCTGTGAAGGTGTTTGGTGATTGCCGAGTCCTACTTATGAACAGTCCAGTGTCGAAGGGACAACTACAGCTCCAAATCGAAGCATTATATGTAAAGAAATTTGTTTTTCACTAGCTGACCAGTTTGCCCATCAGTCGTTCTGAGCCGGGTACTCTACTGTTCAGTCCGGTCCAAAGACCCAGCATGATGCTGCATTTTGAACTACCTAGTCTCCAGAGGTCTGTAGTTCCTATAATGCAAGGTCAGTCTACAGTGTTAACATCCTCTCCATCTGATCTGCTGGCTATTGAATCACGGTGTGCTGACCTCACTGAAGTAAAGGAAACGGTGGCGTCCTCTCCGCACACCTCCAGTGACAATACCAGTGACCAGTTCCCAGGAACATCCCTGTCACTTAAAAAAAAAAAAAATTTCTGAACTTTGGGAAGAAGATGCTTCCTGTAATGATGCCTTCGGATTCCATGTGGCAGGTGGATGAAGATGTTGAAGCTGAAGCTCTTGCATCTCTGTTCTTCACCAATCCGGAGGAAGAAATGGTCCAGTTTTGTCAAAGTAACTGGCTGATGGGGCTTGCTAAATGTATGTCTTCTGCTTCCAAAAGGCTACTTGCCGATAATACTAAGACAGAGACTTACTCTTCCTCTAAACTAGAAGAGGAAGTCAAGTTTTTTCAGGGTACCAGACTGAAGATGTTTCCTATATGTATGCCACCAGTTTCCATCTGGCTATTGGGTGAAGATCCCAAGACAGAAGTTTTCTCATCTCTGCTTTCCACCAGTCTAAAGGAGGAGGTTCAATTTTCTTGTGATGATGGGCTTAAGTTGGATCCAGTGAAGGTGTCTTCAGTGTCCAAAGAATCAGATTATGTTGTGGTCAAATCACAAGCTTCCAAGTCCCTGCTTTCAGTTAACCAGGTGAAAGACGTCCTGTCCCTTGCATCTTCTGTGTAGGAAGCTGATCTTACTGGACTCAGAGACTGGGCAACCTGAGATCTCTAATGTCTCATCTACCTTATTCTACCAGAGGAATGTTGTGATGGCTCTGACTATGTGTACTCCTATCCTTCTTCTACAATTTATACTGGCGGGCTTGAAGAGGAGGGGCCGTAAAGGGGGGTACTGTAACAACTCTGCTGGCATCACGGCATGGCCTTTCATCTCTCACACTATCTTACCCACTGCTCCAGGTCATGTTGCGGTTTCTGTTTCTAGCCACCGCCATATTCTGTGCCTCTGCCCTCTGCATGCTTCCTGGCTGTGTGTATAGGGGGGTGGCGCCTGAACTCTCTGGTTCTTATAGGAATCAGGTGCACCTGTCTAATCTGTTCCTGACCAATTACCAAGAGGCCTCCAGTATTTAGTGCAGCTCCACACTGTGGACTGGGCCTGTGCAATGTGTTAGCTCAGTTTGTGTTTAGCTTCTGAGTTTGCCAGGCCTTGCTCTGTGTTACTCCCTCTCTGGAGGCTTTTCGCCTTGCCTTGATCTTGTTGTCCGCCCTCCAGGAGGCAGAATATCCTGGTCCCTGTGTCTTTGTCCTTGTGTCTTGTTCCATTGCCTTGTCTGCACTTAAGGTACCTTCACACTAAGCGACGATGCAGCGTCGCTGTTTGATCGCTGGAGAGCTGTCACACAGACAGCTCTCCAGCGACCAACAATGCCGAGGTCTCCGGTAACCAGGGTAAACATCGGGTTGACACAGGATGCAGGAGGAGTGCAGAGAAGCGGACGCTGGGGGCCAGACAGCTGAAGGTAAGTATGTAGTGTTTGTTTTTTTTACTTTTACGATGGTAACCAGGGTAAACATCGGGTTACTAAGCGCGGCCCTGCGCTTAGTAACCCGATGTTTACCCTGCTTACCAGTGAAGACATCGCTGAATCGGAGTCACACACGCCGATTCAGCGATGTCTGCAGGGAGTCCAGCGACGAAAGAAAGTTCTGGCCTTCTAGCTCCGACCAACGACATCACAGCAGGATCCTGATCACTGCTGCGTGTCAAACACAACGATATCGCTATCCAGGACGCTGCAACGTCACGGATCGCTATCGTTATCGTTGTGAAGTTGTTTAGTGTGAAGGTACCTTTAGTCTTATCTCTGTCTCCTTGTCTGTGGCTTCCTTCCCTGCTGTGTCTTTCCTTGTGTTCTCAGTCTGCTTTTGCTCTGCACTCTTGCAGCTCTGCTTGCTCTGTAGCTTTGTGGCTTTACCACTGCTCCGCATTCCTTGTGGCTCCGCTCCGCTCTGCTTAGCTTCTGCAGAAATCTCTTGCAGCAGCTCCTCTCCACATTCCTTGTGGCTCTGCTCTGCTTAGCTCCTGCGGCTGCAGTAATCTCTTGAGCAGCTCCTCTCCACATTCCTTGTGGCTCTGCTCTGCTTAGCTCCTGCGGCTGCAGTAATCTCTTGAGCAGCTCCTCTCCACATTCCTTGTGGCTCTGCTTTGCTTAGCTTTTATTGCTGCGTTATCTCTTGCTGCTATACCGCTCCTGTCCGCAGCCTTGTGGTTCTCTTCCTTTGTGAACAGGTCCCAACCTGTTCCTTCATTCTCCTTTCCTTCTGGCTTGTTTCCTTTCCTGCACCTCCTGTGTGAACAGGTTCCTACCTGTTCATTCATACTACATTTCCATACCTGCACCTCCTGTGTGAACAGGTCCCTACCTGTTCCTTTATACACCACACCTTCATACACCGTTCCTGCCAGTCCTGTGTTCTCTGCCGTGTTCCTGCCAGCCCTGTGTTCCTGCCAGCCCTGTGTTCTCTGCCGTGTTCCTGCCAGCCCTGTGTCTCAGCCGTGCCAGCATACTCATCTGAATCTCATCCGTGCTCATCTGCTAGTCCTGCCTGATGCCCGCACCAATCCTAGTGTTCCTGTCTCCCAAGTGGGATCAGCAGCCACAGCCAGACACCACCCTGGAGTAGCACCTGGCAGCTGCCTGCTGCTCAAGCCTAACCTCACCATCAGAGGCTCCAGTGAAAACCCAGGCAGCTGTCATAGTCACGCCCCTTCCCGGGTAGTCTGGTTTGTGGCACAGTGGGGCCACAAAAGCCCCCAACCCACACCCTCCCCCCGGGGTTCACGCCCACCAGTCATGGCGTGAGCGTGACAATTAGAAAGATCAAACTGATAACACCACACGAGGAATACAGTTCAAGGTATGTATTCTCAAGTCATTAATGATCTAAGTAGTATCCCCAAAAGAGGCGAGACGAATTCTACCATTAATGGCTCGTACGCATGTGTGCAGTACCACACTCGCACCAACGCACGTTTCCCATCGGCTTCCTGCTATATTAAATAAAATGTTTTGTAAAATCTGTGGATTATATGCTCCATGTTTTCTGTATATATGCTATGTAGGAGGTCCAATGGCTATTGCCTGAAACAGTCCTAATAGGCTTCGGACTGGTATTCGGTAATATGGTTTCTGGTTCTGAGATCCTGTATTATATGGCGGTCACCTGTAGTAGCTGACCGCTGATTAGTATATCTTGTGTATGGGCTGTTTAAAGGCATCTTCTCATCTATCTATATATATATAAAATTGTCTAAGGGTTTTTCCGTCTGTCCTGGAAGTCCCGGCTCTCTGATTGGTCGAGGCCGCCAGGCCTCGACCAATCAGAGACCGGCACAGCATCGACGTAGAAATCCCGCGTCTCTGATTGGTCGAGGCCTGGCGGCCACGACCAATCAGCAACGAGCACAGCGACGATGATGTCATAAAGGACGTAGACATCTCACGTTTCTGATTCAGTGACGGGCACAGTATCGATGTAGATGTCATAATGGTTGCCATGGCGACGATGATGTCATAAAAGTTGCCTCAACCAATCAGCGAGGGGTACAGTGTGCCGCGAATTCTGGAATCATCATTGTCCATATACTACGGGGACATGCATATTCTAGAATACCCGATGCGTTAGAATCGGGCCACAATCTAGTATGAAATAAATGTATAGTAGATCCAGGCTGGTTTCACACTTGCGTTTTAAAACGCATGCGTTTAAAAAAAGAACGCATGGTGGAAAAACGCATGTAAACGCGTGCAAACGCTGTGTCTTTTAGGCGCATGCGTTTTTTGATGTGGTGAAAAAACGCGGCGTTTTGACGCGTTTACATGCGGTTTTTCATGCGTTTGCGTTTTTTAAACGCATGATGAGAAGTGTGTGACAGCTGCCAATCATCAAAATCAAGTAAAAATCCCACTATAAACAGAAATAGCTAGGGGTAGGGATCCGAACCCTAAAGGGATCCTAACCCTATCCCTAGAGATCCTAACCCTAAAGAGATCCTAACCCTTAGGGGTAGGGTTAGGGTTAGGATCCCTAGGGTTAGGGTTAGGATCCCTTTAGGGTTAGGATCCCTTTAGGATTATGATCCCTTTATCACCTTTATGATGGGGGGTGGCATATCAGTGTGTTTTATGTTTTCTCTTCGCCACGACAGCACCCACTGAGAGAGAAGGGGATCCGCCCCTGGGAACAGGAAACCCTACGGAGAGATAAAAGGGGCGGTCCCCCTCGCTCCCACAGTTTGGTTTCCTGTTCCTACGGGAAGATCCACGGAGAAGAGGATTCCCAGCCTGGACGCCGCTTGCGCAGTTTACCTGTGAGGACGGCAAGGGCTCCAGGACTGGATGCAGCGTCGGGGGTGCTGATTCAGTTTTCCCCCCTCTGCTGGCAGACGTCGCGAGACCGGGTCGTGGAGGTCGGTTCGCGGCAGATGTCCGGCGGTCTGCGGGGCAAGCACCAGGTGGTAGCGTCGCGCCGTCCTCGGCGGACGCTTGTGCGGTGTGGAGCCCAGTGCATGCCCCCGGAAGTGCTGGTAAGCTTCCGGGGTGCGGAGGAGTGAGACGACGCCGGCGCTGAAGCCGGGTAACAGCGCCGGAGTACACAATATGGCCGCGACCCGGAAGTGGTTAGCACTTCCGGGTTCAACAGGAAGAACATGGCGGCCCCCATGTGAAAAGGACGCCGGCGCTGCATCCCGGCGTCCAGAATGGATTCTGCAAGGGAGCCTGCGGTACCTTCTCTAGAAGTTACCGCCATCACCCCTCGCAGCCATGCCAGCAGCAGCAGCCGCTCTAGGCAGAGCGGATCGTCCAAAAGGAAGCCACCTGCATCTGTGTCTCCTCCTCAGCCGGTACCTGATCGGTCAGCTTCTGGGTGAGTGTGCATCTACCCCACTAGTCTGATACTTGTCCCTCTCCCTTTATAATAGGCAAAAAGGAAGGAAAAAGCGAAACACAAGCAGTGTGCGTTATGTATCCAGCCCCTTCCGGATAGTTACACTAAAAGGCTATGTGATTCATGTATAAAATCAACGTTACGTGAGGAAGCCTCAGTCAAATCAGAGGATATAAGGGCCATGATCAGGGAAGAATTACGAGCCCTACAAAGCGTTGACAGAGAGCCAAGTATTAAGGAGAAAAAAGGATACGTTTCACCTGTATCCGAT
The DNA here is from genome assembly GCF_032444005.1 of Ranitomeya imitator. Taxonomy (NCBI): domain Eukaryota; kingdom Metazoa; phylum Chordata; class Amphibia; order Anura; family Dendrobatidae; genus Ranitomeya; species Ranitomeya imitator. The sequence goes on along the minus strand of NC_091288.1, from coordinate 113,877,324 downwards.
CAGGCCTCTGAGTTAGAGGAAGCAAACTCAGATAGATCGCAGCAGGAGGTATCCTCAGATGAGGATCAGGATACGTGCTTCCCCACAGACAGCATTGACAATCTGGTGAGATCAGTTTGCAATACCATGGGCATAGAAGATCTTAAAGTCCCTAAAACACAGCAAGACATGTTTGCCGGCCTATCCGAAAAGAAGAGACCCTCTTTTCCGGTAATAACGGCAGTAAAGAGTTTGATCAAAAAAGAGTGGGAAAGCCAGGGGCAGAGGGGGTTACCACCATCCTCAAAAAGACGCTACCCCTTTAATGATGAAGAATTAGCAACATGGTCAAAAGCCCCAAAAGTAGACGCAGCTGTGGCGTCTACATCAAAGAGATCCTTACTGCCTGTAGAGGATTCAGGCTCGTTGCAAGATCCTCTAGATCGCAAAGCCGATTCACTTCTTAAAAGAGCATGGGAGACTTCTGCAGGGGCTTTTAAACCGGCAATCTCAGCCACATGCACCGCAAGATCCATGCTGGTTTGGCTGAGTGACTTGGAAGAAGGGCTGAAAAGGAGGTCTCTCTCGAGAAAAATTATTGTCCTCCATACCCCTAATTAGAGGTGCCACAGCCTTTCTAGCGGACTCATCTGCCGACTCTATACGCCTGGCAGCCAAGTCGGCAGGATTAACCAATGCAGCACGTAGGGCCCTATGGCTTAAGGGCTGGAAGGGTGACCCTCAGACCAAGTCTAAGTTATGCAGCCTCCCATGTCAGGGTGAGTACCTGTTTGGTACCAAACTGGATGAGATCTTAACTAAAGCAGGGGAAAGGAAGAAAGGCTTTCCAAATAGTAATAATTACCTTCCATTTTATAGGAGAGCGTTCCGAAAGCCCGCATTTAATAAAAGGAAGGAGTTTAAGAACCAGGATCGCTGGGCCACAAGAGATACAAAACAAAGGGGTGCGTTCTTTGGGAAGCGCCCTTTCAAGTTTGAAGAAAAACCCCGTTAGGACAGATCTACCTGTGGGAGGCAGATTGTCCTCCTTCGCAAATCAATGGCGGGCGATAACAGCAAATATTTGGGCAAATGACCTTATCACCTCTGGGTTACAATTAAAATTTTCCCGAGTCCCTCCGGACTCATTTCTATTGACTTCATTAAAGTCTCAATTACAACAAGAGGCATTGGAGCAGGAGGTAATGAATCTCCTAGCTAAGGGAGTCTTGGTGGAGGTTCCATTCCTACAGGAGGGAAAAGGATTCTATTCCCCGTTATTTTTAATCCCTAAACCAGATGGAACATTCAGAACTATTATTAATCTTAAAAAAATTAAACATCTGCCTAGAAAATCAAACCTTTAAGATGGAGTCTATCCGGTCCACCATTAAACTCATGTTTCCCTATTGCTTTATGACAGTTCTCGACCTTAAAGATGCATATTACCATCTACCTATTTATGCAGAGCATCAACAATATCTCCGTGTAGCGATTGTATTGAATGGGTGTGTCCGACACTTTCAGTATACTGCAATGCCTTTTGGGCTATCTAATGCCCCAAGAGTATTCACTAAACTAATGGCGGAGGTAATGTCATATCTAAGACTAAAAGACACTCTCGTAATTCCCTACTTAGATGACATCTTAGTAGTAGGAAATTCTCCTTCGCAATGTCAACAACGGTTGTGTGATATGATGGCATCTCTGCAAAGATTGGGTTGGATAATAAACTGGGAAAAATCTAGACTTATCCCAACAACTCGGCAAATTTTTCTGGGAATTATATTAGATTCTACAAGCCAGAAATGTTTCCTTCCGGAAACTAAACAAATAACGGTTAGGAATAAAGTTCAGTCGGTAATAGATAAACCCCTAATTTCTTTGAGAGAAGGCATGTCCCTTCTTGGCTCCTTCACGTCATGTATCCCAGCGGTTCCATGGGCCCAATTTCATTCGAGGCATTTGCAGTATGCAATTTTACATGAAGAAGAAAAATCTCACGGTCATTTAAATATTAAAATTTCCCTTTCTAATAAAGTAATCCAATCTCCGATATGGTGGCTAGAACCAAGAAACCTGGTCAGTGGAGTCCCCTGGGTAGTTAAACCCTCAAATATAATATATACTGATGCCAGTCCTACTGGCTGGGGCGCACATTTAAAAGATCATTTAGTCCAAGGATTATGGTCAGTCACGGAGTCAGACGACTCTTCTAATATAAGAGAGCTAAAAGCTATCTATCATGCTCTATGTGAATTCCTTCCGCAGCTACACGGGACACATACCAGAATTCTGTCCGACAACATGACATCAGTCGCCTATATCAATCATCAAGGAGGAACAAAATCAGGAACACTTATGTCTATAACCGAAGACATTCTAACCATAGCCGAAGAACATCTTCTGTCCCTGTCAGCGCTGCATGTCAGAGGAGTGGACAACTCAAGAGCAGACTTCCTCAGTCGTCATACCCTCCACCAAGGGGAATGGGTCCTAAATCATCACATTTTCAAAATAACTATGAAATGGGGTACACCCGAGATAGATCTCTTCACCACAAGACAAAACCGACAACTAAAAAGATTCGCTTCAATGTTTTGGGCCGACAATCCCGATATTCTCGATGCCCTTCAGACTCCTTGGACATTTCAGAAAGCATACGCTTTTCCTCCTCTGATTCTTCTACCAACGGTAATCAGGAAGATAAGGGAGGACCGGGCAAATATAATCCTGATTGCCCCGTTTTGGCCAAAAAGACCATGGTTTTCCCTGCTCAGAGCCATGTCCATCTCGGATCCGTGGATCCTCCCGGAGGATCAGGATCTTCTTTCCCAGGGGCCCTTCAACCACCCTCATGTGAAGGGACTAAGGTTGACAGCCTGGAATTTGAGAGGCAGCTGTTAAAACTAAGAGGCTTCTCCGATAGTGTAATTAATACCTTGTTGACAAGTAGAAAAAGATCCACTACTGACATATATGTGAGAGTGTGGAGGAAATTTCTAGATCTCTATCCATCAGCATTGTCTAGTGAAATTCCCGTCTCCACTATTCTAGAATTTCTTCAAAAAGGACGTGACCTAGGCCTTTCAGTTAATACTCTGAAGGTACAAGTTTCTGCTGTAGGGGCCTTGTATAGTCACAATGTTGCGGGTAATAGATGGATAGCTAGATTTATTTCAGCTTGCCAGAGATCAGAGCCAGTTCAGATTCCCCAGATGCCTCCTTGGGATATTAATTTGGTCCTGGAAGCCTTAACAGGTCATCCATTTGAGCCTCTAGACTCAGCTCACATTAAATATATTTCACTTAAGACCGTTCTTCTTGTCGCGCTAGTATCGGCAAGAAGAGTAGGTGACATACAGGCGCTATCAGTAGATCCTCCCTTTATGTCAATATTTCCTGATAGAATTGTCCTGAAAACAGACCCTTCCTACCTACCTAAAATGTGTACAAAATTCCATAGATCTCAAGAGATCCTTCTTCCTTCTTTCTATAATAATCCTACAAACTAGGAGGAAGAGAAGTACCATACTTTAGATGTGAGAAGGGCTATAATAACTTATCTGGATAGGACTAGCGCCTGGAGGAAGAGCAGGGCTCTTTGTTTCCTTCCAGGGTCAAAGGAAAGGATCTGGTGTTACAAAAGGCACACTATCCCGATGGATTCGGGAGGCGATACACCTGGCCTATTCATCTAAAGGGGAGAATCCACCTGAGACTGAAGGCACATTCCACCCGGGCGATAGCATCATCCTGGGCTGAGCGAGCAGAGGTTCCTATAGAACTTATATGTAAGGCCGCAACCTGGTCTTCTCCTTCTACCTTCTATAGTCACTATAGATTAGATCTATCTGCCTCCGCTGACTTGTGTTTCGGTAAATCAGTCCTTAATACGATAATCCCCCCCCAAATAACTATCTCTGAAAGTCTCTCAGTGGGTGCTGTCGTGGCAAAGAGAAAACACCGGATTACGTACCGGTAATGCTCTTTTATAGAGCCACGACAGCACCCCTTCACTTCCCTCCCATCTATATATATAATTGCCTAAGGGTTTTTCCGTCTGTCTGTCTGTCCTGGAAATCCCAGCTCTCTGATTGGTCGAGGCCGCCAGGCCTCGACCAATCAGAGACCGGCACAGCATCGACGTAGAAATCCCGCGTCTGATTGGTCGAGGCCTCGACCAATCAGCGACGGGCACAGCGACGATGATGTCATAAAGGACGTAGACATCCCGCGTCTCTGATTGGTCGAGGCCGCCAGGCCTCGACCAATCAGCAACGGGCACAGTATCGACGTAGCTGTCATAATGGTTGCCATGGCGACGATGATATCATAAAGGTTGCCTCAACCAATCAGCGACGGGCACAGTCTGCCGCGAATTCTGGAATCGTCATTGTCCATATACTACGGGGACATGCATATTCTAGAATACCCGATGCGTTAGAATCGGACAGGAGCTGACCACATCTATATATATAATTGTCTAAGGGTTTTTCCGTCTCTGTCTGTCTGTCCTGGAAATCTCGGCTCTCTGGTCGAGGCCTGGCGGCCTCGACCAATCAATCAGAGACCGGCACAGCATCGACGTATTAATCCCGCGTCTCTGATTGGTCGAGGCCGCCAGGCCTCGACCAATCAGCAACGGGCACAGCGACGATGATGTCATAAAGGACGTAGACATCTCACGTTTCTGATTCAGCAACGGGCACAGTATTGACGTAGATGTCATAATGGTTGCCATGGCGACGATGATGTCATAAAGGTTGCCTCGACCAATCAGCGACGGGCACAGTGTGCCGCGAATTCTGGAATCATCATTGTCCATATACTACGGGGACATGCATATTCTAGAATACCCGATGCGTTAGAATCGGACAGGAGCTGACCACATCTATATATATAATTGCCTAAGGGTTTTTCCGTCTGTCTGTCTTTCTGTCTGTGTCCTGGAAATCCCGCGTCTCTGATTGGTCGAGGCCGCCAGGCCTCGACCAATCAGCAACGGCCACAGCGACGATGATGTCATAATGGTTGCCATGGCGACGATGTCATAAAGGTTGCCTCGACCAATCAGCGACGGGCACAGTCTGCCTCGAATTCTGGAATCATCATTGGCCATATACTACGGGGACATGCATATTCTAGAATACCCGATGCGTTAGAATCGGGCCACAATCTAGTTTATATATATTAGTGTACATATGAGCACTGTTAAGGGTGGTGGATTCTTGTAGTTATACGTAGTTAAATTATAATAAATGATGATAAAGAATTGTCTACTAAAACTGGTGGGCGGTTCCTCGCAATCTCTGTAACCCAAACTGTGGGAGCGAGGGGGACCGCCCCTTTTATCTCTCCGTAGGGTTTCCTGTTCCCAGGGGCGGATCCCCTCTCTCTCAGTGGGTGCTGTCGTGGCTCTATAAAAGAGCATTACCGGTACGTAATCCGGTGTTTTTTTTTAAAATAAAAACGCATGCGTTTTTAACGCAAACAAACGCATGTGCTTAAACGCATGCGTTTTTATTGACTCCAATGCATTTTTTGCCGCAAAAAAACGCATACAAACGCATGCGTTTTTTTTGCGGCAAAAAATGCCTCCGAAAATTACTACAGGTTGCATTTCTGCAAATGAACGCATGCGTTCAAAAACGCGACCAAACGCGTGTAAAAAAAACGCATGCGTTTTTAATGTTAAACATAGGGGAAAAAAGCATGCTTTTTTTTGCGGTACAAACGCTGCAGATGAAAACGCAAGTGTGAAACCAGCCTTAGGCCTTAGGCTGGTTTCACACTTGTGTTTTTATCTGCAGCGTTTGTACCGCAAAAAAAGCATGCGTTTTTTTTTCCCTATGTTTAACATTAAAAACGCATGCGTTTTTTTTTTTTACACGCGTTTGGTCGCGTTTTTGAACGCATGCGTTTTTTTGCTGCATGCGTTCTTTTGCAGAAATGCAACCTGTAGTAATTTTCGGAGGCATTTTTTGCCGCAAAAAAAACGCATGCGTTTGTATGCGTTTTTTTGCGGCAAAAAATGCATTGGAGTCAATAAAAACGCATGCGTTTTTAAGCACATGCGTTTGTTTGCGTTAAAAACGCATGCGTTTTTATTTTTAAAAAAAACAAGAAAACACACTGATAAGCCACCCCACACCATAAAATTGAGATAGGGATCCTACCCCTAACCCTAAGGGATCCTAACCCTACCCCTAACGGATCCTAACCCTAGGGATCCTAACCCTTAGGGGTAGGGTTAGGATCCCTAGGGGTAGGGTTAGGATCCCTTAGGGTTAGGGTAGGGTTAGGAACCCTAGGGATCCAAATCCTAACCCTAACCCTAGCTATTTTTGTTAATAGTGAGTTTTCTTGTTGATTTTGATGATTGGCAGATGTCAAACACTTCTCATCATGCGTTTAAAAAACGCAAACGCATGCAAAAACGCATATAAACGCGTCAAAACGCCGCGTTTGTATTAAAACATGCAAAAACGCATGCGTCAAAAAACCGCAGCGTTGACACGCGTTTACATGCGCTTTTGCATGCGTTAAAAACGCATGCAGATCAAAACGCAAGTGTGAAACCAGCCTTATACTGTGGGGTTTGCTGCAGTCAGTCACTGACATATGAGCTTTGTTATTCCCAGGGGACTATAGCCTACAATCTCATGATCGCATACACTCTTGACAACCAGCAAAATTATTTTTCCTTTTACAATGAGCTTCACAATTAAAGAATAAATACTACGCCAGAAATGGAATTTTTCGTAAATCAAGTTTATTGAAGTGCATGCAAATAACATAGTTGTAATCAGATGTTCAAATGCAGTTATAGGCACATATAGGATTGTGAAAGTGATACAAAAATGGACAGCTGTATACTAAAAGTTTCAACACTTAAACATTGATCGACAAATCAATAAAGTTGTAACTTTGTGAACAAATTACCTCTGACTTAATCAGAGGTCTAATAGTTTAAAAAGATTGCTTATGATGTATGCATCAGAAGCTCCCACTATTCAGCCAACGACCAGCTCCAGGTGGGGCTAAGCCGCCGGATGAAAGCAAGAGTGCCTAGGCCCATCCGAGCACTCAATGTTGGTTATGGAATCTATAGAAGGCAGGCCAGGCGAAGAGAAAGTAAAAAAGAGAGGTGGAGAGAAAAGGAAGAAAAGGGAGAGAAGAAGAAGAGGACAGAGAGAGAAGGAAAAAAAAAAGGGGGGGGGGAGGTGAGGAGGAGGTGGTTGGGATAAGGGTAGGGAGAATCTGGTCTTCAGTCCCAACTAAATTGAGACTATTATTCTTTTATGCTAAGGTATGGCTGTTAATGCAATGTTTACTGTCTAGGGGAGTTATGATTATGGGCCGCAAGGGGGCCAATAGGATCAATCAATGTAGCCAAGTGTTCAGTTCCTCAGATTCTCTAAAAGCAATCCAGGGAGACCAAGTGTTAAACACTTTATCTGCAGTTCTAGTATCCTGGCCAACCAATTGCTCCATCCTGTAAATGTGATTTAGTTCAACCACAAAGTCAGCACCAGAGGGGGATGTTGACTGTTTCCAGAAGCGAGGGATCACGTTACGTGCGGCTGTTAGAAAATGTCTTAATAGACCTTTCTTGAATTTGGCGATGGAGAGGTCACATACAGACACAGGGCCAATTTCATGGTGGGCTGGACTCTATGGAGAGATGATTTGTTATAAAGTGCAAAGATGCCCACCCAGAAGTCGTGAATAGGCGGGCAGGACCACCAGATGTGGGGGTAGGTACCTCTGTCGTTCCAGCACCTCCAGCAAGTGTCGGGGTGGTGGGGAACATAAGGTGAATACTAGACGGACATCTGTACCATCTGGCCAGGAGTTTATAGCTTCTTTCTTGGTAATCTGAGCAAAGTGAAGATCTGAAGGTAAATAGCAGACTCTTGAGGCGTTCCTCCGGAGTCAGTTGCGTGCTTAATTCATTGTCCCATTTTAAGAAGCATGTAGGAGGGTCAAGTGAGGTTGGCTGGTAGCCCTGGAACATTCTATATAGCAATGATATTGTGTGGGACAAGGGGCTCCCACCCAGGCACACTGACTCAAAAGAAGTTAGCTGTCTAAAGATGTCAGCCCGCCTAGATAACACTGTGAGATAGCTTTTGATTTGATAGAAGAACCACGAGCCCGGCGGCGGCTCTCCATCAGCAAAGATAGCCCCCAAGGTCTTAATTGAGGTTTGATCTACGTAGTCATGGACCACCGGACTACTGTCTGTTTGTGAAGGAACATGATCCTGTCGTGGCCTGCTGGAAAGTCTGGGTTTTCAAAAATTGGTGTCAGGGGGCCTGGTATAGAGGAAAAGTTTAATTTTTGAATGCCATGCTTAATGAACTGAGTTAGATGTCTAGTAACGAAAGGCTGGTCATCTCCTCGGATTCCCCCAGTGCCCTCTCTCCAGAGGTGCGTCGCCGAGCTATGTCCCGAGAGCTTCGTCTCTAGACCTACCCATTTCTTACTTGGCTTGTGATGGAACAGGTCGAGAACGCAGGTTCCAAGAGAGGCATATCTATAGAGCAAGAGATCCGGGAGGCCCAGTCCTCCGGACTGTTTATTCCTGCACAGGAGGTGATATCCCAGCCGTGGACGTTTACCGGACCACACAAATCTTATTATCGCTGATTTGAGCCTGGAGAAGAAGGAGGCTGGAAGATACAAAGGGATGGTCTGGAAGAAATAAAGGAGGCATAGCAAAAGATCCATTTTGATTGTAATTCTTCCAAGCCAAGATAAGTGCAGTTTGTTCCACTTCTCCAGGTCAAGCTCCGCGTTGTGTAGTGCAATTTTATGGTTAGCATCATATAGATGTGAGGACTTAGCGGTTAAGTGTATACCTAAATAGGCAAGGGAGTCTGACAGAAATTGAATTTTTGTTCATGCCACCTCATATAAAATAACATCAGGAATGATCCAAAAGATGTAAGTGTGACGTTCCAGGGTCCTGGTCATCACAGTGGCATTGTTTTCCTCACGGGGAGAGTGATGTCATACTTGGAAGCGATGAAGGATAACGCTCACCATGTAACACAAACATGCAACATGTTCACACTCCAGGCCAAAAGGGGGAGCTTTTGATCCTATTTCTAGGTGACTCCCCTGCACATAGAGATAATATATTGTGGTTTGGAGGGAAAGTTAGTCATATAGTGCCGGAGACCGACTGAAGCAGTCTGAGGCAGGAAGAACGTATGAGGAGCCGTGCAGCCACGAGAAAGTGCTGCAGCTCCTGGACAGAGATAATAATGAAAGCTGTTCAGATTGTAGTGAGCGTGTGGGAGAGCAAAGCACAAGAGAAAGGACACCAGTGGAGCAGAGCAGTGAATTAGCTACCTCCCTGGCTGGCGCAGATTACCAGTAGCCGGAACACCGAGGTTGTGAGGGACTCTAAGACTGACGGCAGAAACCGGCAGGACGGCTGGATTACAGATCACCTGTCCGCCCTAATACCCAGGAGGCACAGTGACACAGAGCCCGGGTCATGACGGAGATCCTGTAAAAAGGCTCGAGTCACCTGCCATACGGATTTATGTCCCACCTTTATGGAGGACAGGGAGAACTGTGAGGACCTTATCAGAAGCCATGAGCAGTAATGGTACCTTCACACATAACGATATTGTTAACGATATCGTTGCTATTTGTGACGTAGCAACGATATCGTTAATGAAATCGTTATGTGTGACAGCGACCAACGATCAGGCCCCTGCTGGGAGATCGTTGGTCGCTGAATAAAGTCCAGAACTTTATTTCGTCGCTGGACTCCCTGGAGACATCGCTGGATCGGCGTGTGTGACACCGATCCAGCGATGTCTTCACTGGTAACCAGGGTAAACATCGGGTAACTAAGCGCAGGGCCGCGCTTAATAACCCGATGTTTACCCTGGTTACCATGCTAAAAGTAAAAAAAACAAACACTACATACTTACCTACCGCTGTCTGTCCTCCAGCGCTGCGCTCTACTCTCCTCCTGTACTGGCTGTGAGCCGGAAAGCAGAGCGGTGACGTCACCGCTCTGCTTTCCGGCTCACAGACAGTACAGGAGGAGAGCAGAGAAGCAGAGCGCAGCGCTGGAGGACAGACAGCGGTAGGTAAGTATGTAGTGTTTGTTTTTTTTTACTTTTAGCATGGTAACCAGGGTAAACATCGGGTTACTAAGCGCGGCCCTGCGCTTAGTTACCCGATGTTTACCCTGGTTACCGGCATCGTTGGTCGCTGGAGAGCGGTCTGTGTGACAGCTCTCCAGCGACCAAACAGCGACGCTGCAGCGATCCGGATCGTTGTCGGTATCGCTGCAGCGTCGCTAAATGTGAAGGGGCCTTAAGGCCAGGTTCACATTGCATTAAAGCAACCTGTTCAACGCATAGTGTTGATGGTCTGTGTTAACGCTATAGCATACACCCATCACGTTATGCTATACCGCTAGCGCAGATGATTCATCTGTGCTAGCGGTGACGTAGCCTCAGACTCTGCAGCCCGCTTCCGAGGCTCCGTCACTGAATGACAGCACATCGTTAGCGCATGCCGATTATGGCATGTGTTTGCGATGCGCCCGATAATGGGGGTTAATGGACTGCATTAACGCAATGTGAACCCTGCCTAAGGGACTACAGCACCACCTCGCTATGAGGAAGGCTTTTAACTCCACCTGGTAAAGGGGACTCTGAATTCACTTCCAAGCTGCCGGACCCTGCCTGCCTTGTCATATGGTGCCCTGGACTGTGACTGCCTGAAGTCTTCAGTAAATCAAGTAAAGAGACTGCAAACCTGTGTCCTCGTTCTTTACTGCGCCATTCATCATCTTCCATCTACACACCGGGAGCCCTGGGGAACATAATCTTTATTCTCTTCTTTATTTTTTTATATAGCGCTAACATCTTCCGCAGCGCTTTACATTTTGCACACTTTATCATCACTGTCTCCGATGGGGCTCACAATCTAAATTCCCCATCAGTATGTCTTTGGAATGTGGGAGGAAACCCACGCAAACACGGAGAGAACATACAAACTCTTTGCAGATGTTGTCCTTGGTGGAGTTTGAACCCAGGACTCCAGCGCTGCAAGGCTGCAGTGCTAACCACTGCGCCACCGTGCCGCCCAACATACTTCACCTGTGGGAAGTTATACCATCTAGCTGCCATAACATCACCCCAGAGGACCTCTTAAAGCAGCGTCTTTCCTTACTGACCGAAAACCACAGGTGGCATCACGAACATAAACTTTATTCAGTTTCCCTTTTACATGAGTGCCCAGGGTCACAGACCGGGGTCGCCACCGTGACATCCCCCTGTGAATACTGGACCCGGTACCGGGTACCCCACGGCCCTGGCGGGCGACTCATAAGGACCCCAAAATGTTACCGATGAAAAATACAGCTTGTTACACAAAACAACCCCTCTTATAACCCTGCAAGCAGAAAACAAATTTATTGTAAAACTCGCAGAATATGCCTTTTTTTTTCTCCCAAAAGTGATTTTTCTTGTGCAAAAGTAGTTACATAGATAGTTACATAGTTATTAAGGTTGAAGGAAGACTATAAGTCCATCTAGTTCAACCCATAGCCTAACCTAACATGCCCTAACATGTTGATCCAGAGGAAGGCAAAAAAAGTTAGGGGTCAGGGTTAGGGGTGTGGTTAGGGTTACCGTTGGGATTAGGGTTAGGGGTGTTGTTGGATTAAGGTTTCAGGTAGAGTTGGGGAGTTTCCACTGTTCAGGCACATCAGGGGCTCTCCAAACGCGACATGGCAGCCGATCTCAATTCCAGCCAATTCTGCATTGAAAAAGTAAAACCGTGCTCCCTCCCTTCCGAGCTCTCCGGTGCGCCCAAACAGGGGTTTACCCCAACATATGGGGTATCAGCGTACTCAGGACAAATTGGACAACAACTTTTGGGGTCCAAGTTCTCTTGTTATCCTTGGGAAAATAAAAAGTGGGGGGCTAAAAATCATTTTTGTGGGAAAAATAAGATTTTTTTTATTTTCGCGGCTCTGCGTTGTAAACTGCAGTGAAACACTTGGGGGTTCAAAGTTCTCACAACACATCTAGATAAGTTCCTTGGAGGTCTAGTTTCCAATATGGGGTCACTTGTGGGGGGGTTGTACTGTTTGGGTACATCAGGGGCTCTGCAAATGCAACGTGATGCCTGCAGACCAATCCATCTAAGTCTGTATTCCAAATGGCGCTCCTTCCCTTCCGAGCTCTGCCATGCGCCCAAACAGTGCTTCCCCCCACATATGGGATATCAGCGTACTCAGGACAAATTGGACAACAACTTTTGGGGTCCAATTTATCCTGTTACCCTTGTGAAAATACAAAACTGGGGACTAAAAAATCATTTTTGTGAAGAAAAAAAAAGAATTTTTATTTTCACGGCTCTGCGTTATAAACTGTAGTGAAACACTTGGGGGCTCAAAGCTCTCAAAACACATCTAGATAAGTTCCTTAGGGGGTCTACTTTCCAAAATGGTGTAACTTGTGGGTGGTTTCAATGTTTAGGCACATCAGGGGCTTTCCAAACGCAACATGGCGTCCCATCTCAATTCCAGTCAATTTTGCATTGAAAAGTCAAATGGCGCTCCTTCCCTTCCGAGCTCTGCTATGCGCCCAAACAATGGTTTACACCCACATATGGGGTATCAGCGTACTCAGGACAAATTGCTCAACAACTTTTGTGGTCTAATTTCTTCTCTTACCCTTGGGAAAATAAAAAAATTGGGGGCAAAAAGATCATGATTTTTTATTTTTACGGCTCTGCATTATAAACTTCTATGAAGCACTTGTTGGGTCAAAGTGCTCACCACACATCTAGATAAGTTCCTCAAGGGGTCTACTTTCCAAAATGGTGTCACTTGTGGGGGGTTTCAATGTTTAGGCACATCAGGGGCTCTCCAAACGCAACATGGCGTCCCATCTCAATTCCAGTCAATTTTGCATTGAAAAGTCAAATAGCGCTCCTTTCCTTCCGAGCTCTGCCATGCGCCCAAACAGTAGTTTATCCCCACATATGGGGTATCAACGTACTCAGGACAAATTGTACAACAACTTTTGGGGTCCATTTTCTCCTGTTACCCTTGGTAAAATAAAACAAATTGGAGCTGAAATAAATTTTGTGTGAAAAAACTTAAAGGGAACCTGTCACCCTGTTTTTTCAGATTGAGATATAAATACTGTTAAATAGGGCCTGCGCTGTGCGTTACAATAGTGTATGTAGTGTACCCTGATTCCCCACCTATGCTGCGAAATACATTACCAAAGTCGCCGTTTTCGCCTGTCAAATCAGGCTGGTCAGGTCAGGTGGGCGTGGTGACATCGCTCTTTTCTTCCCCAGCTTTCCGTTGGTGGTGTAGTGGTGTGCACATGTCGCAGTGACGAATCCACTGCGCGCACGTGAAGAAGCAGCTCGCGATCTGCGCTATTACCCCCTGTCATCGGTGGGGGCGGCCATCTTCCTGGGGCCGCGCGTGCGCAGATGGAGTGCTCTGCTGCACGGGGCTTCAGGAAAATGGCCGCGGGATGCCGCGCGTGTGCAGAGGAGATCGCGGTGGCCATTTTCCCAAAGCCGAGGGGGTAATAGCGCAGATCGCGCGCTGCTTCTTCACGTGCGCGCAGTGGATTCGTCACTGCGACATGCGCACACCACTACGCCACCAACGGAAAGCTGGGGAAGAAAAGATCGATGTCACCACGCCCACCTGACCAGCCTGATTGACAGGCGAAAACGGCGACTTTGGTAATGTATTTCGCAGCATAGGTGGGGAATCAGGGTACACTACATACACTATAGTAACGCACAGCGCAGGCCCTATTTAACAGTATTTATATCTCAATCTGAAAAAACGGGGTGACAGGTTCCCTTTAAATGTTCATTTTTATTTAAACATTCCAAAAATTCCTGTAAAACACCTGAAGGGTTAATAAACTTCTTGAATGTGGTTTTGAGCACCTTGAGGGGTGCAGTTTTTAGAATGGTGTCACACTTGGGTATTTTCTATCATATAGACCCCTCAAAATGACTTCAAATGAGATGTGGTCCCTAAAAAAAATGGTGTTGCAAAAATGAGAAATTGCTGGTCAACTTTTAACCCTTATAACTCCCTAACAAAAAAAAAATTTTGGTTCCAAAATTGTGCTGATGTAAAGTAGACATGTGGGAAATGTTACTTATTAAGTATTTTGTGTGACATATCTCTGTGATTTAAGGGTATAAAAATTCAAAGTTGGAAAATTGCGAAATTTTCAAAATTTTCGCCAAATTTCCGTTTTTTTTCTCAAATAAACGCAAGTTATATCGAATAAATTTTGCCACTAACATGAAGTACAATACGTCACGAGAAAACAATGTCATAATCGCCAAGATCCGTTTAAGCGTTCCAGAGTTATAACCTCATAAAGGGACAGTGGTCAGAATTGTAAAAATTGGCCCGGTCATTAACGTGCAAACCACCCTCGGGGCTTAAGGTGTTAAAGTCTGAGTCCTCTCTGGTCTTCCTCCTCTTGTAATCCAAAATTCGAGGATGGCACTTCCTCAACCATTTCCGAGTTAATAAGAATATTATAGAGCAGAGCATATAGCCTACGCCCCTGCTGTGCAGGTACAAGATTCACTGCGATCTATGCATCCGATGTCATTCACATCAATCAGGCCAGGGGGACAGCAAGTTCAGGGGTTGAGGAAGCGCTGAAAAAAGACACCCATTGAACCTGATCTTTCTATATGCCAGATGTATATAAAGTATTTTTTAGCACATGCAGGGGAAGTTTAGGGCTTAGATACAGGTCGATGGGCTGTGGTGATACAGCAGGTAAAGATGGTGGCTTCAGTAATTGGGAAGACCTGATAAAAGATCCTTTTTAAATTGCCCATCAATGACAAATGGGTGGACAGTTATAAGTGTCTTTACGATCATGGTATCATGTTTGTGTCTTTCAGATAACTCCTCTATTCTGAAGGTTTCTCTAAAGAACAATAATAGAGCTTTAGCTTGTGCCTTAACTGCAGAAAAGGAGACATCCAGAAGACTGGGAAATGATAACATGTTCCTACAGAAGGAAGTGAACATATTGAATTTCCAGAATGCTTTGCTCCGGCAAAACCTAAATATAGTGGTAAGTCTGTCATCAACAGCAGAGGTGTCAAACTGCATTCCTCGAGGGCCGCAAACAGGTCATGTTTTCAGGATTTCATTGTATTGCACAGGTGACAATTTAATCACCTGCACAGAATGGTTCCAGCACCTTGTGCAATACAAGGAAATCCTGAAAACATGACCTGTTTGCGGCCCTCGAGGAATGCAGTTTGACACCTCTGATCTACAGTACTTAAGTACATTACATGACCGTGTGGACGACATAATGGATGAAACACTGTTGTCCACTGATAGTACAATCCTAAAGTGTGGATTTTACCTTCCTACATAATGGACATTTGTAGTGTTTGCAAATGGCAGATTCACTACAATTTTATAGAAGTTTTGCCAGACGAAAAAATACTTTCCATGCATCTGATTTGACAGGCCCAGCTAGTGACGTTGTGAGGTGATTTCTTAAAGTAAGATCTTGGCGATTGCCTGTCCCTAACCTGATAAATATGAGCCAAGTGCATGCATAGAGGAATTACATCAGACACAGAAGTCAGATATACGGTATGCTCCTTCCTCTCTCACCAAAAGCTAGCACACAACTGATTTTATTAGTACAAACAAAAGATCATATAGCAGGCAGAAAGAGGGTGTTGCATAGCTTCTCAGCAATCATTTCAGTCTGTAATTGGTTAGGTCTGCTCCATATATGGTCGACTCTTCAGTGTATCTACTTCACATTCCAAGAATTCCTTCCAGGGGGTTGTTCCAGGATGCAGACGCCATCTTGCTACACCAAATCTGAACTAGATCATGTAAGGTTAATAATTGATTTCATTAGCCATTCTCTTCTTCACAACGTCATTTGACAGACGTCCGCTGGTTCCCTTAATGACCACCGATATACATTAAAATGGCAGCCCAGCGTTAGAAATCTCTGGGGTTTCAGCTTCCAGGAGTAGGTCGGTTTTTCTGGTCCCCGATCAATGAATAAAGGCAATTCCATTAAAACAGTGTGCCAGCTGTAAAAAAAAAAAAACAAAAACATTTCTCTCTCTTCTGACATGATATACATGTCAGAGGAGAGAGAAATGAGGTCACCCTTGTACCTCCACCATTCCCTGGTCCCTTCAGCTGCGTCCCACGTACCTCTTCCTGGAAAAAAAAAAAAAAGCGGGCATATGCGCAGTGCGCCTGCTAAGGTCTGATGGCTGGCAACAGCAGGGCTTTTTCCTATTGGTTCATCTCGATCACTGTGATACAACAGTGATCAAAAGCAAATAATTTGTATGTCATTCCCCCTTCCCCCCCCCCCCCCCCCCCCGTGTCATTCCCTTAGTCAGATTATTATTTATTTATTTTTTTAACTTTATAATTATTTCTTTCATTCTTTGCTGTTAGGAATGAGGTTGAGGTTGGTCTTGGGGTTCGGGTAGGGTTAGAATTGGACAAGGGTTAGCATTTCGGTTAGAGTTTTTCAGAAGTTCAAAAAAAATGGTGATGATATGATGACTAGTGTTGATAGTAAGTGGTCGCTACTTGAGTTTGCATCGGGGTCACTCGAGCACCCGCGACACTTGGTGCATGTCGGTACACAATGATGCAAACTCAGTAACGAGCACTTGTGCTCAACACTAATGATGACATATTTAATGACATAATGTTAACAAATTCTGTTTAGTTCCTTTTGGATTAGAAATCCTCTCTCTATACTCATGAATAAAATCCTTGAGGGGTGTAGTTTCCAACATGGGATCACTTATGGGGGGTTTCCACTGTTAAGGCACATCAGGGGCTCTCCAAACATGACAGGACATCCGCTTTCGATGCCATCCATTTATGCATTCAAAAAGTCAAATGTCGCTCCTTCCCTTTTGAGCACTGCTGTGCACCCAAACAGTAGTTTTCCCATCCATATGTTGTAACGACGTACTTGGGGAAAATTGCACAGCAAATTTTGGCATCCATTTTCTCCTGATATCATTGTGTAAATAAAAAAAGACCTTGGAGCTATAGCAAAATGTTTGTGGGGAAATAAAGTAAAATTTTCTTTTCTCTCATGACCGCACACCTGAGAGAGAGGGATCTGCCCCGCAAGGACAGGAAATTTGAAATAAAAAGGCGGCACCTCTCCCCCACATTAGTTGGTTTCCTGTCCTTGATGGGGACCTCGTACTGACTGTGTGGGTTAAAGAATGATGATCCCTTACCCAGGCCTGCCCCATTTCCGGAAGAGCAGGTTGCATGCCTGTGGCTGGAAGCAACGTTCATGGGTTCCAAATGGAAGTGTTGGCGACGCAGACAGATCTGAGACTGCCCTCCCCCTACCGTACTCCCCTCACCTGCTCTGTGCTGGTCTCCTTACCATGGAGCGGCCAGGAAACACATCCGGGGAATGCACCACTGATGTCATTGGTGAAACGCACGCTAGGAATGGGAGCCTGAGTGATGTCAGGGGGTGCGCCAGAAGAAAATGGCAGTGTCCTATTGCTTTTGAGGGAAAAGATTTTGAGCTATGGGATAAGGTCCCTAGGATTGATGGCGCTGTGTCAAGATCAAAGCGCTATCATTTGAGGATTCGGAGGTGCTCAGGGACTCGTTAGATGAGAAAGCAGATATATATATCTATATATATAATTGCCTAAGGGTTTTTCCGTCTGTCTGTCTGTCTGTCCTGGAAATCCCAGCTCTCTGATTGGTCGAGGCCGCCAGGCCTCGACCAATCAGAGACCGGCAAAGCATCGACGTAGAAATCCCGGGTCTCTGATTGGTCGAGGCCGCCAGGCCTCGACCAATCAGCAGCGGGCACAGTATCGACGTAGCTGTCATAATGGTTGCCATGGCGACGATGATGTCATAAAGGTTGCCTCAACCAATCAGCGACGGGCACAGTCTGCCTCGAATTCTGGAATCATCATTGGCCATATACTACGGGGACATGCATATTCTAGAATACCCGATGCGTTAGAATCGGGCCACCATCTAGTAGATATGTAATAGCAAGGCTGATGTTTATTAATGAACGTTTAATTTCTTTTTAAAAAGCTGGAGAAAAAAATGGCGGGGGCTCCCGCACAATCTAGTATATATATATACAGGTCCTTCTCAAAAAATTAGCATATAGTGTTAAATTTCATTATTTACCATAATGTAATAATTACAATTAAACTTTCATATATTATAGATTCATTATCCACCAACTGAAATTTGTCAGGTCTTTTATTGTTTTAATACTGATGATTTTGGCATACAACTCCTGATAACCCAAAAAACCTGTCTCAATAAATTAGCATATTTCACCCATCCAATCAAATAAAAGTGTTTTTTAATAACAAACAAAAAAACCATCAAATAATAATGTTCAGTTATGCACTCAATACTTGGTCGGGAATCCTTTGGCAGAAATGACTGCTTCAATGCGGCGTGGCATGGAGGCAATCAGCCTGTGACACTGCTGAGATGTTATGGAGGCCCAGGATGCTTCAATAGCGGCCTTAAGCTCATCCAGAGTGTTGGGTCTTGCGTCTCTCAACTTTCTCTTCACAATATCCCACAGATTCTCTATGGGGTTCAGGTCAGGAGAGTTGGCAGGCCAATTGAGCACAGTAATACCATGGTCAGTAAACCATTTACCAGTGGTTTTGGCACTGTGAGCAGGTGCCAGGTCGTGCTGAAAAATGAAATCTTCATCTCCATAAAGCATTTCAGCCGATGGAAGCATGAAGTGCTCCAAAATCTCCTGATAGCTAGCTGCATTGACCCTGCCCTTGATGAAACACAGTGGACCAACACCAGCAGCTGACATGGCACCCCACACCATCACTGACTGTGGGTACTTGACACTGGACTTCAGGCATTTTGGCATTTCCTTCTCCCCAGTCTTCCTCCAGACTCTGGCACCTTGATTTCCGAATGACATGCAAAATTTGCTTTCATCAGAAAAAAGTACTTGGGACCACTTAGCAACAGTCCAGTGCTGCTTCTCTGTAGCCCAGGTCAGGCGCCTCTGCCGCTGTTTATGGTTCAAAAGTGGCTTTACCTGGGGAATGCGGCACCTGTAGCCCATTTCCTGCACACGCCTGTGCATGGTGGCTCTGGATGTTTCCACACCAGACTCAGTCCACTGCTTCCTCAGGTTCCCCAAGGTCGGGAATCGGTCCTTCTCCACAATCTTCCTCAGGGTCCGGTCTCCTCTTCTCGTTGTACAGCGTTTTCTTCCAACAGGCATTGAGGTGCCTTGATACAGCACTCTGGGAACAGCCTATTTGTTGAGAAATTTCTTTCTGGGTCTTACCCTCTTTCTTGAGGGTGTCAATGATGGCCTTCTTGACATCTGTCAGGTCGCTAGTCTTACCCATGATGGGGGTTTTGAGCAATGAACCAGGCAGGGAGTTTATAAAAGCCTCAGGTATCTTTTGCATGTGTTTAGAGTTAATTAGTTGATTCAGAAGATTAGGGTAATAGGTCGTTTAGAGAACCTTTTCTTGATATGCTAATTTATTGAGACAGGTTTTTTGGGTTATCAGGAGTTGTATGCCAAAATCATCAGTATTAAAACAATAAAAGACCTGACAAATTTCAGTTGGTGGATAATGAATCTATAATATATGAAAGTTTAATTGTAATCATTACATTATGGTAAATAATGAAATTTAACACTATATGCTAATTTTTTGAGAAGGACCTGTATATATATATATATATATATATATATATATATATATATATATATATATATATATATATATATATATATATATATATATATATATATATATATATATATATATATATATATATATGACAATTGCTGGAATTTGTGTCACACGTTCCCTTATGATTTGGCTGCAACTGCTGGAGGAACAGCTCAAAAGTAAAACATCAAGAGAGAAGATTTTGTCCAACCTGCCCTTGTTGCACGGAGCCACAGCATTCCTAGCGGACACATCCACTGACTCTGAGACTAGCGGCTTGGTCTGCCGGACTGTCAAATACAGCAAGATGGGCCTGTGGCTCAAGGGCTGTCCGGGAGATCTACAATCAAAAAATAAATTGTGCACTATACAGTGTGATGTGTTATGACCTGGTGGTGAGGACAATAATGGACCTGGTGGTTAAGAGTACATGGAATGACCTGATTGTTTCTAATAATACAGACAAGCTCTGAGACGTGGGAACTCTGCTGACCGCAATCCCTAATCCTATCACACACACTAGAAATAGCCGTGGATTGCTCCTAATGCTCCCTATGCAACTCGTCACAGCCTAAGGAACTAGCTAGCCCTAGAGATAGAAAAATAAAGCCTACCTTGCCTCAGAGAAATTCCCCAAAGGAACAGGCAGCCCCCCACATATAATGACTGTGAGTTAAGATGAAAATTACAAACACAGAGATGAAATAGATTTAGCAAAGTGAGCCCCGACTTACTGAACAGACAGAGGATAGGAAAGGTAACTTTGCGGTCAGCACAAAAAACTACAAAAAGACCACGCAGAGGGCGCAAAAAGACCCTCCGCACCGACTCACGGTGCGGAGGCGCTCCCTCTGCGTCCCAGAGCTTCCAGCAAGCAAGACAAAAATCAAAATAGCAAGCTGGACAGAAAAAATAGCAAACAGAAAAACAAGCAGGAACTTAGCTTCTGCTGGGAAGACAGGTCACAAGAACGATCCATGAGCGAACTAGACCAATACTGGAACATTGACAGGTGGCATGGAGCAATGATCTAGGTGGAGTTAAATAGAGCAGCCAGCCAGCTAACGAATTAACCTAGTCACCTGTGGAAGGAACCTCAGAAGCCGCAGCCCCACTCACAACCACCAGAGGAAGCCCATGGACAGAACGAGCCGAAGTACCATTCATGACCACAGGAGGGAGCTTAACAACAGAATTCACAACAGTGATGGCCCATTTTTGTTTGGAAAAAGGTTTGTACGACATCCTAGAAAATTTCAGGGGATTCGAGGAAGACTTTTCAGAGGAAAAAATGTAGTAGGGCCCAGGGACATCCTCCGGCGGAGAGAAGGAAGTGGGAAAGTGACAACAAAATAGAGACCGGTTTCATGTTTGGGGGGGGTCCCTTCTCCACTTCCCAAAAATCCTCACAATGACTCGAGACCAACAGTATGGGGAAGGCTTTCCCTCTTCAGTCAGGCCGAGAGAACATCTCCTCCCATACCTGGGTCCTGGATATAGTAAGGGATGACCTGAAAATAGAATTCTACCATCTGCCTCATCAATCTTTTGTAATAACCCTCATCAGAAGATCAGCAGAAGAACAGCTTGACAGAGATCTTGTGGCTAGTCGAGAAGCAGGTTCTATGCGAGATCTCGGTCAAACAAAAAGGAAGGATATTTTATTCCCCCCACCACTTTTTGATTATTAAAAAAAAGCCAGATGGCTCATTCAGGATTAGAGATGAGTGAATTTGCTTGGGTTCCTTCTTATTCGGCAAGCTATAGCACTTGCCGAATAGGCTGCAGAAGGAATCCAGCTTCCTGGATCACGCTGGCCGATCGGTGCCGCAGCTGCATGTGTTGTGGCTGTGTCAGTCACGACACATGAATGGAGAGCCTGTTTGTTGGGCTCTCCATGCATGTGTCGTGACTGTGACACAGCCGCGACACATGCAGCTGCGGTGCCGAACAGCTTATCGGCCGGCGTGATCAAGGAAGCCGGGTTCCTTCTGCAGCCAATTCAGCAGGCGCTATAGCTTGCCGATTTAAGAGGAAACCCAAGCAAATTCGCTCATCTCTATTCCTAACCATCATCAATCTGAAAGGTCTCAATTACTAAATAAAAAAATCTCACTTTAAGATGGAGCCTGTGAATACGGCCATAAAACTTCTTCACCACAATTGGTTTATGCTGGTTGTCTATTTAAAAGATGCTTCCTTCAACATCCCTATATTCATCCAGACCATCAGAAATACCCAAGAGTGGCCCTATACATTCAAGGAAAGATCAGACCTTTTCGATTCAGAGCCCTTCCTTTTCAGTTGTCAGTAGCTCCGAGGGTCTTTACCAGGTTAATAGCTGAGATGACAGCCTTTCTGCGCATCCGGAGCACAATCATCGTTCCTTATATATCCTCATAATAGAAAGATCGGAGGACCACTGTGCTATACAGTTGAAAGAGGTGACAGTAGTCTTTCAAAATCTGGGCTGGATGGTGAACACTTAAAAAAAAAACAAAAAATCAAGACTAAAACCCATAAGAGGTACAAACCTTCCTGGGCTTTGTTCTGAATTCCAAACTTAAGACTTGTTTCTTACCTGAGGACAAAGTGATAACCCTGGCTTTGGCAGCCATAGAGCTTCCAAAGATGACCTTAAAGGGAGCCTGTCGGCAGGATTGTGCACAATAACCTACACACAGTGTACATAGCACTGTACATAAAGCGCAGTAGAGATGAATCTCAACTAAAAGCCTAGATCCTTAGATCAGGAATAGAACAGACAATGATAGGACATTTTGCAACTTTCCCAAATTCTTATGAAACAAATTACATACTATACTGCACTACTGTACCCATTTATTATATATTTTAGGAGTCTGAGTTGGTCCATTTTATACAGATTTTGACTCCATAGCCTTAGCTCCCGACACTTTAACCGCCGGAACACTGCGATCAAACATGATCGCAGTGTTCCAGCGGCATAGTGAAGCATCGCGCAGGGAGGGGGCTCCCTGCGTGCTTCCCTGAGACCCTCGGAACAACGTGATGTGATCACGTTGATCCGAGCATCTCCTCTGTCCTCCTCCCTGCAGGCCCCAGATCCAAGATGGTTGCGGGGGTCCTGCAAGGAGGTGGCTTGCAAGCGCCTGCTGAGATCAGGCGCCGGCAAGCCTCCTGCACTGTCCATCAGATCGCTGATCTGACACAGTGCTTTGCAAAGTGTCAGATCAGGGATCTGACACTACACAATGATGTCCCACTCTGGGACAAAGTAAAAAAGTTAAAAAAAATATATATTAACATGTGTAAAAAAAAACAAAACAACCCTAAATAAAGAAAAAAAAATATTGTTCCAATGAATACATTTCTTTATGTAGATAAAAAAACCTTAGAAGTACACATATTTAGTATCGCCGTGTCCGTAACGACCCGACCTAGAAAACTGTCTCTCTAGGTAACCCCTTGTTATCAATTTTAACAAACGCGGAACGGTATAAACGCCAACCCCCATCACCCAAAAAAAAAGAAACTTATGAATTGCTGGTTGTTGTTCATTCTGCCTAACAAAAATCGGAATAAAAAGCGATCAAAAAAGTCATGTGCCCAAAAATGGTACCAATAAACACGTCAACTCGTCCAGCAACAAGACCTCAAATGGCTCTGTGGACCAAAATATCGAAAAATTATAGCTCTCAAAATGTGGTAGCGCAAAAACTATTTTTTGCAATAAAAACGTCTTTTAGTGTGTGACATCTGTCAAACAAAAAAACCTTGCTATATATAGTAAATCAAACCCCCCATTATCACCGCCTTAGTTAGTGAAATATAATAAAATTAAAAATATATATTTATTTCTATTTTCCCATTAGGGTTATGGCTAAAGTTAGGGTTAGGGCTAAAGTAAGGTTTAGGGTTTTGGATTACATTTACGGTTGGGATTCGGGTTAGGGGTGTGTCAGGGTTAGAGGTGTGGTTAGGGTTATGGTTGGGATTAGGGTTAGGGGTGTG
The DNA here is from genome assembly GCF_032444005.1 of Ranitomeya imitator. Taxonomy (NCBI): domain Eukaryota; kingdom Metazoa; phylum Chordata; class Amphibia; order Anura; family Dendrobatidae; genus Ranitomeya; species Ranitomeya imitator. The sequence goes on along the minus strand of NC_091288.1, from coordinate 113,853,552 downwards.
GTTAGGGTTGGGATTAGGGTTAGGGGTGAAGTTAGAATTGGGGGGTTTCGATTGTTTAGGCACATCAGGGGGCTCTCCAAATGCGACATGGCGACCAATCTCAATTCTGCGTTAAAAAAGTAAAACAGTGCTCCTTCCCTTCCGAGCTCTCCCATACGCCCAAAGAAGGGTTTATCCCGACATATGGGGTATCCGCGTACTCAGGACAAATTGGACAACAACTTTTGGGGTCCAATTTCTCTTGTTACCCTTGGGAAAATAAAAATGTGAGGGATAAAAAATAATTCTTGTGGAAAAAAAGATTTTTTATTTTCACGGCTCAGCGTTATAAACTGTAGTGAAACACTTGGGGATTCAAAGATCTCACAACACATCTAGATAAGTTACTTGGGGGGTCTAGTTTCCAATATGGTGTCACTTGTGGAGAGTTCCACTGTTTAGGCACATCAGGGGCTCTCCAAACGTGACATGGCTTCCTATCTCAATTTCACTCAATTTTGCATTGTAAAGTCAAACAGCGTTCCTTCCCTTCCGAGCTCTGCCATGCGCCCAAACAGTGGTTTACCCCCCACATATGGGGTTTCCGCGTACTCGGGACAAATTGCACAACAACTTTTGGGGTCCAATTTCTTCTGTTACCCTTGGGGGAAAAAATTGGGGGCAAAAATCATTTTTGCAAAAAAATGATTTTTTATTTTTACGGCTCTACATTATAAACTTCTGTGAAGCACTTGGTGAGTCAAAGTGCCCAACACACATCAAGATATGTTCCTTAGTGGGTCTACTTTCCAAAATGGTGTCACTTGTAGGGGGTTTCTACTGTTTAGGCACATCAGGGGCTCTCCAAACGCGACATGGCGTCCCATCTCAATTCCAGCCAATTTTGCATTGGAAAGTCAAACGGCACTCCTTCCCTTCCGAGCTCTGCCATGCGCCCAAACAGTGGTTTACCCCCACATAAGGGGTATCTGTGTACTCAGGACAAATTGTACAACAAGTTTTAGGGTCCAATTTCTCCTGTTACCCTTGGTAAAATAAAACAACTTGGGTCTGAAGTACATTTTTTTATGAAAAAAATAAAATGTTCATTTTTTTTTTTTTTAACATTCCAAAAATTCCTGTGAAATACCTGAAACTTCTTTATTGTGATTTTGAGCACCTTGAGGGGTGTAGTTTTTAGAATGGTGTCACACTTCATTATTTTCTATCATATAGACCCCTCAACGTGACTTCAAATGTGATGTGGTCCCTTAAAAAAAAATGGTGTTGTAAAAATGAGAAATTGCTGGTCAGCTCTTAACCCTTACAACTCCCTAACAAAAAAAAATTGGTTCCAAAATTGTGCTGATGTAAAATAGACATGTGGTAAATGTTACTTATTAAGTATTTTGTGTGACATGTTTCTGCGATTTAAGGGCATGAAAATTCAAAGTTGGAAAATTGCAAAAGTTTCTAAATTTTAGCCAAATTTTCGTGTTTTTTTTTTCACAAATAAAAACAAGTAATGTCAAGGAAATTTTTACCACTAACCTGAAGTATAATATGTCTCGAGAAAACAATGTCAGAATCACCGGGATCCATACAAGCGTTCCAGAGTTATAACCTCATAAAGGGACAGTGGTCAGAATTGTAAAAATTGGCCTGGTCATTAACATGCAAACGACCCTTGGGGTTTAACCCCTTCCCGACCTGTGACACAGCGTATGCGTCATGAAAGTCGGTGCCAATCCGACCTGTGACGCATATGCTGTGTCACAGAAAGATCGCGTCCCTGCAGATCCGGTGAAAGGGTTAACTCCCATTTCACCCGATCTGCAGGGACAGGGGGAGTGGTAGTTTAGCCCAGGGGGGGTGGCTTCACCCCCTCGTGGCTACGATCGCTCTGATTGGCAGTTTCACTTTCAACAGCCAATCAGAGCGATTTGTAATATTTCACCTAAAAAAATGGTGAAATATTACAATCCAGCCATGGCCGATGCTGCAATATCATCGGCCATGGCTGGAAATACTAATGTGCCCCCACCCCACCCCACCGATCGCCCCCCCAGCCCCCCGATCTGTGGCCCGCTCCCCTCCGTCCTGTGCTCCGCTCCCCCGTCCTCCTGCCCGCTCCCCCCGTGCTCCAATCACACCCCCCCGTGCTCCAATCAAACCCCCCCGCACTCCGATCCCCCCCCGTGCTCCGAACCACCCCCCCTGCACACCGATCCACCCCCCCTGCACACCGATCCACCCGCCCGCACACCGATCACTCTCCCCCATGCTCCGATCCCTCCCCCCCGTGCTCCGACGCCCCCCCGTGCCCTGATCTCCCCCCCCTGTGCCCTGATCTCCCCCCCTTATACTTACCGATCCTGGCGGGGTCCCGTCCGTCTTCTTCCCCGAGCGCCGCCATGTTCCAAAATGGCGGGCGCATGCGCAGTGCGCCCGCCGAATCTGCCGGCCGGCAGATTCGTTCGAATGTGAATTTTGATCACTGTGATATAATCTATCACAGTGGTCAAAATAAAAAAACAGTAAATGACCCCCCCCATTTGTCCCCCATAGATAGGGACAATAATAAAATAAAGAATTTTTTTTTTTTTTCACTAAGGTTGGAGTTAGAACTAGGGGTAGGGTTAGGGCTAGGGTTAGGGGTAGGGTTAGGGTTAGGGGTAGGGTTAGGGGTAGGGTTAGGGTTAGGGTTTCGGTATGTGCACACGTATTCTGGTCCTCTGCGGATTTTTCCGCAGCGGATTTGATAAATCCGCAGTGCTAAACCGCTGCGGATTTATGGCAGATTTACCGCGGTTTTTCTGCGCATTTCACTGCGGTTTTACAACTGCGATTTTCTATTGGAGCAGTTGTAAAACCGCTGTGGAATCCGCAGAAAGAAGTGACATGCTGCGGAATGTAAACCGCTGCGTTTCCGTGCAGTTTTTCCGCAGCATGTGTACAGCGATTTTTGTTTCCCATAGGTTTACATTGAACTGTAAACTCATGGGAAACTGCTCCGGATCCGCAGCGTTTTCCGCAGCGTGTGCACATACCTTTAGAATTAGGCTATGTGCACACGGTGCGGATTTGGCTGCGGATCCGCAGCGGATTGGCCGCTGCGGATCCGCAGCAGTGTTCCATCAGGTTTACAGTACCATGTAAACCTATGGAAAACCAAATCCGCTGTGCCCATGGTGCGGAAAATACCGCACGGAAACGCTGCGTTGTATTTTCCGCAGCATGTCAATTCTTTGTGCGGATTCCGCAGCGTTTTACACCTATTCCTCAATAGGAATCCGCAGGTGAAATCCGCAGTAAATCCGCAGGTAAAACGCAGTGCCTTTTACCCGCGGATTTTTCAAAAATGGTGCGGAAAAATCTCACACGAATCCGCAACGTGGGTACATAGCCTTAGGGTTAGGGTTGGGTTGGAATTAGGGTTGTGGTTAGGGTTAGGGGTGTGTTGGGGTTAGGGTTGTGGTTAGGGGTGTGTTGCGGTTAGGGTTACGGCTACAGTTGGGATAAGGGTTAGGGGTGTGTTGGCGTTAGAATTGAGGGGTTTCCACTGTTTAGGCACATCAGGGGGTCTCCAAACGCAACATGGCGCCACCATTGATTCCAGCCAATCTTTCATTCAAAAAGTCAAATGGTGCTCCTTCCCTTCCGAGCCCCGACGTGTGCCCAAACAGTGGTTTACCCCCACATATGGGGTATCAGTGTACTCAGGACAAACTGGGCAACAATTACTGGGGTCCAATTTCTCCTGTTACCCTTGAGAAAATAAAAAATTGCTTGCTAAAACATCATTTTTGAGGAAAGAAAAATGATTTTTTATTTTCACGGCTCTGCGTTGTAAACGTCTGTGAAGCACTTGGGGGTTCAAAGTGCTCACCACATATCTAGATAAGTTCCTTGGGGGGTCTAGTTTCCAAAATGGGGTCACTTGTGGGGGGTTTCTACTGTTTAGGCACACCAGGGGCTCTGCAAACGCAACGTGACGCCCGCAGACCATTCCATCAAAGTCTGCATTTCAAAAGTCACTACTTCCCTTCTGAGCCCCGACGTGTGCCCAAACAGTGGTTTACCCCCACATATGGGGTATCAGCGTACTCAGGAGAAACTGGACAACAACTTTTGGGGTCCAATTTCTCCTGTAACCCTTGGGAAAATAAAAAATTCTGGGCTAAAAAATTATTTTTGAGGAAAGAAAACGTATTTATTATTTTCACTGCTCTGTGTTATAAACTTCTGTGAAGCACTTGGGGGTTCAAAGTGCTCACCTCACATCTAGATAAGTTCCTTTCGGGGTCTAGTTTCTAAAATGGGGTCACTTGTGGGGGGTTTCTACTGTTTAGCCACATCAGGGGCTCTGCAAACGCAACGTAACGCCCGCAGAGCATTCCATCAAAGTCTGCATTTCAAAATGTCACTACTTCCCTTCTGAGCCCCGACATGTGCCCAAACTGTGGTTTACCCCCACATATGGGGTATCAGCGTACTCAGGAGAAACTGTACAACAACTTTTGGGGTCAAATTTCTCCTTTTACCCTTGGGAAAATAATAAATTGCAGGCTAAAAAATCATTTTAGAGAAAATAAAATTTTTATTTTATTTTCATGGCTCTGCGTTATAAACTTCTGTGAAGCACTTGGAAGTTCAAAGTCCTCACCACACATCTAGATTAGTTCCTTTAGGGGTCTAGTTTCCAAAATGGGGTCATATGTGGGGGATCTCCAATGTTTAGGCACACAGGGGCTCTCCAAACGTGACATGGTGTCCGCTAATGATTGGAGCTAATTTTCCATTTAAAAAGCCAATTGGCGTGCCTTCCCTTCCGAGCCCTGCCGTGCGCCCAAACAGTGGTTTACCCCCACATATGGGGTATCAGCGTACTCAGGACAAACTGGACAACAACATTTGCGGTCCAATTTCTCCTATTACCCTTGGCAAAATAGGAAATTCCAGGCTAAAAATCATTTTTGAGGAAAGAAAAATTATTTTTTATTTTCATGGCTCTGCATTATAAACTTCTGTGAAGCACCTGGGGGTTTAAAGTGCTCAATATGCATCTAGATAAGTTCCTTGGGGGGTCTAGTTTCCAAAATGGGGTCACTTGTGGGGGAGCTCCAATGCATAGGCACACAGGGGCTCTCTAAACGCGACATGGTGTCCGCTAACAATTGGAGCTAATTTTCCATTCAAAAAGTCAAATGGCGCGCCTTCCCTTCCGAGCCCTGCCGTGTGCCCAAACAGTGGTTTACCCCCACATATGAGGTATCGGCGTACTCGGGAGAAATTGCCCAACAAATTTTAGGATTCATTTTATCCTATTGCCCATGTGAAAATGAAAAACTGAGGCGAAAAGAATTTTTTTGTGAAAAAAAAAGTACTTTTTCATTTTTACAGATCAATTTGTGAAGCACCTGAGGGTTTAAAGTGCTCAATATGCATCTAGATAAGTTCCTTGGGGGGTCTAGTTTCCAAAATGGGGTCATTTGTGGGGGAGCTCCAATGTTTAGGCACACGGGGGCTCTCCAAACACGACATGGTGTCCGCTAACGATGGAGATAATTTTTCATTCAAAAAGTCAAATGGCGCTCCTTCCCTTCCGAACCTTACCATGTGCCCAAACAGTGGTTTACCCCCACATGTGAGGTATCGGCGTACTCATGAGAAATTGCCCAACAAATTTTAGGATCCATTTTATCCTGTTACCCATGTGAAAATGAAAAAAATTGAGGCTAAAAGAATTTTTTTGTGAAAAAAAAGTACTTTTTCATTTTTACGGATCAATTTGTGAAGCCCCCGGGGGTTCAAAGTTCTCACTATGCATCTAGATAAGTTCCTTGGGGCGTCTAGTTTCCAAAATGGGGTCACGTGTGGGGGAGCTCCAATTTTTAGGCACACGGGGGCTCTCCAAACGTGACATGGTGTCCGCTAAAGAGTGGAGCCAATTTTTCATTCAAAAAGTCAAATGGCGCTCCTTCCCTTCCAAGCCCTGCCGTGCGCCCAAACAGTGGTTTACCCCCACATATGAGGTATCAGCGTACTCAGGACAAATTGGACAACAACTTTCGTGGTTCAGTTTCTCCTTGTACCATTGGGAAAATAAAAAAAATGTTGCTAAAAGATAATTTTTGTGACTAAAAAGTTAAATGTTCATTTTTTCCTTCCATGTTGCTTCTGCTGCTGTGAAGCACCTGAAGGGTTAATAAACTTCTTGAATGTGGTTTTGAGTACCTTGAGGGGTGCATTTTTTAGAATGGTGTCACTTTTGGGTATTTTCAGCCATATAGACCCCTCAAACTGACTTCAAATGTGAGGTGGTCCCTAAAAAAAATGGTTTTGTAAATTTCGTTGTAAAAATGAGAAATCACTGGTCAAATTTTAACTCTTATAACTTCCTAGCAAAAAAAAATTTTGTTTCCAAAATTGTGCTGGTGTAAAGTAGACATGTGGGAAATGTTATTTATTAACTATTTTGTGTCACATAACTCTCTGGTTTAACAGAATAAAAATTCAAAATGTGAAAATTGCGAAATTTTCAAAATTTTCGCCAAATTTCCGTTTTTATCACAAATAAACGCAGAATTTATTGACCTAAATTTACCACTAACATGAAGCCCAATATGTCACGAAAAAACAATCTCAGAACCGCTAGGATCCGTTGAAGCGTTCCTGAGTTATTACCTCATAAAGGGACACTGGTCAGAATTGCAAAAAACGGCCAGGTCATTAAGGTCAAAATAGGCTGGGTCATGAAGGGGTTAAGGGGTAAAAAAAAAATAAGTAATTTTTTTTTTTATTGGTTCATCCATTTTCAACTCAGCGCTCCTTACCAGACTGTAATTTTGTTTCCTATGACTGCTATTCTCCCTCCCTGAGGGTGCACGGCAGGAGCTGCTCTCACATGGCGCCTCACCGGCAGATCGGGACCTTCCGTCATGGTCACGTGACTCCCAGCGTGCACCACGGTCCTTCCAGGCATTGCACAGAGAATCTCACTTCAGCAGGGAATACTGAGCCCTGCCTGGCTACCACATCAAAAATTTTATGTATTTCAGTTCTTTAATACAAAAAAGTGAAACTAATATATTATTGTCAGGAATCCCACCGTGCTGCCACCAATATGCCACTGTTCACGGGGAGGATACCTTTATCATCCCCACCAATTTGTCATGAATCAGGGTTGTTTGGTTTCCCCTGGTTCTTTGTGAAGGGGATTTATCTATCCCCAGTTCTGGTTGGGAACTTCTAGCTCTATGGCGCTCCCCTTACCCTCAGGGTCAGTCAGGGTACTGCACCTAGAGTAAATTTAATTAGTCGCCAGAAAGGCTGCCTGCTATGTACTGGCTATTGGGCACGCTGCAGTGAGGACCGTATAACTACTCCCACTCAGGCGGGAACATTAATTATCAATGGCGCCGGTTGCTGCAAAGACTCCAAATTGCACAGGACAAATTATGCTGCCACCATTTCTTAATTATTAATGAGTCCGGAGCCAACCCAGATTACAAGGCTGCGGTTATCCCTGTTGCTTGTGCACCTTTTTCTACCACACTTTTTCCTTCCAATTAACTTTCCATTAATATGCTTGGATACAGCACTGTGTGAACAGCCAGCTTTTTTTTAGTAATGACCTTTTGTGGCTTACCCTCTTAGTGGAGTGTATCAATGATTGCCTTCTAGACATCTGTCAAGTCAGCAGTTTTCTCCATGATTGTGAAGCCTACTGAAACAGACTAATGTGGTTTTTTTTGTTGTTAATTATTGTAATTTACTGAGATAGTAAATAGATCACTCTGTTTGTAATGACTCTATATAAGGTGTTTCACTTTTTGTATTGAAGAACTGAAATAAATTAACTTTTTGATATTCTAATTTTGTGTGAAGCACCTGTATATGAGGATAGGATTAAATTGAGACCTGGTCAGGCCTACCTTCCCAAGGTAGCTTTAAAATTTCATAGGAATGCCCTCCTTTTGTAATAAACCTAGGAATCCAGGGGAGGAAACATTTCATAGTCTGGATGTTACAAAGACAAAGGTAGAGTACATATCTATATCAAGTCAGTGGAGGAAAGCCTAGTCCTTGTTTGTAGCCTTACAGGGTAGCAGAAAGTGGTACGGGGTATTCAAAAGTACCATGGCAAGGTGGATCAGGAAGGCCATTAGTTTAGCCTTCTCTGTTAGTCGTATTCCTGTTCCTAAGGGCATCAAGGCCCACTCCTCCAGAGCTGTAGTGGCCTACTGGGCAGAGAAAGCGGGGGTATTGATTGATCAGATTTGTAAGGCCACTACTTGGTCCTCACCCTCTACTTTCTTTAGGCACTACAAACTGGATCTATCTTCATCTGCTGCCCTAACCTTTAGTAGAAGGGTGCTACAAGCGGTGGTCCCACCCTAAGGTGTTTCAAATTCTCCAGAAATCTCCCAGGTGTGCTGTCACGGATGAAGGGAAAACACTAAGGCTTCTTACTGGCAACTGGGTTTTCAGAACCCATGACAACACCTGTGTTAACCCCCCAATCTTTCTCCCCATATGGATGTGCACTACAGATTGGGTGTTTTTTGATGTAGTGCTGCTTATGCGTATAATCTTTTTGGACCTCTTGTCATGCTCTAACCCAACTGATGTGGGGTGGGAGATGTGCCGCCCTTTTGTGTCAGTAGATTTCCTGTCCTTAGTGGGCGGATCCCTCTCTCAGGTGTTCTGTCATGGCTTCTGGAAAAAACTACTGTCAGTAAGTAACTTTTTGTGCATTTATTGTTTTTCCTTTCACATTCCATTAATTCCGGTGAAGCACCTGAAGAGTTAATAAACTTCTTTAATGTAGTGTTGAGGACTTTGAGAGGTGCTGTTTTCAGAATGGTGTAACTTTTTGGATATTGTTTCATATAGACCCCTCAAATTCACTTCAAATTTGATGTTGTAGCTAAAAATGGTTTTGTAAATTTTTTGGGGAAAATTTAAAAATTGCTGATTGACCTTTAGCCCTTCTAACTTCCGAACAATAAGTGTTTCAAAATTTGTGTGATGTAAAGTAGACATGTGGAAAGTGTTGTTTATTATTTTTTGTGCTATAACTATCTGATTTCAGGGCATAAAAATTAAAATTAGAAAAATTCTTCCTAATTTTTTTCTCTGTCAAATTTTCGCTAATTCATAAACATACACTAATCATATTGACCAAAATTTACCACTAACCTGAAGTAAAATGTGTCACGAAAAACAATCTCCGATTTAGTGGGTTCCGTTGACTTGTGTGTGTGTGTGTGTGTGTATATGTATATATGTGTCTGTCTCTATCCAGTGCTATATATACCAGGTTGTAGGTAATTCATGCTAGATTTTGCATATCATAGTAAATATCCGTGAACTTACCGGTTTCCCTTTGTTTTGCAGAACAAAACGCTGAAAGACATTGAGGTATTCATGAATATTAACCTGTCTGAAGCCATTAAGATCAGCAGCACGATGAAGGTATAGATTAATTATGAATGAAGCATGTACAGGACGTGGAATCCATAGTGCTTGAAAGCTTAGGAGCTTGATCACATATTTTCCGTTGTGCTTTACAGCAAGTAAATCTGCCCCAGATAACAACAGTAGCAAAAGAGTGGGCACGTCTCAAGTTGCTTTTCTAGCAGTTTACAACTCTGTAGTCTCCATACTTCCTGATTTCTGGCAGGGTGGGCTCTATTCCGTGACACTTCTGGTGATTCGCAGACCTGTAGTATTAGCCAGGGTCACATGGCCATCGATATGAGGCTATGTGTACACGTCAGGATTTCTGGCAGAAATTTTCCTGACAAAAACCTGACATTTCTGCCAAAAATCCGCATGCATTTTTTTTCGTGGGTTTTTTTTTCGCGGTTTTGATGCGTTTTTTTGTGTTTTATGCGTTTTTGATGCGTTTTTTCCAAATGCATAGAATAGCGGGAAAAACGTGAAAAATACGCAAAATTAATGAACATGCTGCTTTTTTTACCGCAATGCGTTTTTTTCACGGAAAAAAACGCATCATGTGCACAAAAATTGCAGAATGCATTCTAAATGATAGAATGCATAATGTATGCGTTTTTAATGAGTTTTATCGCGAAAAAAACCTAAACGTGTGCACATACCCTGAGAGAATCAAGCAAATTATGCAAATGACACTCTGCTCAAACTCTACTCCAAGTGTCTGTGCACTCTGCTCCAACTCTCACGTGAGAGAATCACAGCCCAGCCACAGTCCATCTCCTCCATTGCTGGCAGCGCGGTAATCAGAGAGCAGTCTGATGTTTCACATGCACCCATAGACTTGTATTGGTGAGGGCGATCCGATTCACGTAACACTCGCAGCACCCAGCAATCTTTTTCCTTTCCACAGGTCGACTCTGCATGAGAAAAAAAATCGCAGATCTGCACTGCCGCATAGTGTAGCAATTAAGCAGTTTAAGGGTATGTGCACACGTTGTGGATTTGGCCCTGCGGAACCGCAGCAGTTTTCCATGCGGTGTACAGTACCATGTAAACCTACGGAAAACCAAATTCGCAGTGCACATGCTGCGGAAAATTCTGCGCTGAAACTCAGTGGTTTGTTTTCCGCATCATGTCAATTCTTTGTGCGGATTCCGCAGCGTTTTACACCTATTCCTTTATAGGAATCCGCAGTTGTAATTGGAGCGCCCCCAGAGGCAGGGCCGTGGGTTACTCGGTACCGGTCCTCTGCTGGCTCAGTTCTGGGGATGTCACGGTGGCTGGACCCGGTCCGTGACCCTGCTAAGGGGCGTCCAATGAAAGGTGATACGAGTCTGTCAAAGTTTAGTGACGCCACCTGTGGTATTCGGTCAGGGTGACCGACGCTGCTTGGGGTCCACTGGGGTGATGTGATGGCAGCTAGATGGTGAACCTTCCCACAGGTGAAGTATGTCCCCAGGGCTTCCCAGTAAGGTGGATGGTGATGGTGATGGTGTGAGGTGCAGACAATAACGAGGACACAGGGTTGCAGTCTCTTTACTGAAGACTTCGGGATCCGCAATCCAGAGCACAGTTAACAGGGCTGTCTGAGACCGGCCGGTCCGAAGACACATCCAGAGTTCCCTTTGCAGGTGGAAATCGTTGCCTACCACTAGCGCCTGTGTGTTGTAGTGCTTCCCTGCTGAGCATTCGGGATAGTCCTCACAACTTCTTTCTATTCTCTTTCGTTCCAGTTCTTTCTAGTTCTTTCTATTCTCCGTCCCCCAGGTACAGTGGGGCAAAAAAGTATTTAGTCAGTCAGCAATAGTGCAAGTTCCACCACTTAAAAAGATGAGAGGCGTCTGTAATTTACATCATAGGTAGACCTCAACTATGGGAGACAAACTGAGAAAAAAAAATCCAGAAAATCACATTGTCTGTTTTTTTAACATTTTATTTGCATATTATGGTGGAAAATAAGTATTTGGTCAGAAACAAAATTTCATCTCAATACTTTGTAATATATTCTTTGTTGGCAATGACAGAGGTCAAACGTTTTCTGTAAGTCTTCACAAGGTTGCCACACACTGTTGTTGGTATGTTGGCCCATTCCTCCATGCAGATCTCCTCTAGAGCAGTGATGTTTTTGGCTTTTCGCTTGGCAACACGGACTTTCAACTCCCTCCAAAGGTTTTCTATAGGGTTGAGATCTGGAGACTGGCTAGGCCACTCCAGGACCTTGAAATGCTTCTTACGAAGCCACTCCTTCGTTGCCCTGGCGGTGTGCTTTGGATCATTGTCATGTTGAAAGACCCAGCCACGTTTCATCTTCAATGCCCCTGCTGATGGAAGGAGGTTTGCACTCAAAATCTCACGATACATGGCCCCATTCATTCTTTCATGTACCCGGATCAGTCGTCCTGGCCCCTTTGCAGAGAAACAGCCCCAAAGCATGATGTTTCCACCACCATGCTTTACAGTAGGTATGGTGTTTGATGGATGCAACTCAGTATTCTTTTTCCTCCAAACACGACAAGTTGTGTTTCTACCAAACAGTTCCAGTTTGGTTTCATCAGACCATAGGACATTCACCCCAAACTCCTCTGGATCATCCAAATGCTCTCTACCAAACTTCAGACGGGCCCGGACATGTACTGGCTTAAGCAGTGGGACACGTCTGGCACTGCAGGATCTGAGTCCATGGTGGCGCAGTGTGTTACTTATGGTAGGCCTTGTTACATTGGTCCCAGCTCTCTGCAGTTCATTCACTAGGTCCCCCCGCATGGTTCTGGGATTTTTGCTCACCGTTCTTGTGATCATTCTGACCCCACGGGGTGGGATTTTGCGTGGAGCCCCAGATCGAGGGAGATTATCAGTGGTCTTGTATGTCTTCCATTTTCTAATTATTGCTCCCACTGTTGATTTCTTCACTCCAAGCTGGTTGGCTATTGCAGATTCAGTCTTCCCAGCCTGGTGCAGGGCTACAATTTTGTTTCTGGTGTCCTTTGACAGCTCTTTGGTCTTCACCATAGTGGAGTTTGGAGTCAGACTGTTTGAGGGTGTGCACAGGTGTCTTTTTATACTGATAACAAGTTTAAACAGGTGCCATTACTACAGGTAATGAGTGGAGGAAAGAGGAGACTCTTAAAGAAGAAGTTACAGGTCTGTGAGAGCCAGAAATCTTGATTGTTTGTTTCTGACCAAATACTTATTTTCCACCATAATATGCAAAAAAAATGATAAAAAAACAGACAATGTGATTTTCTGGATTTTTTTTTCTCAGTTTGTCTCCCATAGTTGAGGTCTACCTATGATGTAAATTACAGACGCCTCTCATCTTTTTAAGTGGTGGAACTTGCACTATTGCTGACTGACTAAATACTTTTTTGCCCCACTGTATGTTATGGATAGGATGCACCCGTTTGACGGGTAGGCTCGGAGCTCTTCCGGGACCCTAGAGATGCCCGTCTCCACACGTTGCCCCCTATGTCTGCTTAGGTGATGTAAGGTAGACAGCCAACCTATAATTAACTGTCCTGCGGTATTTGAAGTAAGGCATGAAGTCAGTTACTTCCTCGGTGTTCCGGGCACCGGCTACGCGCCTCAGTAGGATGTTGCCGTTCTCCGGGCATGACTTCTACTGGCTCTCCTTTGTGCTTGATCTCGTTTCTCACTGTCCACAATATCCTTCGCTTCGCTTCGTGTCTTTCTTAGGATACCACCGCAAGGTAGTGCAGGCACGGTTCCGTAACGTTCTGTTCTTGTCGCTAGGTACCTGCCAGGTTCACACGCCTGACAGGGACCCCCCTGAATCTTGCCCGCAACACCCCCTGCCACGGGATGTTGCCTGGTCAAAACCCAGTCAGCTTCTCTCCTAACTTCCTATTCAACCCCTAGTTTTACCAGTGTGAGGAGTGGCCTAATAAATAAAACCTTTTGCTCAACCTAGTGGCCGGAGTGTGAAGTGTAATGTGTGCTGGTGATACCTGGTCAGATGAACTCCTTTAGTGCCATCAGACGTACCATCACTCCCCTTAGTGGCAGAGCGACATTACTGCAACGTCTCTGGGGCGCTGCTTAAAAATGCACAAAGTCCGCACAAAGTCAGCAGGTAAAACGCAGGTAATTTTACCGGCGGATTCTACAGACTCTGCGCGGAAAAATCCGCAACGTGTGCACATACCCTAATACATTTAGAGTACCTTTTTAACCTGTGCTGTGGATATTTAAGTCTGCCGTATGCCCATTCTTTCTACAGTTTCACTATGCATTTCACGCTTAGCAATGCATGGGGTGAAAGCCATCTGTAATAAAATCAGCATGCTGTACCGAATGCATATTGGATTTTTTTGCGTCACGTATGGAAGATTGTGGTGCTAGGTTGTGAATTGATGTAATAACTCCTTGTCCGGGTCTTACAGAAGGAAATCAGAGCAGACTTTGCTTTTCTGTAATTGATTGTATTGTGTAATTATTGACTCTCTAGTCCTCAGATCGTCCATCACTGAATGATACAAAGAGTGAACGTTTTAGCCGGCAGAGTACAGTGTCTTCGGATGAAAATCAAGGCTTTAGGTAACAGATAAAAAAAATACTGTGCCATGCCGTACTAGTCAGCCACACGGCAATGTTATCTTACACTCCCCTACTTTTGGCCGAAAGTTTTCAGACTGACACAAATTTTGGTTTTCACACTGTGCTGCTTCAGTGTGTTTAGATCTTTCAGTCGAAGATTTCTCTAATTACTGAAGTACAATTATTGTGCAAGCATCTCATAAGTTTTTAAACTGTCACTGGCTATTACATTGTTTATACACAGACTCAATATTTATTGTTGACCCTTATTCCAAGACTTCAGGCCCTGTCCTAACATGCTGGATTTCCGCTTCTATGCCAGATGCTGACTGATGGTCGCCCCTTCTATTCAGTGCTTGGAGAATATCTCAATTCTCGTGTTTTTGTTTGTACACTTGCTTTTTGAGGATTGACCACAGGTTCCCAGTAGGATTGAGATCTGGGGAATTTCCTGGCCATATAGAAAAAATTTCTCCAGCGAGATAAAAGTTAAATTTTCCTTTTACCGTATATACTTGAGTATAAGCTGAGATTTTCAGCCCATTTTTTGGGGGCTGAATGTGCCCCTCTCGGCTTATACTCGGGTCATACCCAGGGGTCGGCAGGTGAGGGGGAGTGGCAGCTGTGTAATTATACTCACCTACTGCTGGCGCGGTCCCTGCAAGTCCCTGCTTTTTCCAGCGCTGCAGATTCTTCCTGTACTGAGTGGTCACATGGTACCGCTCATTACAGTAATGAATATGCAGCTCCACCTCCCATAGAGGTGGAGCCGCATATTCATTATTGTAATGAGCGGTAACTGTGACTGCTCAATACAGGAAGAAGATGCAGCGCTGGAAGAAGCAGGGACTGCACCGCACTAGCAGTAGGTGAGCATACGGGGAGGGGAGCGCTGCGCGATATTTACCGCTCCTCGTTCCGATGCGGCTCAGTCTTCAGCGTCCTCTGGCTGTGACGCTCAGGTCAGAGGGCGCAGTGACGTAGTCAGGGCGCGCCCTCTGCTGAACGTCAGTGCTGAAGACTGAGCCGCACGAGGAGCAGCTAAATGTTGAAAGTGCCGGGGGTCCTGAGCAACGAGAGGTGAGTATGTTATTTTTTTTTTTTTTTTTATCGCAGCAAAAGCAAATGGGGCAAGTGACTGTACGGAGCATCTTATGGGGCCATAACGCTTGTGCAGCACTATAATGTGGCAAGTGACTGTATGGAGCATCTTATGGGGCCATAACGTTTGTGCAGCACTATATAGGGCAAATATCTCTATGGAGCATCTTATGGGGCCCTTATTACCCTTTGTGCAGGATTATATGGGGCATATTTTAATATGGAGCATCCAATGGGGCCCATCAAACTTTATGGAGCATTATATGGGGCTCCTGATTCAATATGGATATTCAAAAACACTTAACCTACTGATGTCTGAATTAATTTTACTTTTATTGGTATCTATTTTTACTTTTGACATTTACCGGTAGCTGCTGCATTCTCCACCCTAGGCTTATACTCGAGTGATTAGAGGGAACCTGTCACCTGAATTTGGCGGGACTGGTTTTGGGTCACATTGGCGGAGTTTTTGGGTGTTTGATTCACCCTTTCCTTACCCGCTGGCTGCATGCTGGCCGCAATATTGGACTGAAGTTCATTCTATGTCCTCCGTAGTACACGCCTGCGTAAGGCAAGATTGCCTTTCGCAGGCAGGTACAACGGAGGACAGAGAATGAACTTCAATCCAATATTGCAGCCAGCATGCAGCCAGCGGGTAAGGAAAGGGTGAATCAAACACCCGAAAACTCCGCCCATATGACCCAAAACCAGTCCCGCCAAATTCAGGTGACAGGTTCCCTTTAAGTTTTCCCAGTTTTTTGTGGCAAAATTAGGGGGGTCAGCTTATACTCGGGTCGGCTTATACTCGAGTATATACGGTATTTATAATGCATTAAAAGGTATATCAAAAGCACACCAAGGAATCAGGAGTGACAAACGCATTTCGACTGTGAGGTCTTAATCATGGTTTGTGTTAGAAAGGAACCATGGGGTGTAAATACATTGCTGTGATAAAACAGGAGTATCAGTACTTGGTACTGGTATTCTTGATGTGTCCGCATACAATGCATTTGTCTTATGGTGTGAAATAGACCCCAATTGGAATAGAAATAAACTGCAGAAAAGACTGTTTCTGGAAGAATTAGGAAAATCGCTTATTAAACCGTATATTAAAGGGAAAAAATTGAATCCCAGAAATGAAGGAGCATCAACCATTGTTGAAAGTATCCTGCAGCGTGCTCAAGCAAGCGAAACCACAGCCTCCATCAGCACTGCTACCGAACCAACGTCCTCCACCAACACTGCTACCGAACCAACGTCCTCCACCAACACTGCTACCGAACCAACGTCCTCCACCAACACTGCTACCGAACCAACGTCCTCCACCAGCACTGCTATCGAAACAACGTCCTCCACCAACACTGCTACCGAACCAACGTCCTCCACCAACACTGCTACCGAACCAACGTCCTCCACCAGCACTGCTATCGAAACAACGTCCTCCACCAACACTGCTGTTGAACATAAATCAACTATGACTTGTTTTAGTTGTGCAAAATATGTACGTACACGACACGTGCTTTATTGCTGTGCTGAATGCATAAACAGAATATTGAAATCCAGGCAAAGAGCAAAAAATTAAAGGCATCTAAGGTCACAAATCACTACTTATCTCAGACACTAGATACACATTGACTGAATCCAGCAGCAGCTTTCTGCTGGTATTAACTGCTTAGCATGAAAAAAGAATAAATTCCAAGTGAAAATAAGAAGACAGAATGTAGCACTCACCAGCTTGAAAAATATCCAACAGTCTTAATTCATGTCCGTGCCAATAGATGAAGGAGTGGACATGCAGGATATAGGAGGCATGCGGGGGAGAGGGAACAGACGAGGACCTCGCTTCTATGGGTCCAGGTGACCCAGCCGTCATCCGTTCCCTTTCCCCCCCCCATGCCTCCTATATCCTGAATGTCCACTCCCTCCTCTTTTGGCAGGGACATGAATTGAGTGCTGCATTCTGTCTTATTATTTTCACATAAATAGAATAGTGTGAACCTTTTAAGAAAAAACTGAAGTTTTTGTTTTTCTTTTTCAAAATGTTTACATGCAGTTGAATTTCATGTTATAGTTAGTTGTAATTATCAAAACACAAGTTTGTAATTTCTGTGTAACCTTATTCAAAACAAAATAAAGAAAAAATAAGTTTATTTCATTTTTTGACAATGACCAACCATGTTCACATTGCAGTTTAATAATGCAACAGGTATTCAAATAATACACTTAAGTAGCTAAAAACACCACTTTAAAGGGAACCTGTCACCCCGAAAATCCCAGGTGAGGTAATCCCACCGGCATCAGGGGCTTATCTGCAGCATTCTGTAATGCTGTAGATAAGCTCCCGATGTAACCTGAAAAGGAAGAAAAAGACGTTATATTATACTCACCCAGGGGCAGTCCCTCTGCTGGTCAGGTCGGATGGGCGTCTCCGGTCCGCTGCGGCGCCTCCTATCTTTCCATGACGTCCTCTTCTGATCTTCAGCCACGGCTCCGGCGCAGGCGTACTTTGCTCTGCCCTCTTGAGGGCAGGGGATAGTACTGCAGTGCGCAGGCGCCGGAAAGGTCAGAGGCCCGGCGCCTGCGCACTGCAGTACTTTGTCTGCCCTCAACAGGGCAGAGCAAAGTACGCCTGCGCCGGAGCCGTGGCTGAAGATTAGAAGAGGACGTCATGGAAAGAAGATAGGAGGCGCCGCAGCGGACCGGAGACGCCCATCCGACCTGACCAGCAGCGGGACCGCCCCTGGGTGAGTATAATATAACGTCTTTTTCTTCCTTTTCAGGTTACATCGGGGGCTTATCTACAGCATTACAGAATGCTGCAGATAAGCCCCTGATGCCGGTGGGATTACCTCACCCGGGATTTTCGGGGTGACAGGTTCCCTTTAATAGGTCTGGTCAAAAATGACCGGAGCAGTACAAGTGTATACCTGACCCGAACAGAACAGCAGGGTTTTAAGCTAATTAGAGGAGGCGATCTAAAGAGGAAATTTTTAAATCGCGAGTCATACTGGATTTTTAAGTTACAGACGAGATCACCGCAAGGACTAAATGCAGGTCAGGATCTCATACTCCAATATAATTACCATTCTTGTTTGTTTCATGAATTCTCCATTTTTAATATATTAATAAGGAAAAGAGCGACCAAGCAGTCATAGAATCCATAAACATTAACAACTTTATTGAACATGAATAAAACATATCATACAGACAAACAGATATATGGGGCTAAAAGATGGTAACATGATGTTGCCAGCATCAGGAAAAAGCCCAAGGTTGGGTGTATCCCTGGTTAGAAGGTATGTAAATATATATAAGACATACTAGAACACATAGATATAGTTATATATTTCCTAATAGTGGAAGTGCAATCAATAAACCAGATCTTTTTCAGTGGGCACAATAAATAGCATAATAGCCTATCTACAATACCTTATGGATGATGGAAAGATCCCTCAGGGACACCCGTCCACCCCGATGCGCGTTTCGGTAATTGTACCTTCCTCAAGGGGCGCAAAACTACAACAGGGCATGAAGGCCATTATTAACCTTTGTGCAACATTATATGGGGCATTTTTTAATATGGAGCATCTTGTGGGACCCATCATGAACTGTATGGAGCATTATATGGGGCTCCTAATTCAATATGGATATTCAGAAACACTTAACCTTCTGATGTCTCAATTAATTTTACTTTTATTGGTACATATTTTTATTTTTGAAATTTCCGATAGCTGCTGCATTTCCCACCCTAGGCTTATACTTGAGTGTAGTGATGAGCGAATATACTCGTTACTCGAAATTTCTCAAGCATGCTCGGGGGTCCTCCGAGTATTTTTTAGTGCTCGGAGTTTTTGTTTTTAGTGCCACAGCTGAATGATTTACTGTTAGCCAGCATAAGTACATGTGGGGATTCCCTAGCAACCAGGCAACCCCCACATGTACTTATGCTGGCTAACAGATGTAAATCATTCAGCTGCGGCAATAAAAACTAAATCTCCGAGCACTAAAAATACTCGGAGGACACCCGTGCATGCTCGGTTAACGAGTATATTCGCTGATCACTACTCGAGTCGTTAAAGGGAGGGTGCCGTGATTTTAGTTTTTGTATTAATAATTATTGATTATATAATCAATTATTTTTAATACAAAAGTAAATGTACTACTTTAATACTTTTTTATTTATTCATTTTTACTTTTGCCACTGGAGGCCGCCATTTTCATTAGTGTGGGTGTAAGTGTCTGGGCACGACACTTGCACACCTCACTTACGGCAGCCATGGGCATAGGAGCCAACAGTCGGGCTCCGACCGCTCCTCCTGCCTCTCAGCTGTGACTTGGGCACGCCCCCTGGGCTGCTACGTCACAGCTGTGAGAGGAGATCACGGCCATTTTGTTTTTTATTTTCCTCTGTCATCGTGCGATCATAGCAGGAGCTGCCAGGGAGAAGCTGCTGCTGGGAAGAGAGGTTCGGGTGAGTATCTGCAGCCAGGAGCTGTGATTGCAGCATGTACTTATTATTACAGCACAGGCTGCAATCACTGGTCCCAGCCACCCTGTTCAGAGCAGAGTAGGGAGATCGTCACACTGCTCTGCCCTGAACAGGATTCAGCACTTCCTGGGAGAGGACTGAAGGTAAGTACAGAGTTTTTATTTTCTTATGCATCTACCACTGCTACCAGCCCCTATATACCACTGCTACCTGCCCCTATATACCACTGCTACCTGCTCCTATATACCACTGCTACCAGACCCTATATACCACTGCTACCAGACCCTATATACTACTGCTACCTGCCCCTATATACCACTGCTACCTGCCCCTATATACCACTGCTACCTGCCCCTATATACCACTGCTACCAGCCACTATATACCACTGCTACCAGACCCTATATATCACTGCTACCAGACCCTATATACTACTGCTACCTGCCCCTATATACCACTGCTACCTGCCCCTATATACCACTGCTACCTGCCCCTATATACCACTGCTACCTGCCCCTATATACCACTGCTACCTGCCCCTATATACCACTGCTACCTGCTCCTATATACCACTGCTACCAGACCCTATATACTACTGCTACCTGCCCCTATATACCACTGCTACCTGCCCCTATATACCACTGCTACCAGCCACTATATACCACTGCTACCAGACCCTATATATCACTGCTACCAGACCCTATATACTACTGCTACCTGCCCCTATATACCACTGCTACCTGCCCCTATATACCACTGCTACCAGCCCCTATATACCACTGCTACCTGCCCCTACATACCACTGCTACCAGCCCCTATATACCACTGCTACCTGCCCCTATATACCACTGCTACCTGCCCCTATATACCACTGCTACCTGCCCCTATATACCACTGCTACCTGCCCCTATATACCACTGCTACCTGCCCCTATATACCACTGCTACCTGCCCCTATATACCACTGCTACCAGCCCCTATATACCACTGCTACCTGCCCCTATATACCACTGCTACGGTACCTGCCCCTATATACCACTGCTACCAGCCCCTATATACCACTGCTACCAGCCCCTATATACCACTGCTACCTACCCCTATATACCACTGCTACCTGCCCCTATATACCACTGCTACCTGCCCCTATATACCACTGCTACCTGCCCCTATATACCACTGCTACCTGCCCCTATATACCACTGCTACCTGCCCCTATATACCACTGCTACCTGCCCCTATATACCACTGCTACCTGCCTCTGTATACCACCGCTACCTGCCTCTGTATACCACCTACCACTGCTGCCTGCCTCTATATACCATCTACCACTGCTGCCTGCCTCTATATACCACCTACCACTGCTATCTCTGTCCTGTGTAGCTAATCTAGTCCTGTGTAGCTAATCCTGTCCTGTGTACAGTATCACACAAGATAGGATTAGATACACGGCGCAGCACAGTATCACACAGGACAGGATTAGATACACGGCTCAGCAGTCAGTATCTAATCCTCTCCTATGCACTCCTCGCCCCCTTGCGTGTCTTTCCCCATTGTGGTTTATTATTTTTGTTGTGGGAGATGAGGGAGTCGAGGATTATGCGTTCGGTATGGTATAAAAAAGATTAATAAAGCACTTTATTCTGGCCGAGTCTTTATTTACAATACATGTGAGATCTATGTGGCGGCATTATGGGTGATCTATATGGCGGTACTATGAGAAGCATATGGTAGTATGTGAGAACACTGGCGGTATTATGTGTGATCTATATGGTGGTATGTGAGAACACTGGCGGTATTATGTGTGATCTATATGGCGGTATTATGTGAGAACACTGGCGGTATTATGTGTGATCTATATGGCGGTATGTGAGAACATTGGCGGTATTTTGTGTGATCTATATAGTGGTATTATGTGAGAACTGTATGACAGTATTGTGTGATCTATTTGATAGTATTATGTGTGATCTATATGGCGGTATTATGTGAGAACACTGTGGCAGTATTATCTTCAGAAAGCGGACCCATTCTATGGTGGTTCTGGCAGAGCACCCGCACGCGGGTCTGGGGTAATAGAGGGGGCAGCATGACCTCCAGTTAGGTGTAGTCAGGGGAAGGCTGGTGAGGCAGCTGAAGAGAGGGGTCTCATTTTTATCGTTACTATATGGCTACATTTCCTTCCCAGCGTCACCCCAGACTGCGCCTGTCGCCTCGCTTTCACATATCGCCAGGACAGGATGGAGAAGACAGGATCTGAGGAGGGGAATGGGGTCTGTATGCGAAGTCTGGATCAGAACAGGCCATCAATCCGCAGAAATGTTTCCTGGATTTCTGTGGAGCAGACGGTCCATCCATGTGTATAAAAGACAGCGCTCTATGTACAATCCCTGGCTGCTCCGCGCACCAAACAGGGGGCCCCCATAGACCAGCACACTGCTCTCCTGAAATACTCTGTGCTGCTGTCACCCTGCTCCCTCCACCACATATCTCCCAGAATCCTTGCTGCCTGCCATCCTCGGTGACTGTCTACTTGTCAGTATAAGGCTGCTTTCACACTTATCAGTATTTGGTCAGTATTTTACCTCAGTATTTGTAAGCCAAAACCAGGAGTGGGTGATATATACAGAAGTATATATGTTTCTATTATACTTTTCCTCTATTTGTTCCACTCCTGGTTTTGGCTACAAATACTGAGGTAAAATACTGACCAAATACTGATAGTGTGACGGCAGCCATACTCTGCATTCACCAACAAAATGGCTGCTCACTGGGTTCCTTAATATCATCCTCTCTAATCCCTTAGCAAACACCCAGAAGGAGAGGAGAGGAGACATCACACAGGTCAGCAGACTCCGCCCATAATTACTGCAGTGCAGTAATGTGAGCTATTTGTACACTAGGTTTTTCTGAAATTTCAGCAGCTGCTCCCCCTAGTGTTTAACCCCTTACCGGCATCGGACGTACTATACCGTCCGATGCCGGCTCCCCTGCTTTGATGCAGGGCTCCGCGGTGAGCCCGCACCAAAGCCGGGACATGTCAGCTGTTTTGAACAGCTGACATGTGCCCGTAATAGGCGCGGGCAGAATCGCAATCTGCCCGCACCTATTAACTAGTTAAATGCCGCTGTCAAACGTAGACAGCGGCATTTAACTACCGCTTCCGGCCGGGCGGCCGGAAATGACGTCATCGCCGACCCCCGTCACATGATCGGGGGTCGGCGATGATTGTGAATGGTAACCATAGAGGTCCTTGAGACCTCTATGGTTACTGATTGCCCGTCGCTGTGAGCGCCACCCTGTGGTCGGCGCTCACAGCACACCTCCATTTCTGCTACATAGCAGCGATCAGCAGATCGCTGCTATGTAGCAGAGCCGATCGTGCTATGCCTGCTTCTAGCCTCTCATGGAGGCTATTGAAGCATGGCAAAAGTTAAAAAAAAAAGTTTAAAAAAATGTGAAAAAAATAAAAAAAACATAAAAGTTTAAATCACCCCCCTTTCGCCCCAATCAAAATAAATCAATAAAAAAAATATCAAATCTACGCATATTTGGTATCGCCGCGCTCAGAATCGCCCGATCTATCAATTAAAAAAAAGTATTAACCTGATCGCTAAACAGCGTAGCGGGAAAAAAATTTGAAACGCCAGAATTACGTTTTTTTGGTCGCCGCGACATTGCATTAAAATGCAATAACGGGCGATCAAAAGAACGTATCTGCACCGAAATGCTATCATTAAAAACGTCATCTCGGCACGCAAAAAATAAGCCCTCAACCGACCCCAGATGATGAAAAATGGAGACGCTACAAGTATCGGAAAATGGCACAATTTTTTTTTTTTTTTTTTTTTTTTTAGCAAAGTTTGGAATTTTTTTTCACCACTTAGATAAAAAATAACCGAGTCATGTTTGGTGTCTATGAACTCGTACTGACCTGGAGAATCATAATGGCAGGTCAGTTTTAGCATTTAGTGAACCTAGCAAAAAAGCCAAACAAAAAACCAATGTGGGATTGCACTTTTTTTGCAATTTCACCGCACTTGGAATTTTTTTCCCGTTTTCTAGTACACGACATGCTAAAACCAATGATGTCGTTCAAAAGTACAACTCGTCCCGCAAAAAATAAGCCCTCACATGGCCAAATTGACAGAAAAATAAAAAAAGTTATGGCTCTGGGAAGGAGGGGAGCGAAAAACGAACACGGAAAAACGAAAAATCCCCCGGTCATTAACCGGGTTAAAAGTGGAAATTCCAAAACTTTTCAAATTATTTTTCATATTTTACTAAATTATAAACAAATGATAATATTTTTTAAGAAAATGTAATCATTAATTCTTTACATTTTTACAATTTCTGAAAATTTTTTTTTTTTGATGGCACCTTCCCTTTAAGTTTTCCCAGATTGTTGTGGCAAAGTTAGGGGTCTCGGCTTATACTCGAGTATATACGGTATATAGAATCACAAGGATTTTTTATCTTGTTGGGGGGAATTTTGCCACCCCCCCCCCCCCCTCTTTTTTTTTCCCCCTCCTCTTACCAATCAGCAAGTGCGCATTGTTTGTTAGTCTCTGCTGATTCCTCAGTGTGCTTTTGATATACTCTTTTAATGTCTTATAAATAAATGTGAAATTTCACTTTTCCCTCTCTGGAGAAGTCTTTTTCTATACGCCCCTTTTCCTTTATACATGTGTTTCCTGGGCATAGACCCAAATGTCAATGTTTTATTCACCGAGCCACTTGGCTACCACCATTGCTTTGTGACAAGGTCTCCATCATGCTGGAAAAGCATTGTTCATAACTAAATTGCTTCTTGATCGTTGAAGTTGTGCTTGGAGGATGTTTAAATCCTATTCTTTATTCATGACAGTGTTCTTAGGCAAAATTGTGAGAGCCAACTCCCTAAGATGGAAAACAGCCAGGGATATGTGGATGGTCTCAGGATCCTCTACTGTTGGCATGACACAGGACACGTGGTAGTGCTCACCTTTTCTTCTCCAGACAGTCATTCTTCCAGATGTCCCAAACAGTCTGAAGGGGTCTTCATAATAGCAAATATCTTTACCCCCAGTCCTTTACAGTCCAATCCCTGTACTTCCTCTCAAGTGAAGAATAACACCGCAGACGATTGGCTTATATCAGGGCTGGGCAAACTGCAGCCCGCGGCCACATCTGGCCCTTTGCTTGTCCGGCCCGCAGATAGGCTAGAACGAATGCTCCAGCAGTGACAGAGTGTGCAGGTACAATAGCAATTCAGCGTGTAGTGAGGAGTCTGAGGAGGTGGAGAAGCCATAGACCGGAGCAATCATAAAGTTTCGGGGGCCATGGTGTGGCCAGCATGAGAACATCAGAGGAGAGCGGAGGGCAGTGCTTTTCAAGGTCCTGAAGATCACTGTGTGCATCTGACCTGCGTAGAGATATGTAGAGACGCAGGTCAGATGACCACTGCACGCTGCCCTGGACTATCTCAGTCCTGACTTGTCACAGTGAGAACTCCAGCCTCAGTACACCCCCACTACATAAATCTGCAGTTTTACTAAAGGCATGTCCCAGGTAAGAATAGGGTAAGATATAGGGCTCTATACTCATGTGACATGTAGAGTGCACGGATTAGGTCCTATATATTTTAATACAAGTTAAAGGGGTTGTCGAGAGTTGGGATTAGTCTGTAGTCTGTGTGACAGTGTTCTACATGTCAACCCTCACATAGCTCTGTGTGCGCAATTCTCCAGGAGCGAGCAGGCAGCTGTGTAGCGCAGGTATGTAATTTGTGTACTCCCTGCCGCATTCCCACTAGATGGGCATAGCCTCTATTAATGCAAGTGTATTGAGCGAGGCCGGACACATCTAGCCAAAATGTGGTCGGAGGAATGCAAATCACGTACTTGCGGTCATGCACCTGCCTGCTCACAGAGAATCCTGACCGTGCACACACTGCACTCTGCGAGAATTTACAGTCTACCGTTACATAGAGTAACTGCAGACTTGAGCCCCAAGGCTTGATAACCCCTTTAAATAAGGCACATGTATATAATTGACATTCATAATGCGTAAAGCTATTAACCTGCATATAAAGGTGTAATCTGCAGGTTAATAGTGTTCATAGAAAGCTATGAACTTTAACCCTCCCGGCAGCCTCAGGCTGAGACACGACTACAGTCACTGCTCAGTACATGGTAAGCATGTCCCGAAACTTTGACAGCTTGTTTTGCAGCGCATCAGTACTCACCTGGCTGCACTGCTTCCATCTGCTCCTCACCACGTACTAAGCAGTGACTGAAGCCGCATCTCTGACTGAATGTCAGATGCTGCCGGTAGGTATAAAGTTATTTTCTTCCCGGTTGCTGGGCTGTCATTGTAGCAGCTGAATGGCTTTCTAAGGGTACGTGCATACAGCCAGGAATTGCTGCGGGTTTGACGTTGTGTACATCCGCAGCATCAAAACCACAGAGGCCAGATGTGTTACAGCATAGTAGACGGGATTTCAAGAAATCCCATGTTTACTATGCGTCCACAGACACCTGCAGCTCAGCTGTGGATACTGACATGTGGCTCATCTTTAGGACTGCAATGCGTCAGTTTGTGTTGCGGAGATGCGAGCCTCCATAACAGAAATTACATCAATAGTCTAGTAGATTTTACTATAAAGCTTATTGTAACCTGTATTCTTACCCGTATATACATCTAATTAAAACCTTATTTTCAAAAACAATAAAATATTGAGCTCAATTAAATTCAACCGATTGGTTCAGCCCTCCATAACTGTCCCAATTCCACATGTGGCCCCTTGGGCAAATTAATTGCCCACCCCTGGCTTATATGATTTCATCATAAAAAAGATACATGAGAAGAATTCTAGGAAAATGGAGACTAAAAAGTATGTTGATCTAACTGATGCTTATTTTTTTTCCTGTGGTGTTTTTGTAATGCGTTTTTATATTTCACTATTTGCTTTAGTTGCATCAGTTCTAAAAGAAATATGCCAGGAAATGTTTATTTAAAACAAATAAATTGCATATTGGCATTTGTTATTTTACATGTTGCAATAGTTAAAAATTCAATATTGATATACAAGATGCAATACAAACAAATGTTTTTTTTCAGTGGTGTTCATTTTAGAGGCGTACAGCTTTTTAGGGAAAAAAAGGTGAATCTCATGTGTCCTACAACCGTTTTCTGGCGTCAATCACAAGTGGTATTTGCACAAGATTTTGTGGCATTGGCCCTAGCACTTTTTAGTGATGAGTCTTGAGGTACCTTCACACATAATGATTTCGTTAACGATATCGTTGCAACGTCACGCTTTTTGTGATGTAGCAACGATCCCGCTAACGATCTCGTTATGTGTGACAGCGACCAACGATCAGGCCCCTGCTGGGAAGGTCGTTGGGGAATAATCAGGACCTTTTTTTGGTCGCTGATCACCCGCTGTCATCGCTGGATCGGCGTGTGTGACGCCGATCCAGCGATGTGTTCACTTGTAACCAGGGTAAATATCGGGTTACTAAGCGCGGCCCTGCGCTTAGTAACCCGATGTTTACCCTGGTTACCCGGGGACTTCGGCATCGTTGAAGACAGTTTCAACGATGCCGAAGTTGTTCCCCAGATCGTTGGTCGCTGGAGAGAGCTGTCTGTGTGACAGCTCCCCAGCGACCACACAACGACTTACCAACGATCACGGCCAGGTCGTATCGCTGGTTGTGATCGTTGGTAAGTCGTTTAGTGTAACGGTACCCTTTTAGCATAAAGGCTGTGGTCTACTACAGTGTGACATGTTTACTGTGGAAACTGGCTACATGGTAACTACTCATGGCAGGCATAGTCTTAGGTTTGTTTGGGTTTTGTGCACCTTACCCAGCAGGCTAATAGGTTCCAGACTCACTTATGAAGTGGCAGTCTTGATAAATCCCTCCCGATGTGGAACCGTCCTCGAGGCCATATTTGAAAACTAAAAATACAAGTAATATGTTAAGGCCGGGGTCACACCGCTGTAAGTTCTGTCATGCGAGAGAATCTGGTCCGATTATACAAATACACTCGGATCAAATTCTCAGAATTAGGCCGCTTGTCAGTGCACTGTGCTCCGAGCCTCTCACATGAGAGAATGCAGCACAGATGCATCTCCATTGTATGTGGTAATCACACAGCAACTTGGATGTCATCCGAGTGCAGTCCGATATTTCACACATACCATCTGTGTCTGTTTTGGTGGAGTTGGAGTCAGTATATATTGGGTTCAGTAGTTCACTGCAGGATGTGCTGTAAATGTTTTCCTAAGATTGTGGGAAAGTTATGAAATGACCTATAAATGTCTGTTCTGTTCCTGATCTAAGGATCTAGGCTTTTAGTTGAAATTAATCTGTGTTGTACTTTATGAGCATGCTCAGTAGTGACCAGTGCTGTGGAGTTGTAGTTGAGATGAATCTGTGCTGCACTTTTACATGCTCAGTAGTGACCAGGGCTGTGGAGTCGTAGTTGAGATGAATCTGTGCTGCACTTTATTTACATGCTCAGTAGTGACCAGTGCTGTGGAGTCATAGTTGAGATGAATCTGTGCTGCACTTTATTTACATGCTCAGTAGTGACCAGTGCTGTGGAGTCGTAGTTGAGATGAATCTGTGCTGCACTTTATTTACATGCTCAGTAGTGACCAGTGCTGTGGAGTCGTAGTTGAGATGAATCTGTGCTGCACTTTATTTACATGCTCAGTAGTGACCAGTGCTGTGGAGTCGTAGTTGAGATGAATCTGTGCTGCACTTTATTTACATGCTCAGTAGTGACCAGTGCTGTGGAGTCGTAGTTGAGATGAATCTGTGCTGCACTTTATTTACATGCTCAGTAGTGACCAGTGCTGTGAGGTTGGAGTCAGGGAAATTGAGAAGTTTGAGGTTTGGCTAATGGACTCCACAGCCCTGCTCACAACCACCCACACAATGCTGCCATTGTTTTCTCATAATTGCAGATCTGCACTGCCCCATAGTATAATATTGTCCGAGTACTATCTGATAAAACCTCACATAGCCTTCAGCTGTGTTATACGCTCGTGTGAGTGAGTGCGAATAGCTAGAGTACCAATATATGTGGGTATTGGTCACCATGAAAAGATTAAATCCTGCATGCAGATTTCTTAGACCCTGGAGAGACCTTTAGTTTACAGACTGGAAAACTGCCTTCTGTACAGACAACGCATCATCATTTTGTGATTTGTTTTTTCATTTTATAGTAAATCTGGAAAATGTATGAAAGTTTTCTGTTTTGTGATAGCTTCACAGGAGTGGCATTAAGGGTTCCTTCCAACACTGTGGGCCAGCAGAAATACGACAGTCATCAATCCATTGTGGTGAATGAAGACCACAGCCTTCTACCTCAACCGCCTCCAGTCATCACGGTTGTCAGCCGGGCCTGCGACAAGAGGGATGAACTAGTAACTCATCCCTCAAATCTATCGTCAAAAGGTAATAATTAGCCTCATAAGGACTGACCCGTTACTCTAAATTTATGTCACAAAAATTTTTTTCGTTTTAAAAAATTTCGGAATTTGGTCAGAAAGTTTGCAATTTTCAAAATTGTATTTTTATGCTCTTAAACCAGATAGTTATACTACACAAAATGGTTAATAAATAACATTTACCACATGTTAACTTTACATTGGCACACTTTTTTAAACTTTCTTTTTTGTTAGGAAGTTAGAAGGGTTAAATGGTTTTATCAGCGTTTTGTTTTTTTCCAACAAAATTTACAAAGCCAATTTTTTTAGGGACCACATCACATTCGAAGTGACTTAGTGGCCTATGAGACATTTTAAAAGCTGCTCCCTTCAAAGTGCTTAAAACCACATTCACGAAGTTTATTAACCCTTAAGGTGCTTCACAGGAATTAAAGCAATGTGGAAGAAAAAATTAAAATGTTACTTTTTCCCATAATGATGTTGCTTTAGCCCCCATTTTTTCATTTTCACAAGAGTAACAAGAGAAGATGAACAGTACAACTTGTCCTGTACATTACTGCTTAGCTACATGGCGAGAACCCAGAGGGACAGAATGCTATTTGACTCTTGGAGCACAATTTTCCTAAAATAGATTATAGACTCCATCTACAGTTTTTCTCACGGTGCTAGCGGGGACGTCACCGAGGTCACCTCAGTTCAGCCCAGCTGGGAACGGAGCCTCACTGACCGGAGGTAACCTCGATGATGTCATCACTGGTCTCTGAGGCTTTGTTCGCAGTTCAGTCACCAGTGGTTCTCAGCCTGTACCCTCGCATCTTGGCAGAATCCAGGCTGAAAACTGGTTATCACCCAAGACATGAATCCGAACGACAGCCAGGTATGGTATTTATTGTTGTTTTTATCTTATGTTTATTACAGGAGAACGACGACTTCGGCAAATAGGCGTTTAAATAAAAATGGATAACTGTTTAGTCTTATTCCTAATAAAAGACTTTATTCTGGCTGTGTCTTTATTTACCATACAACTATAGGATTAGTAATGGAGAGGTGTCTTAAGGTACCGTCAAATTAAGCGATGCTGCAGCGATATAGACAACGATGCCGATCACTGCAGCGTCGCTGTTTAGGTCGCTAGGAGACGTCAAACACGGCAACAGCAGAACGATGCAGGAGCGATCCAGTGACGTACTTATCGTTCTCGCTGGTTGTTGGCTCCATGAGAAAACATTGCAGGCATCGTTGCTTTTGATGTCAAACATGACGAATCACGCCGACCTGACGACCAAATAAAGTTCCGGACTTCTAGCAACGACCAGCGATGTCACAGCAGGATCCTGATCGCTGCTGCGTGTCAAACACAACGAGATCGCTATCCAGGACGCTGCAACGTCACGGATCGTTGTTGTTCTCGTTGGTAAGTTGCTCAGTGTGAAGGTACCTTTAGACACCACTCTATTACTAAGCCGTGGGCTTGATGTCACCTGACAATACAAAGGTGACATCAACCCCAAAAATATGAATTCCACTTGCCACCGCTACAGGGCAAGTGGGAAAAGCCAGGCAAAGCACCAGAATTGGCGCATCTAATAGATGTGCCTTTTCTGGACAGCTGCGGACTGCTATTTTTAGGCTGGGGGGGCAATATCCATGGTCCCTTACCAACCTGAGAATACCAGCCCCCAGCTGCTTTAGCAAAGCAGGTTGTTGAAAATGGGGGTGGGGCATTTTTTGAAAATTTAAATTAAAAAAAAAGTGTGGGAACCCTCTCTATTCTTGATAACCAGCCTTGTTGAAGCTGACAGCTGAGGGTTGCAGCCCCCAGCTGTGGGTTTTGTCTAGCTGGTTATAAAAATACAGGGGAACATACGCTGTTTTTTCTTTTGAATTATTTCTTTACTACACAGGAGTGGCTGATGAATACTCTATACTCCCATCGCCGCTCCTGCTCTCACTGTTATTATTTAATATCCCAAAACAAATGACCACTTAGATATTGGTGGGGAACACTTCCACTTCCCACTGTTATTAACGGCAGCAGGTGTCGGATGATGGGATCAGTAGTCTCATCAGCTGACACCAGTGACCTGAGGTAAACTTTATACCTCCGATCACAGCTGAGCGCTCAGCTTTCTTTTGATTGTGTGGGAACCGTGGCTCTGTATGTTTCCACGTTCAGGATTGCATCAGGATTTGACGCAGGTAAAAATCTGCACGAACTCTGCACCTGAAGTCACCGGCAGGTCACCTGCGTTTTTTGACGCGTTTTTCATGCAAATTTGTGTGTGTTTTTGTAAGCTCAATAAAGATATACAAAAAAAAGGGTGATGTCATCTCTTGTCAAACCTCTTGATTTACATACTCCATTGAAGAATAATGTTTACACACACAGACAGATAGATGATAGATAACAGATCGATAGATGATAGATATGGGATAGATAGATCTATTTATTATCTATCGTATCTATCTATCATATCTATTATCGATCTATAAATATATCTATTGATAGATATATCTATAGATTACTAGATAGATGAGTCATCTGGGTAATATTGCAATGCATCTCTGGGATCGAAAGCTGCCGGCCGCATCGCGAGGAGCGGGACAGCTTCGGTGGACGATGGAAGGTGAAGTATATAACTATTTTTTATTTTAATTATTTTTTTCACAGGGATATGGTGCCCACACTGCTGTATACTATGTGGGCTGTGCTATATACTACGTGGGCTGTGCTATATACTACGTGGGCTGTGCTATATACTACGTGGGCTGTGCTATATACTACGTGGGCTGTGCTATATACTACGTGGGCTGTGCTATATACTACGTGGGCTGTGCTATATACTACGTGGGCTGTGCTATATACTACGTGGGCTGTGCTATATACTACGTGGGCTGTGCTATATACTATGTGGCTGCTACATACTACGTGGCTGCTACATACTACGTGGCTGTGCTATCTACTACGTGGCTGTGCTATCTACTGTGTGGCCTGTGATATACTACGTGGCTGTGCTATATACTACGTGGCTGTGCTATATACTATGTGGCTGTGCTATATACTATGGCTGTGCTATATACTATGTGGCTGTGCTATGTACTATGTGGCTGTGCTATGTACTACGTGGCTGCTATATACTACGTGGCTGTGCTATCTACTGCTTGGGCTGTGCTATCTACTGCGTGGGCTGTGCTATATACTACGTGGCTGTGTTATATACTACGTGGCTGCTATATACTACGCGGCCGTCCGCAACCAATCAGCGATATTGGCGCAGAATATACCCCCACTAGTATATATATATAATCGTCTATTTGTCTGTAACGGAAATCCCATGTCGCTGATTGGTCGCGGGCGGCTGGCGCGACAAATCAGCGACGGGTGCAGTCCGTCCGCGAGTTGGCGGGATTTAAACCACGCTTCGCTGATTGGTCGTGGCCGGCCGGGAGCAATCAGCGATATTGCAGCGGGATTTAAACACCACTTTGTAAATAAACTACATACATATTCTAGAATACCCGATGTGTTAGAATCGGGCCACCATCTAGTAGATATGTAATAGCAAGGCTGATGTTTATTAATGAACGTTTAATTTCTTTTTAAAAAGCTGGGGAAAAAAATGGCGTGGGCTCCCGCACAATTTTCTGCGCCAGTGGGTGAAAGCCGACGGCCGGGGGCCAATATTTGTAGCCTGGGAATGAGGTAGTACCCATGGCCCCTCTCTAGGTTATGAATATCAGCCCGCAGCTGTCTGCGAAGCCTTTACTGGCCATTAAATTAAGGTGATGGTGAGTGTGTACTCTATGTTTAATGTACTGTATGTCTATATGTATGTAGTGTATGTATGTGTTGTATGGTGTATGTTGCATATCACATGGTACATGTATGTCGCATGGTACATGTTGTATGTCGCATGGTGCATGTTGTATGTCGCATGGTGCATGTTGTATGTCGTATGGTACATGTTGTATGTCGCATGGTGCATGTTGTATGTCGCATGGTGCATGTTGTATGTCGTATGGTGCATGTTGTATGTCGCATGGTGCATGTACCATGGTGCATGTACCATGTCGCATGGTGCATGTACCATGTCGCATGGTGCATGTACCATGTCGCATGGTGCATGTACCTTGGTGCATGTACCATGTCGCATGGTGCATGTACCATGTCGCATGGTGCATGTACCATGGTGCATGTACCATGTCGCATGGTGCATGTACCATGTCGCATGGTGCATGTACCATGGTGCATGTACCATGTCGCATGGTGCATGTACCATGTCGCATGGTGCATGTACCATGGTGCATGTACCATGTCGCATGGTGCATGTACCATGTCGCATGGTGCATGTACCATGGTGCATGTACCATGTCGCATGGTGCATGTACCATGGTGCATGTACCATGTCGCATGGTGCATGTACCATGTCGCATGGTGCATGTACCATGGTGCATGTACCATGTCGCATGGTGCATGTACCATGTCGCATGGTGCATGTACCATGGTGCATGTACCATGTCGCATGGTGCATGTACCATGTCGCATGGTGCATGTACCATGGTGCATGTACCATGTCGCATGGTGCATGTACCATGTCGCATGGTGCATGTACCATGGTGCATGTACCATGGTGCATGTACCATGTCGCATGGTGCATGTACCATGTCGCATGGTGCATGTACCATGTCGCATGGTGCATGTACCATGTCGCATGGTGCATGTACCATGTCGCATGGTGCATGTACCATGTCGCATGGTGCATGTACCATGTCGCATGGTGCATGTACCATGTCGCATGGTGCATGTACCATGTCGCATGGTGCATGTACCATGTCGCATGGTGCATGTACCATGTCGCATGGTGCATGTACCATGTCGCATGGTGCATGTACCATGTCGCATGGTGCATGTACCATGTCGCATGGTGCATGTACCATGTCGCATGGTGCATGTACCATGTCGCATGGTGCATGTACCATGTCGCATGGTGCATGTACCATGTCGCATGGTGCATGTACCATGTCGCATGGTGCATGTACCATGTCGCATGGTGCATGTACCATGTCGCATGGTGCATGTACCATGTCGCATGGTGCATGTACCATGTCGCATGGTGCATGTACCATGTCGCATGGTGCATGTACCATGTCGCATGGTGCATGTACCATGTCGCATGGTGCATGTACCATGTCGCATGGTGCATGTACCATGTCGCATGGTGCATGTACCATGTCGCATGGTGCATGTACCATGTCGCATGGTGCATGTACCATGTCGCATGGTGCATGTACCATGTCGCATGGTGCATGTACCATGTCGCATGGTGCATGTACCATGTCGCATGGTGCATGTACCATGTCGCATGGTGCATGTACCATGTCGCATGGTGCATGTACCATGTCGCATGGTGCATGTACCATGTCGCATGGTGCATGTACCATGTCGCATGGTGCATGTACCATGTCGCATGGTGCATGTACCATGTCGCATGTACCATGTCGCATGTACCATGTCGCATGTACCATGTACCATGTCGCATGGTGCATGTACCATGTCGCATGTACCATGTCGCATGTACCATGTACCATGTCGCATGTACCATGTCGCATGTACCATGTCGCATGTACCATGGTGCATGTACCATGTCGCATGGTGCATGTACCATGTCGCATGGTGCATGTACCATGTCGCATGGTGCATGTACCATGTCGCATGGTGCATGTACCATGTCGCATGGTGCATGTACCATGTCGCATGGTGCATGTACCATGTCGCATGGTGCATGTACCATGTCGCATGGTGCATGTACCATGTCGCATGGTGCATGTACCATGTCGCATGGTGCATGTACCATGTCGCATGGTGCATGTACCATGTCGCATGGTGCATGTACCATGTCGCATGGTGCATGTACCATGTCGCATGGTGCATGTACCATGTCGCATGGTGCATGTACCATGTCGCATGGTGCATGTACCATGTCGCATGGTGCATGTACCATGGTGCATGTTGTATGTACCATGGTGCATGTTGTATGTCGCATGGTGCATGTACCATGTCGCATGGTGCATGTACCATGTCGCATGGTGCATGTACCATGTCGCATGGTGCATGTACCATGTCGCATGGTGCATGTACCATGTCGCATGGTGCATGTACCATGTCGCATGGTGCATGTACCATGTCGCATGGTGCATGTACCATGTCGCATGGTGCATGTACCATGTCGCATGGTGCATGTACCATGTCGCATGGTGCATGTACCATGTCGCATGGTGCATGTACCATGGTGCATGTTGTATGTACCATGGTGCATGTTGTATGTCGCATGGTGCATGTTGTATGTCGCATGGTGCATGTTGTATGTCGCATGGTGCATGTACCATGTCGCATGGTGCATGTTGTATGTCGCATGGTGCATGTACCATGTCGCATGGTGCATGTACCATGTCACATGTAGTATGGTGTATGTTGTATGT
Organism: Ranitomeya imitator; assembly: GCF_032444005.1. NCBI lineage: Eukaryota > Metazoa > Chordata > Amphibia > Anura > Dendrobatidae > Ranitomeya > Ranitomeya imitator. The sequence goes on along the minus strand of NC_091288.1, from coordinate 113,818,050 downwards.
GCACATAGTCTAGACGAGTCCAGCTCTGCTACATCTGGATGCCTGACATCCAGATGTAGCAGAGCCTGTAGATGATCGCCGGAGATAACTCTCCAGCGATCACCTACACTGGAGCGTTCTCACAATCAGCTGATCAGCTGTTTGTGAGAACCAGACTAGTGACCGGAGATAACTCACGTGCACGGCAGTTCTCGCAATACAATAAGTTATCGCGAGAACTGCAGTGGATGAGGGACTTCCGGCAGCGGGACAGGTGAGCCGGCAGACATGTGTAGTAAGCTGCATTTATGCAGTTACTACGCATGTGACTAATCATTAGATGCGGTTTTACCGCATCTAATGATAGTCTATGGTAAATTTACGGCGCGGCGACGGAGCGCCGCCGCATTATAAACAGACATGCTGCATTCTGAAAAGACGTGCCGCATGTCCGTTTACGTGGGTCTGCCGCCTGCGTGTTTTACCGCATAGTGGAGACTGGATTTCATGAAATCCCTTCCACTATGCTGTAACATCTGGACGCTGCGTGTTTGACGCTGCGGCTCTAAGCAGCGTCAAATACGCAGCGTTTCCTGTGGAAACACAACCTAACCGGCGTGGATGATTTCACCGCTGATCAAAAGCAGTGTTTATCGTGCTGCCAAGCACATGACAGCGTGGCAAACAACCGGTGTTCGGGCAGCCTAACCTGAGCAGTAACACGGATTTCCTGTTAGAAGTCTGTGTTCGGTGTCCGTGCTCGAAGAGTAGGTGTTAAGTACGGACGCCGAACTTTACTGTTTGGGTTCGCCCATCTCTATCCTCGGCTACTGCACCTGGCCATGCAGGAGTCGAGGATGAAATGTCTTTCTTGGCATGCGGCCCCATACTTCTCTGTATGCGGCCGCGTGTCATTGAAAATGGCTACACGTGTCGTAGGTTCTCCATCACTGATCTAAGTGCACAAAACCTTACAAAAATTACCCCTTTTTAACGACTGCTCCCAAAGCCTGTTTTCATTTCCTGACCAGGCCAAATTTTACAATTCTGACCAGGGTCACTTTGTGTGGTAATAACTCTGGAACACTTCAACAGATTCCAACGATTTGGAAATTGTTTTCACATGACATATTATACTAATATAGGGTACTTCCACTTTACTGGTAATACAAAAGTAATGGGAAAGCACTATGGCTTCTCGCCACAAATGAAATCCAGCAAATTCTGCAATACCAAGTCCAAATACCCCTCTCCTTTCTGAGCCTCAGTCTACCTAAACCAAGTTTAGCGTCAACATATTTGGCATTTTTGTAGTGATGAGAGCCCGCCTAACTTACAGGTGCGTGTCTCCAGAAGCATGAGCTGTAAATGATGTACTAGACACTACAAAGGCACTTTGCAATTTTCACTCTGCAAAATCCACTTCTGCTTGAGTCAAAATCATCACCTATATCTGAATTCCCAAATGACTATAATTTCCAAAATGGAGTAACTTGAGGGGGGATTCTACGCTCCTAGCATTTGGGGACTCTGTATTTGAAGTCCACAAACTATTCTAGGAAAATCTGTGCTCCAGGAGGCACATAGCGCTCCTTCTCTCCGTATGGCAAAGTAGTACTGTACATCCACATACAGAGTTTTTCTACATTCAGCAGAAATAGTGGGACAAATTTTGATGCCATTTTTAACCATTTTCCAGTTTGAAAATGTAAAATCTGGGGCTAAAACAAAGTTTTGGTGGTGAAAATGAAATCAATTTTTCTTCACTGCCCAATGCTATAAAATTCTGTGACAAACCTATGCTGTCAATATGATCACTCCACCTCCAGGTGAATTCATTGAGAGGTGTAGTTTGCAAACTGTGGTCACTTATGAGGGGATTCTGCTGTTCTGGCACCTCATGGAATCTCCCATTGGGTCACTGTACCCGCAAACCAGAACAGTAAAATCTGCCTTCAATATGGTGCTCCTTCCTTTATGAGCTTTGTACTGTGCCTGAAAAGTATTTCCCGATTACACGTTGGGTATTGGCGCTATCTATTTTTCCTATTGGCTCTTAAGAAAGTTTTGTGAGGCACATGTTTCAATATAACTGCACCTCTAGATTAATTAATTAGGGGGAGTAGTTGGTAAAATGATGTGGGGTTTCTGTTCTGGTACCTCAGGGGCTCTGCCAGTGTTACATAGCACCCTCATACCATTCCAGCAAAATCTGAATGCCAATATCGTGCGTCTTCCCTTCTGAGCTTTTCACTGTGCCCAAAAGTAGGTTTCAACCACAAAATGAGGTGTGTGTGATCTGCAGAAATTGCCTTTTGGGGTTGATTTTCTCCTGCTATCCTAGTGAAAATGAAAAATATTGGCTCTCAAATTTTTTTTCCACTTTCACAGATCAATGCTGTAAAATACTGTAAAGCGCCTGTGGGTTCCAGAAGCTCGCCACACGTCTAGATAAATTCCTCGAGGGATCTAGTTTACTAAATGGGGTCAATTGTTGGGGGTTTCCGCTGTCTAGGCACATCAGAGGCTCTCCAAACACTACATGACACCCGCTGACAATTTCATTACATTAAATTAAAGTCTGCGTTGCCAAATGTCACTCTTTCCTTTGAGTCCTGCCATGTGACCAAACAGTAGTTTTCCCCACATAAGGAGTATCTGCCTAATAAGGAGAAATTGCACAACATATTTTTTATCTATTTTATCTAATTTTATCCATTTAGATACATTCCTTGAGGGGTCTAGTTTCCAAAATGGGGTCACTTGCCAGTGGTTTCCATTGTTTATGCACATCAGGGGCACTTCAAATGCAACATGGTGTCCTCCAATTGATTCCAGCCAATTTTGCGCTCCAAAAATGAAATGGAGCTCCTTTCCTTTCTGACTCCCACCTTGCGCCTAAACAGTAGCTTTTCCCCACATACGGGGAAATAATCGCCAGTTGGGACTTCCGTATGCTGTCCCCAATTTCCATAAGGCACCGCGGCAGTGTCACTTGCGCAAGTGACATACACATTTTCGCTATTCCCGCGCAGGCGCAGTAACGGCTGCGTCATTACTATGCATGAGCGGGAATAGCGGTGCTGCGAGTGTCTCCGCTGCTCAGCAGTGCTGCGTGGGTGTCCGGCGCTGCTTGGGGCTCTGCCAACATTTTGCGACAGGCCAGAGCCCTGGCACTTCCACAGTTCCATGTGCGGTTGTCTCCGGGAATATGGCCACCGCCGGGGCGGCGCAAGCGCAGATGGTGATCTCGGGACCAAGATCTCGAGACATGAGATTTCAGCGCTGAGACACTCACGCAGCACCGCTAGGCACGGAGACGCCCGCAGCACGGGCCAGCAACCGCCAGGCACCCAGAGATACCCAGCAGCAACACAAGACCCCCGCAGCAGCGTGCTGCACATCAGAGCCCCCCTCATTCCTGCCTGCAGCATCACCTCACTCCTGCCTCCCCCAGCAGTGACCCTGAGACCACCCTCGGTAAACAATAGCACAGCCACCACCCTCGGAAAACAATAAGATGTACGGATTATAAGAAGCACCACCATTTTCTTAAAAATAAAAATGTCTTATTTTTCTCCTCAAAATTTGGGGTGCGTCTTATAATCCGAAAAAAAACGGTATGTTGGAAAGCACAAACGGTGTGAGACATGTCCGCTGCTCCTGTCAGCACCACTAAGCATATATATATTTATTATCGCATCGGGAGGGCGGTAATGCCACGATGGGAGCAGGCTTTGCAGCGTTGAGAATCTCTCCCCCCATGTGCTCACCCTCCTATCCACTCTCTTTTTTCCTTTTGTGAGGTAAAATATTGTTTAAAAACAGTCAGTGAAATATTTTACCTGACCAAATGAATCCACTGTGATCCCCTGCTGTAATGTCAGTAT